>NC_133248.1:10020000-11220000 GCF_048772165.1 Typha angustifolia | reverse complement strand
ATCTCTCCGAAGAGGTTTGCCCCTTTGCCCATTGTCGGTGAGACTTTTCCCACTCTCCTACCTTTGTCGACAAGCTAAGGGAGGGAAGGGGAGAAAACCCCCAGTCTCTCATCTCCTTTTTTTTTCTTCTCTTTTTCCTCTCCCCTTCCCTAAAAGCTCGGGATCTCTTCCTTTCACCATTATGTTGCTCCCGATCAACTTCGTTGTTTTTCCCGTCACCACAACCCGTTTCGCTGTGGCTTCCCTCCGTTGCTCTTCTTCTTCTCTCCCTTGTTGGATCTGAGCATAGCCGCCACCCTCTCGCCGAATCCGAGCTTATTGCATCCTTACCCTTTGCCACCTCCCTCATAGGGTTCGAATATACCCAAAACCCCTTCGCCACTCTTGCTCTTCATCGCCGCTGCCAGCCACTACTCTTCTTCTCCTCCCCTCCCTCGTGGATTCCAAACTGGTCTCCAACTTTTCACCAATGCTTTGCCCATTTGGCTGCTAGTATTATAGTGCTGTTGCCGCTGATTCTCCCTCACTCTTGGTGTCCTTTACCTAATAGAATTCACTATCGGGGAGATGAGACCCTTTGGGTGGGAAGAGGGTCTAGGACCCATTCACAATACTAGGTTGTGATGCTAGCATCAGTGTCTGTTAAGCTACAATTGTTATAATTCTTGGTGATCCTTGGCTGTATAACGTTGTTAGGCTTTGCAATAGTATTAGAGAGTTGTTAGTATTCTCTTCTTTTAATTTATGTTTTCAGGTGGGTGATCTCTGATACTTTTGCCTTGTTGCTAAAGTCATGTCTTAAACTATTGGATTTGATGAAATCTCTAGTTATTAGGTTGATAATACTGAACATAAGACTCTTTGCTCCTAGAAATCTCTTAGGCCATTCTACATTTTATTTTGTGTTGTGCCTTGGAGCTTTAGTTAAAGAGCCGTCACTTTATCTCTCTTACTTTTTATGTATCAGTATTTTCATTGCAATCCTTGCTAGTTAATGAATTATTCTATCTATTAGCTTCCCTTAAAAAATGAAAATGCAATAGAAAAAGATAAATCTTAAAACGTGTGAAGTATGACCATAAAATAAAGTTTTGTAACATATAATATAATTCAAACAGTACGCGATCCCAATTTAAGATTAGCACTCTAATTAAAAAAAAACGATATGGTCAAGAGGGTAATAGGCTAATAGCCCTCGGAAATTTTGCAAAAAAAGCCCGGGTTTTATGGGTTTTCCTGAAAAATTCAAAACAAGTATCATAGGGCATACTCTACTGCAACACCACAAATTCATAAAAACCAGAACTCCTCTAATGTTTTGGAAGTAAAATAATTCATGCACACTCGATCTAACCTCTCGATCACGTCACCCATTTTTTGAGAACTTTTTCAATCATTTCACAGCGAAAATAAATTAGTAGAAGTTAGAGGCTGGAGCCATATGCGCCTCAATAGTCGTACTTTTTAATTAGTAAAAGTTATCTATCCAGAGGAAATATAAAGCGAACAAAGGAAAATATCTTATTTTATTTTATTTTTTAAAAAGTGAAGGGAATGATGAAGTCAACTTCGAGTAGTTTATACATGCGCTGCATGCAAGTAGTCTTTTTTCTAACAATTAATGACCGTTAAAAGGAGAGGAGCACGTTATTATCTCAAAGTCAAAATAAGCATGCTTGTTCCTTAGTCTCCAAGATATGGATATTAAAACAAAATAATAGAAAAAAGAAGAAGAAAGAATTCATATATATGGAATCCTATTTAAGGGGGCCATGCATGAATCAAGCAATAGGTCCATCCTCTTCCTCCTCTTATAATGAAGCTTTTATCCTTAGTCCTCCTCTCAGCGTTATTCAATGAAGCCTACTCTATCCATCAATATTACACGTCAATATTTAGCTTCGGCGATTCGTACGCCGACACCGGAAACTTTGTAATCTTAGGAAGCCCAATTTTACCGGTCATCCCTATAAGCCTACCTCCATATGGAGAGACATTTTTCGGGCATCCTACGGGCCGCGGCTCCGATGGCCGCTTGGTTATTGACTTCGTTGGTAATTTTGACTATCCATTCCCACTAAATTACCACAAAAAAAATTCACTAATTGATTTGTAACATTTTTGTTTTTTTGGGGTACTTACATTTATATCTCAACATGTAGCTGAGGCTTTGGGGCTACCATTTGTTCCACCGTCCTTAGCACAAGATCAAGACTTCAGCCAAGGAGCGAATTTTGCAGTTTTTGCTGCGACAGCGCTCGACCTTGCATTCTTCATGCAGAACAACATCACAAGCGTTCCTCCCATTAATAGTTCATTGAATGTGCAACTTGAGTGGTTCGACAAGTTGAAGCCTTCCTTGTGCAACACGACTGAAGGTGGTAACCTATACAGTTCATCAACTTGCTTGCAATATAGGTGCACTTAACTTTCGAGGACTCATTCTTCTTTGTTTACTAACGCGTTGATCGAAATGCAGAGTGCAAGGAATATTTCAAGAAGTCTCTCTTTTTCGTCGGAGAGATCGGCGGGAACGACTACAACTTTGTACTGCAAGCTAATCGGAGCTTGGCGGAAGCCAGATCTTATGTGCCTCACGTCATAAACACCATCTCAATGGCCATTGAGGTACCAACTAGGGAATATTTCAAATAACACCCTGTTTTCATTCTCTTTGTAACCCAACCCCCCTCTTCCTCAAAAATGCTTTTTTTTTTCTCTCGAGGATATTTTGGTACTATTAACTAAAAGTTCCAAAGTTCTGACATGTTTTGATCATGGCTGTTATTCTACGATGGAATGCAGAAGCTGATCCAAGAAGGGGCAGTGCATCTAGTAGTACCAGGGAATATACCCACTGGATGCATCCCTATTCTGTTAACGGTGTATCAAAGCTCGAACGAGGAAGACTACGATCCTCGTACTGGATGCTTGAAGGATCTCAACGCTTTGGGATCCTACCACAACTCGATGCTTCGCGAGGCAGTCCAGAAGCTGCGGTGCAAGTATCCGCATGCAACCATCATCAACGCAGATTACTACACCCCTTACATCAAATTTGCAACCAAACCAGAGCGATTTGGTGAGTTACAGATCTGCATTTAGGCAAGACTTTGGATTCATTAATTAATTGCGAAAAGTTATTGGAAAAACACTTGAGATTGACCACAACATCTATCAAGAATAGTAAGTACACTTGTCGCATATTGCAACCTATCTGCTGCCTAATTAATTGGCTCGGCTATTCTTAATTATTATTACAGGATTTAGCAATGGGGCACTCAGGGTTTGCTGTGGAGGAGGTGGCCCCTATAACTACAATATGAGTGCAATTTGCGCTCTTCCAGGCTCAAGTGCATGCCAAGATCCATCCACTTATGTTAATTGGGATGGGATTCACTTAACTGAGGCTTCTCATCGTTACATTGCCGATACTTGGCTCAAAGGCCCGTACGCCAGCCCTCCTATTTTGAGTGGAGTCCACTAAAACTTTGGTACATTTGCAGAAATGTTAAATGATTTATATTTGTTTCTAGCAAAAAATTAAAAGAACGAGGCAGATGTCAACCCTGAGAAGATTACTAAGTCTTTGGCTCGTTGTTCGATTGTTCCCTTTCTACTTCTTTGTGTGAATAGGACATGAACTACTGGAAGTTCATGCACCAATGAATAAATTTCTTTCTTTCGTTTTCTTCTACTAAAGAATTCATTATCGCCAGTGCTGCAGAACGTCAAATCTATTGCAACAACATATTTAGCATGTGCAGTCCTCTAATATTCCTTTCTAGTTCTTCGTGGTGCCAGTGGGCTTGTAGCATCCTTCTAATTCCTCTCTCTTTTATCTATATGTTTGTGGGCTTGAATAAAAGTATCATCCCTCTAATTCTTCTCTTTTGATCAGACTTTACGCTGTGCATTGACGTTTGGTTTAATAAAATTATTTGCCGATCAGCCTTTTATACAAATAGAAAAAGAACAACATAACCAGCAACTCTTTAATTCATGCTTGAATTGAAGAATTTTATAAGATCTTAGTGGACCCACTCTTAGATAGTTCTAATGAATTGATTGAGAGAGAGAGAGAGAGAACTCTTTTAAAATGGGGCACAACAAATTTACATTATACGCACAAAAACGTACATGGTATCTTCTAAACTACTAATTGTTGACATTAAAATTGAGAGACTAAGATCATAAGGCATTCAATTAATCTTCCAAGAGTCAAACCGCAAGCGTGTCTGCTTCCATTTCTCCAAGATGGGTAAATGACAGGAACGCCAAGAAAGGGGACATGCATCTTATAGTATTATCTCCTGTGTCTTCCTCGTCTCGTTTGCTTTGTTCTAGTGGTGAAGCTCTTCATATCCTTCTTCCTCCTTTTCTTTTTGTCATGGTTCAATCAAGCAAATTTTGCAGTTGTGGGTGCCACAGCACTAGATCGATATCACAGACCTTCCTCCAATTAATAGTCCCGGGTATACAACTTGGATAATTCCAGAAGTTGAAGCCTTCAATTTGCAACCCAACTATTTCAACTTGTTCGTAAATACTGTAACAAAACTATATGAATGCAGAGTGCAAAGACTATTTCAAGACGTCGTTATTTATAGTTGGATTGTTCGATGGACTATTACAACTTCTGGGAAGAGTTTGGAAGTGAGACCCTATGTGCCTAACAAAATTATTAAGGCCATCTTTTTGACTATCAAAGCTTATTACTTAACAACTTGAACTTTTTACGTCAACTGATAATCTGATATGGTATCTGATAGTTATTAGAGGCTAAACAAACTAGGGCATCAAATATATTGGAACATGGAAATTACCTATTGGATGCACTTCAGTGAGTTTCCCATTCAATTTTCATCTAGGTTTTAGTGTCATTTTAAGAAGCTTAGGATTGTAACTGCAAGTTTTAATATGTTCTAGGTCGACCTTTAGAAGTCTGATTAAGTCCTTGGTTACATTAATTTCATGTAGTTGGAGCTCGTGGCAATTCATTAGAGTTAATGATCATTAAATACTTCCTTTAAGAAGTGTATAAATCTTATTGTTGAGATATTTCTATAGCTGCTTAAACCAAATCTCTGACCTCCATAGTCATTTTCTAATAATTAAGTTCCTGTATAAGATTATAAAAGTGAATGGAGGAAATTTAGCCAGCAACAACACGGGTGCTCATAATTTGTCTAATATTACCTTTCTGAGTTTATTATATATGAATTAGACTGATCCACATTTGTATTAGCTTTATATTATCTTTGATGGATAAAACACTCCTCTATAAACCCTTTAATTTTTTTAAAAAAAACATCCAAGGATAAATTTTCAATTATTGTTTGCCAACAGTCACCAAAAATTTTTAATGATAATTTTTTAAACCCCCTAAAATAATCATTCAAAACTGGAGACTAGACCATCCCAAAGTCTATTACAGCACCACAAATTAAAAGAAGAAAAAAAAAAAAAAACCAGAACTCCTCTAGTAGTTTGGAAGTAAAATAAGTCGATATTTAAACAAAATATCATTTAAATTTTTTTTTTCTTTTTAAACTGATCAAAAGAGAATTAAGTTGGGGATAATTTCACTTTCAAACAAACACAACTTCGTTTGCTTTTTATCGGATCACGCGTATCAACTTGGTGGAATAGAGCAGGTACCACCTGATTGACATGCTCGACTTGGATTAGGAAGAGAGAATTCGACAAGATCATGCACACTCGATCTAACCTCTCGATCACGTCACCCACTTTTTGAGAACTTTTTCAATCATTTCACAGCAAAAATAATAGTAATAACAATATGGAGTTGACCGTCGGTTTGAAGGGCATATAAAAATAGAATAGCAAATAGAAACTCTGCCAAAGTGAGTCTCCTAAGAAAGTTATGAATCTATGGTAACAGGATCTATTACAGTTTATTATATCTATCTATATATATTATACTTGGTTTCTTTATAGGGCCGTGTATCAATTTCTTCTTTACTCGCAGGATTTCCTCATATCAAGAAGGTCTCCTATACTAGAAAAGTATTTGTCCAAACGAACTTGCCATTATAAATGCATTCGAATACTCAGAAGTCAACGTTCAACGTATTTTACGAGTGATCACATCAGCAGAGTAAATGGATGAATGGAGGCTGGAGCCATATGCGTCTCAATAGTCGTATTCTTTAATTAGTAGAAGTTGTTATCTATCAAAAGGAAACATAAAAGAGAAAAAGGGAAAAGAATTTAAAATTTAAACAAGTGAAGGGAATGAGGAAGTCAACTTCCAGAAGTTTATACATACACTGCATGTAAGTAGTCTTTTTTTTAACAATTAATGACCATTAAAGGAGAGGGTCACGTTATTATCTGAAAGTCAAAGTAAGCATGCTTGTTCCGTAGTCTCCAAGATGCGGATATTAAAACAAAATTATAGAAAAGAGAGAAAGAATTCCATATATGGAATCCTATTTAAGGGGGCCATGCATGAATCTAGCAATACGTTGCATTCCTCTTCCTCCTCTCTCTTGCTCTCTCTCTCTCTCCCCCCTTATAATGAAGCTTCTATCCTTATTCCTCCTCTCAGCATTATTCAATGAAGCCTACTCTATCCATCAATATTACACCTCAATTTTTAGCTTCGGCGATTCGTACGCCGACACTGGAAACTTCGTAATCTTAGGACGCCCAATTTTACCGATCATCCCTATAAACCTACCTCCTTATGGAGAGACATTTTTCGGGCGTCCGACGGGCCGTTGCTCCAATGGCCGATTGGTTATTGACTTCATTGGTAAACTATGAATTCCCACTAAATTACCAGGAAATTTTTTTATGAATTAATTTTCGTAAATATTTTTTTCTTTTTGGGGTACTTACTTTTATATTTCAACATGCAGCTGAGGCTTTGGGGCTACCATTTGTTCCACCGTCCTTGGCACAAGATCAAAACTTCAGCCAAGGAGCAAACTTTGCAGTTTTTGGTGCCACAGCACTAGACCTTGACTTCTTCATGCAAAACAACATCACGAGCGTTCCTCCCATTAATAGTTCATTGAATGTACAACTTGAGTGGTTCGACAAGTTGAAGCCTTCCTTGTGCAACACGACTGAAGGTCGTAACCTGTACAATTCATCAACTTGCTTGCAATATAGGTGCACTTAACTTTCGAGGACTCATTCTTATTTGTTTACTAATGCATTGATCGAAATGCAGAGTGCAAGGAATATTTCAAGAAGTCTCTCTTTTTCGTCGGAGAGATCGGTGGGAACGACTACAACTATGTACTGCGAGCTAATCGGAGCTTGGCGGAAGCCAGATCTTATGTGCCTCACGTCATAAACACCATCTCAATGGCCATTGAGGTACCAACTAGGGAATATTTCAAATGACGCCCTGTTTTCATTCTCTTTGTAACCCAACCCCCCTCTTCCTCAAAAATGCTTTTTTTTTCTTTCTCGAGGATATTTTGGTAATATTCACTAAAAGTTCCAAAGTTCTGACATGTTTTGATCATGGCTGATATTCTACGATGGAATGCAGAAGCTGATCCAAGAAGGGGCAGTGCATCTAGTAGTACCAGGGAATGTACCCACTGGATGCATCCCTATTCTGTTAACAGTGTATCAAAGCTCCAACGAGGAAGACTACGATCCTCGTACTGGATGCTTGAAGGATCTCAACGCTTTGGGATCCTACCACAACTCGATGCTTCGCGAGGCAGTCCAGAAGCTGCGGTGCAAGTATCCGCATGCAACCATCATCAACGCGGATTACTACACCCCTTACATCAAATTTGCAACCAAACCAAAGCGATTTGGTGAGTTACAGATCTGCATTTAGGCAAGACTTTGGATTCATTAATTAATTGCGAAAAGTTATTCGAAAAACATTTAAGATTGACCACAACATCTATCAAGAATAGTAAGTACACTTGTCGCATATTGCAACCTATCTGCTGCCTAATTAATTGGCTCGGCTATTCTTAATTATTATTATTACAGGATTTAGCAATGGGGCACTCAGGGTTTGCTGTGGAGGAGGTGGCCCCTATAACTACAATTTTAGTGCAGTTTGTGCTCTTCCAGGCTCAAGTGCATGCCAAGATCCATCCACTTATGTTAATTGGGATGGGATTCACTTAACTGAAGCTTCTCATCGTTACATTGCCTATAGTTGGCTCAAAGGCCCTTACGCCAGCCCACCTATTTTGAGTCGAACCCACTAAAAGTTTGGTACATTTGCAGAAATATTAGATGATTTATATTTGTTTCTAGCAAAAAATTAGAAGAACGAGCCAGATGTCAACACTGACAAGATTACTAAGTCTTGGCTCGTTGTTATCGCTCCCTTTCTACTTCTTATTACTAAGTCTTGGCTCGTTGTTATCGTTCCCTTTCTACTTCTTTGTGTGAATAGGACATGAACTACTAGAAGTTCATGCACCAATGAATAAATTTCTTTCTTTCGTTTTCCTCTACTACAGAATTCATTATCGCCAGTGCTGTAGAACGTCAAATCTATTGCGACAACATATTTAGCGTCTGCAGTCCTCTAAGTATGTCTCTCTTTTGTAGCCCAAAACTGGTAAGAAGTTGTGGCACACATATATCATATTAATATTTTTTAAATATTAAATCTAATCTTAAATTTATTTTCGTCATACTTATTTTATTCATTTCTCTTTACAAAATTAAAATAAATAAATATATATATATTATTAAAATATTCTTTAAGCCTTTTTAATTCTATCATTAATCCAATAACATACAAAGCTCACTTAAAAATTAAGCTCAAAGTTAATATTTACATTAAATACACGATAATTCTAACATATTATAGATGTCTTTTTCTTTTTTATAGGGCCGTGTCACAATTTCTTCTTTCCTCCCTCGATTTTTCCTCCCTATATCATTATATCAAGGTCTTCTGTATTAGAGAAGTACTTGCCCAAACGAACTTGCCATTTTATATGCGTCCGAATAAACATAAATCAACATTCAGCGTATGTCATCTCCACTCACCGGTGATCACTGCAAGCCATACGCGCCAGAAGAAGTTGTTGTCTATCCAATCCAAAGAATATAGAAAGAGAGAAAAGGAAAAGAAATTGGAAAAGAAAAAAGAAGGGAAGGAAGAAGTCAATTTCGAGATGTTTGTTTATTCATACACTTCATGCAACTATTAATGATCGCTAAACTTATTTTATCAAGTCAAATAAGCTTGCGTGTTCCTTTATCTTCACAATGCCGATATTAATTAAAAATAACTAATTTTAAAAAATTATAAATATGAAATTCGTATTTAATGGGGGTTCATGCAAGAATCTAATGACACCTCGCCGTCCTCTTCCTTCTCTCTTCTCTTATAATGAAGCTTCTATCCTTATTCCTCCTCTTAGCAATTTTCAATGAAGCATACTGTATTCATCAATATTACACCTCAATTTTTAGCTTCGGCGATTCTTACGCCGACACCGGAAACTTTGTGATCATAGGAAGCCAAATATTATCAGTCTTCCCTATAAACCAACCTCCTTATGGAGAGACATTTTTCGGGCGTCCGACGGGCCGCAGCTCCGATGGCCGCTTGGTTATCGACTTCATCGGTAATTTCGACTATCAATTCTTATTAGATTACCACAAAAAAAAAATTATGAATTAATTTGGAACATTTTTTTGTTGAATACTTACGTTTGTATCTCAACACGTAGCTGAGACTTTGGGGCTACCATTTGTTCCACCGTCCTTAGCACAAGACAAAAACTTCAGCCAAGGAGCGAACTTTGCCGTTTTTGGTGCCACAACACTAGACCTTGCATTCTTCATGCAGAAGAACATCACAAGCGTTCCTCCCATTAATACCTCCTTGAATGTGCAGCTTGAATGGTTCGAGAAGTTGAAGCCTTCCTTGTGCAACACAACTGAAAGTCGTAATCATCAACTAGTTTACAATATAAATAAACTTAACTTTCGAAGCTTCATTGTTATTTGTTTACTAATACATGGATCAAAAAGCAGAGTGCAAAGAATATTTCCGGAAGTCCCTCTTTTTCGTCGGAGAGTTCGGCGGGAACGACTACAACTATTTACGGCAAGCCAAGAGGAGCTTGGCGGAAGCCAGATCTTATGTGCCTCAAATCATAAACACCATCTCAATGGCCATTGAGGTACCAACTAGGGAATACTACAAAATAACACCCTGTTTTTCAGACTCTTTGTAACCCACCCACCCACCCCCTCCTTCCTTAAAAAAATGTTTTTATCCTCGAGGATATTTTAGTAAAATTAACTAAAAGTTCCAATGTTCTGACATGCTGATCATGGCTTATCTTCTACGATGGGATGCAGAGGCTGATCCAAGAAGGGGCAGTGCATCTTGTAGTACCAGGGACTGTACCCTCTGGATGCCTCCCATCTGTCTTAACGGTGTTTCAAAGCTCGAACGAGGGAGACTACGATCCTCGTACTGGATGCTTGAAGGCTTTTAACGCTTTGGCATCCTACCACAACTCGATGCTTCGCAACGCAGTCCAGAAGCTGCGGTGCAAGTATCCGCATGCAACCATCATTAACGCAGATTACTACGCCCCTTACATCAAATTTGCAACCGAACCAAGGCGATTTGGTGAGTTACAGATTTGCAGACAAGACTTTGGGTTTGTTTATTAATTGCGTACTGTTATTGGAAAGACACTTAAGATTGACAACAACATCAAGAATAGCAAGTTTATCTGCCGCCTAATTAATTGGGTCGACTATTCTTAACTATTATTGTAGGATTTAGCAATGGAGCACTCAGGGCTTGCTGCGGAGGAGGTGGCCCCTATAACTACAATATGAGTGCATTTTGTGCTCTTCCAGGCTCAAGTGCATGCCAAGATCCATCCACTTATGTGAATTGGGATGGGATTCACTTAACTGAAGCTTCTCATAGTTACATTGCCAATAGTTGGCTCAAAGGTCCTTACGCCAGTCCACCTATTTTGAGTCGAACCCACTAAAAGTTTGGTACATTTGCAGAAATATTAAATGATTTATATTTGTTTCTAGCAAAAAATTAGAAGAACGAGCCAGATGTCAACACTGACAAGATTACTAAGTCTTGGCTCGTTGTTATCGTTCCCTTTCTACTTCTTTGTGTGAATAGGACATGAACTACTAGAAGTTCATGCACCAATGAATAAATTTCTTTCTTTCGTTTTCTTCTACTACAGAATTCATTATCGCCAGTGCTGTAGAACGTCAAATCTATTGCAACAACATATTTAGCATGCGCAATCCTCTAATATTCATTTCTAGATTTTCGTGGTGCCAGTGGGCTTGTATCATCCTTCTAATTCATCTCTATTTTATGTGTATGTTTGTGGGCTTGAATCAAAGTATCATTCCTCTAATGCTTCTCTTTTAATCAGACTTTACGCTATGCATTGACGTTTGATTTAATACAATTATTTGCCGACCAGCCTTTTATACAAATGGAAAAAGAACAAAGCAACTCTTTAATTCATGATTGAATTGAAGACTTTTAAAAGATCTTAGTGAACCCACTCTTAGATAGTTTTAAAGAATTGATTTCGAGAGAGAGAGATAACTCTTTTAAATGGGCCACAACAAATTTATATTATACGCAAAAAATACTACATGGTATCTTCTAAACTACTAATTTTTGACATTAAAATTGAGAGACTAAGATCATAAGGCATTCCATTAATCTTCCAAGAGTCAAATCGCAAGCGTGTCTGCTTCCATTTCTCCAAGATGGCTAAATGACAGGAACGCCAAGAAAGGGACATGCATCTTATAGTATTATCTCCTTTGTTTTCTTCGTCTCGTCTGCTTTGTTCTAATGGAGAAGCTCTTCATATCCTTCTTCCTCCTTTTCTTTTTGTCATGCTTCAATCAAGCAAACTTTGCAGCCGTGGGTGCCACAGCACTAGATCAATATCACAGACCTTCCTCCAATTAATAGTCCCGAGTACACAACTTGGATAATTCCGGAAGTTGAGGCCTTCTATTTGCAACGCAACTATTTCAACTTGTTAGTAATACTGTAACAAAAACTATATGAATGCAGAGTGCAAAGACTATTTCAAGACTGTCTTTCTTTATAGTTGGATAGTTCGGTGGAAACTATTACTACTTCTGAAAAGAGTTTGGAGGAAGTGAAATCCTATGTGCCTAACAAAATTATTAAGGCCATCTTTTGGACTATCAAAGCTTATTACTTAACAACTTAAACTTTTTAAGTCGACGGATTATCTAATCTGGTATCTGATAGTTATTAGAGGCTAATCAAACTAGCGGCATCAAATATATTGGAACATGGAAATTACCTATTGGATGCACTTTGGTGAGTTTCCTATTCAATCCTCCTCTAGGTTTTAGTGTTATTTTAAGAAGCTTAGGATTGCAAGTGCAGGTTTTAATTTGTTCTAGGCCGACTTTTAAATTAAGTCTGATAAGTCCTTGATTACATTAATTTCATGTAGTTGGAGCATTTGGCAGTTCATTAGAGTTAATGATAATTAAATATTTCCCTGTAGAGGTGTAATAAATCTTATTGTGGAGATATTTCTATAGCAGCTTAAACCAAATCTCTGACCTCCATAGTCATTTTCTAAAAATTAAGTTCCTATATCACTTTGTATTGTTGAAGATTATAAAAGTCCAAGGAGGAAATTTAGCCAGCAACAACACGGGTGCTTATAATTTATCTAAATTGCCTTTCTGAGTTTATTATATATGAACTAGACTGATCCACAGTTGCATTAGCTTTAAATTATCTTTGATGAATAAAACACTCCTCTGCATACCCTTCAATAAAAAAAAAACCCAATGAGAAATTTTCAGTTATTGTTTGCCAACAGTCACCAAAGATTGCAAGCTTGTATTTATTGGCACCTAACAACATCATACTTGCACAGAAAACATTAATTACTGACAGTTGGGGAGAGTAAAATGTAAAGAAGAGTGAAGGAAAAAGAGGGCTTAGTTGTTGATAAAGAGACCTGTTTACCCCTTAGCATTTGTTCTCTCTGCTTTCTCAAACTACTCCAATGAAGCTCTCCGCTCTCATCTTCTTAGTCTTCTCCTCCTTGCACCTTTGCCAATCTACTCTCCAAAACTACACCTCAATATTTAGCTTTGGAGATTCTTTAGCAGATACAGGTAACCTACTCTCAATTGGGTCCATCTCCTTCTCTTCCATTGCTCGTTTCCCATACGGCATGACCTATTTTGGTCACCCAACTGGTCGTTGTTCTGATGGACGCTTGATCATAGACTTCATTGGTAAGACTAAATTGTACATTGTTCTACTCCACCTTATAAATCTCAAGCAGTTTTGTTATTAATAAGCTGTATTCTTTCCATGCAGCTGAGGCATTTGGGCTCCCAATGCTACCACCATACTTAGCTCATGGAGAAAGCTTTCGCCAAGGTGCAAATTTTGCTGTCGCAGGGGCGACGGCATTAGATTCTGACTTCTTCCAAGAGATTGGGGTAGCGAGATTTCTTTGGAGTAATCTGAGCTTGAGCACCCAACTAGGGTGGTTTGAGGAGTTGAAGCCTTCTCTTTGCAACTCAACTCAAGGTTATCTTATAACCCCTATATGGAAAGTCTCTTTTGCATGATCAAATTTCTCCTAACTTTAGTCCATGTAGATTGCAGTCGCTACTTCAGTAAGTCTTTATTTCTAGTTGGAGAGATCGGAGGAAATGACTACAACTATGGTTTCTTTGTGGGCAAGACCTTAGAGGAAATGAAGTCCCACGTTCCAAAAGTAGTTGAAGCCATTGTCAATTCCACTGAAGTATGCATATATCACAATGTCGTCAACTATAATTGCAAATTTCCATTACTCACTTGTACATGCTCTCCTCATTTATCCAGAGATTGATCAATAATGGTGCTATGCATCTGATGGTGCCGGGAAATCTACCAGTAGGTTGCTCGCCGGCGTACCTCACCGCCTTCAGTAGTAGTAATAAAAAGGATTACGATCGACGAAATGGATGCCTAAAGAGGCTCAATAATTTTGCAAAGTTCCACAATTCAGTCCTTCGCCAGGGACTAAGAAGGCTTCAGAGGAAGTACCCAAGAACAAGGATAATTTATGCTGATTTCTATGGAGCTGCAATTCCATTTGTGCATGCTCCAAAACACTTCGGTAAGCTTTTTATTTTTTCCTCTTTGAATTCATTCGCTAATTCTAGTCAGTAAAGAGCTGGGTAAATCATATATCCATGATTAGATTTCACCACTCTTCAATGGACTCACGAGAAACTTTAACTCTTAGAAGAAAAAGAAAAAGGAAAAGAAAAAGAAAAAGGAAAAGCAAAAGAAAAAGAAAAAGAAAATCACCACGCATCATGTCATAGTGCATGACTTCATCTCTATCAACCACCGTGCATTTATCACACTACTTTTATTAATGACTGTACCTTATAAATTTAAATGATAGCTGCTGAAATTAAAATGTAATAAAGCCTTATTTAGTATAATGGACCATTAGACTAATTCACTTAGCAAATGTTTACTTCTAATTTGTATCCAGGATTCACCCATGGTGCTCTAACAGCATGTTGCGGTGGTGGAGGCCCTTATAATTTCAATCCCAGTGCCATGTGTGGCCACAATGGCTCAAACGTTTGCTCAAATCCTTCCTCTTTTGTGGACTGGGATGGCATACACTTAACTGAAGCAGCCTACCATTCTATTGCAATTAATCTTCTCAAAGGTCCCTACACGAGCCCCTCGCTCATGTCCTAGTTTCAGTTTGCGAGTTAAATTACTTTGAATCTAACAGTACATGGGTGAAAAAAGTGAAAGAAGATTATTACACCATGTAATGTCCAATAACTCTTCTTTTCATCAGTGTCACTGTACTAATGCAGAGTAGAACAGAGTGTTCCAGGTGTCAGGTAATCCAGCAATGCACCAATGCGTGCAGTCATTCTGGTAGCCGATTCCGCTGTACTTTGAAGGATGAGCATCTATTCTTAGTTGAGAGAGTAAGGTTATATCAAGTAAATACACTGGCTTTGATATCTTTCTTATTACATCCTTCACAATGGCTAGCTGTGGAGGTGGGTCTGCAGGGTATATTGATGTGTTCAATGGTTTTGTTTGCCCTAAACAACTCTCTTCACTTGTCCCACCCCATTCTTGTCCACTGCACCATTAAAAGAAATTACAAAAAAATATATATATATGAAAAGATAAAACTATAAATTGCAAGATAAAATAATTTAGCAAGTAAATACTTTTATTCCTACTTACATGCATTCATTTTTCGATTAAAAATATTTATATCTTTAAGAGACTTCAGAGGAAAATATATGCAAAAAAAAATCCAATAGTTTAAGTTACCATTAATGAGGGGACTTACTTGTAATGGTTGGGGGAAATTCCTTGGTAGAAAATTTTGGTGGTTGAATTAACACTTGCATCAACCCATTTGGCCCAAGTTTGCAATCCTTTTGTGAAAGCCACCGTACGATCCATGTCTTTAAGTGTCGTATTGCCGTATTGTATGTAATCCCATCTATAATTTCCACACCAATTCGATTAGTTAATTAAGAAAAATTAATGAAACCTTTTGCAAACTCTTAGCGGAGAGTACTCACGGTTGGGATGGTCCGTCGCGAAGCCACCAATTCCATGAGTTGAATACGAGCACATCGGATCGAGTCCATACGTGCCCACCTTGGATTGAATCGAGTTTGAGCACACGCCCAATTGGCTTGCGAACGATGTCCACTAGGTAATACGAGAGGTAGTACATTATAGTCACGTTGTACTCCTGCAATATCTTAATTAATCAATAATCTAAACTTGGTTTATTTCTAAGAATAAAAATTAGAAATTTTTTATTTTATACGACACATTTAACCTCAAATTTGGTGATTCTGGAGACTTCCTCGGTCTGCGATGAGCTTATCTTTGAATCGGGCACGGCGGAATGAAGCAGGCAAAGCAATGAGTCATGCTGGTTCAGGCTCAACGAGTCACCTACAAACATAATCCTCTTCCCCTTCCATCTCTTGAGGAACTTCACACCGTCAAATCTATTCACTAATCCGGATTAGTGATACCAAACTAGATATAAAACAAAGATTAGGCGATAATTAACAGCCAACCTTGGTAATTCAAATGCGTCAGGCTTCCATCTATACTTGAGAAAGAGTTTATCGGATCTACCGTACTTAAGGCAATCGAATTCTGGGTCAAGATATGGGCATTTGGCCGAGTCGTAGAGTGGATATGTCTCGTCGTAGACCCAAATCCCATGAAACGGGTCAGACTCGGAGATGGCCTCTGAAAAATTAATCAGAGTGAAGAGAAGAAGATAAGCTAAAGTTCTAGTGCTCTTGGATCTCATGGTGATGAGAAACAGAGGGAGGAACGGTGGAGAAGAGAGGCGAATTCTTACCGTATAAATCTGGAGAAACAGGGTATAGAAAGAAGGTAGAAAAAGTAGAAAATTTTGATGTAGTAAAAATATTAGGCAATGAAGCTTACCGTATAAATCTGGAGAGAATCCAAGTCATTTGGTCTCGGAATAATTGTAGCAGAAATACTTGGAATCTGGAAAGATATGGTATGGATTCTCTCCAGACCGAATAGGAAGTAGAAAACCTGAATAAGCGGCAAGTATATAAGCGTGCCAAGGAATTTAATGTCTTTTGGTATATTATTTAGAAATTTAGGGGGTAAAGTAAAATACTTAACCGTGCAAACAGTAATAAGCAACATAATTTAGTGGGAGAAATAATAATAATAAAAAAAAGATCCTAATACTTGGCAGCCAGTCACTGGATACTCCAAAACCACGGATTGCAAATCACCATTTCTGCTAGAAATTTCTGCAGCCCGGGCTGCAGAGGATCCTATCAGTTGAATCAAGCCCCAATGCCATGGCCCAATATCAGAGCCCGATCCAGAAACAACATCAATAAGGGAATTAAATTTATGATCATTGTTATAAGATTATAGGATTCAACCGTTGAGCTATGATAGTAAGCTTTAACCAACTTATATATTCCAAGCCTCCAACTATCATCCGCAAGGAAATTTATGTCCTTTCATATGGATGCAACCTTCCAACAATTTAATTTGGCATAATTGTATATCTCTTCCTTGGTTCAAAAGTTAGATACTCCAACAACTAATAAAAGTCACAGGGTGGTTGCAATTGCATCAGTGCTTGTTAGCTAGACACTTCAAATGCAAGCATCCATACCACCGTACACAACCACTGAAAGCAATTAAAGAAAGCTACCAGTTTTATAGAATTCCTTCTTCCTGATCTCCAATGAAGCCATCGGCCATTGATCGCCATCTACTTACTCTCTTCCCCTTCATTTTGGCTTCTCTTATTGTGATAGGGGTCACAAGAATAGCCATAGAGACATCCTGCAGCTGGTGTCATGTCCTTTATAGACTATTTCTACCAATCTCATCTTCCACAAGAGAAACTTTTGAAGAATTCACCAATGATTCTGTTCATGGTTGCAACTTATGTGAGGGGAATTGGGTGTTGGATAAGAATAATCCTCGCCCTCTTTACACTGAAGACAGTTGCCCTTACTTGACCAGGCAAGTAACTTGTAGGAGAAATGGACGCCCAGATTCTCTCTATCAGAAGTGGAGGTGGAAACCCAATTCCTGTGAGCTACCGAGGTAGTTCGACTACATTTAATTGTAATGCTATTCTAGACTTCTAGGTAAGTTTATCATTAATTACTTTTATTTTGTTAAGATTTGATGCAGTGAAGTTGCTTACGATTCTAAGGAACAAAAGGCTAATGTTCATTGGGGATTCAATCCAGAGGACCCAGTGGGAGTCAATGGTGTGCCTCATCCAATCTGGTGTTGCGGATAACAAAAAGTTCTTGCACAAAGACCCTCCAAGAAAAATCTTTGTAGCAGAGGTACAAAATCATGAAGGAAACTTTTAAAATAAAACCCGACATTTTCCTCTCAGGCTTCAAATTATTATTATTATTATTTTAAATTTTAACTTCGCATATATACTTGTTATGATTAGGAATTCAATGCATCGATAGAGTTCTACTGGGCTCCGTTTCTCGTGGAGTCAAATGCAGATCATGCAACGAAACATAGGGTGCAGAAGAGGATGGTCAGGTTGGATTCCATCGCAAAACACAGCCATAACTGGGAGGGAGTTGATGTCATGGTGTTCGATAGTTATATTTGGTGGATGAATAAGCCTCGCATTAATGCAACGTTAGTAGTGCCTCTTTGTCGTCTCTCTAGCTATATAGATATTATATACTATTCGAATAACTTATCGAACTTAATTCAAAGCAGAATTGGATCAGTTGGCATTCAAGAGTACGATGTTCCTACGGCATATAGGTTGGCTCTTCGTGCATGGGCTCAGTGGATCGACTCCACTGTGAATCCTCATAAGCAAAAGGCCTTCTTTATGAGCTTATCCCCAACTCATCTATGGTAATATATATATATATATATATATATATATATTATGTATAATCTCTCATAATTCTCAGTATTCACTGTTCACCCTACATTTACATACTCTAAGTGGCAATATATATTCTATGAAGGAGCTCGGAATGGAGATATGGAAGCAAAGGAAACTGCTTCAATGAGTCGTACCCAATCCAAGGACCATTCTGGGGAGCAGGATCCAGTCACGAGATGATGGATATTGTTAAAGAAACAATACTAAAGATGCAAGTTAATGTTACTCTCCTGAACATAACGCAACTATCGGAGTTCCGTAAAGATGGGCACACTTCTATTTACACTGAACGTAGAGGTAAACTGTTGACTAGCAAGCAGAAGTCTGAGCCCATTCTTTATGGAGATTGCATCCATTGGTGCCTACCTGGTGTTCCAGATACATGGAATGAGTTATTGTATGCTTATTTACTATAAAGAAATTTAAGTTAGTGGCTAAAAATATTCATATATGTGGCAACTGGCATATCTTTTAATTTTGTTTTTGTTTAAGTACACACACAGTGACTGATTTGTTGGGTAATTTCTTGTAACCATTTTTCTTTTCCTCAATTTACGGCTAACTAAATGAGAGTGGGAATTATATCACTGCAATATCAAGTTTCTTATCCATGAAAATAAAATAAAATGATACACCATCATATTCATAAAGATATTAATATTTTCAAACCATTTCAGACACATTACATTTCCCAACTCTTCCACCCTCACACCATTTATTTCTCCCGGCTCTCAACTCGCCAGATTACATCTTATGCAATACAATTAGTAAACAAACACATTTGACAAAGGAAAAAGAAAGAAACGGAGGCAGACGTACGAGGTGTGAGATATGGGAAAAGTTGCCATATGTTTCTTTTTCTCTCACAGGGTAGGAAAAGAAGCGGCCATAGCAATTCCACATAATCCTTCTGGTGCACCTATATCCTTCTTCATCAGTATGTATCCATTGTTGCCCCATCCTGTGCCCCATGAGTTCTTCACTATCCAATACTTAGTTCTCCTCTTGTTAATGCCATAACCAACAACTGTAACGGCATGGTTCAGGCTAGTCCCGCAGTAGCCTTTAAACACACCGGAGCGGTAGAATTGGAAGTCATAACCACTAGCATCGATCGCGACTGATACTGGTTGCCTTGCAACAGCTATCATTAGTGCCCTTTCATTATTTTGGGGCACACCTCGATAACCTCTGATATATGCGACACGATTAAATAACTTCCTGATGTTGCAAGTGCCTTGATATCCTTGGTAAGTATAATCTGATTCAGTATCGATGCCTCTGTTTAGCATGACAAAGTTGAATGCATTGTCCGGCCACCCACCATTACATCCATAATCAAGGAAATCACAGTCCACTAGTTCTTGCTCTGATAGACTTATCAGGCGACCCCTCTTAATTTTAAATATTCCTTCAATTGCTGCTACCGCAGAGAATGCCCAACATGATCCTGCATTGTATATAAGCAAGTATCAGTTGATGCATGATTCTTTTAATTTGTATCGATATAAAGATAGGCAAAAAAAAAGATCAAATATAAAGATAGGCAATTACATTTAAGTGTATAGTTTGGCAGCAGGGCTATTTTATACTGTGAGTGAGTGATATAACAAAGATTATTAGTGTACTCTTCTTCTAACTATTTCATGTTACAAGAAAATAATTGATATGCTAACCATCATAACCAATTCTTGATAAAGTCGAATAAGGTTGACTATATATATATAGTACTACAAATGCACAATATTGTTAGCTAGAGAGATCAATATTTGCTTAATTACCACAATTTCCTTGGTTCTTAACCTCAGTTACTGCACCCCTTTGCCTCCAATCCACCCAACGAGGCCACGTCAAATTCTCGTGCATAAATGGCGTCGATGGTGTTGTAGTATTTGTGATCTTAAGCCCGCCGTGAGTCGCCATGAACTCCTCGTTGGTGAGATCGGCGAACTGGTTTACAGAGAGAGTGTAGCTCTGCCTTGGTTTATTATTTGAAGTTTCTATGTACTTCAAATTTCTCTTAAACACTTCAAATCGACGCTCCTTCTCCTCAGCATTCACGTAGACTCGCTTATATTCTGCCATCCATTGCTCGTGCTTTGCTTTCATGGCATCGTCGGGGGTGTCAGAGACTACTTGGCTTGCGAATGAAGCGCAAATAAGTAGGAAAATAGCTAAGAAATGGAACAAAGAAGCCATGGAATTAATTCTCGATTCTCTTTTCTTTGAGAGAGCTAGAGCTAGCACTAGTTAAGACAAGAAGATGTTTACGTTGGTGATATGTGATTTGTAAGATTGAATGGGTTTATATAGAAGTTTATAGTGAGACTACTGCAATGGATTTCAGCGGGTTATTAATCTTCCAGAACAAGTTATCGTTGTATTTTCAGAGTGTAATACACCTGTAAACTTGATTATTATTTTATTGCAATACACCTTCAATTCTAATAGTCTTTGATGCAGCTGGCTTGCAGTTGAGATTGCGATTACGTAGTTATGCTTGTACGTATAATGTATTAATGTCTTCGAATCCGACTCCAAATAAATCCCTGTATTACTTACCCTTACGATCAAGTCCATCTCGTTTATATATTCGAAGATGGCAAGTAAGCCGGCAAATATACAAATGCTCTTTCTTGCTAGATCAATCATGGCCGTCCAAATTTCTTCTGTATATATATATATATATAGGATTATATAGGATCTAATCTCTAGGTAGTTGATTACAAAGTATTAGAAAACAACACCATATGGTATCCAAGGAAGCATATAGAAATCATTTTCAAGGAGTTTAGAAAAATCTATTAGTAGTATGGTGTCAAGTTTTATAATCGATTGATGTATAATTAATATATTGCATATTTTATTTTGTCAATATATATATATATATATACACACACACACATAGTTTTTGAAAAATATATAGGACCTTTTCTCTAAGTAATTGATAACAGAGTTTCACAACCAGACCTTGGAAGTCGTCTAATCTTGGTAATTAAGAAGAAGAGTTACTAATTGTCAAATAAGTTGGATAACATAGAAGTACACAATTCTTTGGCATACGGCTGTACATACGGTTTGGAAGAAAAAAACATAAATAAAAGGAAAATAAATAAAAAAGAAGGAAAATGGAACGGAAATATAAAAGACAAGAAATATATATATAAGTGAATTTAAGTTAGGTCCGGTGTTCAGGCTGGTCAATCGTGCCAGGCAGTTGGGTAGTCGGAACATTATGGGTCAGCTCCAGAGCTTCTACTGGGCCGGGCCGATTTGAATCAAGTTTCTGGGCAATGGGAAGGCGTGGATTTCTCTAAACCCGCCACTCTTATGAAGGTTGTAACTGATCGAGGTGATTGGACGACTCATCCCTTAAGTCCATGGGTACTCAAAATTAGGGGTGGCAAATATTGACCTTATCCAGTAATTCGACATGTAACCCAATTTTTAAATGGATTTAGGTTTAGTTTAATTGAGTTCGAATAAAAAACGGTTCAACTTGTCTAATCCAATTATTAAACTGTCGTATTCATGTTTAGTACATCAACCCATTTAACCCTTTTATGACTCTATCTATTAATCATATATGACATAATAATTCATTTATGATATGATAATTTATTTATTTATTACACAAGAGAATCAGTTTATAGCATGAAAAATCTCATTTATAACCTTAAAAACACATATAAATTATAATAACTTGTGTCACTTGATGACCCATTTTAATTAAGCTAAGTTCGACTCAAGCCAAATTTGAGCCCGACTTGAATTTAACGAGCTAGGCTTTTGCTTGCCCAACCCGTCTCATTATGCTCTCCTGAGTTTTGGCTCACGACACCCGACACCCGCTCAACCCCCGATCCATTATGCATGCCTATTACTATATATGGTTTTTAGTCCTATAATATATATTTGGTTTATTAGATGTCACTATATAATTATGTTTATAAAAAATAATTAAAATATATTCGTAGGAGGCTCATTACATTTGGCCAATTACACTATGATATTATTTATTAATATGTTTGTTATATTTAGCTCGAGTCCAATATCTCACGGCCTAGTAGATAATAATAGGTTATAATATTTTATCCTTGCCCAAACTTCGACCAACCAAGCTAATTAGTTGGTTGGGCTACGAACAAATGCTTAAGTCGATCAGCCCGGCCTGACAATCTCCTTATCCTAGGTTCAACCCATATGGCCGGTTAGGTTTGATTGAGTTGAAATTATACATGTATAAAAGGAGAGAAGAAAGATGTTTTTAAAAAATTAAAGTATTAGTAGATTTATTAGAAATACAAAATATTTTATTTTATTATCATTTGCACTCTATCGCATAGATATTTATCATCCGATTTTGTATTTTACCTTTTATATCTAAAAATATCATAAATTCATTTTTTTAATAAAATTTATTATATAAATAAATTAAATTAATTATAGATGTAAAAATAATCTTAATACCCTTGGGGAAGTTTTTTAAGGTTAAGTTAAAAATAAAATAGAAATTAGATTTAAGGTCAAAATGAAAGATATTTTAGTTTCTTTAACTTTAAAGTAACGAAATATTCACTGTTTCATCAACTCTATCAGGTTAAAAGTAATTCAAAATACTTTTGAGATGTTGAAAATAAAATTATAAGGGTTAAATAATAAATATTTATAAAATAATAAGTCAAAATATTCGAGTTTCTTGGGCAAGTTAGCCTTGGGCTGAATCATCATCCCTATGTATGAAATTAAAATTGTCTTCTAATGACTTGGTTGGGCCTCAAAGTAAGCTTACTAAGCAAATCCAATTAGTAAGTCTGTAATCGTGTCACTACATTTAAATTCTCCCTCCTATATAGTGTTGTTTCTCTTCAAAAGAAAAGTGGGAGCATAATAGTGTCTCAATTATGGTTGCGTTTTAAACCCAGCAACTCTTATACAATATGAGAATCAAATTTGTAAAGTAAAAGGATCTGTTGGCTAATTTCTTTGTAACCACCATCTTCTTCTTCTGTTCTCAATTTAGGGCTAACTAAATGGAGGAGGACATTATGTTATTGAAACAAAAACAAAAAATGATATACCTTCATGTTCATAAATATATAAGTTTTTATTTCAAACCATTTCACACATAGTAACATTTCGCCACTCGATCTTCCATGCATCCTCACACCATTTATTTCTCCTGGCTCTCGATCAACTCGCCAGACCACATCTTAAGCAGTACATTTTCCAACAAACCACACTTGAAAATTAGAAAACAAAACGAAAGGACGGCACACAAGGTGTGAGATACAAGAAAAGTAGGCATACTTCTTTCTTGTTTTGCCTCACACGGTGGGAAAAGAAGCAGCCTTAGCAATACCACATAATCCTTCTGGCTTCCGTATGTCCTTCTGCATCCGTATATATCCATTCTCGCCCCATCCTGTGCCCCAGGAGTTCTTCACTATCCAGTAATTAGAACCCCTGTTTTTGTTATAACCAACAACTGTAACACCATGATTCAGACTAGTCCCACAATAGCCTGTAAAGACGCCGGAGTGGTAGAATTGGAAATCATAACTACTAGCATCGATTGCAACTGAAACTGGTTGCCGTGAGACGGCCTTCATTAACGCCACTTCATTGTTCTTAGGCACATTCTTATAACCTCGAATGCGTACAACGCGATTAAATAACTTCCTGATGTCGCAAGTGCCTTGATATCCTTGATAAGGATAGTCTGATCCAGTATCGATGCCTCCGTTTTGCATGAGAAAGTTGAACGCGTTGTTCATCCACCCACCATTACATCCATAGTCAAGGAAATCACAATCCACTAGCTCCTGCTCTGATAAACTTATCAGGGGGCCCCTCTTGATTTTATGTATTCCTTCAATTGCTGCTACCGCAGAGAATGCCCAACAAGAACCTATGCATTTAAAAAAGAAGAAGAAGAATTTGGATCGCATTAGCATGAGTTACATATGGAAGCAGATATCAGTGGATGCATGGTTTTCTTAATCTGTATCTTTGTGGGAAAGATATGAAAGGAAGAAGGAGACATTTTTGTCCATGCATGTATTAACTTGGTTAAATTTGTAAGATTATTTTTATCAGAATTTCCTAACAAAATATTAATAAATGAGGGATTAATGATACATTTAAATAGTGATACAAAGCTATAATCAAGGAGGTCAAGATATAATTAACTAGCTAAAGAAATCACTGTAGATCATCTCAATTAAATTATTTGCATGCTTACGTACCACAATTTCCTTGGTTCTTAACGTCAGTCACTGCACCCCTTTGCCTCCAATCTACCCAACGAGGCCACTTCAAATTCTCGTACATAAATGGCGTCGTTGATGTTGTAGTATTTGTCGTCATTTTAAGTCCGCCGTGAGTCGCCATGAACTCCTCGTTGGTGAGATCGGCAAACTGGTTTACGTTGAGCTTGTAGCTTTGCGTCGGTTTATTGTTTGAACTTTCTATGTACTTCACATTTCTCTTAAACACTTCAAATCGAAGCCGCTTCTCCTCCGCATTCACGTAGACTCGCTTATATTCTGCCATCCATTGCTCATGCTTCACTTTCATGGCATCGTCGGAGGTGTCGGAGGCTACTTGACTTGCGAACGATGCGCAAACAAGTAGGAGAAGAGCTAAGAAATGGAACGAACAAGCCATTAATTATGGATTCTTCTTCTCTGGGAGAGAACTAATTAATTAAGACTGGAAGATGTTTTGTTGGTGATCTGGAGGTTGTGAAATTGGATGGGTTTATATAGAGTTTGAGAATGAGAACTCTACACTGGATTTGTACGAGTGCCAAGTCTAAAAAGATTAATCCGTGGTCTGTTTAAATTGTACTTAATTGCAATAGACCTGCTATTAGTCTTTGATGCAGCTGGGTCGCAGTTGAGATTGCAATTACGTAATTATGCTTGCATGTCTAAAGTAATAATGTCTTCTAATCCAAATCTCAGTTTGCTCTCTACGTAGTTTTTTTTAAAAAAAATATATAGGACCTGTTCTCTATGAGTTGATTACAAAATTTTACACATTAGACCTTAGAAAACAGCACCTTAATGGGATCCAGGGAAGCATAAAGGAATTATTTTGAAGGAGTACGTAAAAATCTATGAGTAGTAATGGTGTCAAGTTTTAGATCAATGGACGAATAGTTAATAAAAATAATTAACGTTTAAAGCAAGGGACTGCATTCTATGCTGTATTGCTGTAGAACGTTCGGAGATAAGAAGTAATCAAGTACAAAAGAAGTAACACGGAATACGTATATGGATGGAGAGGAAGTAAATGAGGCAAGATTAGGTCCAAGTACGTATATACGGGCTGGGTCACATTTAATTGTCTATGTTTAAATGTGTTTTAAAACGAATTAGAAGGTCGTAACAAACTATCCAAGCACGTAAATGACTTATTAAATTTGTAACTTAAATTTTCAAAATATAACGATGATTATTCGATTTAAAACCTAGACCAAATTCATAAGGTCTAAACTCAACTTCATCTTCGAAAACTGAAATATTCAAATTCAATATATCGAACATTTTCAAACTTTGAATTTGTCACGATAAATTTTTGGGTGTTATTCACTTTTGATTCAAGATAAATTTGCCTGTTGTTTTCCTCCTCTGCTTACTCATTCTTTAAATAGTCTATATAATTTATCACTAGTGGTGGAGCTAAATTTTTTTTTATTAAAAGAGCAAAAATTATCTAAGTCATTTATAATTATTTTCTTGAAAAAAAGATGATGAAACAAAAGTTGCTATATGCCTCTTTGTGGCCGCTATTGTTGTGATTATCATCCTGGTAGCTTTTTTATTTTATTTTATTGTCTATTATTTTCTATTTAATCTGTTACGTGGTATTACTATACAAGTTTATGCATTTCGTGCCTTTAGTTTTTCAAAAGGCTCTAACCCTATTGGGCATGGCATTTTGCTTTTGTTCAAGATTTTCAAGCTCTTCAAACCTGTTGCTATGGTTTTTACTACAGTGTGCTGCCAACAAAATAAAGATTTAATATGTAAAGAAGATATAAAATTAATTACCTTGCTATGTGCATTAATCTCACTATTACTATTCTTTTCGATGCAATTGTAAAGATTTCTATTTAAAAACCTACTAACTTAAAGTAAACCCATGCGATTTTATAGAAATACAATAGGTCTAATAAACAAAGTTTTGTCTAAGATCTTAAATTACGTCGTAAACACAACTCACATTCGTAGTAATTGCAAATTAAGATTCTTCGCTACATATACACACAGTATAGTTGACGAACTCTTAAATTCCTCAAACACTCCGACACTAGCTTCAAAAGTCAACTCCCCACGGTGATCAATTGATATATTACATAGGAATTGCTCTATAACAGAGCAAACACTTGCATTGCGATCCAAAGAGCTATGTGATAAGTAGTAGTTGTTGTGGAAGAGCCACGGTTGGGCTTCTTCTCCGGATCAGCGATGCTTGGGTGATATGGGTCCATTGCTATGCCACAAATCCCACGAGGATCCACGACGCCCTTCTGCATCAGTATGTATCCTTCTTCTCCCCATGAGATCCCCCATGAGTTCTTCACTATCCAATAGTCCCGCCCGTAACCCACAATGGTGACCGCGTGGTCCATGTTCGTCCCGCAAGGGCCATCGTAGATGCCACTGCTGTAGAACTGGAGATTCCTCGCGTCGATGCCGACCGACACCGGCTGGTTTGCGACGGCCTGCGTCAGCGATGCTTCGTCGTTTCTCGGCACTGGGTCGTAGCTTGATATGTTTGCTGCGTGATCCTTTAGCCTGCTACTCCGGCAAACGCCTCGAAACCCCATGTACGGGTAATTATTCTCGGTTGTAATGCCTCCATTCTCGATGACAAATTCAAAGGCATGGCCGAAGTGCCCACCATCGCATCCTTGCGCCTCGGTGACGCAGTCGATTAGCTCCTGTTCGGATAAAGACAGCAGAGTTCCATTCTTTATTTGGAATATCCCTTCTATTGCGGCTACCGCGGAGAAGGCCCAACAAGACCCTGCGTTCCATTAAATTGCATCAATCCTAAGATTAATTGAGCTTCAAACAAAGTCCCAGATTAAATTCACTTACCGCATACCCCTTGGCTCTTAATTTGAGTGACTGCACCTTTAACTCTCCAATCAATACTGCTCGGAGGCGGTACCGAAGAGCTCGAGTATTTGAACGGCAATGGCGACTCCGTTATGTTTGGCCGCACGAGTTTAAGGTAAGTGGCCTTGAACTCCTCTTTTGTCAGGTCGGCAAATTGGTTTAAACCGAGGGTGTAGCTCCTCCCTGATATATTATTTGACGCTTCTATGTACTTTGCGTTGTTCTTAAATATCTCAAAACGGTGCAGCTTCTCCTCATCGTTCAAGTACGCTCGACCATATTTAATCATCCATTCCTTGTACCACCTCGCCATCGTCTTATCGTCCGTATTGCCATCGGAGGCCACTGGGCGAGAGCAAAGCCCATGAACAATTACGAATATAAGAGATAACAAATAGAATGAAGAAGCCAGGATTGATTGATGGATGCTCCTCTGTAAGCAGCCTGCAACTTGGATGAGAAGTTATATCTTTCTTGAAACTTTAAACTAATAAAGCTTCTACTCGTATTTATAATTAGGTTTCTAGTTGCTACTAACGCAAGAGTTTATATTGTTGGATATATATATAGCACATGGATTTGGCTCGTGATGTAAGGATTCATTCATCTTGCTTCCCAACGATTGATTTCGTGGTGTGCAAGTGGGTATAACATGTAGATACAAATAAAAATACTCATAATTTAGTAGAGTTGAGAAGTTGATTTCTATGTTAATTAAACGATGACACCGGCCTGTTTGTTCTACCGGTAGTACAGCGTAAGATAAAATATTTAACACTTATAATCGATATTTGACATTCTTAAAAAAATCGTTTATACTGTTGGAGATGATATTATACATGGCAGATAGCCTCTACAGATTACTTCTACGGAATTTTCTAACCTCAGTAATTAAGCCGAAGACATAATAGTGGTCAATTATTATTCGGAAGCCTCAGAATTTTTGTACTTATCAAAGATATTTAATATATTTCTTGAAAAAAAAGAGAAAAAAATATTAAGAGGAAAACTAACAAAAATACAAGGAGTATAACTTTGTGGAAGAAAATAATAATAATAATAACACCTTACTCTCTTTTTTTTTTGTGTTTGTAACACCTACTGTAATTATGGTCAAAACTGCTTTAAGACACAGTATAACCCAGCCCACACTAACTAAATTTGCTAAACTACCCTAAAAAATTGAAATCTGTGATATTGACTTAATTTAACACGCTAAGCATATTAAAAATAAATATAGAAACTTTGTCAAAAGAGCGTACAATTAAAGCAACGGGAGTATAATTAAGCTTGTATAATACTTTGGAACTTGTTCTTCAGGAAGGCCTGATGGTAGGGTTGGGTATATATATATTTGTTCTACTTTGCGTTCATTGTGGAATTACAAACTTGTTGTTGGATTGTTAGATCGCGACAGAATTACAAGCTGATGGTCTTTGCAATATTTTTGATGCTCGGTCTTGATGTATTATTTTATTTATTGTTCGACTTAATGTAGCTGAATATATATAATTTGTGTCAAAGAATCATCTAATGAATTTCACTACATAAGGCTTTCCTAAAAAGAGAGTATAAAGGGCTCCAAACACAAAAACAAATGGAAGAATGCTAGGTGCCTTCCTGAAACCTTAATATAACATTAATTAACACAAGTAAAATCGCAATAAAGTTTTATAAAGGTATACGGCTTAACTCTTTATTTCAAAATCTAGACCTTAACACGTATGACTCGAACTCTCTTGTGCCTCGGTAAAACAAAACCCACAGAAGTACTTGGAAAGATTTAGGTACGTATGTGGACAGTGTATTTAGTGAACTCGATCTCTTTCTACTCCACACGCTGATCAAGCGATATATTTAGTACACAGCACAATAGCAATCACTCTGTAAAAGACTTAATACTTGCAGTGAAACACATAAAGCTCTGGGAAGCACAAGAGTATGCACACATAAGAGAAAAAACATTAATACTGTTGAGAAATATCACGATAAGATTGGGGATAATAAGGAACAGAAACATGTACGAGTTAGCCACAAATGGTGGAGCTAGAATTTGCAACAAAAATTGAAAAAAGAATATGTACAGGCATACAAGGAACTGAACGATCAAAGGAACAGAGGTACGAAATGCAAGAGCAGGCTTCACAAGCAATGAAACTAAAGAAAAGCCATACCCATAGACTAAAATCAGAATTCACTTTCAAGCAAGAAAAACCATTGGCAAGAAACATAAACCTAGAAAAAACTTCAGCTAAATACTTGATATGATGCATAATCATAATATAGTAGAACACTAATAGATCTTTCATCATCACGCTATGTAGTTAATTTCTCAGCAGACAGATTGAGTAATAGAAGGCGCTGTGGCCCGTTATTTCATAGATTGTACCGCATGGCCAAATTGGAGCATCACCATTACTCCTCTTTGGGGACCGGCAACAACAGAGCTTAGTTGGGCAGGAAAAGTTATTCACATAGGGCGCGTTGACAATTTACAACAACTCCCAATCTGACTCCAAGGAATCATGCGAAGCTGTTATCTTGGAAGGTGACGATGGGGTTAATTCTTGTAACTCTTGTGTTCCCATATGAATACCATGATACATGTCATGAACACGCTCATTCTCCTTCCGACGTATTAATTTTGAGAGAAAGGAAGACTGTAGTTTTATCTGTAAGAAGTGAAATCAGTTGACATCTCAAGTGGAAAATTTTACGTGCAGTTCAACTGTTCAAGGAAGGTTCAACATCATAAAAATAGGTTTCTGAAAATAAGAATGGACATACATTTTAAAAATAGTTTCCAAAGGTCTAAGATTATTACCTTATACGGCCTCTTCTTGCATTCATGATATGAAGCCAAGGCAAGATCATAATCTTCATCATCATCCCAACAACCCTGATCTAGATCCCCAAATTCTCCTTTGAGTTCTGTTTTCAAATTGATCTTGTCAATGCTATTAAACATGTTGTCACTCGTGAAATTATATGAGATTTCAGGATAAGCTGCATTAGTGAGACTGTGCTTATTAGGAATTTAGAAAGTACAAAAGGTATAACTTTGATAAACCAATGAATTAAAATATTCCTTGGTACATACAACTGCACAAATTAATTCAATTCTTCTTATATATTTCAAACATCACTAGCTGATTAGATAATCAAGTTATAAAATAAAAAGCAAAACGAAGAAAACTCGCTTGATTAATTGAGAAAAGGTTGATAATTACTTCAAGAATATATCTGAAAATGTGGAGATTAGCAACCTACTGATGTCTGCTGCAATAAACTGCAAAACCCTAGAATTCTAAAATTGAAAGGTTAGTTGTGGTAGACCAGGGAAGGAAGGTTAACTACATGAGCTGCTCAACAATGATATGAAGCTAGTGCAGAAAATTAAATATGTAAGAAATCCAGATCATCTATCCTGTGTGTCGGGGAGAGAGAGAGAGAGATGGGAGCCAAACTCATAAACCTTCACATGATTTGCACGCTGAATCTCTTACTAGAAGATGGGAGCCAACCAACAGGCTATGCCTGTTTGTAGTTTCCAGAACTAATGAAGTACTAAACCTTTCTGAAAAAAAAATCTATCATTCTAAAGGAGAATGTAAGACATGCTCCTGAATGAATTAAGAAAATATTTCTCGAGAAAGAATTATAAATGATGTGTAATTGATAGAACTATGAAAGAAAGAACACCGCTTATGAAGTTAAATGAAATCCGTTGTACTCATTCTAACTTCTATCTCAGATTTAGACTCAAAAGTTTCATATCTAGGGATTAAATCCTCTATGGAGCATTCCCAGTTAGATGGAAGCTAAAAAAAGGAAAAGAAATTCAAGGTAAGGAAATTAATGAACTAATATATGCAAAACCTTTCAAAGCAAACGAAAGAAAAATATTTAAATGAAGTACAAACCAAGTTCTTGTGGTTGCACAAGGAACTCTAAATTGCAGGGTTTAGTTTGCTCCTCATCTTCATCCCTGGACTTCACATGAGACACTGACTCTTGAGGTGTAGAGGTTTCTGACATTAAATTGATGAGGCCTATAAATGAAATAGCAACAAGAAGCCTAAATATATGTTGAATAGCACAAAATCTCGAGAGCACAATCCATACCATATGTGTTATTTGGGGAGGTACACTCCAATGACTTTAACTCAACAATCAGTTTATTTTGGTGGATCTCAGATAGGACTTCATTTCCTAAACAAAGAAAAAGTGAGTAGCAAAATTGTAATTTCAAGTGTCATCAGAATCTGATTCATCCTAGCTAAGAAACTATAACCTGGATCTGTGGTTGAAACTGATCTTTTTGAGTGGTCAGAAAAAATGCTCCTAAGATCCAAATCATCTTGGGCTACACTGGGGGATGTGAATGGAATCAACTCTTCCAAAGGACAAGCAGTTGACTCCATTCCAATGCAAGTTGGCAAAGTTTCATCATGGATATTCTCATCAAAACCATCCTCAGATATTTCACAGAAGTCGGCAACAGATTCGTCCAACGATAAATCATCAACCAGCACTCCATTAGCACCGGTAGGAGTGCCAAACCATTCAGCTGCAATCTCATCAAGAAGGGTTCTCATATTTTCACCAAGATCATCGAAACATTTGCTAGGGATCTATCCAAGATAAAAGGAGTTCCTTAGAGATGTAAAAGAGGACATGTCATCAAACAAACAGTGTCTAAAACCTTAAAAGAGGTTAAAGTGCTTAGAATGCCATCTGCAATTCCAAAATAAAGTCTTTGGAAGACAACTTTCAGGATGTTTATGACAAGTAATACATACCTGAACAACTTCATCAACTGAACACACTTTTCCCCACATGTTCCCCAATTCTTCAAATGTAAATCCCATGCCAAATCTTCCAAGAAAGAAAGAGGATCCACTGTGATTCAATGTATTAATATCCTAGTTCAAAATCCCAGGTCTTATACCCCATGAACAGTAATTTATACCTAGCTTAATGTTAAATTCAAGATAAGGAACATACATCGAGAAAAACATGCTAAGTGAGGGAAAGCAGTAATTTTTTGAACAGTGAATAAACATCTTCTAATAAAATCTCAAAGTCATCCCCATGCATCTTTCGAAGTGTTTAAGACTTAAAAAATAATAATTTAAATCAATAACATAGCAATCTGGTTAGTTTCACTTGCTCTCTGCTTTAGAGACAAATATATGAAGTAGACAATAATCAGAATGGCAAAATGCAGTAAGAAAAACGATACAAGGTTCTTAAGCAAATATTGAGAAATCATAACTGAGAGGCAAACTAAACTCTTGTACAAGCAACCATGTATATTATCATCTCTAATCACAAAAAGAACACATGATTTTTTTCTCTGCTTCGTGTTATTGGGAATTCGTGATATATCAACAAAGGTTCACATTATAAATATGAAAAAGCAAAGATTTATGAATCTCGAGAATCATGTTAACACACCCTACTCTAAAAAATTTAAGTTGCTAGATGACGATAATTTTTATATTTTATATTCTAACACTCTTACTAAGTCTTCGGTGGAAGATATTTTGATGGGCATGATAGGATTTGAAACAACAGTTAAAAGAACAAAAGAAAAAGAAGAGAGAGAGAGAGAGAGAGAGAGAGAGAAAGAAATCTGGAGGGATGTCTGAAACACTTAACAACTCCGAACCTGCAAATACAACCTAAAATATATTCCTAGTACAGAATTTGACAAGAGAGGAAGGAACAGTGAACACGAACACATTCCTACAAAAGTGAACGATCAACGATACAACACTCGAATTCTAAAAAGACACAGCTTTACAGCAATTGGACGAAATAGTAACACAATTACGCATCTCCTGAAATTTCCTTTGTGGCTTTTGCTCATACGATCACTTCTGATTAGCACTTAAGATCATCTACGTCTTCGCCTCCCTCCTTACGATATCATACATCTATACAATCCGAACAAAAAGATGCCTACTTTTTGACAGATTAATATCTATAACCAGAGGAATCAAACATCGCAACTGCGAAAACCCACTTCATCTCTACAAAAAGCTACCGATTACAAGGTAGGAAAGTAAGATAGTCCTAAAGGGAGGTGAAAAAAACTAGAGAATAGGAAGCATGTGATGTACCCAGTAACAAAAGCAAAGGAAAGCTCGTCAAAGACTTTGCAGGAGAGATCGAAAAATAATTCCACAAGGACAGAGGAGACGTACCCGAAGGACTCGTCGAACTCCACAAAGAGTCTAAGAATAAGACCCAAGCCAGGAAAACTATTTCAGGTAAACGAGCAAATAAAGATCTCTTTTTACATTTACATCCTTCTAAAATATCCTATTTACATATACATACCCATCAAAAGTTTCCACTTATTTGTATAACTCTTAAAACCTATAGTTGTTTTCACATAAATGCCCTTCAGAGCTAATAAAAATATAAACTTTACTTCATTTAATAGGACAGGATAATTGCGTGATAAACATTGTTATGTACAAATAGTGGATAAATCTAAAAGATAGAGTATGGGTATAATAATTATTTTTATTCTGGCAATAATGAGGGAATTAATATTTATAAAACTTATTCTGGAGGAGAAAATAATCAATCATATCTAGTTTAGTCTTTTTGGGCATAATAATAATAATTAACAATGATATATGATCTAAAGACAAAAGAGTTCACATACAAATAAAAATTTTAATTACTCTGTAAGTAACAAAATTGGCCCCACAGAATCATAGATATTGATTCTCCCATTGTTATCATATCTTATCAGTTCTTTCGCTCAATGGTAAGTTGGTAACAAGATAAAATACATTAAAACGTATTAATCGAAGAAAAATAATAAATGTAAGTAAGAGATCTTTGAAGGGCAAAGGGCAAAGGGCAAAGTGGAGAAGAGAGGAAAGAAACCCTCAGACGTGGAACTCGGAAATTGGGGGAGAATGTGGGGCCCGCTTATTATTCTTCGTAGTTGAGTCACGTGGTGGAGTAGTACTGCGCTTACCAATAAGACGAAAGAAACTCTCTAATTCCATGATGTCATAATTAATTACGTTACTAATCTAAATGGACCTAGACGTCCTCTTCATTAGCTTCCGTGAGGAATCTGACCTGGGTTTAGCCTTTTTTAGGGTTTATGCAGAATAAGAAGGGAAAAGAGGTATTCTAATGTTAAAGCATTAAATAGCTCATTAAAATAATTGATTCGGCGACAATTGACATTATTATCTAGAGAGCAATGGCAACTTCAAAGAAATGAAAGAAAGAAAAAGGATCTAAATTAGAAGTATGTGTCCCCCCCCCCTCCCATTTAGCATGAGTCTCTTAAATTACGCCTTTTGGGAATGGGTAGGTTTTGGTTAACATCACTTTGCATCATCTGATTCCATAAACCTCCTCGGGTGGACCATAAGATAAATTTAAGTTGTATGGATAGTGCAGCAAGCCCTTTTAGGCCGAAGATATTGCGTTGGGGAACAGAGAGCCAATCTTTTCTTTCTCCTCCTTTTCCTTTATGAAGAAAAGAAAGGTAGCTGAATTAAAATATCTTAGCAGCCATGAAACGAGAACAGTGGGTTTGTGGGCAAGCAATTGTGAGTTAGAACTCGAGCAAGAACCTTTTTTTTTAATCGAAAAGCTGTGCTCATCTCTCTAGCTTTAATTAATTCTCTGCAGCAATAACGTGCCTGTTGTAAGATAGAAGAACAAATTAAATACATGGTGGGTCAAAGTGGCAGAGAAAGGAATTAATTGGAACATGAATAGATTATTTGATCACCTACCCTTCAACACAATCATATACTTTGTGTGTAACTACTACCACTTCTGTGACAGAGTATCACACAACTAGAGAGCTTTCAGGCCATCAGTGATGCTTCAAATTTGTCACTTCAAAAAGTCACAAAAATAACGTACGTAAGTAGTTACTGAAAAAAATAAAATAGGACGAAGATTTCGACCACGCCTTCATCAGACAAAAATTCAACCATTATGGTTCATTTAAGCTGGTGTATCTATTTCTTGTCAACACCACAAGACGTCCACGGTCACTAGAGTCCACTATAAGGAACAGCAAAACACAACTCAAATTTGATTCCGTTGGCCAGCATTTTCAATAATGCCAGGAGCAATAGAAATCAATAGACTAACTACCTTTGACATTATAAACAAAAAGGACGGCAGTGATAACTGTTGTGATAATAACTAAATGGGTGAGGAAAGCGAAAGCAAAACTTTCACCCCAAAATGTTATCAATAAAATAGTAATGGTAAAACCAAATAACCTAGAGAAAACTCTAATGTAGTGCTAATATTGATGGAATAATAATAAACAATTTTTAATCACGAATTACACACCCAAATATAAGTAATCTCAAGAATAAAAGCAATAGAGACAATATAGAGAGAGATAAGATTTATGTGGTTCGACAATATACCTATATCCATGAACGAAGCAATCTTTTTTCACTATACAAATCTCTAATTACAAAAAGTTTTTCAACTCTAATCTTTCTCAATACAATAGTAGCTGACTCTCTTAATTTTTTCCTCAAACATAAAAGTTCTAAAAAAACCCCACTTCAGAATTTATAGAGCTGGTTAAAGTTGAAAAATCCCATGACGAGCCCTTGCAGAAAAACTTGCTCTTAGGTTTTTGCATTCGAATGCCTACGGATTGTTTAAATGCCTACATGAACAATTGCTCTTGTGTTATTGCGTTCAAACGCCCTTAGGGCTCGTTTGAATGCACCAGCACAGCAATGCCGAAAATACTAAAATCTGAATTTGAACTAAATCAACGATAACTATCAACAAGTATTGAAAAATGTTCCAGGGATGACTTGTAATGTGACCAATAACCATCTAATCAGGATAGAAATATCTCTAAGGCTCAACAGTCATGACCTGCTGCCATTCACCATCCATGGCTTCTTTCCACAATGTCACATTATTATTTCCATCAGCCACCGCCAGTATATTACCTGTCAATGACCATGACACTCTCCACACAGGAGTCCTAAAATCATTGAGAACCATACCTTACCACTGATCACCTTCTTTTGCCACCGTCCAGATAACCACTGTTCCATCCCGAGAGACACTAGCAATAGTAGACATAGGAAGTCCTAAGTTTGGTGACCAAGCTGCATCTCTCACCCACTCAGTATGCATCTGAAGAGCAGGAAAGCAATCCATCTTCCAGCTTCCGTTGTAGAGCTTCCACACTTTAACAATGTAGTCACAACCACCAGATGCGAGATTCTGGACATAATCAAACTATCCTGCACCAACAAGGGTGCCAGGGGTCATAGAAGGAGCCCATGAGACTGAGGTCACTCCAACTGGATGTGCCTGATCATTTCGCATGGTATCCCAGCCTCCATCAGATCGAGCAGTGAGAACTGAAATGTTTCCATTAGAAGACCCACATGCCAAGCATAGGCCGATCTCATGAGGTGCCCAGGCAGTGGAGCTGACAGAAGATTTGTGCTCCGTAAAACTATGAGCTTGAACCCACTCATCAGGCTTGCTCCCTTCCTTACATATGATCATGCAACCATCATAGCTACAAGAGGCAAGCATAGGACTAAATTTGGGATAGGCCCATACAACCTGCCAAACTGGGCCCTGGTACCCGCTCAAGGTAGCAAGCTGCTGATGTGAGGAGCCACTGATGCCTATAATCTTGATAGTGTTGTCAGAGGAGGCTGTTGCCAACCGTGTCCAATCCATGGACACATCATGGACAACATCCTGATGGCCCAACTCTATTTTCTGAGGAGGCATTTTACCTATGCAGTGTATTGCTATTGTTGACACCTACTTATCTGCATCATAATATAAAAGGACATCAGTTCAGACGATAGCTGAAGCCAAATCTGCGGCAGTAATAGACCTACTTAAAAATGACAGTATATTTAGTTTATACACTTTGAAATACATAAAAGGTGCTAAATTTAATGCATTCTATCAAGGATTGACTCTGAATTCCTTAATTTCACATCACTTCATTAATAACTATATCATTTGATAATCCTAGCATTTTAACTTCCTCGAATGCAGCTTTTTCCATGTAATCTTTCTTTCTTCATCCAGTTTCAGTGGTAAAAAAAATTCCCACCGTGAAGCAGAAATTCCTTGCCTTTCCAAAGTAATAGTTGAATAAACTGAAAGATTAAACAAGATAATCTTTAAAACAAAATCAGAGGCATCTTAAAATGCAGGGTAAGACACAGCAGCTTGTACCCATAGTTACATTTTATGAAAGAACTTCTTACTGTGGAAAGAATTGTCCAACTGAGCAGCCACAAATTTAAATACCTAAGTAACATTTCGGGTACAATGCTATAAGTTGTTACGAGGAATATCAGTGACAAGCACAGTAGCCAAAATTACAGCAGCTAGCTAAGAGCCAAAAAGCAAGCAAACTAAGCAAGTAAAGAAACAGTCACAATCTAGTAATGCAATGACCGAGGTATCTCAACAAGATATCAGGTTCTTAATAGAATAAAAGATTTCCCCTTCTTGTAGATCACAGAAGTTCTTGCCTTCAGAAAGCCCAAGCAAGTATTCTAATGTCTATCGGCAGGTAGAAAAGAAAGATCTCTTGAGCTCTTCACCTCACATAAACTATACCAATAGATGATTGAAAAATAATTAGCACAGGAACAAAGAACAATGGTACCATCAACATAGAGTGCATTTGGTGCAAGAATATATTGACGATTTAGTTACAATGGAGCCTTTTAAGTATAATGTTATTTCTCTACTTAATAGCATAGTGATCAGGATTCAACTTAAAGAAGGGTCTTTGGTCCCTCTCTGGAACCAAACAACGCTTACCATTTCTTCAAAATTTCTATTCCACCTCTTTTCTCCTACCCATTTTCTTGAACAATTTTACTAAATTTTATCGATAAAATAATTTTCATCAATACCTCAAGATGCTTCAAAAATTTGACAGACAAAAAACCCGACAGAGGTAGAAGACAGTGTTCATGCAATCATTTACACTAAACTATAAATACTAAACTAAGATTAAACTTAACACAAGTTACAATCCCTCCGACCAAGAAGTGATCATGGTGGAGCTCAATCGAACATAGTTAGAATTCTACATACAAATTTAAAAACCTAAAAAGAAGATATGGACTGGAATCCGCATACAGTGAGAAGAAGAAAGGTGATCAGAAAACCAAGATCTGGATAACGGAGCACGGCGGAGATCTCATGACCAACTAAGAAATATGGAGAGAATTGAAGTTTCTTCTTTTACCTTCTTCCGAGGTATAGCTCGCATTGCTGTTACCACCGTAAATTTCGGCGTGGGAATGTTACACGGTCGAAGAGTAAACGGGTAGTTTCCACTTTTTTCTAGGTGACTATATGACTAGATCCGAACTCCAGGATCCGACCCGATAATCGAATCTTGTTACACATCGTACTTAGCAGCTTAATTTTTTAATTAAACTGATATTAATTTTTAAATTAAAAACATAGTGATATAAAGATAAATAATTTTGGTCCAAAATACATATATTTATAAAAGTATTGTGTATTGAACCCAAAATAATATTATAGAATGTAATGGGTTCGAAACTTCCCAGAAACTTCATATGAATGCTTAATTAATTAAATCGTACCTCTCTCTCTTGATAATGTTTAATAACAGTTGACGTGACATGGGATGCACTTCAAGAATATTAAATATTTGATTATACTAAATGTATCTAGATAACATATCTTATGTCACTGAGTGTGAATTAAGATAAATAATTCATGTATATCAAAAGAACTATGGCTTAAAATATAGCCAAGTTCTTTTGCTGATGGAAAAAAAAAAATTCCAGAGTAGATTGTAGTATTCTCTTGGTATCAACAAGCACAAAGGAAAATTTATCCAATAGATTCATATTGGCCCAGATGCATTGGGCCTAACAATGATCTTAACAATAACATATATGTGTTATTATAATACTATGCTCTACTTTGCTAAGGGAGGATTAGATAAATAAATCCCTAATACTTCTCTAATTAAATTTGGATCCACTTGCCCATTTTCATATAGAACTCTCATTTATTTTTATTTTTCTCGTTCAAAAATTCCTCTACTTCTCTTTCTTTTTCTTTTTTTTTTCAATAAAGATAAAACGATTTTCAAAACTGGGAAGATTAAAGTGTTATAAAAGATAAAAGAGCAGTGAGTTAATCTCTATTTTCTATTATAATAGCACATATACATAGAAGAAAACAAACACTACTATTGCAATGAGATGCTACAAGAGAAACGATATCTCAATGTCTGACTTCCTTATTCAATCATATGCGCTGATAAAAAGGGATGAAAAGTCTATGACTGCGGCTTTGCTTGTCCATTTCTTGTGGCATTTATCAAAGTTGAAGAATACTATCACAAATATTTCTACATACATAGACATAGGCAGGACCAGAAAGCGATTAATATTTGTAAGTAATATATCTATGTGATTCTCCAAATGCCGGGTAGCCATGGAGCTTGAACAGCCACAAAAACTATCTAATATTCAAGTCTTAGAAACTTCTTATTGGTCCATCCAAGGATTAGTTACTTATAAAAAGGGTATTCTTCTATTGTTGCTTGTGTAATATCACCCAGTAATGGCCTCTATCATAGACTAATCAATTTGGGTCGAAAGTTTCTTGTCAAAATCTTCATTAAAATATGTTAAGATGTTGATAGAATTCCTACCTTTTTATTTTATTTTATTCATTCATGTTGAGAGATGGGGGGCTTATTGTGTGGCCAAAGTAGTAAAAGATATCAGAAGACTTTGTTTGAGGGCTTAAAAGTTAAAACCCCACTTGCTAATTATTGGACCAAGTGTATTTTTTTTAAATCTTAAATAAGAACTATTAAGGGGGTTGATTAGTTGAGCTAAACTTTGTCACCCGAGATAATCCCAATATATTATAATTCATGCCATGCAACATCAAGAAATCATGAGCGGCACACAGTTTTTGGCCCCCTCCCTAATCTGCTGGTTTCTTAACTATTCTCTTAGAAAGTTAGGTCATTCATGCTAATTGGAAAGTTTATTATGATTCTAACTATGCTTTATTTTATTATTGTGAAATAACTTACAGTCCTCCTACTTCTTATCTCTAGCAAGTGAATATAGATAGAGTAATATGATGAGAACTGAAGTCTAAACAAAAAAAAAACAGATAAAAGAACAAGTATGAATTTTCTTCTTATATATTTAAGTGTTGCATCAGATAAGAGGTCAATGAGTTCTAGGGGAAGATTATTGGCCTCAAGTTAGGTCATAATCCCTTGGATTATTCTAATGAGAGGAGGAGGCTTTTCATAGGAAAAATAAATTATGATGGCATAGAGTGATAGAGCCAAATGAAAGAGAGTAAAATAATGGTCCAGCCCAGATGTGACATAGTATTATTACTTCTCATTTCTCATTTGGACGGCCGACCAATATCCTTTATCTTCTTAGTCCCCACAGAGTAGAGTCCTTTAAACTAACAAAAATTTAAAGAAAGGTATCAAATAAAAATGCACCAATTAATTTTAGAGTAGTCTACTCAATAACTTGTTTCTAATTTTTTCTTTATAAAAATCTATTTTACACTCCAAATTTTAATAAATTTAGAGTGTATTTGATTGTAGAATTGAACAAAAGGGAGTCATTCCAAGCTTATACAAAACTATATTACTAAATAAAATTATATTATTATCCTCAATCAAAAAAAATTAAGAGCGTTAACTACTTATATTATCATTAAAATATTATATTAATTATCAAAATTAATCATGTTCATTCAATATAATCAAAATTAAAACCAAATAAATGTGAAGTTCTAACACAGTAATACTTACACAAATATAAAATATGTAATACTAACGAAAAGTTAAAAAATAAAAATAAAATTTTGGTAATTAAAATTGGTAGTTTGTAAAATTTATTATTTTTATATAAGAATAATATACAAATAAAACAATCTTTTTGAATATGCCTCCATTTTATTAATTTAATACTAAATATGAGATGACGTGGAGCTCGTGGATAACTAATCTAAATTTGACTAAAAGATATCCAAAATATATTACTCTGTCGTAATCAAACTTAATTTTCTAAGCACATCGTTGGTTTTCAAGGCGAAGTCTTTTTAGAAAAATCTATGGAAATAATGGAAAGATTGGGTGTGACCGTAAATTCCTAAAAAGATAGTGTGTAAATGTAATTTTCTGTTTCTTTTTTTGCTTTGAACTTTAGCCATCGTTATATGTAACTCCAAAATAAAAGAAACAAAGGGTCCCAAATGGCTTTTTTCCTCCTCCAAATATAAATAATAGTCCAATCTGTTCCTCCTTCAACTCTCTCTCTCTCTCTCTCTCTCTCTCTCTCTCTCGAGCCCCTCCTTTCCCCATCTCTGCAGAGATTCCTCACAGGTTATCAACTTCCAGAGATTCCACCTCTTCGTAATCGAAACCCAGAGCTAGAATCCACGAAAGATTGAGGAAGAAGAGAAGATGATACCTTTCTCTCATTAATCTCTTCCTCAAAATCTTCTCTTTCCCACGTAATGGAAACAATTTATCGCAGCAATAGCAAGATAAGAAGCAATGAATCAACTTGTTATCGAGTAGAAGCACAACAACAGAGGAAGCTACGCCGCCCAGCACTTCCCTCTTGGTCCTGCCCGCCAAACCGGCCTCCTGGTTCATGAGTTCGTAAAAATTGCGACTTGCGTTTCTCTCTTGCGTTGTTCTCCCTTTGGTTTTGTCGTAAATTTGAGGTTTTGACAAATGAGTTCTTTTCCGATTGGGTCGGGCTCGTCGTTGGTATTGGATGGGGAGAGAGGTGAGTTGGTAAGGGCCCCGTCGAGGCTGGGGAAGAAGCGCGAAGGAGGGGTTTCGGATGCGAAGGCCGCGATGGCTCTAAAGAATCACAGCGAGGCGGAGAGGAGGAGGAGGGAGAGGATTAACTCCCACCTCGTCACGCTCCGGAGCATGATTCCTTGCACCGAGAAGGTTGGTGGGTGGTTCCTCTCTAGTTCTTGCTTGTTCTTTATAGTTATACTTCAATTTTTTCCCGTTCGAATCTTAGTTTGTTTCTAATTTCCTTTGTATAGATTTTGTGTTGATTTGGGTTTTCTCTTTTCTTTTCCTTTTTTTACTTGCAAGGTTCTTTAAAAGGTTATTTTTTGTTTTGGATTCGATGGTAAGAATTAAGAAGTCTTTTGGAGATGACAGACAGTATGCTGCAAACGACGCTAATTGAATGTTGTTCTCCAGAAGTGATCCTTACGCTAAAAGGGACATAGTTTTTGTGGCTGCTGTTGTATAAGTTTCCTTCTCGTTTTGAAGTGATGCTTCAAGCTAGTTGCCACATATTTATTGCTTTTCCTGTTGGCTAGTGTTACATATGCCCTCTGTCTCTTACTTTAAAGAGCGAAATATCACTCAGAATTTTTTGACAAGGTTTTCTTTTAGGCAAATAGACAATCTATGGCCGTTCCTCATCATCGTTTACATTTATTGTTGACTGAATAGATGGTAAAATATTTCCTTTTTCTTTTCCAAATTGATATGAGGTCAGGATGGTCTGCTGATGAGATGATTGAGTGAAAAGTCAAATACACAGGAACATTAGGTTTTCTACTGTCCTTTTAGAAAGTGATTGCAAACCAGTACTTGCCGTGTATAGGAATCTATAGGTGTGGAACATAAGAGGTAATAGGATTTGTTCCAACTTCCAAGTTCCAACCTTTTGTTACTTCCCTTTGTTACCTTGCATTGTTTGCTGTCGCTATTCCATATAATGTTAAGATTGAATGAATAATCTTTTGGACTTTATCCTTGTGTATGCTTTTGCAAGCAGCCAGCTTTGATTCCTAAGACAAGCTTCACCCCTTTATATAGGTCCTCTGCCAAAATATCTCTGCTTTGGCACTTTCAGATATACTACTGCTATTTTCTTCGTTGATTTGCAATAACTGACTTTCCTGAGCAATTATTCATGCTATGTTCAAATATTTTACTTTATCATGCATATGACAGAGAAGCAGTGAAATATATTTTATTTTTCCGCATGTCTGGACGAAATTTCCTGCTATATATAGTTACTACTTGGTAGTTCTTGTGCAGTGATCTGTTGCTTAAGTATGAAGCCAATCTCTGGTTATGATTTTCTTATGTTAATAGGACGTTGAAATTTTTTGTAGGAACTTTATATTTTTTATAATCTCTGGTTATGACTGCATTTGCTGTAGATATTTTGAACTGGGTAAAATGTAGTAGGAAAAAATAAATAAATAGGTAAAGTGCTTATGCGCAGTTGGATAAAGCTGCACTACTAGCGGAAGTAATCAATCAGGTAAAGGAACTGAAGAATAATGCTGTGGAAACCAGCAAAGGTTGCACCATTCCCTCCGACATCGATGAAGTGAGAGTTGAAGTCGAAAGTGATATGACAATCAGCGGAAACATTATAATCAAAGCATCACTTTGTTGTGAGAACCACCCTGAGCTCTTTGCAGATTTAAGACATACTCTCGAGCGCCTACAGCTGAAAACTATCAGGGCAGAGATCTCAACTCTGGGAGGGCGAGTTAAAATTGTTTTCATTATGATGTGTGAAAGCAATGCTAGTGATATTGACAGAAACATTTACACAAACTCTTTGCACCAGGCCTTGAAGTCCATTCTTGATAGGATCAATTCACAAGTAGACTTTCTGCCAAGGGCTTCATTTTCAAGCAAAAGGCGAAGGATCCCGCTGTTTGAATCTTCAAGCTCTTCTTCATGAGATGAGGCTCCAACGTGTTGGGTTCTGCTATTGGTACATCAGTATATAATACATCTGTTGTGTAGTTGCCATCGCATGTTTATTGATGTCCATAGTTTGATGCTTACCTTCATACAGTTCTCTCTGTAATTTATACTGTCTAGTGATATCTGTGGCAGATTATAATTTGCCAAGACTGCTGAACCTTTGTTCAAAAGCGTAGTGTTACTTGTTTTGTTAAAGCATTGTGATCCATCTTTTTAGGATCCTGAAGCTGAGTTTCTCTTTAATGGAATCATCTGATTTACAAGAACTTATTTATTGAGTAATGTTTACTGGTGCCTTTGTTTCAAGAACCATGTTTGTCTACAATAACAATTTTTGTAAGTAATTATAAGTCTCAGAACCTTCAGGATCCTAACAAAGATATGTGCTAGGTGTGCTGAGTGATTGTACACCTTTTTGCCTGTTGGTAATGGTTTAAATCTAGGTAAACAATAACCTCACCACAATGAGATCTAAATTACATTCATGTACTCCAATGGTGTAAGTACGATTGTTAAGCTTTCAAAAAAAATGGTGCAAAAAATGAGCACATTGCAATGAAGCTTAATGAGCCTGTGTGCGTGCAAATTGCCTCAAATCATCCTCAAGAGCTGCTGAAGAAGTGAGTGTAGTCTATGTTTCCATTAGAAGAGGCAATTTGTCCTTCTTTCTGTGTGTGCACATCCAGCAAAAGAAATCATCTAGCAGAAGCACCTGAACAAATTTCTTTCTTGTGGAGTTCCAACATCTTTACCTCTGGATTACAAAGCCCTGGATAGAAGATTTAAATAGAGTGAGAATAAACAAATAATTTGAAACAGCTCCTTAAATGATTGAACTACTTGAAGAAAATTGATGGTATCTCAGAAATGTATTTGAGAGGGCTAATCCGTGGACATCATTTTTTTTTTCATTTAAGTCCCTCAGCTGAAATCCACAATCTTAAACTGTTGTATCACATGCTCTTCAAAGATTACAGCTTCTGCTCCATAGACTTTCATGTCCATGAATTTGAAATAATAAATGATTTCATATTCTTGCAACACATCCTAACTGTCGGTTGATAATAGGTATTTCAATAATGTTCTAGTGATCCAACAAATAACAAAATTAAAAAGGGGTCCATATTTTACAGATATACATACAATCCAAAAAGGAATAGTTTCATATAAATCAAGATCACAACAGAACTGAGAATAACAATTGGGAGACAAACCTGAGCATTTAGGTATATCCCAGACTGCAATTGATGATGCCGTGCATTCAGGTGCACAAAGCGCATGATTGTTCTCATGATTGACATTCATTGCAAGCATCCAAGCTCCTATTGTAACATCCTCATTGCTGAACATACGGAAACTGCAAGCACAAAGATATATATCACATAATCAAATACTAAAATCATGAGATAGAAAGTAGAGACCAAGCTGATATCTGTCAATTATCCTAGCATAATACTGCATGCATTAGCTTTCTTGGTCCTTCCTTTTCAGGCAAAGCAACTTACAAGCAATTTATGCATATGCCCAGGAACACAAGACTAATCAGGAAGATAAATTGAGTTGCTTGCCTGTTGTTTCTCAATGCAACCAAGCTTGCAACGACATCTGCTGACAGTGCATATATAGGGCCATATGCATGAAGAAAGTATTCCTTCCCTAGTAAATATGATAAGGGCTCATACCTGCATATTGCAAAGATGAAATCAGGCGACCAACTAAACTCTAAATCTGCTGATTAGCATATTACTGGAACAAAGATATGACATAATCAATGCAAATCAGACCCACCATACAGCTACCAGAATAGTTATAATAGTACTTAAGAGTGTCATAGACACAACAAACTGGAAAGCATTAACCTTTATGAAGAGTGCCTTTTTCAGAAGAACTGCACCCTTGCACACCCCATCCAGGCTAAGAAAGAAAGAAATAATTTAACAGCATAATATATAGAATATTGTTACACCACCTATTTGAAGAATTGCTTATTTGGATAAGTACTTAACATTGTATTTTAGAGGTCTACTAATTCGTGAAATCATAAGTAGAATATTATGACAACAAGTCATATGCATGACTGTATGATAATTATTAATTGCACCCACCAGGCCTAAGCATAACCATTATAAAATCCTAGTCCAAGCTATCTATTGGTGTTATGCAAGTGATGACCTCTACCAAAGGAAAAGTAAAATATTCTCCCCCTAAATCATTTGACATAGACGAGCAATTTTCCCTATCAAAGCCTTTTCAAATCTGTAACTAATATCACTCATCTAAGTACTAGTTTTCACTTGGAATTTCTTTGTTGTCAATGCGCAGAGAAATTTAAGGTCACAGTTTTATGATTGTTTCATGTAACATTTATCCACTAGAACTGTTAATTCTGGCATCACTTGTATTCATTTACCTATATTTTACAATTTACACTGCACAACTTGAAGCACCAGGTTATTTATGCAACATGACAAACTCCTGATTTAAAAGGGATAATTTCTTTTTCACCTCTGAACTATTATCATTTTTAAGAATGACTCCTGAACTTTTTTTTAGTATATAATAACATTTTAAACTATCAGAAATACTTTATTTAACACCTTCCATTAGGAGGTCATTGCGTATAAAAAAATAGTTCAAAGGATCACTATATACAACAAAAAAATAAAAAATTATGGGGTCATTGTAAAAAATAATAATAGTTCATGGGTGAAAATAAAATTATCCCTTAAAAAAATAAGCATCCTAGTCTTGGTTTCTCCAAGTCTAAGAATTATCAAGCTCAAGTGAGCTAAGCTCATCTCAGTTCCAAAATCTTAAGATGATAAACTTGGGATCAAGAGCTATTATCATTCTTAAATTGCAACTTTCTGTTCTGTAATGCATACTTATCTAGTTGCAGATTTTGTTCTTTCTTAAATCGCATCAAGAATGAAGGTATCAGTCAATTTATTAAACATGGAAAAGAAGAATACTAACCACTTAAGTTTTGGGTCAGTAAATACTGGACCCTTCTTCATGCATCCAATGTAGGTCTGTGGGTGGGAACGCTCTTCAGCCAAAAGTAATGACAGCCGGTCTGAGAAAACATTGTCGGAAAATCCAATGTCAGCACACGAAGATTCTTAAAAATCAAGGATCTTAGGCTAAGATTTTATAGATAAGTTACCTGGTCTCAAATAAATGTCATCATCAGCTTTAACATAGAACTCTGAATCAAACAAAGCATATGCTGCTTTAAAGAAAGCTAACCTACAACAAGAGATTAGAAGAGCATCCACATAAATCATCACCAAATGAAGCATAGTCATCGTCTTACGTCTTATATGGGAGCTTGCTGTATTCTTCCTCGATATCTAGAAGCATAAAGTCATCGTATTCTTCTACCTCACTTCTCAAAGCCGCCATCTTGGATTTATCCTTGGTCTTCCCAATTACAAATCTAAAAGCCAATCCAGTCGCCTCTTCCAACCTGCAAATTCGATCACCCCGATACGAAATTTACAAAAATTTGATACCAAAATCGAAATCTTTTTGTTCCTTTCACTTCCCCACACCTCAGGAGCGTAGATCTTACTAACCGAGCAAGCCCTTGGCGATCGGAAGGCAACCAAGTCTCCCTAAGAGATCTTCGCCTCCCTGTGGATCCGAAACCCGTTTGGATCCCAACGAAGGCCATCGCCCTATGCCGACCCCTCGATCCACCGCCGATCAAGCCGGGGTGCTCGGCGGTTGCTACATCGCCGGCGCCGGCGCCGGCGCGATCCCAGGCAACGGTGACGGAGATGGGATCGGAGTTGGGGCAGCGGCGAGGGGAGATGAATGGCCTCGAGATAGATATGGAGCCGAAGAGGAATCCGGATAGGCCGAAGAGGAAGCAGGCGATAGAAAAGGAGGGCGATGAAGAGAGGCGACGGAAACGAGAGAGTAAGGAGGAGGAGGAGATGGGGCGAGAGTGGAAGAGCTTGGGGGATGTAGGCATGGCGATGGAGTAATTTCTAGGGTTTAGATGTTAAAATTGGACGATTGTGGAGGAGGAAGAGGAGGAGGTAATTGTCCCCACATTGCTTCTCCACTGCCATGTAACACAGTCCTTAAACGGTAAATGGTGTGAAAACTAGTACGAAATGATACTTATATCCTCGTAAAACATTGAAAATAAAAAATTAACCTATTGGAAATAAGGTTGATGAGTTCTAAGTTATAAAATCGACGAAATAATTGTCATATTTTTTGTGGTTTTTTAAGGAATTTAAGTTTTTTTTTTTGGGTTATTTGCACCAAAAAAATATATACTCTATTTTAAATTTTAGACGACATGCCCGCTTTATATCAAGCTGAAGGCACCAAATTCATTGAGCAGTGAATAAAAAAAAAATAATTGTGACTGTCTTTCTTTTATTTCTGATTTTTTTTTTCTATAAATTTATATTATTCTATTGTTTTTTGGTTTTGAAAAAACTGAAAACTAATAAATATTTGCTCTCAAACATATTTATGTAATAGACGTAAAATAATTGTGAATTATGTTTGATAAGTTGTGAACTATGTTTAATAAATTACATTCAATAACTATGAACTAGAAAATTAATAACTGTAAATTATGTTTGATAAATACAAACTACAACATTGATAACTGCAAATTAGGAGAGTAATAAATAACTATGAACTATAAGAGTAATAACTATAAAATATAATAATAATAGTTTCAAATGTATCATATAATTACTACATATTATTTTAAGAGAAAAAGAGAAAAAAAATTAAGTAATATAGAATACTTATATGTCCAATTGGTTGTTTTCTTTAGTCGGTGGGAAAATAAAGGTGATCAACTGGTTGGCTTAAAACTACTCCAAATTAATGAGGCTAAGTCTCACCAAATCCCGGTTTAGCTTGACCTAGTCTAAGCTTGATCTATTATGCCTATCGACAACATGTCTTGTTATGGTTGCTTGCTTTCTATGGTTAGTTAGCCCAATATTAAAAGTTTGGTTTACTAGGGACTAATATATATAGGTACTTTTCAATGAAGTATAATAAAAATATTTAATAAGTTTGAGCTAGTAGACGTTAATGAGTTAGAATATTCTAGCCTGGCCTGACGAGTAATTAGTGGGTAGATTAGGGAATAAATGTCTAAGCTCACATTCAGAAATTAGAGAGAAAAAAAAAGAATTTTATAATATTATTAAAATCAATATGTCCAGTCATAGGTAAAGGACATTTAATGCAGCCATGTATAACTCTTTCTATTTATTTATTTATTTATTTTTCCTTTTCTAAATTACTTCATTACAATAAAGAACGCTAGGAGCCTCAAAATGCTAGAGTAAAACGAAGATTTCTTTTTGTGCAAACCAACAATTTTGTTTGTTTCTAATAAAATTCTTTTAGAAAGAAAATTAACATCTAAATATCCTCAATCTGGGTCAAAAGTCAAAACCCGACCCAATATCCTCAATCTGGGCCGCTATCGGGCTTCGTGCCCACTTTAGCAGAAGGCCTCTTAAACTTTAAACAAAGTTATCCAGCCCAAGAAGACAATACTTATTTATTTATTTATATTTACAGCGTAGTTTATTTTGCTACGAAATACAACACCCCATGTGAAGCACGTGCTCAGGTAGCCAGCTCACGTATCATCTCCTCTCCTCATTGCGACCCACGCACATGGACGAATTCTTCCCTTAATAACCCTTTCTCCACCTCTCACCTATACTTGGACACTTAATAGAGAAGGATTAATAATAATAATATTATTAATTAACTTCTGCAGAGAAATGGAACAACTATTCTGGTGTCTCATTATTTCGAACACCTGGAATAGCTAATGTGTCTGTCTTAGGGTCCACTTAGCCTCCAGCTAATCCAGCAAAGCTCTCTACTCACAGTACAAGCCATTCCAGCTAAGACAATTATTCCAGATAGCGCGAAATTATGTGCATTTTGCCACCTCCACTTTTAGTCCTTTTCCAAAAAGGTCCCCCAACGATGACCTCTTAATCCAACGAGGGAATTGTTTAACGAGCAATGATGCTGGGCACTCACAAGACGAGAGGAGGGGGGCGAGATGATCTTCTAAGAACAACTTGCTAATGTCAGAAGTGCGCAGAAACCGAGCAGAGGATGATGCAAGATGATGCAACTCACCTACTGTTGCATCGTATCGTGCTTCTTAATTTTCTAGAATGGGGAATATATATATATATATATATATATATATATTTCAAGAATAAGTTAGATGTTAGGTATGAGCACAGTGTTAAAATATCTAAACACTACATTCAACTTTATGTAAGCTAGAGAGAGAGAGTCTTTGATTAAATTTATTAATCAAAGTGAACCTATATTAGCTAGTTTATCTGAAATAGATTAACATTAATTCAATACTTTCGTGAAATAAACAGTGAAATGGAGACTCATTTTGATCAAAAAGTCCAAGCTAGATTGATAGTGGATTAGATTAATACAAGCTGATCCATTTGTTTAATCCTTTCTCCTTAGTGTGCACTATTTTGGGGGAAAAAGGAGGAGATATCCGGAGGTATATTCCACTTTAACGTATGCAATTTGGGGTTAATTTTGTCACTGGAGATATAAATGTATATATATATATATATATATATATAATATACTTGCTTTATGCTTGCATTGTGATCATAATGAGCAATAAATACCTTCTATTAAGAAATCCTAAACACGAGGGTAGAATGGTCCATGGACTTATGGAATCTCTTTGTATAAACTAAAAGCTAATCACATCTCATGTGATGATGGGAATTGGAAAGGTTAGGACAATGATGATCCTCTTTGTTATCTCTAAGTCTAGTGTTAAGTGCTCTGAGATTAATAAATGATTCCCAGTAGAAGCGGATCGCCTGCAGCCATGGCAGCAGGACGTAACGTAACAGGGTATACAGTAGATATATTATTTTTATAAGATATATAATAAAATTGATACGAATTTTGGAAGCTAATATTTGATTGATGGACCTTTTAATCCGGTTTGGTTCTCCAGGTGGCTTGGGATCGGGTACAGTGCGGTGAGATGACCGCGCGTGATAGTGTGTGTGTGTATATAGGAATGGGATGGGATCGAGAGCACAAAGGGGGCGCCGTCATGTACTTGGCTGCTTAGCTGGAGCCCTTTGGGTTCCCTGAATGGGCCAGCTGGCACGGCACAACACCCCACATGGCCAACTGCCCTTGTCGTGAGGGACATTCCATTGACCAAAATACCCTTCACTTCTCCCATTAATGCCTATGTGGAATTATAAATAAATTTCTCATTTTCACGCCTCCAAATTTTACCCTCATCACACTCACTCTTCTCCATAATTTCTTATCTAGTCCGAGAGCAAAGTCAAGGTTTTATACTTAAGTTATACGTAATTTTAGATTTAGTATACTCTAATATTATATTAACTCATAAATGATTATTAAAATAATTTTAACGCAATGTGCATAGATTATGTTATGCTTTTATTATTATTGACAATAAAAATGTCAACTTGTAGAATAAATAGACTTAGATTTCACCCTCCATATTGATGTTATATATATATATCAAAGTTGCGAAGTTAATTGTCATTGATTTTATATCAAGTAGTTGGTGGTTCTAACTAACATTTTAGAATGTACTGTTGTTGGCCTTGGCTTATTGGACCACATGAAATGTTTAGTTCCACAAAGAAATAAGAAGAAACAAAAAGCTTGGCATTCAATAGAGGATGATGTACAAACTCCGAAGTCTACTAGGCTTATTTACATCCAAAATGAAGTTATAATTCAGTTGTGATTTTGTCTCAAAGAGTGTTCCTCCAATACACTATTAACTACTAGATGGTCCCCAAGAAGGAATAAGCAGGAAGCCATTAGCCATGGCATGATTAAAACCATTAACAGTAGTCTTCCTTGACTACCTCACGAAAGGGACATTTAGGTGAACGCGTTGCAATAAGCCAAACTATGTATTTTTCTTAGGCTTGGCGATGCAAAGTAGGAAAAATCCTTTTTCTTGATTAGTATTTCTTGATAATTAAGCAGGCTATTTTGGTCTTTCCAGGGGAGCCAAATCTTGGAGTTTCTTTTGGCTTGCGTTGCGTGAGATGCGAAATTTTCCCAAAACACGCTATCTCCGTACGAGTTTTGGATGGAATTACATCTACGCGAAACCTAAATTTATTTGCCCCGTATATTATTATTTTCTATCAGTGTCTACGAATGAACTGACATAATAAACACATAGTATATATAGGGTGTCAAGTTGAAAAAGATAAATAAATCCCTTGAATACATTAGTTTAGATTAGAATACAAGGTACCCAATTCGTATCCGTGCTCTTACGAGTCAAAGCTAATTATTGTGTGTATGATTGAATAGATCAATAATAGATATATCTCATAATTTCGCAAACCTGCTCACCCATACACACAGAGAAAAAAGGAGGAGGAAAATTAGGAAAAAGTGAGAATATGCTTAAGATGACCGGAGGTGAGAGGACATTGACGTGCGCATGTTCTTCCTCCACGACTCACTGGGAGCGAGAAGGGTTAATAGAAGAGAGAGAAACAAAGAGCACGGCGTTTTCCCGTGAAGCAGCAGCTCACATAGAAGAGAAGAGAGAGAGAGAGAGAGAGAGAGAGAGAGAGAGGGAGGGGAAGAAGTGAGAGCGAAGAGAGAGGACCCCACAGAGAAGAAAAGCAAAAAAAAGGCTCCTCCTTTAAGTTGGCTCTCTCCTCTCTCCCTCCTCCGCTCTCCTCTCCTCTCTTCTCCTCCTCCTCCTACTCCAATATCCAAATCTGCCACATTCATACCTTGCTTCCTCCTTTCCTATCACGAGATACCCATCTTCCCTGATCCCTCTTTACTCTTCATGTCTTCTTTCTCCTCCTACCCATCTCCAAAGTTGCCAGTTTGCGCGCGCCGGTCGCAGGTAGCCTAACAGCGTTTTACTATTGTTTGGAAGAGATCCGAGCTGAAACCGCGAGGTGTTCGACCAAGTGTCTCACCCAGGCGACATGAGCGACAGCACCCAGAAATTTATTCCCGGAGGTGGGTACCTATCCGACCGGTTCAATACTGCCCTTAGCTTTGAGACCGACAAGCCCGACTCGAAGGATTTCCTCAATCTAAGCTCCCCTGTCTCCCCTCTCATGACCCGACCCAGTTCCGCCACAGTAACCAACACCAACACCACTAGCAGCAGCTCTGGCTCCTCCGGTGTCGAGAAGCCGGAGGTTGGCATTGCCGGAAAGCGTAGCCTCTCTGGCGAGATCTTTTTGGTACCCAATGATACCAGTCCTATCGCCACTGATTCCAAAAATTCAAAGCCCGGGCATCGCCGCACCGGCTCCAGCCCACTTATCTACTCCAGCGCGGGCATTGGCATCGGCAGTAGTGGTAGTAGTAGTACAGCTAGTTCTCCTGTGACCAACATTCTTCCGACCGGGAACATCTGCCCGTCGGGAAGGATCACGAAGACGGGCATGATGTATCGGAGCTCCGCGAGGAGCGACGTTCTTGGCTCCGGGACGGGGAATTACGGCCATGGGAGCATAATAAAGGGCGGAAATGGAGGGGCGAAGCCTGGGGGAGAGGTGGTCATGGGGAATGTGGGGGAGTCGGCGGTGAGGAGAGCAATGGCGAGCATGGATCCAGAGGAGGTGAAGAGGGTAGGGAATGAACAGTACAAAAGGGGGCAGTTTGCAGAGGCTCTAAGGCTTTATGATAGGGCGATCGCCCTGTGCCCAGATAATGCTCCGTACCGGAGTAATCGGGCCGCGGCGCTTACAGGACTGGGGAGGTTGGGGGAGGCGGTTAAGGAGTGCCGGGAGGCTGTTCGCTTGGATCCAGCGTATGGGCGGGCGCACCAGAGGCTTGCATCCTTGCATATGAGGTAATTGTTAGTCTTATTCTATTAAACTTATTGAACCATGGGACATTGAGATTCTACCATTGTCGAAAGGATCATATTATTCTTAGATTGTGATTGGATCTGAACTTTTTCTTTGTTGGGGAACTTTTGCTTTATTTGGTTTTACCTTTTGTTGTCTGCTGTGGTTCTTTGATTGATCTTTAGTGATGATAGCAAGTTAATGCTTGTGGTTGAGAATTCTGTCTGATTAGTCCTTTTCACTGTCAGATAGGTGCGAGAAAATTTTGGAATAGATTCTCCATTTACCAGCATTTCATTTGTTGAAAAAAATGAAATATAGCACAAGTAGACCTCTTTTCTTTTACTCTGGTTTCCTATCCAGTCCTAATGGAACTAAAGTTCCTTTTTTTAGTGGCTGCTTTGTTCTTCTGCTGTTTCCATTATTGTACTTCATTGCATCCACTTCTTGTGGTGTTCGTTGAACCTGTAGATTTCCCTGAGCTACTTCCTGGTTTCAATCTCGTGGATCATCCCACTAGATTTCTAGAAAATTATCTTTTTGAGATCATTATGTAATAATCAAATCTACAGATACTATCTGAAATCTTTCTTCCATGTAATTTGCTAGTTGGGGTATTCAAGTGCAGGTTAGGACAGGTTGAGCATGCTCGGAGGCATCTCTTTCTGGGTAGTTCGCAGCCAGACCTTGCAGAGTTGCAGAAGCTACAAGCTGTGGAGAAGCACTTGGACAGATGTGCAGATGCCCGCAATATTGGAGACTGGAAGAGTGTATTAAGGGAAAGTGATGCTGCTGTTGCATCCGGTGCAGATTCATCTCCCTTGGTGAAGATCCTGACTCAAATTTATCTGTTCAATCAATGGTGTTAGCTACGTGTAATTAGTTGGGGAAAAAAAAATCAAATGGTTTGAATTCTCAATTTGCAGATAATTGCTTCAAGAGCAGAAGCTCTTCTCCGGCTCCATCAGCTTGATGATGTCGATTTGGCTATATCATCTGCATCCAAACTTGATTGTTCATCTTGGTCCTGCTCAGCTACAAAGTTTTTTGGTTTTTTCTCCAATTCTTACCTCCACTTCGTTCGTGCTCAAGTTGAAATGGCATTGGGAAGGTGATTTAAGAACTTCAAGTTGTGGTTAGATATTTGTATTACTTCTTTATTTAGTGAGAACTTGTGGATAATTCTGCAGATTTGACAATGCAGTTGCATTAGATGTTGGTATTACTTCTTTAGTTAGTGAGAACTTGTTGTGGATATTCTGCAGATTTGACAATGCAGTTGCATCAATTGAGAAAGCTAGGCAAATTGATCCAAGAAATGCAGAAATAACAGCAATGCTGAACAAGGTGGAAGCAGTAGTCAGAGCTCGATCCCTGGGGAATGAGCTCTTCACTTCTGGAAAATTTGCAGAAGCTTGCTTAGCTTATGGGGAAGGGCTTAAGCATGATCCCTTGAACCCTGTCCTGTATTGCAATAGAGCAGCTTGCAGGTACAAGCTTGGACAGTGGGAGAAGTCTATTGAGGATTGTAATAATGCTCTCCGGATTCAACCCAACTACACTAAGGCACTTCTCAGACGTGCTGCCTCAAATGGCAAGGTGGACTATTTCCTTCACTTGTTTGTTCTTTCTACATTTCATGTAATATATATGAACTTTGAGTTGTTTAAACAACTTAATTGAATTTCTTATGATTAGATTGAAAGATGGGCTGAAGCTGTGAGAGATTACGAGGCTTTGGGAAAGGAGCTTCCAGGTGACACTGAGGTGGCTGAGGCTCTGTTCCATGCACGAGTGGCACTTAAGACATGCCGTGGTGAGGAGGTCTCTAATCTGAAATTTGGAGGAGAAGTTGAAGAAATTACAGGCGTTGAACAATTCGAAATGGCTATAAATTTGCCTGGTGAGTCTCAATCCATTGCTTTCCATAGTCATCTAGTACTTTATCCTATGCACTTTGCTACGTCGTTCAAGTAATTCTTGCATCTTGGCCTTCAACAAATCATGCTCTACTTTTTCAAATTTAGGTACACTTAATTTCTCTCTGTTACTTAAGTAATCATTACTTGACATGCATCATTTCACACTTTAATAAAGCTTCGCCTGAAATACTGCAGACATTATCACATTCTTTTTATTTTCTGCAGCTATGAGAGATATCTAGTTTCACGGTGTTTTGATCATTAATAACATCCGTTTAACTTCATTTGTTGCAAATGATAATCTAAATGTCATGTCTTCAGGAGTTTCTGTTGTCCATTTCATGGCCCCAGTGAATCAGCATTGCAACCAAATCACCCCATTTGTGGATGCATTGTGTACCCGATACCCATCTGTGAATTTTCTCAAGGTGCCAAAATCATTCTTTAACACCTGTATTCTCGTACCCTTTTTGCTTCTCTTGATTTCATCCTATGGCTGCACTCAGGTAGATGTGAATGAGAGTCCTGCTGTTGCAAAGGCAGAGAACGTGAGGACAGTACCAACATTCAAAATCTACAAGAATGGCACAAGGGTGAAGGAGATGATCTGCCCTAGCCATCAAACGTTGGAGTATTCTGTGAGGCGCTATGTATTCTAGTCGGGTGAAGCCAATGTTACAATGATGCATCCTTGAAACCCCTCATCCACTTCAAGCACCAAACCAGTCCAGACATTTAATAATTTATTGCAACAAGAGCATGAAAAGAGTTCGATTTAAGTGCCATGAAACTAGTTTTCTCCTACATTTTCTTGTTTACCATTTGTCCTTAGTGCTATCCTTTCCTGCCTTACCCTCGCTATATTCTTATTTGGACCCCCCCCCCCCCCCACCCCCCCTGCCTTGGTTCCTCTTAGCTATGGTTGCAATTTTCCTTCACCAACACACCATTTTCCTCTTAGCTGTGCTGTCAGAGAAGATAGAAAAAGAGATGGCCGGTGCAGATCTGTTTACATGTATATAAAACATATACCAAGCATTTCAAAAACATTGGGCCAGGTGGTCAGTGCAAGCCATTGGAGAAGTGGATGTCTAATGTGAGTGAGAGAGAGAGAGAGAGAGAGAGAGAGAGAGAGAGAGAGATCATTGATGTTGCAAGTAGTGGTGTTACTGCTGGTGGTGCTGATAAAAAGTACTAGTCTTATCAGTAAGAGAATTGATAATTCTTTTTAATGCCATCATTTGGCTGTCTGTTCTAAACTCCTATTTGGATGACATATATCTTTCACAAGAAGTGCTTTCCATTCATATGATTGCACATCACCAACCTTTTTACATTTTTCGGTTGAGTAATTGAAGGATTCTCTCAAAGTCCCCTATAATGTTAGCTAGGAGTAAGTAAGATAAATTACTCTTACTAGCAATTAATATAATGATTCACGTTGTGCAGTGTGTGCTCAAAGTGGTGGCCTGACTAGGTTAGTGAGTAGCGCAGAGTTGCATAATTGGCATTTGGCAGGGACTCCATGTGAAGCAATCTCAAATATGCCACATAAAGTTAGAATTCGCACTAAAAATTATGAAAGATAAATAAGAAGAATATATATATATATATATATATATATATATATATATATATATATACACACTTTACACCCTGCATTATTTTTTCACGAATCTGTAATCAGTACTATTTACACTTTGAACCCCATTTTCAGACTTTATTCTCAGAAAAATTTCGAAGGTCGAAGTGTAAACACGGACAATATTAGATGAAAATCGTAAAAATACAGTGTATTTTCTCAATTGTCACGCAGAAAGACTCCGCGGATGCATGTTGGGCAGCAATAATAATGCCTCTAAAATTTCCTCTTTCTCTATCGCCATGCATCTAATTCCATCAAACATTTAACAACCCAAATCCTATTCCTTTACCAACTCAAACAACTCCTCCACGGATGGCACCAACTCCATTACCACCCCTTCCTGCATTAAATTTCTCATTAAAGGCTGCTTCCTTCTTCTTCTTCTTCTTCTTCTTCTTCTTCTTCTGATGTCATCGTCCTGGCTCAATCCAACATTATTCTCTATGCCGTCGAAGCCGTCCGGCATCATATCGATCACCGAATCCTTCCCGGTGAGACTCTGCACGACGGATTTGAACTGTGCGGCGTCGGTGCTCACGAACTTCGTCACTATAATTTTCACCTTCATGGCTCTCTTTTCTTCCATTGTCGTATATCTTAATTGTTTCACGATAGGTATAGACATATATCTGAGGCTCCTTGAGACTAAGGGAGGACTTATAAGCTTGAACGGTCGCAGCCTGGAAGGAATGACTAAGAATAGTCTCATTCCATGAAGGTGATTTCTAAAGCCATGGATAGAGATTGCTTCAAACTTGGATAATATATTGCTCAGTCCTACTTGGCCTTCTTATGTTATTGTGTCACTCTCGACGTGGTCCAAGCTAAGCCACCAAATTAATTAAGAACATATAGGTATATATACATATTAGTTAAGAACATATGTTATTAGCAAATATATAGCTACGGACAACATAATAGTATTGGTTAAGAGGTTAATTCATTATGCCACGTGTACCTAGGTTTTAGAACTTTCATGTCTTAAGAGACAACGTGAGACGACTGTAATGTTCTCTTCTTGCTCATTCAAGTTCATGTGGGTAGACTGGTAGTTGTGGAACGAGCTGAATTATATGGGAAGGTATTCTTCCACAAAGAATCTATTGGTCAATCGGAATAGTTCTGGTTATGCAGTAATTTGTTGCCGATATATAACGCTATCTGTGACTAGATTTCTTCAGCTCCTCAAATAGATTCTTATTGTCTGGTGTTATAAAAGCGGGACTATAATTAGAGGGTGATGTTCTTTATAATTTTGTACTAATTATTGTCTAAACTTTCTACCTTTTCTGGTCTTCCAATATCGATCATTATGTTGGTTGTTTCACGTAAACATGCAAGGAATTACTTGTCTCTAGAACTCTAGAGTAGACATTCTTTTGAATATTACGATAGAAGAAATTAATATACGATCCAACCCTCTGAAAATTATGAGCTTCTATACTATTCTAGTAGTAGGATGACATTTTTGTTTGTTTGAAGTTTTGCTCTCTTTTACTTGAAAATCTCCAACTCAGTTGAATATATTCCATCTCCCTTGCACTGTATGACACAGGATACTATTCACTCCAACCCCCTACCAACTATATGACTATTGACTAATGTATGACTATGAAGGGATCATCAACAACTACTGGTAGATCTACTCCTTTTGACCATGAAGAGATCTTTGACTGTGAGATTATGATACTTTACTATAATAAAGAGCAAATGGGTTATATAAGTGGCCAAGAGCTGATGCCACCACATTTGAATCGTCAAATTGGATTGCCAAAGCCTTAAAAGTTCTACTGTATGTGGACCTCGACAACATTTGGTACCCAGGAATGTGGAAATTTCCATGGAAAATAAACGTTATTTGCAGTAATGGGCCCTTGTTTATGTGAAATATTTGTTTGATTAACTAGCACAGTTCATCCAGAAGATGGATAACGTTTTGTCTGTTATAAAGACTAGAGAGATCCAATATTTTTTTAAGACTTTTCATTGCGGCCAGTGACAGTCGTTGTCCGAGCTAAGATCTCTCTAAAATAAATCTTTACATAAACTATATTAACATTTACTTTCGATTAATTATTTTCTATGTTTTTGTAGGATCAGATGCATGTCTTAGGAATTTTCTTTCTTACTATATCGTGTCAAATTAATTTGTAATTTACTTGAGCTGAAAGTAATATACTATTCTGACTTGTCTACAAGAAACCTAGAGACAATTAACATGTGGTCTAAACTCTAAAGTTGAGATAGCTCATTCTTTGACTGTTCAAAGTTTGCATGAGCTAAAACATACCTAGCAAACAGTATAGCATAACCATCAACTTATATTATAATTTCCACTTATTAGATTACTAAGAAGAACCAACTATGCATTTAAATAAAGAGCCTATTGTAGTGGATGACTAATGCTGAATATTTATATTATTAATTTCTGATGGTTTGATTGTGATGGCTGTGAGATGATATAATTTTCTCGCTGTTTTTATGATGTTTTGTGGATTGTAAAGATGTAAATTAACGGTAGTTGTAGATATTATGTTTCAAACTGAAACTGAGCCTTTTTCTTTTAATTTTGAGCTTATTTATTAAATGGGCTAGAACTAGTCCAGCCATTGGGTACCACTAGGAATATGATGTATATTTCATGATATTTTAATCAAATGAATATTTAATCACTATTATATGAAGTATATTTCATGATATTTTGAAAACATTTTAATGCTGTCATAGAAAATAACCAACATTTTTACATATATATAAAGGTTAATAAACTTATTCTTAAATAAATTTATTTACTCACTAACCGAACGAGATCTTTGAACTTATGCTTGAATAACTTTCCTCAACGACCAAACTAAACCCTTGATCTCCAAGGACATATCACACTATCGGGATTCTCTGGAGAAAAATCTTAGGAGTCTTTTTATAGTGAAGACCACTATTTTAGCTTCATTTACACTCTAAAAAGACATTCAAATTTCAACATTTAGTTCGCATTACCAAGTGTTCTAGATTGGCCCACAATAACTAGATTGTGACTCTTGAGTCTTGACCATTGACTGCAAGATATATATATATAATATCTTACTCAGTTTATTTAAGATAGTACATGAGTACAAGTAAACCAGAACTTTGACCTCTTTATCTAAACATGAGACAGTACATGAACAAAGAACAAGGGTGGTGGTTCTAATAGGACAGGACACGTTAGGAACTCTAGGGATAGAGGGGGAGAAGAATGGGAGAAGAATGGAAGTGACTACTACCACTATCCTGGAATCCAAGGGACAAAACCCTTAAATTGGGACAACCTTAACAAGTTATTTGAGTCGATTACTCCCAACTATGACTAATGCACTCAACTCACAACATAACAATCAACTAACTTTTTTTTATTTCATTTTTATTTTTATAATTTAAAGAGTATGTAAGAGTATATATTGCATAATGAAGCTAATCATTTATGATTAATTGAATTAGTCGGCCAACTCTTTCTTAGAAATGGGTTTAGTGCAATTTGTGCTCGTAAAGTAGTGCTAGGATCTTTTATAGTCTCTTTAAATGTTTATATATAAAATTTACTAAAATTAAATAATATAACATATGGATTGCCCAACGAAGGAATGACGGTCTCTTTAAACCCTTATCTACAGCATTTAATAATGTATTACAAAATATCTAAAATATTTAATTTCAATAGTGAAATGGTATCCAATGAAGTTTTGTCATCTTCGTTGATAGCATCCTCCTCTTTTCTCTTCTTTATTGTTTTTTTCTTTCCTTTCGGATCAACATTGTCATTGCTACTACTATCACAACCACTGTTCTTATTATCATCTTTATCGATATTATCCTCATTGATGTTTGCTATTGTTATTGTCGACTTACAGCATTATTATATGTGCAATATCAATATTTTCTATATCTTTCACTATTAGAAATCGTAAGCCTGTGTTTTTTTAACTACCAAATCGCGATCGGCATAGGTTTACTTAAGACAATCCTACACTTGTCTAGTCAAATGTAGAATTTGTGTAACTATCACCCAACTAACTCTTCTTTCCACTCCGTGAATTAAGTTCCAATCTATATATTAGTCTTTAATTTAATAAAAATAGAAAGAAAAAAAAATGATCGGATGGACATCTCTTAAGAATTATTCTTTGTTTGACCATATTGATTGCGACCAGAGAGAAGGGAGGATAGCGTTAGAAGTGCTCAGCAATGAAAGCCTTTAACTTAATTTTAAGTTCATCGAGGAATCCTCGAACTCGAGGAGTAATTGCACGTGCAAACCGCCGTCCTTCCAACGGACTTTGAGGGGCTTGCCTTTCTTTGTAGGCCCACCTCGCTTCACCTTCATTGGATTCTAATCTAATATTATATCCTCCTCAGTTTCTGTGTTTTCTGGAATGACAAAAATACCCTCGAATTTTTTTAACGAGTAATACAAGAGGAAAGAGAAGGTAGACACATGGAGGTCGAAATGGTCATTTGACAAACATGCTTAGTAATAATACATTTGAATTTTCTAAAGTAAGATAAAGTCTTCTTCTTCTTCTTCTTCTTCTTTTTTCCTTCTAACTTTATTACATTATATGATTAAATCTTCTTTTTCCTTGACGGTTTTAGACATCTGCTTACTCCTTACCTCTTATAAGGCGATATCCAGGCAGGTCCCCTAGTCAACAGACAACCCCCCTTCCTTCTCATTAGGCTCTCCAAAATAGTCCAAACCATTGCATTCTGACTGCAATCTGAATATATATATATATACCTAACTAAGAACAAATATAGCATTAATCATAGCTATCTCCTTGTATCTCCTCTTGTTATTTTATTTCATTAGGTTTTCCTACTGGCTGTAAGATTATCTTATTATTAATGTTAATTAATTACCTAGCTAGCTAGGCTTACCTCCCCTCACTTAAATTCCGTGCATCTTCTTATACATCAAGCAGCTGCAGCGTCCTTTGCCTCTTGGCTTTCTTGGTTGTCTTTTGTTGCTGCTGCTCCATTTCTAGTTCCAAGGTCTGTGTGTTATTATTCTTCTCTTTAAGCTCTTTGTAATTACGTAGAGTTTTACACTGCAATGTGATTGGAGTTTGGAAGTTCAGTTACTTGCACTTCTATTGATCAGTTTTTTGGCTTCCATGCATGGTCATCTACTTCTTAGATCTCAGCAAGCATGCTTGCAAACAGTGGGACAGTGATGGTGCCTCCTGGCTTCCGTTTTCACCCTACAGATGAGGAGCTACTCTACTATTATCTGAGAAAGAAGGTGGCCTTTGAAGCTATTGATCTTGATTTCATAAGAGACATTGATCTTAACAAGCTCGAACCATGGGATCTCAAAGGTTAGATATATAATAGCCATTGGTTATTTCATTTGATCTTTTTGGTGTTCAATGTTCATGGACCTACATTACTGTGGTGCCTTTGCAGACAAGTGCAGAATTGGATCTGGCGCTCAAGATGAGTGGTACTTCTTCAGCCACAAGGACAAGAAGTACCCCACCGGATCGCGAACCAACCGTGCGACGACCGCCGGTTTCTGGAAAGCCACCGGGAGGGACAAGGAGATCAACCTCAGCAACTCGAAGAGAATCGGCATGCGAAAAACCCTAGTCTTCTACACTGGGAGAGCCCCTCATGGCCAGAAGACTGACTGGATCATGCACGAGTACCGTCTGGACGATGAAAGCTCCGAGGTTCAGGTACCATGGTTGCATGCCAGACCCTAAAGAAGAAATCGTAGATCACTAAGGACCCTTAGACATGTAGGTCTTCTTGCAACTTATGTAGCTAAAGAGGCAGTGGCCATTATTCTTTCCAAGAATATTGGCACAGAAGAGACCCTTAACCTTCTTGTTCATAGATCACTAACAGAAGGATATAAGGTTACTTTAATTTCTGACAAGATCTGCAGCATTACCACAAAAATTTAGTCGATCACAAATCACAACAAGTTATAGTCTTAGTAGGTATATCCTTAGGAGATCAACGATACATCTAAATTAGTTATCAGCAGATGAAGTAGAAAAATGGAAAAATAGCTGTGACTAAATAATGAAAAGGTAATGATAGAAATTCTTAAGGTATTGTTTCGTGTTTACCGTGTAGGAAGATGGATGGGTCGTCTGTAGGGTCTTCAAGAAGAAGAACTACCAGAGGAGCATTCCTCCCGAAGCAATGCTCCACGACGACGACGAACTGAATTCTTTGTTAACGACTGGTTCCTCTCCAATGGAGCAGAAACATATCTTCCAGATCCCAACTGACTTCTCCTGCGATACGTCGGCGAATCTCCCTCGTCACCTGAGCTCCGAATATTCCTCCCGTCCTCATTTCATGCCTTCAGTCTCCACGAATGCCGCCTGCTTCCACGCTCCGATAAAAGCGTCAGGTGGACACGAGAGGCTCGCCGGAGATTGGTCGATCCTCGACAAGCTCCTCGCATCTCACCAGAACTTGGATCAGCTCTTCCAGGGTAAGCTCAAGCCACAATCTCAGCTCACGAACATGGGCTCCTCAGTGCAGAGGTTCTTGCAGTAAGGCAATTGCATGGTTCATTTGTTTCAGTAGACGTATGCTATCTACCTTTAAGAGATTCAAGAGACTAAAATGTTATGTAGATAAATTGTTTGGGCCATTAGCATTTCTTAAGGTCCTAACAAGAGATTTTTTTTTATCAATTCATGTTTGTAACTCTGCTCATGAGGTGTAAGATTTATTATAAAAGAGATTAGCCGAGTCTCCAGTTCATTTCACAAGCTACTATTTTCTGGCGTTATGAGTTATGAGTTATACTAAGCCGACTCAAATCATCTCCATCTCGAAGCAATTAAGTTTCCCTAATTTGTCTCTTTTGTCATCCTTCGTCTTCTTCTTTGCTGATATAGGTATCCTCTAATGGCGTAAGAACGAGTTTATACTCCACCAATAGGGTAGTTTCACCTACTCACAATAAAATAAAGGCAAAAATAAAAGGAGGGAGTTTTCACCAAGAAGGTTTTCAGATCTTAAATATTTGAAATACAAAATGCGTTCTTCTAAACATATCAATGGAATGAAGTATTGGAGTAAGAAGAATACTCAAAAATTCTGAACATCAATTTGGACATTTCACAATGCCTTCTCGCATACATGTACCGAACTTGAAGCTAAAACTATAATAATAAACTAGTTAGTCGAGATAACAATAATACTTACAGATAAAGGACAACAATTCAACAAAAGGTACGTCTCCATCTAAACTGAGCAAGATTTGGACAAGTAATCACACCCCTTGTATACCTCCAAACCTGGTTGGCCAAGCTCCTCTTCCTTGAAACAGGCACAGCGTTGACTAATCTTTCCAGTCAGGGCTATATCAACAGGTCGCTTCACTAACCTTGGATAGCCTGTGTCGCACCAGACCTGGTAAAATTGTATCCATTTAAGAAAACATGAAAACTTGATAGGATTAAACACGAAAATTGCTTGCCTGCTAGTTTGAGAAACTCTATAGACAAGACAGAAGCAAGCAAAAGTGGCACGTTATGTATAAGCAACTTTTGCACTTGAAGAAATTATTGCTGTAAGAATAGAAAATTTTACCTACACAAAATGACAGCAAAAAGGACACCGCGCATAGACTATTTTCAGCATCATGTTACATAATAGAATAAATGGATAGGATATCTTCAATCATTCATTTCCAAGTTCCAACTAATTGAACAAGAAACCTACATCCTAATTGCACACCACACTTGGGCAAAGTAATATTGGTTCATATTTTGGGATAGCTAATGTTGCATCACCTTCAATTAACATGAGATCAGAGGACTCACAGTAAAATATTCAAATGAGATGTCAGAGATGCTGTTTTACAAGTAGCCTGGTGGAGTCTATATGTTCCACCATGCGTTTGTCTCAGGCAAATAAACGAGGATTGTCGGCATGCCATGGCAGAAGTGTACACATTTTTCTTCCATATGTATCAATGAACTATTTAAAGTTGACAAGGATCCAGAAACATACCTCTCCTCCCTCTTGCTGACTCCATTTTGAATTGCAGCTAGGAATTTTAGCCTCTTCGATTTTCTGTTTTTCAAGAAGTTGAGCTCCTCGTTTAGCCTTTGCTTCGATACCTTTTAAGTATTTTGTTGGATTTCCTTCCGTATCATAGTACCGACCAACAAGCTTTCCAACATATCTGCGGGCCAAATAATAAGGAATAGTTCTTTGATTGTCATTCCATGAATTTCTCCTAACATGATCTCTTAAATTGCTGTTGCCCCACTGTTCAATTTCTGATGAGTGCGGCTTCACTCTCTCATCCAAATGGAGAAAAGACAAAAACATAATAATCCGAAAATAGTTGGTCTAAGAACCTTACCTGTATCTTTCCCTGTAGAATTTCCTCCAATCAACAACACTATTTACCTGAAAAAAGGCAGTCTTTAATGAAAGCTCATAAAGCTTTTTTGACTGTAAATAATATACAAGTAAGCAACAGAAGTCCTGAAAAGAAAAAATTAAAGAAAACAAGCAAACATTTACAGAAAACTATCAGAAGAAGATAACATGAGAACCCCAGAACAGAAAATAACTGAACTGCAGTTACAATTACCTCCTCTTGCATAAGATAGCAAGATATTACGTACCAATCTAAAGCTAAACTAAAATAAAACCAAGAACTGAGTAAAGGCCTGATACTCTACTACCTCTGTACTAGATAAACCATGCAACGAATCAGTCAATCCATTGCCTGCAAGGTAAGGACAAGTTAGCATTGATGCACATGAAGGATACCAAAATTTCATGATTTCAGTATGAATTTTGAAAAATGTGCCAAAATTTCATGATTTCAGTATGAATTTTGAAAATTGTGTCTAATTCCAATTTGTATACTAATGCATTTTCCAAGCAGTAATAATTATCTTTAGATGATTACCTGAAAAGTTTCCCGAAATAAATGCTCGTGATGCATCTCTAATATCCATGCAACCATTTATAAAGTTAGTGAGAATACCAAGCAATAGTATATGTAAGCAAAGAAACAAATAAATTCCAAATCTCAACAGGTTATTAGGTTTCACAAAATAAACTCAAAATTTAGCACAACGTAAGTTCTCAACAGTGAAGATTTTTTGCTTATCAAACAGATAAATAAGATTTAATAACTTATCTCTTTCCATATCGACATATCAAATAAACCATGTGTCTTTAAAGCACAGAATTTAAGTGTTTCGGTTTTTGGGTTGCCAAAGTTCTCATTAGGAATGACATGCCCATGTTCCAACTGAATCAATCTCACAAAAATCAGCTTATTGGTACAAGCTTGAGCTTACCTAGCAACCTGAGATATTTAAACTTGTGCAGTATGGACCAGCCTATGACACAAACTGGATCAAAAAACATGACCTAAGTCAGAAACAACTCAAGCTGCATTTTAAGCTTTTCAACCAAACAATAACCATATACAATGAAGCCTAAACCATTTAATCCCATTCTTCATCATTTTATGTACCAACATAATTTTTCATTCCTACCAAGCAAAAGAATTAGAAGCTAACATATAATTTTCTTGATCTTCCCTACTTTAAACCAGCAGAAACTATTAAATAAGTATTACCTTTATTATTTCCTTTTACAGGCCAACAAACATTCTATTGAACGCAACCTGCCTTATTACTTGGCAAAATATAATGTCAGAAAAGCCCTAGAAGAAGGATAAATTAACAGAAAGAACTGGTTAATAGGCTGATGTTAAACCAATACTTTGCTGGAAATATATTTGAGACCTGAATTTCACCTAAATAATGAATTAAACAGTGGGAAGAATTTATAATAAAATCAAACTGGATCCAACATTACTGAATAAGAACCTAAATTAAAAAATACTAAGTGGTAATCTAACATGAATTCATGAATTGAGCAGTAATCTAACACAAAAGGTAAAGAAACATAAGGTCTATATTTGCTGCATTTGGTAGAAAAATTCTGAACTTTTGGTCATCAAGGTCTACCATAGCTACAAGGATTTAAGTAAGCCAAGCACATTTCATCAGGAGAGAACTCCAGAAAAGCTATGACAATGCAACATTTTCTATATCAAGAGAGCATCTGAGTTAGGTTCACTAAGGAAAGAAGCCATGAGGATATTAAATGGACATCAGAACAGAGGGTTATTTTCCGCCAAACATAGATGAAGAAAAGAGGGTCACCTAAGAAACGGTAACCGCATTAAAATTTCCAAAAAATAATGAATTCAATGAATCCTTAAGTTTGTAACACCACTCTCACCAGAAGTTTTAAGTTTTAATATAGAATAAATCAATCCATAAACATACAATGAGACATATTGAAACAACATATCATACAATATTCTAGTGTCGATCAAGGAATCATCCAGAGTTAGTTTATATTGAATATAACAAAAGGAGAACAGAAGTAAAGGAAAAAACAGGAGAGAAAACAACCTGCCGGAAAAATGATGGTAACCTCCTCCAGGACCATAATGTGATCTCCCCTTCGTAACATCAAACACCGAGCTGCACATCGGTACACCAAACAATCTCATATTCCACAACTTAAAGCAGCCTAAGAATTAGATGTGAAAGAACGAAAATAATTGATTACCCCACTATCCCTAACAGTATGGGCAGCTTTTCATCCGTGCCATTGTGCAAAGCCAACTCTTCAACACTCCACAATCTCTGATAATACCAAAAGGAACCATCAAGAAGTACCAAAAGTAATATGCCCGAACAGAAAACCCTAAAAAATCAGGATATGAATTTGTTCTTTCGATCAAAGGAAGCATTTTTACATCCAATATATAAAAAAGGAGCAGGAATTCGAGGTCAAAGATTCACGAACCGGTGGGAGAGGCCGCCTAAGATAGAGCTGGGAAAGGAGCGCGATAATGGCGACGAGAAACCCTAACCCGACGAGGAGAGGCGAAGAAGCCCGTAGACACGACGGCGATCCCATCGCTCGCCGTTCTTGCTCTCCTCCTCTTGCTTGGAATAGACTCCAGTAGTCCACTTCTTTTTTTATTTTTCGTTTACTTTAGTTTTAAACAAAGTGTATTTCTTTATATAAAAAGGAATTCATTAGGAACAAATTAACTACGTAAACCCACAACATCATCCCTGTACAATTACACTAATGATGCTGCCCATTATTCTCCGCACATAACATTAGAGATGATTAAATAAATATTTTAATATATCTAAAATAATATTGTTCGTAGTTCAGATAATAAAAATATGAACAGAACAGAACAAATGTATGTCTTTTTTTCAGTGGCAATGGATTATAACATTATAACAATTGATAATGGAATACATCATTTAGCAGTGGATCTATTGGTTTAGTAGAAAAAAATGTGTATATGTTGCCAAATATTAATCGTAACCTTTTTAATTAATATTATTTTAAATACATTAGAAATTTTATTTAATCTTTTATAACCTTGTCTAAAGCCTCAAAACTAACAATTCGCTAGAAAATGACATCTTAAAAAATTATAATCCCTTGATAAAGAATGTGTTCTATTATTAAATATTATAAATAATTCAATTTTTCACGAATTTATTTTAACGAGAAAAAGTTCATAGACAACGTTATCAATCTCATGTCAAAACACGCTCCGCTGAGTCTAGAAATTTGAGAGCATTTTCTATAAATTAAGAGCATTTCTTAATAGATTTGGTGAGTCAAATTTAAGTTTTAGATAAATATTTAAATAAAAAATAGGATCAATTGGTATGAGCTCATATATAATTTGTGAATACGAACAGTTTATATAACTAGAACACGATAAATAGAAAGATAAAGAAAGAAAAATTATTTAATTTGTTTGAATTTAAAAATACAATCTTTTCTAAAAGTATATTATTTTGTTTAGAGAAATGACAACTCATAGAGTCATAGTAAACTAAAAGCAGACACATTTCTCTCCCCCATCCAGAGATAAAGTTATGAGTTATTTGGTCAAAGATTGCTATTGAGAAACTCTGCTATGATAAAAAAAAAGGGTATAAATTTGTAAAGAGCGAAGCTTTAGCGTGCACCGAAAGCTTTTCAATTTTCTCTAACTCCACTTCTCTTCTTTTCTAGACAAAAAAATCTCATACTCGATATTTGCACGCCACTTATTATTAGAATTGCCTCACTTAGCTGTGTTAAAAATTGGTTTAAATTTAATTTTGAGCAAATTTCAGTATGTAGCATGCAGCAGTATTTGTACGCCGATGCATTTGAACAGGCACTAGGAGCATTCGAACCCGGGTTTCAGACAGAAACTATGTGATGCAGACGTTTGAACGGTCCAACCGCGTTCAAACGTGAGTTTTAACCGAGAGCAACTTTGATACAGTCGTTCAAACGGCCCGTTACATTCGAACGCAAATCTCAACTTGAGGGCAGTTGTGATGCAGGCGTTCGAATGGGACCCTCTTGCGTTCGAATGCCACTTGGGTTCTGCTATATTATTATTGGGCAAGTTTGAACACGCCCCACAAGCGTTTGAACGCGATGCGAAAAAGCCCTAAAATCTAAACATGTTTATAAATACTAAAGTGTATTTTTTTAGGACTTAATAGTTAAAAGAACATTTACGAGGGTAAGCAACTATTATATTGAGAGCGATTAGAGTTGCTAAACTCTTTGTAAGTAAGAGATTTGTATAGTAAAAAAGATTGCTTCGACCATGAATATAGCACATCGTTAAACTACGTAAATCTTATCTCTATTTTTTTTATTGTTTTTATTACTTTCATTCTTGAAATTACTTGTATTAAGATGTTTAATCTATGATTAGAACTTATTTGTTACTATTCTCTCACTATTAATACTATATTAGAATTTTTCCCAACTATTGAATAGTTTTTTATTACTATTCTATTTTGTGATATTTAGAGACGAAGGTTTTGTTTCCACTTCCATGGGCAATTTGCCCAACACGCTGCCCAATAAGAAAAGCAAGCAATTTCCTACAAGGGAATGGAAATATAAGGCCATGGCCATGGCTCTCTCACGACGGTATTTAACAGCCTCCTCCCCGCTTCAATAAATCCCTTCGTGGCATTGCTTTCGATAGAGAGCGAAAGAGGAGAGCTTACTTAATCCTTATATTTTGGGTCTTCTTGGAAGATTGAGTTGGGTCTGTAGATCTGTAGATGATATTTGATTGTATATAGATGGGTGGAGGAGGTGGGAAGGAGATGAAGTATGCATTAGTGGGGTTTAAGAGGCTACAAGAGATGTAATTCCTTGTTTTGTAGCTGAGATTTAATTTAGGCCCATCTAACTTGGTTTGATATTTTTATTGTTCGATGGCATTTCAAGATTGGAACTTTACTTTACCATGATGGGCTTCTTCTTGTTTGAGATATTTTACACCTTGTCATTTCCTCCCTTATGTTGATTTTTGATATATTTTGGTGGTAAATGGTTTTCTTGTATGGTTATGTGGTTCATTTATTTGGTTCCAAGACGAGACAGTAGCTTATCTTTACTTCCTTTAATTAATCCAAGCATTCAATTGGCCTTTTCGGTATCTCTACTAACAATGACTTTTGAAATCTCCTTCCTTGTTTGAGCGGTGAATGAATTTGTCCTATCTTGGTTGGGGTTTATTTGGTTTTAGAGGTTTCAGAAAGTGTCAACTTTTATTTATTTCTGGGAATTCTGACATGTAAGGCTGTCTAAATTGGTTTCTACTTTGATTCCTTCAGGCATTTCAAGATTGGAACTTTATTCTACCAGGTTGGCTTCTTGTTGTTTGAATCCTCCTTCAGATGTTACTAGCTCGCGCCGGAGACGTGTATATAGGATGAAGGGAGGAAGTGTTCTGAAAAACATCTTGCTCTTTTGAGTTGCATTATCCTGGAGGAGGATGGTACTATTTAGGTTCTCTGCAATTCCTGGCTTTTGGCACGATTAAACCGGACCATTTGGGTCATCTGAAAATCTTACATGAAAATTTCGTAGTTCGGATATAATAATAATGGTGTTCATATAAAATGTTCTTTTCTCTGTTAACGATTTATGCAATGTTTTAATTTTGTATAATGAGGTCTTTTACTCTTTTTTCCTTTTGTTACCTATCAAATGAATAGGATGGTGACCTTCCTTATTTGTGAAAATTTCTATAGTATTTTGGTAAATTACACCAATATTTTTTCTAGGGTGTAGGTATATTGAAATACTATGCTTGTGCTATGAACATGGGCAGGTCCACATTTGAATACTGATGCAGGAAGTAAATTGTCCCTCCTTGAGCACGAGGAGGTATTAGATGGTGGTGAGGTATGGGAGTTCCCTTAGATCTATCCCATTATACTCTTAAACCATTTGGAATTCTGTGGTTTCTCATAAAATTCTTTTTCTGTAGCTTGAACTTAAATTTTTGCATGTTCAATTGCCAATTAACTTCTCGGTCTGCTGCATCCTTTGACTAAGGCTGGAAATTTATCCAGTACTCGGCACATGCAGTTCAGTATTTTTCCCAACAAATTTGTCCTAGATGGACTTGGATCTGGAAAACTTTGTCTGGTTTTAAGATGTTAAGCTAATGCACAGACAGCAACATTACAACTGGGAAAATATAACAGATACTGAATTTTGAGTTTGGAAATATGAGCTGTAGAAAGAATTGACTTTTCTATGAACTCGCTAATAAAATTTTCTATTATTCTTAACATTAAAAAAAAAAATAGTAAGTTATCTGTTCATGTTGGAAAATCATAGCACAAACCTGTTCTTATCGCGAAGTCCTTAACTATTTCTTGCTATTTTGCATAGTCTGTCATCAACAATGCGAGAATGGGAGAGTATTTGGAAGAACTGTTCAGTTTGTCCAAATATGCAGCATTATTTTTCCTCATTGGTTGATATATGTACACTTTTAATCAGAAAATTTACATATTAGTATTATTATACTCCGGTGAAGGTTGTGCCTCATATCACAGATCCCATACAAGAGTGGCCTGAGTGTGTGGCAATGGTCCTCATTGATGGCAAACAAGAACTAGCCAGCTTATGCATTATCGGATTGAGTGCAATTAGAGGTGAAAACAGCTTCAAGAAAGCTACTTCTTCTGGGCACTTGTATGCACACATTATCATCGTGACAATAAAACTAAGTACGATATTGTTGTAGGTACTCAACATGCCAAACAAGTAGTTTCTTACGTCGGCTAGGAATTACATACGGTGTAAGATTGCAGCATTAGTGATGCTCTGACAGTGAACACATGTTCATGTTCAAATGAAGGAACATGGATATTCTATTTATAAGCACCTACTATAATCTGACATTCACTTTGATCATTCTCTACTGAAACACAGATGCATCACTGGTTATCCTAAACAATTTTCCTTTTAATTTATGTTTTCCAACAGGGTTGATAGCCATATCATCGGGACAGTTGGATGCCTTGCCGAAATGTCTCATTTACCCCAAACGAGCCTAATTTTGAAAGAGATTCCAGGTAATGTTATCCCAAGCAAAATGTGTACCAGAACAGACATAATAAGAGACCTGCCAACAACTTGAGGGGTCATCTTTTCAAATGGTCGCAATGTCCATGTCCAAGAGAAAAACGGCTGGTTTGATTAAATCTCTATTTTCTTCTTTACTCATTTTTAGTCATGCTTCTACCCCAGTTTTATCTTATAGTATGTATATGTTATGTACAGTCAGTTCTTTTTGGAGAATATATGTTTTATACAGTTTGTTTGTTTGTATTAATGGTGTTCTGTGTAGTGTTTGACAAGTAATAGTATGTTTCAAAACTTTTGATCCAATTACTAACTTTCTTTCGTAATTTAGTCAATAGGAATTCTTTTCAAATGTCAATTTGACGATTGCTTTATGCAGACAAAAATGGATGAATGCCTACTGAAGTATTGAGAGAGCTCTAATTGGTCTCCATCCCATGTTTCAACTTTCATCAACTCATTCAGAAATAAAGATTTGAATTATTTAAGGAAACAGTGAAAGATCATATTATTTATATTTGCAGAGTACCTGACAATAGTAATAGGTTCTCACTGTCATTGTTGTCGTACTAGAGTCATTGTGATCACACAGAAATTATATGTATGTTTCTAGAATACAAATAAGGTACGATAATGTGGGTTCATATTTATAAAATGAAAAAGAATGAGTGTATTATCATCTTGCAACTTCTGAAAAACATGAACTGCCACACTCGGATACTCTTCAGATGTTTGGGTACTTTCTGGACATGTTAGTCATGTTTCTACCGATGAATCTAAAAGATTACAGTTTGATAATGTGTACTAAAACATGCAGAATTTATAAAAGTAGACAGCTTTCAAACTAAAAATTACAGCATAGTAATGTCAAAAAGTATATGTTGGTGGCTAAGAGTATACCTGTAGTTTCTATATCTTGTTATGAGGACAGCAAATTGGACTGCCAAATGATGAAGCATCACAAAATATCTAGGAGGAATCACTGACCGAAAGAAGGAAACAAATTCTGGAAGGAAGCAGGACTACATGTAAAGAAAAAAGATTAAGAAAACCACAATTCCTCCACATAAAGGTAGCTGTACGATAGAAATTCTTCCATTCTATTGCCTTGCTATTCATCAATTATTAGTTACAGAACAGAGAAGTTCTTTCAGAATCTTAAATAACTTCTGTTTTTTAATTGCCAAGTGTCAAATTGGAGAGAGTTCCTGATCTCATGCTTCAACTTTCGGCCTAAGTTCTCTTATCTGAGATTCACTTTTGGCTCCCAAGACATATCATGTTTCATCGTATGTGTAAGTTCCAATTCTCCAACAATTCTTACTACACGGTCATCTAATGGCACACATGAGAATATGTGATTCATCATGGCTGTTTTTGTTATATTTGATATACTAATCATGGAAGCGTTGAAGCTCCTTGACAACTACTAACCTTCCACATGGCATTGCTGAAGTGATTCTTTGTAGATAATATCCTATTACAGAGCGCGTGTCATCTAAGCGACCTCCTTCCGGTTACAGCACAATTTCGTGATGACCTTTTCAACCACCCAGAGCCAAAGGTCTACTCGATTTCTAGTAAATTTCTGGTAACCATCGATTGTTCCAGTCTTGTTCACCTTTTCCATCATAGCCAGAGAATTATATCCTATAGCAACAGTAGAGTGCTTTGTTTCTGAGATAGACAATGATATCCTCTGGCAATAGTAGAGTGCTGAGGAGAAGAATATTAAATACTAACAGAGGAAAACAAACAAATACGTGATGTTATCTGTTTGCTTGAACAAATTTAGGCAAACAAAGTGTATTTATTATAAGGAGGAAGAGGTTGGAGTCACTGGGTTTATTCATGTTAGCCAGCATCTCTGATCTTCTTATGGGCAAAATAACATAGCTATATAATGAAGGCAGAGAATTCTACAACTGTTAAGAAGCTTAGTGTTAATGTCTTAACAACAGTTGTAGAGAACTCTTAATTATCCAAGGAATTTAAGTTTGGGCCAAAGATATGACTCCAGGTGTCAGTCTGTTTTAACCAAGTCCACAAGCCAATCAAAAGCAAGAAGTAGATACCCACATTGCTTTTAAAGGTGTAAAGTTGGTGAAGGATGACCACAATCCATGTGGCAACAAACTGAAAAGATTCCATGCAATTTAGAGGAGAAACATATGACACATCATAAAGGCACACTCGGCACATATATATAGGGGGGCACTTATTGGACACCAAACTCCAAGTAGCCAACCTGCGTGCGTTGTGTCAGCTCTAGCCAACACTAGTGCTACCTTAGATTTACAACCATGAACAGGGAAAGGGACCCTTTGGTGGTCGGTAGAGTTGTTGGAGATGTGTTGGATCCCTTCACTAGAACCACCACACTTAAAGTGACTTATGGCTCAAAGGAAGTAACCAATGGGCGTGAGTTCAAGCCCTCACAAGTGATCCACCAACCCAGAGTTGAGGTTGGTGGGAGTGACCTCAGATCCTTTTACACCCTCGTAGGAACTTTGTCAATGTCTCCTAGTTCTGTTTTCATGAATTTCCTTTGTCTTGTGAATTTCTTGTTGAATTTAGGACGCTTGCTCAAGTTGTTGTTTATTATCTTTTACACTACAGGTGATGGTAGACCCAGATGCTCCAAGTCCAAGTGACCCAAATCTTAGGGAGTATCTTCACTGGTAACCGTTCTCTTCTTCTTCCTCTGTACCACTAGCTAATATAACTTGCAAAGCTTTTCTTCTGTAAGGAGGTTTACTCCTCTCTATTTCATTGTTCAGGCTGGTCACTGATATCCCTGGAACCACAGGAGCAGCATTTGGTGAGTTTCATGATAATCTAGTTTCAAACTCTAATAAAAGAAGGCGTGTGGTATAGCAATAGAAGAAGCTCTTTCCTAGTCTCAAATCTATGATCATTTCATTGGAAAGCAAGCCGTACCACCATACCAAGTGATATTCGCCACTCCATTTTAAGCACAACATAAGCTAAAATAGAAACCTCAGTAAATGTTTTCATGATCATTATAATTAAAATGTGTAGTTCCCAACTTTAGAAAGCTCTTTTCTAGAAAAGTAGTATGAACTTATTATTAATCAGTGTACCACATTTACTAGCAAGATTTTTTTTTTTTTTTTTTCCTCTTGGGTGTCTGGCTTACAGGGCAAGAGGTGATGTGCTATGAGAGCCCAAGGCCGACAATGGGAATCCACCGCTTCGTCTTTGTTTTGTTCCAGCAGCTTGGCCGGCAGACGGTTTACGCACCAGGATGGCGCCAGAACTTCAACACCAGGGACTTCGCGGAGCTCTACAACCTCGGCTCTCCAGTTGCCGCCATCTACTTCGACTGTCAAAGGGAGTCAGGCTCCGGTGGGAGAAGGATGTACCCATAATAATTTCTTTCCTTGATTTAAAAGCAAGGATATATGTATCCAAAATAACTACTCACTCATGCGTGTCTCATTGTAATCTGTGGCTCTTGCTAAGTCCTACCTATGATACATGTACAGAATACAATGCCCTGATGGCTGGCAAGCCTTCCTGTATATGTAATCATCTGCATTATTTGATATAAAGTACTACAATTGAAGGGATTCCGTGAACCTCTAAATCTTTTCTTTGGATGAAAATTGGCAAATAAGAGCCAATCAAAGAAAGGCAATCCGATATTCTTAGGGACACATGAAGTGCAACACTGGAAAAAGTTTTAGATGCTGAGTGCCACTTCTGTGGCTCTGGAAGAAATGTTTTAGCTTCACTGGTCTCGTCCTCTCGCAGAATCGGCTATTAGATGTATGTATGGCTCATGCAGCAGCCATCGAGCAAATGCCGAAAATAAATTTATAAAAGAAATCCCTCGTGGAGTTCACAACTACGTAGGACTTAGTCCTTCCTTGTAGTTTTATACTTTTATGTTTATAAGAAGAGGAGCTTTCGTTTGTTTTGCAACATTTCAGATAAGTTTCTAATCCTTCTTATAAAGTAGGAAACCACGAGATCTCTTCTTCTACCCACAGAAAGGGGACTAATTCAAGTACTAATCTAATATATTTTTTCCTCCAACTAAAAAGGAGAAAGAAGCATTAGATGAAAGAAAAAGGAAGGGAATAGAGACTTCTCATTGCAGCATAACAAATTCCCAGTTTGTCATGTCCCAGGTTAAGAATCTTCGTCATGTCCAAAAAGAAGTATTAGGAACCTGGTTGTATGAACTGGTCAATTATTCTTTTGTCACTCGTTTAGAATCACACATATTACAGAGATTCCTAAGAGAAAATTATCGTCCTCTACTTTGACCTCTCGATGAAGTGGAAAATAAAAGTATGTTATCCTCTTTTGTCGGGGCCAAAGAATATCTAACACATCCTTTGCATTGTAAGCTTCTTCCAAATTTGTCTTGTTAGACAAGCCATCGGTGTAATACTCAAAGTAATTAAAAGAAACTCATCTTGTATGAATGTTATGGAGGTTAAATTCTAACAGCATCAGTAAACTCTCACTTTTTTAAAACAAATATCTTCTAGCAAAGAGAATCATTTACATATATAAATTTATTGTTTTTAAACTCTTTCAGTATTCACATTTGGAGTTTCATGTTGTCTTAAATTAACTGTGGTGAATAAAAAGATATAAACAGAAGAATATTTCATTAGCTTTTCTTTTCTTTTCTTTTCTTTTTTATCCTCTTCTAAAATATATTTGAGAAGTTATTTCCAGAAAATTAAGTATGACTCTGACGAAATATTCCGTTCTATATACCTTTCCTGCGTATCTCTATTTACAGAGGATGGCCTTTTTGCGAATAACTTCAAAACGTGGGGATCAAAATGTAAATACCGGAAGGACAAGGTATGAATCATAATTTTGATCTTTTGGGACTAAGGTTCTGGAAACAGTCAATGTGGTCGTCAATTCATGAATAGTCATCAATCATTATTCTCAAGTCGATCTATTCTCAATCTCCATAATGCCCTCCATGCCTCAAGAAATTGACTTGGAAATGTAGGTATTGCACCGCCCTATAATTGCCTATCGAAGCACGTACAAATTGACCGATGACGACAGCATAACATAATGAAGCATATATATATATATATATATAGTTAATTAAGATTAATTCATAAATTATAGGCATAAACATTTATTAGTTTAATTTGCTTGGTGGAGCCGCCCGCACGTGAGTTATATTCTTTTCCCGGAATGGCTGGACGTGCCTTTCAAGCTATTCTTCCTTGCAAATTTCTTCTGGTCATTTCGTCGAACGCTTCGTTGGACCAGGAACAGGAGGAAGACAGCGAGAATAAGTTATCCAGAACGGTCTTCTTCCTTTTTTTAATGCCGAGTGTGAGCTTTAGAAGCAATAGCCAAATACTGGATACAATCATGTGGGGTTTCTCTTTTGCCTTTTTCACCGCGTACCGAAGTGGAAGTTTGCGTAATCGACTTCCCAAACTCGCTACCTGATAAAAGATACTTTTGCTCCTCCCATGATCTGACACACATTTCCACCAAAGATACACATCACATACACATATCTATAGTTTTTCTCTTTCGTGAATGATTTTTATGGACTGCAGTAGAATAGTAAATTGGTGCAAAAGAAGTTATTAATGAAGGAGGCTGGTCCTTTCTTCGGAAAGCTAAATCTTGTGAGGCCAATGAGAGATCGACAGCGTTAGGTGGGATGACGACGACGGAAAGTAGCACTTGAGAGAAAGAAAGGACATGAGGATAGTGAGGTGATGGCACTCCTACTTTGATGCATCCTATCGTCACAAAAGGAAGTGGATGATGTGAAGCATTTGGTTATGGCTAAATAACAAAAAGTTGAAGGGGGGGGCCTCTCTCACATGGCTGAAGAATACTGCTCACTCTTTCCGCCTTCTTCTTCACTTCACTTCACTCCTTCCAAAGTGCATCTCTCTCTCTCTCTCTCTCTCTCTCTCTCTCTCTCTCTCTCTCTCTCTCTCTCTCTCTCTCTGCTCACAAACCCTCTCCAGACTTTTTATGCCTCTGTCGATAATTGGTTGGGCACATAGAATTTCTTTCAAGAACATGTACAGGAAGAGCGGTATTTTTTTATATTACTAATATGAACAAAAATTAACATGCTAGTTTAATTCGAGCTGTGTACAATAGATTCTCAGTAAAAAATTAATTAAACTATTCTCCACTAAGCCTAATCATTTTCCACTTTTTATTTTCTCTCTCTTACACAGATGTGCAAAGATTCTATTTCAATTTTTCTTAGGAGAACATGACAAAAGTATCCTCCTGCTCTATGGTTAAAGTAATTGTCATCTGTTAAAAGTGACTAAGTATGAACAATCATCTTTGTGTCAGGTTAGTTAGTTTTCTTTTCCTATTCACCTTCATGCTATCTATTATAAAGGTATTTTTATTCTTTCCATCTTAACTAAATATAAATTCGTATTACAATTCTATTAACGTTTTACAACTATGTAGGAAAATATAAGTAAAATTCGCGAGGCTTAAGGCAAATAAAGATTAAAGTGCTTTCCGTTGTACAAGTGTTTCTGAGTTTGAATTATAGTGACATCGATTTTAACTAAATTTTGGTCATGATAGACACAAACTGCAGTTCTTTCTCTATCTACATGTTTTCCGTCGGCGGAGTAGGGGTCAATAATATATGTCGAATTGTCAATCCTTTTCACTTGTGATAACATTTAAAAAACACCTATTAATTTACTAGACTCCACTTTTAGCACCTCATCTTACCCATTCTTCTCCTTTATATATTGTTGTCCCCTATGCCAGTTTTACCATTGGTTCTTGTATATTCTTCTTTACCGCTGGTGCACACATGCAAAGGGATTCTTTGTCTGTGGGAAGAGTGATTGGGGATGTGTTGGATCCATTCGTTAGGAGTGCATCTCTCAGGGTAATATACAATTCAAGGGAGGTCACTAATGGATGTGAGTTCAAACCCTCAGCTGTGGTTGACCAGCCTAGGATTGAGGTTGGAGGCAATGATCTCAACAACTTCTACACCCTCGTAAGCCCATCACCGTTCTTTAAGTTCTCAGCATGCAACCATCTCTCACTTTTGTTGCTCGTATATATACATATATGCTTTTGATATGTATATGTATATATATGTATATATACACACATGGAGATCTTTGCTAAGTTCTTGAGTGGCTTCTATAACTATATATTAATTTCTTGCAGATCATGGTAGACCCAGATGCCCCCAGTCCAAGTGATCCAACCCTTAGAGAGTACTTGCACTGGTAATCAATTCATCTGTCTCCAACCAAACATGCTTCTGTCAATAATCTTTCTTAGCAAATTAATACCTCCATATGTTTGATGGAAGTAGTTGTGAAAGAAATAGATGAATCCAGGCACTCTTTGTTCTTCCATAATCAATGAAAAGTAGTCGTCTCCCGGTAGACTTCTACTTGGGGATGGGTCCACTCACAGCTTCTTGTAGCCCGTTTTATTGGAGCTTATAATCTACTGCTCCACCGTTATATATCAAAATTTTGCACCCCAGGTTTATAAGCTTTATATCTAGTCAAAATTATTATTTTATTTTTTTCTGGTTAAAGGTTTTATTGTTAATGTTTAATTTAATTCTCATACGTACTAATCGAAGTCTCTCTCTCTCTCTCTCTCTCTCTCTCTCTCTATATATATATAATATATATACTGGCGTTGCAGGTTGGTCACTGACATACCTGCGATGACTGGAGCATCTTTTGGTAAGAACTGTACAGCTTGAGGATAACTTTAACTTGTACACATTATGGAATTCAAAAGTTATAAAATCCTAAAAGCTTTATTCTTTTTTCAAGAGCTGGCGAACCTTAAAACTTATATATTATATATGCGAAGCAGTAAGGGAAGACATTATATAGATTACATATATATATATATATGTATTATATGTATTATATATATATATATAGAGGAAGATTCTTAATTGTGCTGTGGTTATCGACTCAAGAAATAATTTTGGATCCAGGACAAGAGATTGTTTGCTACGAAAGCCCGCGTCCGGTGCTCGGCATTCACCGGTTCGTCTTCGTGATTTTCCCGCAGATGGGGCGGCAGACGGTGTATGCGCCTGGGTGGCGCCAGAATTTCAATACCCGTGATTTCGCCGAGCTCTACAATCTTGGATCGCCGGTCGCGGCCGTCTACTTCAACTGCCAGAGAGAATCCGGTGCTGGAGGAAGAAGAGCATCAGCTTGAAGTAGAAGATTTAGTAAAACCTGCAAGTGTATAATAAAGCTTCATTTCAGTTCATTGCTTTCTCTTTTTTCCCCTTAATTTGCAATAAGATGTAGGATGTGGGATGTTGGGATGTGGGGTGTGGGATTTCTTATCATTTATGATCATTAGATCAAAAGGATTTGCAGATGTGTCCCTTGCTTCGTTTAATATTTGTTAATTGCTAGATATTCTTCCCTTTCTGGATAGAAACGAATTAAAGAGGGGGTGTAAGAGTGAAAAGAACACCCTGTTACTAGATCACTATCAAGTTAGGATATCTGGGTAAGCTAAGTAAAATAAAAATAATTGGTTAACGAAGCGAGAGCTCGTCTGTTTATGCTAACTTTTACTGTATGGCTATGAATCGAAAAGTTCGCAGCATGATCATTTCGTTAAGCAAATCGGACAGGGTGCTGTTTGCCTTCCAGGAATATTATATGCAGCATCCAGGAATAGGCTAATGCGGTTCGAATACTAGTCCAAACTCTTCAATTGCAGGTCGCAGGTATTCCTCAAACAAAATTTAGAACAATGCTCATGATCAACACTCGAGATAGGAAAATTTATCCGAAGCACCGTACCTTTTACTTTTACTATTACTTATATTTTACGGTATGAATATTTATCATTCAATCCTTATATTTTGCTTTAGATACCTCAAAAACATTACTATGCAAATTCTACCCTAACAACAGCGAACAGACTATATGTTACTTTTAAAAATAAAAAATTTAAATAGCTAAAATACTCTTCATTTGATTTGAAATATATAATTCTCTCTTTATTTTTACCTTACCTGAAAAAACTTATTCAAAGTTGTTCAAGAGTATTAAGGTCATTTTATATCTATAATTATACCTACACCTACATAGTAATTGACCATTAAGAAAACTAACCGCAAAATATTATTGAGATATTTCAAGTAAAACAAGAAATCGAATATAATAAAGTGTGAATGATAATAATAACGTACAGTATTGTAGCTTGTATTTAATCAATTTCCCTAAAAAAGAAAAACATCATATTATATTTACAATGAAATTGATTTACAATAAAATTAGGGAAGTTGTTTATGTTACAGTAACGTTTGTCGCTGAGCTAAAGAAAATTCAGAGAACTAGGAACGCAATTTTTATGTATTCACCAATTGCTTCGACAAATAGAAGGGCTCCGTTTCTCCAGTTAAAAGGGATAACTTACATTAGCAATACAAACATAGTGAACCAAAGTAGCCCTGGTATGGACAAATATGGCCACGAAATTGTCCTGCCAACTAGACAGGAGAATACCAACAAATTCAGTGAGGCATGTCATTGTTCTTAATGACCACCGTGTACCTGAGATAACATCCTGTGTCAGAAACAGTGAGGTATGTTTAGCTTGTATATCTTGCGAACCAAATCTAAGCATCGGACCCTTGACAACTATACTCTCACAAAAACTGCTCACCCAAGAACTCTGACCTCAGTGTCCTTTGGTTCATCTGGAGCAATGTAGGTCGTGTGATCAGTGGAGGAACAAGAGAATATCGGTGCAAAGATGGATTACTGTCAAAGATTCACCAATCCAGATCCTAACAGAGAAGGTGCTTGCATCTTGTCCCAGTGGTTCAGTATTCAGATGGTAAATTCTCATAAGCCTACTATCTTACAATGCCAAAGGTCTTCTGAAAACTAGGGTGCAGGAGCTGTCTCATCGAAGGATTCAACAGACGCCTTTATGGGTTCAATATGCCAGTTACGTCCACTGTTATTTCTTGAATCAAATTTTGAGATGTGGAGGACCCTCTTGTGGTAGCGGTAAAGTGTTCTTCTGTGGCCAATGCTGATATATGTTATCCCTGCAGCTTCAATCTGCCTGTATAGATGAGCCTGTAGATAACATGCAAGTATGCAACTGTAAGAGGAAATGCTTAACAGAAACAAGAAAATAGACAGCATCCAGTATCAAACATCACCCACATAGAAGACGCGAAGAAAAGAGGTTTCCAAAAGATTAAATCTTATCCAAGTGAGTCAAGTCTGTCATACTATGTGTGGGCTTTGGCAACTAGAAATAAATGTTTTTCTCCATACAAGGATACATATATAGTAATATCCAATTTTTGTGTGTTACTGTGTTAGTAGTGAAGAAAGTGAGGCCGCTCTTGCATAGATGAAAATAAGTATTCACATTTGCTATACTCAAATGACACAGATTTTACCAGCAATCCATTTCCAAAATACCTACAGAAAATATGAAACTCCCAAGCACTCTAGAGGTAAAAAGAATTGAATATCTGCACATACCTCATTGGTTTCATCTAGTGCACTTGTAGATTCATCCAATAAAACTAGCTCTGGCTTTGCAAGCAACAATCGAGCAAAGGCAAGGCGCTGTTGCTCTCCAAGAGAAAGAACACTAGACCATTCATATATGGAGTCCAAGCCATTAAAACGAGACAAGATGTCTCCAAGCCGAACAACTTCAAGAACTCTGACCAGATCATCAGCAGTGGGCATTTTAGGTTTATCTATTACATCACTTGTCATTGGAACTTGAGACAGAAAGGGCAGAGAACCTGAGAAATCATAAATAGAATAAATTTAGATACTGATCCTGGAACTCTCCATCAATTGTATGAAGAAAAAGACCAACCACTATTCAGATATAGTTACAATGACCAAACATGCACCAACATGGAATTTGGTGGCAAGTCTTATTGTTCGCCATTAGCGGCACCTTCAACCGATATATTACTAATCCAATATACTTGTTGATATAGATAACCATTTCTACAGGTCTGAGGAGAGAAAATTACTCTATACTCTGGACTAAATGTGAATTCTGAAAAGGCTGTTGAAGTATAGATACAAGTTAGGATGACTAGAGGAAATAAACGTAGTTTCTAAAAGTTTTAAGCTCCATATTTCTTCTCCATAATAAGTGCAACAAGAGTAGAACTTATAAAATAACATGTAATCCAGATTAAGACATACCAGAATTCTGAGGACTGTCATGCAAAGGGAGTATACCATCTGTCCATGTTGGATACAGCAACTGCCGGCGCAGTGTTCCCAAAACCATATATGGCCTTTGGGGAAGGAAAAATACATTAGAAGCTCTTCTGTTTTTGGAGCTCTGAAGTTCTTCATCTTTCTTCATTCCATTTGTTGGTTTGGAAGAGTCAATCCCTGCTGAACCAGATAATTGAAGTTCCTGATCACCTTTTACATAAAATATGATATTCCCATTACCACTATTCCAAAGACCAGCCAGGGCACGTAAAAAGGAAGTCTTGCCACTGCCACTGGGCCCCATCACCTAAAAGTGAAACAAACCAGAAAATGTGCTTTCTGCTTGAGCAGAATATTGTCAAGCCGAATAAAATAAAATTGATACAAGAAAAAATATGTACCAGTAAGTGATCCTTGTCATTGATCTCAAGAAATAGGTCGGTAATTAGAACATTTCTACTTCTAGGTGTTTGTAATGTCAAACTGTGAATCTCCAATAGTTTGCAACAGTCAGTCTGAGGCACTGCACCATTAGAACCCAAGGAAGAGGGAATGTCACTCTCTTTAAAGAGAATATTTATCCCCTCTGTAGTATCATGTTCAGATGCAGAAGAAGACAGATTCTCATCCAAAAGATCATCAAACTCACCTGAAGCAAAAGGACGAATGCACTTAAAACAAGAGAGATCCAGAACTAGTCCTAATTTCCTGGATGGATTACTACTATTAATTAATAATATTAAATGCATTTATAAATGGAGAGTGGACAGAGAGATATAGGTCTGTATCTAAAGGGTGCACACTGCACAGCGTGAGAAAATTCATTTCACAGCTATTCAAGGCACATTTTAAAATTTAGGTGAGCTTTTGCATTACAAGATCAAAATGTGATGGTAAGACTATAGTTACTCTTAGGAGCAAAGCATGTAGGGCAACTTTGACTTTGTTGATACCAGTTTGTGTCCATTTTAAATCCAATTTATTTGTTAGTGTTTAGAGGCCAACCAAAATCTTTATCTCTTATTCTATTTAGTATTAGCTATCTTTACTACCCCTCTTGATGGAACTGTCCCACACACACACATACACTATATATATATATACTGCCAAAAAAATGATTTTGCCCTACCCGCTTATTAAGTTACAAACCATGAAATGTATTACAGAAGGTTCTCAACTTCTCATTATCTCAAGAATCACTCCCTGCTATAGCACTGATGGAATGTTGCTATAGTTCAAGTTAGCAAAACCTCACATCGATCAACACAGAGGATCTTATGCGTGCCAGGCTTACACTGGTGCCCTACTGAAGGCAATGATACATGCCATTCATTGAAATGTGGCATCAGGCCATTTCTTATCAGAAAAATTAAGAAAAGAGTAAGATCATGATTAATTAGTAAAGACTGTCAATTTATGCATCTAGACTCTAAACTGTGAAGAGTTTTATAATGAGGTATGCATGAAAATTGGGTAAATTTGAATGTGTTAGAGACTGACAACTATTTCAACTAGTACGAATAAGGTACTACATAATACATCGAAAAGACATGAATGAAAATAGAAAGAAGATTTACCTAGACGGTCAATCACAGCTGAGAATGCACTGATTGCCTGAAATTGATATACAATGAGAGAGAAGTCGCTAAGTATATGATTGAAAGCAGAGACAGATTGATTGATCACTCCAAATTCTATTTTTCCTGAGAAGTACATTGGAGCAACAACAGCGGCAGGAAGAATCTGAATCAAGTAGCGGTAACCACTGGTGAAAAATTCCAGATTTCGAGATGATATCAACAATTGCTGCAACAAGGAAGAAGGACAAAAGTTAGGTGTCCTGGATATAAAGGCATATCTTGCAGTAAGAGTTATGAATGACCAGAAAATATCAGAGATAAGCTGAATGATTGCATTTCTTCTATGTAAAGGCTTCTCCATATGAGTCAAAAGGAGAAGTAGAAAAATGGTACATTGATGAAAATGGATCTTGCATTAATGGGAGCTGGCAGAAGCAGTTATCCAGCAGAAAACGTAGAATTTTCATCTCAAGGTAAAATTAGAGATACATTTCCATAACACGGGATCATGAACCATTATCTCAGATAGAGATCCTACCACATTTTTGCAAAACTTCAAAAGCATAGTATAAGAAATTGGACCAGATAAAGAGCTCAATGAACAGTACCATCTTAGGAAAATATCACCTTAAACTGTTCAAACTTTACAAATTTAACCTTTTTCATCTAACATATCTTTACACAAGCAGGACTTACACTTAAGTTTTCAAAAGCCGTTCTAAAGCGCTCCAACAAAAGTTGCAGTTCATTTCCCTCACCACCATAAAAAGCAATTGACTCTGCATTTTCTCGAACCCGTACGAGTCCATAACGAAAATCAGCTTCTTTCTTTTCTTGCATGAAATTCAAAGTAACCAAACCCTGCAAAAGCAAATATGCAGTTATTAATAAACTACAGAAACAAAGAGTTCATAAATCTTTCACCCAATCCCATGCAATAAAAGACAATGTACAAGGAAATCTACCTTTCCAAGGAAGACACTAAGAGCTGTCCCTCCAATAGAGTAAACAAGAAGGACAATAAAAAGTGGTGGATAAATACCATAAAGAATGTTACTAAATGATATCAAGTCCACCGCAGCATTGAAGAGGATCAAAGAAAATGAAAGTGCTGTGCCAGTGAAAGAACTTAGGTCATCAACAATACGTTGGTCTGGATTATCAATTAATGTTTGAGATTGGATTTTGTAAAAGGTCTGGTTCTTAAAATAGCGTTCCATGTAGTAAGTTGTCATCCAAGACCTCCATCTTAGAGAAAGGGTTTCTCTTGCATAATCCCTTAAGACAAAGAACTGCAAAACAACAGAGACCGATAGTATATTAGTTAATAGAAACCCATTACACAAAGGAGATAACAATAAAGTTTTCCACCATTATGTTTTCAGGTCCTACTTAATATAAAAATAGTAAATTCTTCAGATGTTTAAATCACTGCCATTATTTCTGTCCTTAAAAGTCAAAACATTATATTTGGAGGAACACACAAACAAATGAAATCAATCTTACCAACAGTTTCTCACGTAGTCCCATACAGTCATACAGCACTGTTTCTTCTTTTTGCCTATTAGGGAATGACTCTTTGAACAAAATATTGCTTGACAAAGAAGAGATTGCCAAGTAACCGCTTATGTTGAACAGTTGAGGCCTCTCCACTAAGCAACAGCTTTAAGTAAGTTTTAATAGCAAAAAACACTGCATGTTGTCCTTGTATTACTGAAATTTTGATACTAAATATTTAAGTCCTATTATTTATTGAGCATTTTTCCTATCTTCACATCCTTTTTCGACTTTTTAGTGACAAATATTTACATTTGTCACATAATCAGTGTGTGAATAACTTATCGCTTTTATTGGTTTCTCCTATTAATATACTATCTTTTGGATTACAGTAAAACAACTACAGCAACAAGCAAGCTTTCCGTCCTTATTTGGGATTTCACACAACACTAGAAAGTTAACTATCTACTAGTTTGCATAGTGTCACAATGGCATGCTTACTGGGATGAACTCCTGTGCAAGAAAAAGTTGTTGATTATAGGCATGCAAACTTAGGTAAGTAAAAAATCTGCTACAGTGCTACATCAATTTGATCTGCAGAGAAGATAGCAAAGACACAGAATTACAGTTCTATCTGAAAATAAAATTTCTTCTGTAACCAACATTAATTTAAATTCCATATACTAGGTGAGAAATAAGATATCTTCTAGGTGAAGACAACCTATCATTTACATTGATAAGACTTCATTAAGTGGCATGTAGCATTTATTAAGTTTAAAAAATTGACATAACTATACAAAAGTCATTAAAATATTTATACAAAGCTGAAATATAAGTACATATGTTTGACCAAAAGACATATCTAGATGGACAATTGTTCTCTGTATGGCTTGCAGAACAGTACCTACAAGAGAGCAGCTATATGCTCACCGGGATTCCTCCAGCAAAACTCCCTAAGTAATAGAGAAGTTGCTTCGTGAACTGTTCCTGATCCTTGTCTTGCAAAAGCAACGAGAAGCAACTAGAGTAAATTAGCAAGAGAATTTCTAGCAGCATCTGATAATTAATCATCTCATACATAAGGTAACAATAAGATGCGAACTACGTACGACATAAAGACTGCTACCAAAAAGAAAAACTTACTAGCAAGTGCATTATAAAAGTCACGACCGAGAAAGTTAAATCCAACACTAATCCCTGTTGTTCCCAAGGTGAGAGCAAATACAGCAGCAAGCCTCAGCCTTGCTTGAACTTTGTCCTCTGATGACCAGTATGGGGCAGCGACTTTCCAAAATCTCCTCAAAAGTGTTTGAAGGTCTGGACCCACCCTCTGTAATATCATAAAAGAGATTCATATCATTCAGCAAACTGAAGGCAGTTGATAAGGTTATTAGAGAAAAGGAACTGCAAGAATTACAGCATTGTCCACCTAAAATGTATGGCAAGACATTTCTGCATAATGGCATCAAGATCTAACTGATCATGTATGATGCATAACAATCATAATTTTAAGAAATACACAACAGGGCACTGTTTGACTTAAAAATTAGACCAATGACCTACATTTTTCCCACGGCCAAAAGTTTAAGACCAGCATTACCGAGAGATACGACGAGTAAACATCATGCCAAATCAAGAAATTTGCACGAAGAAATATAAAACATAAAGATCCAGTCAGGAATCTAAGGTATCCACTCCAAACCGCAAGTTAGGATCGAATCAACCGGGAAATCGAACACGAACCTTATCTTCCACGGCGACCGAGGGCTCAGGATCCTCCACGCCGGCCGACGACCTAGCGGCGCCCGAACGGTCCTTCCTCCCCCGGCGGCGGCGCATCGGGAAAGGAGACGAGATCTTGGAATGGCGAAGAAGAGTAGAAAAAGAGGAGTAGGAGGAGGAAGAGGATAAGGAAGAGGAGGAGGAGGAGGAGGAGAGGGAGAGGGAGATGGAGTAGGAGCGAGCAGTTGGAGGTAGAGGGAAAGGTATCAATAAAGGAGCAGAGACGAGAATAGAAGTAGGCATCTTTGTACTCTTTGCTTCTTCTCTATCCTCTTCCTCTTCCTCTACCTCTCCACTCGCACCTATTCCTGCATGCAATTTTATTACCTATTTCCGTAGTCTTTGCTTTTCCCTCTCTTTGCTATGGTTTAAGGCGTCACGCTTCCTTTGGAGACGTTATTGTGGCAGGCGCACCGCCGCATAATACTTATCTTTGTTTAGGAACTATTATTCTCGTTTTTTTCTATAAAAAAAATTTATTCTGGTGTTGTATTATCAGAAAATATCGTGAATAAAGCCAGATAAGGTTTACTGAGAGAAACGATTTCAAGTTGATCTTTGAATTATATGCAAATTGATTAGTGGGACTCACAACCCTTCAAAGAAATAAGAGGTATTGCCATATTATGCTTCTTAATTAAGCGAGAGCTAATGTGACATCGAGTGGGATCCCTAAATAAATATGATAGTTACATGTATCACCTAATTCCAACAAAGTTGTGCAAGATAAGATTATGTTAGCAGCTTAATTTACGTTTCCAAGCTTAGCTTGAAACTTCTTATACAATAAACCGATAAAGCATATGGCAAGTGCCTTAATCTTAAAGATATCAGTTTATTTAGAATTATGCTGGATCGTATCCAATACTAAAGTAGGTAAAAGTGTTTCAATTTTACATTATGATGTTTCATGAGCTGTTGATCGTAATATTCAACTAAATCTTGCTTGTAACCAATAAATGGAAAAATAGTTATGCCTAAATTGTACTTGAGAAAAGTATACACGCAAGGTTTCATAATTATTCAAAAGAAAAGAATTAGAGCCCCAACCAAATTAATTGGTCGAATCCAGTTACAAGTCTAAAAAAATATATATCAAAAGCAGTATATTGAAAGGGAAAAGCAGATTTCATAGAGCACTATAACGATCTAATATTTTTAATATATAAAATATTAAAAATTATCATATAATATATAAAAAAATTAGTATTTATTAGAAAGAGTGCCGCTAAATAGTAGCTAGTGCTTCTATTTGGTGCAAAATATGAAAGCATGAATAATAGGTGGGCCCGACATGTCGCCCGAGAGAAGGGTTTTGTTACGGGTATAGAGATGAGTTGGTGCTTCATAAATTAACGCTTGTGTTGCCATTGTTTCCGGTGCTATTATTTCCAGCAGTCCTTCGCTATCGGGTAGCGTGATTCCCAATCACCTCCTTCTAAACTACCATCTCAGAGAGAGAGAGATCTAGATGAGAGAACTAGAACGACAAAGAAAAAGCTTATAGGAGGGATAAGAGAGGTTTACGAGTTTAGCGGAGGCATCATCACCTCCTTAGAATCGATGATTCCAGCGGCGAGACACAGAATACCAACTATAACACTGCCTATTTGTCAGTTCATCAACATCCAGCCAATCGAAGAGTTCACTTTCCTGTTTAATTTATTGTTCCAAATATTACTTATCAATCCTAGCATAATATGACTAACAAAAGTCTTCCACTGAATGCTGTCATCGTAGGTGTAAGCGAAAAATATATCAATTAAACAATGTTTACAAACTTACAATAACAAGTTTCAACTGTTTGGGGCCACATATTATGAATCATTTCTGACCAGTGCAAGAAACATTTATCAATGATCACCAGTATAATTTGGCTCATAAAATCTAAATCAATAAAGATGCTCAAAATATAATCAACATGAGATGACAATCATCAACACCATTATTTTTCCCTTGCACGCACTGTGATTCACAGTTCATTTGAAATAACGAGGCTGCTTGCTTCAAGAGAATAAACACAACGCATGAACAGTTATAACTTTTTGTAAACTAACCTGTTTAAGCTCACACAGTATAGAGATAAACAGAGCACAAGATGATCCAAAATTATTATTTCCTTCAGTTCAACTCCTTCAAATCTAAGAAATAAATTTAAAGAACATTCTAACTAACCAAGAAAAGCAGGTAAACCTTTTATGTTACTCTCATTTTTAATCTAACACTTCTTGCATCTGCTGCTGTTATTCTCCTGATTGGTCTCTAATGGCATGGAAGAACAACTTCTCGCATATATTTCAAGTCAATCGAACACATTTTTTATATGCATGTTATAGTATTACTTGCCTTGGATGTTTACTAGAAGAAAAGAACGCGACTAATGAACTAAAAATGCGACTTAAAAAATATAGTATGCCAAATAACAACAAGTATCAGAGGATTATGCAAGCGTGCTGTTAAAAGGAAAACAGGATCAATTGCAATCCAACAGATCTGTGAAATAGAACAGAAGACGAGAAAATTTGCAATACCAACTCCTCTCAGGTATACAAAACCGAATCAATACGAGAAGAAACCTTAAACCCTGCACTAAAACCACTTTCGCCTTCAATTCCGTGTACATCAAAACCTAGATCTCGAAACAAGGATCTCAGGATCGTCGTCACCGGCAAACCTCCGCTCTCAGGCCACGTCGCAAGCATAGTACCCTTCACCTTTCTCATCTGGCATTCCGCAAGAATCGCCGCACCCAATCCATCCATCACACTCCCCGACGGCAAATACTCCACCTCTTTTACCACCGGATCGCCACTACTCCGCTGCTTTGACGTCTCCAGCTTAAAAACTAGGGTTTCGTCCACGGCCAGCTTTCCTCTGTAGTTCAGGCTCCGGATCGAGTCCAGAATCACAACCCTATCCGCATGGATACCTCCGAGGAGCGTCCTTGCGACGGCGCGGGACCTCTCAGCGGCGACGGGGAACTGGACGGCCGCGAGGACGGTCGGTGCGGGCGACCGGTCGACGGCGTAGAGGTTGCAGGACTTGTCGCCGGGAGAGGGAGCGAGGGAATTGCCAGAGAGGGGAATTTCGGGGAGGATCAGCGTTCCGATTAGTGTTTTGGAGGCGATGAGGTGAAGGAGGGAAAGGGAGGGGGCGGAGATGGCGATCACGAGGAGAGAAGGCTTTGTGTTAGGGTTGAGCTTAGGGTTTAGGAGGAGGAAAGGGGAGGGAAGAGGAGGAGATGGGGTGAAGAAGTTGTCGAGGTCTTCTTGGAAGAATCGAGAAGGGGGAGGGGTTTCTGTGAGAACGTCTTCCATTCTCGCTTCGTCTTCGCGTCCCTTGATCTAGGGCTTATTCTTTTCTTCCTGCCTGTGAGCTTAACGGGTTGCTCCACTCACTAGTGGGTCGGATCTTAACGGGTTCCCTGGTCTAGGGTTTTTTTCTCTCATAATCTCATTACCTTGTCTTTTGAAGTTATGGGCTTTTTTATCTCCACCACTCTTGGATGGCTTTACACATTCCTACTGAGAACCGCAAAATAAATTATATAAAAAAAAATTCTCATGATACTTAATAATTTAATAGTTTTAAATTTTTATTTCAGTATCTTCTCTTATATAAAATTATAAGTCTTAAATCCTTTCAAATATATGATCATTAAATTGAAATTTTTTGTAATGTTACGGTAATTTATATATATATTTTTTGTTAAATTTGAGTTAATTATCTAAGTATAAGCTCACCGGAGTATGGAATTTATTGGAGATTCTTTGGCGTGGGGTGAATCGTGTGATACGTGAGATGTGGCGGGAAACCAAATAGAGAAACATAAACATTAATGAACGCAAAAGCTTCACATAATAAAGCACTCCCGACACACCGTGGAGCTCTATGGTGGTATCTCCATCCTTCTCTTGCCTTCGTACCTATCTATGCATCCTATCTTTCCTTTGCCCTAATTCCCATCAAATCCACATCAAATAGCCGTTGCCTAAGATCTAGGGTTTACCCTTCCCCCCTTATCTTGTAATCCTCGACACCGCCATCTAGGGCTTCTCGTTTCCTTGCCCTATTGATCACATTTTTGCTGTTCCCAAGCTATGGCGGATGCTTTCGATGACGAGGTGGAGCAGACGGTGACGATCGGGGAGTACATCGAGGAGCTCGAGGCTGAGGAACTGGTTTGGACTTTTGTGTTAAAAATATGTTTTTTCCCCTACTTTTTTTAGTTAAATTTGTTATTTTTAGGTATATCTTTGACTGGTTGTAGTGTGATTTGAAACCCTAGGAAGCTGATTTGGTCCTGGGTGGGGATGATGGCAAGGAATGCACGTACGCGTCTGGGTACATGAAGAGGCAAGCGATCTTCTCCTGCTTGACCTGTGTTCCCGGCGGCAACACTGGGGTTTGCACTGCTTGTAGCCTCACCTGCCATGACGGGCATGAGGTAGATGATGTTTCGCGTATTTCAAGATGCCTTTTTTTTAATGATACTGAATTATATTCCGTATGAAATTCTTCTGTCGTGAAATTGGTTTGCAAGAAAGGTTCTTAAATGTTGCATATTTCTGGATTTTAAGTACTGAGAAGGATAAAATTGTGTCATGGATGATTTTAATTGTGTTTATTCTGCTTAAAATGAAAGCGATAACTTCACCTAATACTAAATGGAGTGCAAGATTACGTTACTTCTAGCAAAAGAGGTGATCCTTAATGTTTTACATCTCTTTGATTCTAATTTTGAAACCCAGTTGGCCATCCAAAACTTCCTTGATATTAACCCACACACACGGTTCCTTCTTTTTTTCCTTGTCATTTACTCTAGTTGATTGGTTTTATTTTAGGTTCATAGGTATTTGCTGTTGTCAATTTGTTAATTTGTTTCTTCTATGTTTTCTCTACTATTCCCTGCAATTGGAAACTCACATTGATGTACCTCTACTTGGTTAAGGTTGTTGAGCTCTGGACCAAGAGAAACTTCCGCTGTGACTGTGGGAATTCCAAGTTTGGAGATGTTCTCTGCAGGCTTTATCCTGATAAAGACCCTGAAAACCTAGAGAACTCTTACAACCATAACTTTAAAGGTTCTTACTGCACATGTGGTCGTCCTTATCCTGATCCAGATGCCAAGGAGCAAGTTGAGATGATACAGTGCTGCGTTTGCGAGGACTGGTTTCATGAAGATCACCTCGGTCTCAACTCAACTAATGAGGTATAATTGATACCTTAAATGTTTGCATGCTAACTTGATTTATGGTAATGTTGTTTATCATTGTCGTGTTACAGATTATAGTCATGCTAACTCGATTTATGGTAATGTTGTTTATCATTGTCGTGTTACAGATTATAGTCAGCTTGGACGCAAGGTAGCTTATTCAAGTTATAATGTTATATAACGCTTAATGACATGTATATAAAGTAATATCTTGCAGTATAAAATAATATGGAACTAATGGGGGCATGGAGCTCATAAATTCATTTCTTACAGATTGCAAAATTGCCTTGAATGTTTGCATGCTAACCTGAATTTAATATTTTGAAAAGCTGGAATTGGGGCCCATGCAACTTTTGACAACACCTGTCGACAACCATACTCGGTCTTCTCCATTCAAATTTTCTCACCTGTCACTTGTATCCCACCAGTGAGATACGCAGAAGTTCCATGTCCTAAAAGAAGTCTTAGTATATGCACATAGCTAGTTGTAGGTGGTTACATATGAGGTCTTTATTAAGTCCGTAAATATAATTTGGATTCATTAATTGTTTATGTGTGTAGAAGCTAGAAAGTATAAAAGGAAGCACATAATAGTATAATATAATGAAGAATAAAAGAAAGTTGGAACTATTTTCTAGGATATCTATTTGTCTAAGAAATGTCATGTTAAAGATTCAATTAAGCTAGTTTAGGAAGCAAATATATCCCAATTATAAAATGCTGAATTACTGAAATGAAAATTACAAACATATAAACTTAGACAGCTAGTCAGCTACTCATTTACATTGCATGCCTAACCCATAATGTGTACTTATAATGCATAGCTATCTGTTTGTGGCCTTGCATTAAACAGAGATGACCCCAAATAGTTAGGACCAGCAACTTGTTGCTGTTGTTCTATGTCATTCGGCTTAGGTTGAGACTATGCCCTCTGCACTGGCCATTGTGCTGCATTTTGCCAGGGCCTGCCTCGTAGGGCTGTGAACCACATTTAAGAACGCTATAACATCAAAGCCTTTCGATTACTCGGTCCATATGGGTAATTTAGTAATATAATTGGATAGCAACTGTATGAAAACATTTCCTTTTTTTCTTTCTGATTAGCTTACAATGTTTTTAAGATATTCTGAAAGTAAATCTTAGTTGGACATACTTGTTGTTACAGCATTGTAATATGATAATGACTAGTATGACGAACCACTGGTATCATCTTCTTGACATATTGCTTGTTACACAGATACCAAGAGACGAGGAAGGGGAACCATTTTATGATGATTTCATCTGCCAGGAGTGTGCAGTTACTTTTTCCTTCTTAAAATTTTACCCTGCTTCTATTTGGGCATCTTCAAAGCAAAAATGCACACTACAGGTTGGCAATATTGATGGAAATGTGCATGCGCATGGATCTTCAGGTTGCATTGATAAAGGAAAAATAGAAAACGGTGTTGTAGTTCATAAGACTTTGGTTAATGACTTCAACACTGATTCTGTTTGTGGAAGTATGCCTAATGGGAAGAATTATGTTAATGGTGAAAGTGCACAAAATAATGCAACATTTGAGGTGTCTAAAGAAAATACCGATGGTGAAGAACATGACTTGAAATGTAGTCTTGATGTGGACATAAATGTAGTGTCAACCATAATAGAGAAAAAGGAACCATTGTTTCTTTCTAGAAAATGGAGAAATCTTCTTTGCAAATGTAGAACTTGCTCTGGCTTCTATTCTCAGAAAGGTATTGGCTATCTCGTCGATAAGGAAGATTCCATTGAGGAATATGAGAAAATTGCAAAACAAAAGAGGGAGACAAAGTTGCAGCAGCAAGAAGGAGCTGAATTGAACTTTCTCAATACACTTGACCACGTTCAAAAGATAGAAATATTGAGTGGCATTGCTGACATGAAGAATGAGTTCCTGTCCTTTCTGGTATGTCTTCTTTGCTTCTGAATACCTTTTTCTTTTCTTAGTTAAAGTTGAACTTTCTGCATGTTGCTTGTTTAGTTATAAAAGGATTAACAAGAGGCATGGAAAAGCTGTCCGCTAGATTAAGAACTTATTTTGCCTGTTTGTTGCTGTCATTTCCTTGTGCTATAATTCTTTTAAGTGCACCATTCAGTATGGTACACAGATCTTATATCAAAGTGATAGTGATCCAGGGTACTCAGCATTCAGCATACTCTTGTATTTTGGCATGATTAGTTCTTGTCAAGCCTTAATGAGAAGCTAATAAGCCAATCAAACCTTTCGTCATTCTTTCATAAGTGGAATAAGACAGAGAAAGTTGGCTCAATTTTGCTGTCATCATGTCTTCAGTATTCTGGAAGAAGAGCTCATGATACCCTTGTATATGTCTCAAGCAGCTCAAGCTTAAATTTAGTACTACTCACTTTTTGTGTATATAGGTGAATAGATTATAAAATCTGGGATCGTCAATGGTCATTTGCAAATGAAGATGAACAAATTAGTAATCATTCTTGCTGGAATTAAGCTGATTTTGTAATCTACTCTTATGTTGGAAATAAGCAAGGAAATCTAATTACTGATTGCTGTACAGCAAGCTGAATCAATAACAACTTAATGAGGCATCTTGCTGCAGAACCATCAGATTGAACATTTCATAAGCTTCCCACTTTGCAAACCATGTATTGACAACTTCAGCACTTCAGCCATATATTTAATTCTGACTCTCCAAAGCCTTTGCTGAAGTTTATTTTTAATTAAACGTTTCTATTTGAAATTAATAAGAAGCAAACACAATTTAAATGCTAAGGTAGGATGAGAATTTTGTAACGATCACCTTCCTAACTCCACGAGCACTGTAAAATTAAATCCGAAGACAAACTGGATTCCGACTCATGTAGAGAAAGTTAGGGTTACCAAGAATCTCTAAAATTAAGAGTGAATTAGAGATCCAACAGTTAGATGATAAAGTACTTTTGGGATTGAGATATATTTGGGATGGAGAACGAATTTATTAGTGGATCATGGAAAGGAGAGGCTGAAGAGGTGTAGTGGTGAACGGCCTAGGGTTATGGCAAGGTGGTGGAGATGATAATGGTGTAAGTCAATGTAATTGGTAGAAAATGGATAGAGAAGAAGTATGACCGTTCTTTAGTATTAAAAGGGTGCAGCCGGATGAAGAGGAAGACAACAATAAAGATCCTAGATAGTGGCTAGGGTTCTAAAGCTTGAAGGCAGTCAAATAAGGAGGAAGGAGAGAATCTTGCAAATTTTAACTTTAATAATTCAAGATGACTATCCAGATGTACACTACATCTATTTATAGGTGGCTTCTTGACTCGACTAGACTTACTAATAGGATTGAACAAACTCGAATCTTATTGCATAATATAAGTAAAAATACTTAACTAAAAGACCTAAATTAGGGTTCCTCGCAGTCGGGTGTTCGAACAGTCTTGAGAGCGTTCAAACGCCTAATTTATTTTCTAGCTCTTGGGTAAATACGTACGAACAGCCTTGGGGCGTTTGAATGTCTATTTAATCTTCTGCTCTTGGAAATTTGCATTCAAACGTTTGTAGAGCCGTTTGAACGTCTTAATAAATCTTTTGCTTTCGGGAATTTACGTTCAAACACTTAAAGTGCCATTCAAACGCCCAATATCGAGATTGGTTCCTTCGACTGTTGGAACCTTTATTTCCTTCATAAGCAACTATTATCTAATCATTATAAATTTCAAAAGTTGCATTTTTAATTTTAGGATCAAGACGTTAGAAATGAATTTCGTTTTTTCATTTTCTTCAACTATATTCCTGAATACTGAGAAGATGGGGGGAAGTTTATGGTCGGTAATAGTTGTCTTTATCAAATAGCTTATTGAATATATGTAGTACTTGTAGTATTTGCTTGCCTATTATTTGCTATTACTACGGATGTAACATGTCTTTGTCTAGCCTTTTATATTGCTTATTGCTATGACCTATGACTGTTTCATAGCAAATATATTTTTTGCCAATGGTAGTCTTCTTTTGCTGTTGTAAAACTTTTGGGAGCACCTGGAGTGCTTGCTAACACTGAAGCATTTAAGTAGGAGGGATGGGACGAGTACTCTAAGAAACATGCTTGGATGTCTAAATGTATAAAGTTCAGCAGCTCCATTTGTTGAGAATTACCTTTCTCATCCATTACTTTAGCATACAAGCTTCTTTGTTGAAAATATTGTATTATTGTTTATAGATGCATGGCTTTAAAAGATCTGCACATTCCTTTCATTTTCCCTCAGTACCTTAATTTTATGCTAAATAATTTGTGTGTAACATTCTGCTGCTGTGCACACATAGGCATGCATGAACCGTCAAAATGTGCATAAAGTTATCAAAATTCATTCTGTATTTTGTTATTCCTTCATCCAGGAATCCTTTGATACATCAAAACCTGTCACCTCTGAAGATATACGAGCGGTTTTTGAGAATCTTGCAAAGAAGAAGAAACAGAGGCTTTCATAAGTTCTCCCTCGGGTCCCCTTTATATTCCTGCAGCTGCTTTTGATTTGGCCAGTTAGGCTATAGGGCAGTAATTATCAGGTTGTATAGTTGCTTGAAGTTAGATTCAAACAATGAATCTGTTCTTTGTTATGGGACAGATTGTATCTTCTCCAAGTTCCTTTACTACTTTACTGTTGTAGTCAGACTTTTAGGATGTACTCTTACAAGTCGAAAGACATTTCATCAACATGGTAATTTTCTCCATCTTGTAGTTGTTCATCAATGTTTATTGTGAATATTAACTATCAATATATCTAAGCTTGAACTTTATGGACAACTTTCATACTTGTGGCAATGGCTTTAACAAAAGCCAAGAAGAACCCTTCTATGGATTTTACTGTTTCCTCTTTAAGTAAAGCAGAAATTGGTGCAGATGCATTTATAAAATCAAATAATTGGGAGGTTTTCAATATCTTTCAATAAACATTTCCTTGGATTCTGAAACATAGCAACTGACATTCGTTTTTGTGAATATGTCAAGTTTCTGAATTGCCTGACGTGAATATCTTTTACAGATTGCAATTTGCCTAGTGTTCTTCAAAGCAACTTATCCATACCTCTTCATTTTCATTAGCTTGCAGTAATTGTTCTTGGTATAGATGTGTGCTGGAGCTTTTAATCAGATCCTAGTCTGCAAATGTTCTTCAAATCAGTGTTTGACGAAATAAGTTTGCTCTGTTAGCACAAAGATAGAGATCAGATTTGTTCATGCAATCTGCATGGCAGGTGAATATATGGCTATGTCATTAACTTTTGGACTTGTACAGTTGTACTAGTTTCTGCTTCTAATTATTGATGATTACTTTCAAAACCATCATGTTTAAACCTACTTGCTTCTATTGACTCGTCCAAGAAATGGCTGCTAATTATTCTCAAATCAACAAGTCGAATATCTTCTTGTTTTATTCGTTCCAAATAATTTAGGAGGATAGAAAGTAGCCTGCAAAGGTACGCCAGTGTACCTACTTTTAATTTTTTGTTGCAACTAAAATACTAAATACATACCGTTTCTTGTCCAGGCTAGAGGTAGCAAGAACGTAACAATTCAACCTCCGAGAATCTTTAGAAATACTTAGCTCTCGCTTAACTCGTAGAACAAGGATAAAATAGGTATAAATATTTTAATTTTTAATATCAGAATAAGAGACATAATATTAATATAAGCTATTATTATATTTAGTTTAATATTAATATAAGATGTAATAATTATATTTAATGTGATATAAAGTTAGTATTAAAATAAAATAATTATATTGAGAATCGATGAAATTTTAAACCTAATAACAAAAATATTCTTAATTATATATTAAAAGATAGTAGTAAATAATATTTTTTTGAAATATATCAATCAAAAAAACTGCCAAGATTAGATAGATTAAAAAGGTCTGAGTCTCTTCAGGAGTGAAATCATCATATTTCTCTGCATCATTACACCTACACAATCATCCCTGCCCACTCCAACAACGTCCCCAAATTCTCACATCACATCCTCCTTGTCCTATCTCAAACAAGCGCTTATCACTTCTCTCACATCAAGCAGTGGACATCTCTAGTAACTTCTCAACAATAGATTAGAAAAGTCAAACAACAAAACCAACTAGCCTATTTGAAAATAATTTAACTTTACGCCAAGAATCATCGAAAGACTCAGCTAGAAAGTAAACTAATCCTAGAAAGAATTCGAGCACAAGGATTGAGGAACGCGAAAACCCTAGACCAATGTATACCTTGCTGGAGAGGAATCCGGCGCTCGGTAAGTGAGGGAATCACCGCGAGTTGACCGATTGCCGCCGGGATTGACTCACCGTTTCCATCTACTTAGGGGTTAAAAGCTTCCATACCTAAACCTCCTGTTATGAGGTTGAAGAAGGAGAGGTCCACAGAGCAGGAACTTGGAATTATTTAACTAATATAAGGATTAAGTTGTTCAAGAGTTTGACCAATAAACCGGTGAATTGAAGTTCGGTTTTATTATATAATTGAAGTACAATTGCTCCGACAAAAAATCGCCCCCACTCGGCAGTTCAACAGCGAACCATGGTAACGGATATTTACGAGCAGATTTTTTTTTTGGTTAAAAAAAAAATCTAGATATCTTTAATTTTTTATAATTTTATTAGAAAAAGTTACGCTCAAATTCACTTCATATCTCTATAATTTAATTTGTGTAAGTAAAATTTTATTTTTTACTCATATTTGAATTTAAAGATAGATAAAATTATATATAATTAGATTTTTTTTTTAAAAATGTCAAAAATAATATCAATTAAAATTTAGATAATATAAATATAATAAAAGATAATTAGATAAAACTCATTTATATTCGTATATAAATTTCTATCTTAACTTAGACAGGTAAAAGGGAAAAAGAAAAAAGGTTGTGAGGGGCTAGTTCGATCAAAAGCTAAATGCTGAGGCACTACTGACGTTAGGATGACGAGAAGCAAGTCGAGATCCAGCATTGATTGGGGTGGGGTGGGGGGGGGGGGGGTGTTAATATGTTGCTGTTATAGCAGTGCTTAAAGCGCCAATCTGCATGCATGTTAGCGTGCTAAGCATTGTAGGGGCCTTGACAGTTGACATCTACGTTGTTGGCCTGGCACTTGGCATTGCATTGCAGTAGAGCATCATCCATGTCCATGTTAAAAAATTTAGTTGGTGCAATTTGGTCCGTTCACGTGTAGCACCAAAACCTTTAAAACTTGATCTCCAGGTCCACTAGATTCCAAGGAGCTACGAGGTACATTTCCGTGTCACCACACGCGGCTTTTCGTCAGTATGGGCCATACTTTGTCCCTAATGATCTTAATTCTGCTTCACTTATTTGAAACTCCCATAGAGAAATTCTTTTTTCTGTTGCAATCTAAAGAACTAGATCCATGCATGTTAATGCCCATCGTAATTATATCTTCTAAATATATATATATATATATATAGTCGAGCATGCCCAAGAAAGGAGTAGTTGGCGAGGTACTTGGAAAGAACTGAGAAATTTCGGACTGGAGGAGAGTCCACTAAAGTGGACTGTGCTGTGAGAAAGAAGAAGAAGAAGAAGGAAGGTTGAGTTTGTCTAGCTAATTATAAGACCGAATTATAATTATACAAGAAGTGAAAGTATAGTCGACTAATAGATAGTGCTCTATGTTATTCCATATAGATTAGAGAGTGAAACACGCCATTAATTTGCATGTCGGTGTAGCATAGATCAAGGTGAATTGAGGGCGAACTAAACGAGCTCAAAAGGTAGTTAATCACATGCTATCGTGCTATCATGCACACAGAAGATATCCACGTTAAGTGCTTTATGCGGTCATGCATATCTCCAAATAAGCATCTACAGCGGGTAAGGGGGAAATGGTATCCAGCCAGAATAGTTAGAGCATATGATGGAGATAAAGTCAGAGATATCGCTTTCCAGAGGTGAAACTTATTCGACAACGATGCCGTCTATCCAGGCTTTTATCTCTCCCCCTTCCCCCCCAACCATTTTAGCTTTAACCATTCACTATAATTGCGGAGTTATGGAGAATAGTCTTTTGTCTCCTTTTCGTTCACCATCTTGTGGTTCAATTCTGGGTGGGACCCAATCCACTCAAACAGCAGCATACGGGCCCTACCACGTGGCTCGAGTTGATCCATGTTTTAGCTCTGTAAATAATTAATGAGTAAGTAGTGCTATGGATTAATTCTTTGTTGTATTCTTATAAACGTACACATATAGATAGATAGATAGATAGATAGATAGATAGATAGATAGTCGGTAAATATTTGTCACCTTAGAAATATCTTACTTGGACGTGTATTCGAGGACACTGCTAGAGGACTCAAAAAGAATTTTCTATAAATAATAAAGCACCACCTTTTAACACCAGTAAATCAACACTTTAACATCAATCATGAGTTTATTCCAAGGAAACTTTTATAGGGGCATTTTCGTCATTGTGTTGCTCATGAAAACACTAAGTTGAGCCTTAAATACCCAAACCTCCACCGTCCTAGTTTATGCTTGGTGAGAGAAAGCTAATTGATTATCTCAAAGCGCTCCTTTAATTCTCCCCTCAAGGCCAAAGGTGAACCATGGGCAACTGCATAGACTCACGTGCACTAAGGGAAGAGACACAAAGAGCAAAGCCTCGAGGAGGAGGAGGAGGAGGAGGAGGAGGAGGAAGAGGAGAAGAGGGTGGGGTAAAGGTTAAGATCTTGTTAACAAAAGGGGAGCTGGAACTGTTGATGTTGCGGTTGAAGAATGGGGAGAGGAGACTGGAGGATGTCTTGGTAGAGATGGGCAAAGAGAAGGCTAAAGATGAAGGTTGGAAACCCAGTTTGGAAAGCATAATGGAATGCCCAGAAATCCAGGTTATTGATTGAGTCATGCAGCAGATGGGGATTTCTTCTCAGTTTTCTTAGTCATAAATATTTGTTAAGTGCTTGCTTTTCTGGTATGTAGATCTAAGCTTGTAAATTGTAATCACCAGCTAGTAGTTCCTTTCTCTCCATCTCTACTTAGAGTAAGGGATGCTGATTTATGTCAGGGACCCTTATAGAAATGTAATTATAAGTTATAACATGGTAAGAGAATAGAGAAACTCTGTAATATTTTTATTTAATTGATCGATGAAACTAGATTTAATTTAGCTTAGTCAGAAGGTATAATTTTCTTTAAAGTTCTTATAACTAGTAGTTGAAGTGTAGCTAGTACCCTTTCATATGTTCCTGATGTAGACTTTTAACAAATTCCTCCTTTAAAATTTTCCATCAATAAAGTTGGAAGCGACAGGTAATTAACTTGATAGTATAACATTTTGACGGTGATATGCCTTGATGTAATCTTCACATATACTGCCTCACATACAGTGATAGGTTGGATCGATATAAAACTACTATATGATATTTAGGAGAAGGAAGACATACATAGGATATGCACTTGGGGACTATGGTCTTTAATTAATTTCTGCCATGTTTATTAATTAGTTACATGAATGAGATAATGCCCAAGACTTACTAATTCAAATGACCCTAGAGATCTAGTTGGCAACTCTAGGTTGAGAATCTTGAGATGGTACAGTACGTTAGATCATGTTCCTATAGGACAAAAACACCTGTCCTTCATTTAGAATAATATTCGATAATTACAGGTATCTACTTGTTCTGTTGGTTGATAAAAATTATTACTTGATGTCTACCTCGAACCAAAGAATTAAGACATACAATTGATTAACAATGAAATACTTGAAGATTGAATAGTGTTACAGTGCTATAATATATCATTAAGCTAATACTACATTTTAATGTCTGCATCCTATTGATCTATTAGTCATGCATGGAACTGAAGCTGCAGTGCTCCAGTAGCCATTCTTGAAAATTAACTTAAGAATCATGTGGTAGGTGGTAGACTCTGAGCTCTTCTTGGTGAAAAGTTGTGAAGGTGGATGGATTACTATTCAATGCAAGGGTGTAGTTCAAATTAATTAGACTGGTCTTCCATGCATGTTTCTTGATGTCTCCTAGCAATCGTTTCTACTGTTGAAGTTGGTCACAGCTGCCATGAACTTTGGAAGGATATTAGCTTCCACGTAGGTTGCCTTTTACCATTGCAAGACTTTCTAAGAACATAACGACTTTGTTAGCTAGGGGCCCTGGATTAGTGGGACCTCCCATGTGCCAAAATTTAGGAGTTGCAATGACCTAGAAGTGACTCTAATTTTCTAGAGATCGATCACGTAAATTTGTTATTAATATATTTATATATATATATATATGATCTCTTCTAAGTGATGGTGACTTTGTGGCCAACACTATGTTTAATTGATTAAGCAATATAATTAATAATTATGACAAGCTTTTCTTATATATCGAAACTGGTAGCATGTGATTATGCCAACTACCACTCTTTTCTTCAATTTGCCATGCATGTAATATAGTAGGCATGCATCCACTACCATTCAACTACTGCAACTCATCCTCTAACCATAATTACTTAATTGCCAAGGAGCTGCTATAAGATTCTCCTAACCCACTTGTCCAGTTATAGTGTTTGATAGAAAGAACAATCGCACATGGAGATGTACCTATCAATGCGATGCGTCGCATAAACAAACCATGAGAAGATAGACAAATCCATCACCACATAAGAAGAGCTACAATTAACTATGAGGAGAATTTCATCAAGTGCATAAATATATAATTATAACCATCGTCTCCGTTGCATGATTACATAACCCAGGAGGACAAGAAATATATCAACAAGAAAACTTTGATTAATTAATTAGGAAGGGGAGCATCTTTAATAACATCTCCTCCCATCCCATCTCCTCTCTACCTATTCCAGCTATTCATTTTGAACTGCATGCCAATTCCTAGCAATTAAACCAATCAAGGTCGTTCTCTACTCCTCCGGTATGCTTTCTAATGCCGGCCGCCATGCGGCGTGGCTCGATCCCAATGAGTGCTTGCTTACATGGCTATGTTCCATACTCTTTACCTTGCTCATGATTTCAGGCATGCTTTTTTCTCCTTGAGCACACGCAGAAAGCAACTGAGCTGCTTCCTTCCTTGTGAGCACAACCTTAACTCTAATGACTGCCTTCTTACCACCCTTGATTTGGTCACTACCAGTACCAGGCGCCTTAGGCTTCTTCAACTCTTTGAGCCTGCTTAGGAGAATGCTGCGATTGTGGAGCTTTTGCTTGGTACCTTCGGAAGCCTTTGCCACGTTGGCTATATGAACACGAGCCAAGCAAGGGAATGAGTTGCCCATCGAGAGCGAGAGAGAGAGAGAGAGAGAGAGAGAGAGATGAAGAGGGAGAGGAAACTAGGAAAGAGGAGAGATTTGAGATGGCGAGTGTCAAAAGAGCGAGAACCCGATCGAGGTTTATATAATGCTACAAAGATATAAAGAAATACGTATTTGGAGTAGGTATGCGGCAGTTAAGACTACTAAAGCTGAGGAATCCATAAGGTGATCTGAGAACCAATCATAAGCTGCCGATATATATATGTATATATATATATATATATATATATATATATATATATATATATATGTATGTATGTATGACTTATGTTGGGACGTGTGAGGCAATAAGGGAGACAAAAAGGTTCTAGATTTAGGTACCACTAATAGCTGGCACGACGATAACGATAAATCACATACTACCCAATTGCGTAGTCTTTTATAATACAAGAGTGTAATATATAAAGATGGTGATAATTAATCCTTTTATCTATTACAAAGAATCTGACGCATTTTGCCCTCGAATGCCTTATTCGTTGCTAATCCATGACCCTACCCGCACATCCTGCTAATTAATTACGGCGTTAGGTCTAATTTATACCTTATTTATAGAGGGGTCAAATGGTTGACGTGCATCCACATTTGATGCCATTTGTACTAAGTTTGTTTAATTGGAACTAATTATACAATGATACAAATTAAACTATTCTAGGGGCTATATGCATAAATAACTATTTCGGAGGAGTGTGTGCATAAATAAAGATAACATTTTGTATATGAGTAGATAATTACCAGGTTATGTCTAATATGTGCATATAGGCACGATACTCTAGGTTATAATTCACGGGCCTTAACATGGAAGATTAAAATTTTCAAGTTTTTCTATTTTTCGGCGTTGACATTTTCTTCCCTCATCTAAAGGGACTTTTTTCATTGTCAGGAGAGGTCTTTCATTAGTGACATGCTGGTGTAACTACTAGATTTTCTTCGCCTATAAGACCTGTATATGTTAACCGTTGTATTGTTGATTTTTGGTCAAAATTGTAACCTTGGTTTGGAATGAACCATATATCTCACGAAGATGTAGAAAGTTTAAACTACTGGGCTGGAACTGGGCCGAGCCCACCCGTACAACCGATTTATTTATTTATTCCCAATCCCAAATATTAACAAGAATGGAAAGCATTGAACGATCTATAGTCCAATTTCATTCTCCGTTCGGGCGGCGCGCGAGAGAAAGAGAGAGAGAGAGATGTCGGGAACTCATTTGATGAGGCGAATTCCTCGAATCAAGTTTCCCCAAAGGCACCCCAAACCCGAAGGTATCGATGTTACCTTCCGATTTCTTTGTGCTTCTGTGCCCTAATCTCTGTTTGCTTTTGGGATTTACGCATGCCTGTTTGGGTTTTTCTTTTTTTTTAGTTAACGAGCTTTATTTTCTTTCGTTCCATCTTTAGGATCTCCAACCCCTTCGGATCAAATCACGTTCTCGCAATTGGGTAAGCAGTTGCAAATTTATTATATTTTTCCTTCTCTTTTGCAGTTTTTTTAATGCGTCAAAGTTGTTTCAGTAGGTTGGGAAAATTTGTTGATTTAATCAAGTATTTCTGTTGCTTTGATTTATAAGATAAAGATAACTTTATATGTATTTATCTTTTGCATTATGAACTTGGATTTTCTATTGTCATGAGTAGTGTTATATAGACACTTGCTCCACAGAAAATGCAGATGCTTTTGGGGAAACAAAATAAGGGAGAAGATGGAAATAAAAGTAGATATACATATCTACACTATAGTTTGTTGTGTTTTTGGAAGGGTAAATGCAGCATCACTTTGTAATAAGCTGTTATGATAAATGTAGTTTAGGCAGTAAGTTTTAGCACAAGATTGAGATTGTGGTAATCATAGATCAAGTGACAGCCACCACAAGATTAGTATTGATTTTACTATTTCAGTAGTCTGCAAAGCTACGTAAATGGAAGTAAATTCATCACAATACTAGATTTCTTTCCGGCAATCATATGAATCTTAATGATTTAAGAAGTACGTGTCAGTTGATGAGTTTTATGGTTATTCTCATCTAGCCATACCAAAATTGTATGATATATATTTGTCAGAACTTGTATTTCAACTTCACAGAAAACCAACATTTTCTCAAAATTTTAATGCCTTATATTGATGCATCATCTGTTCTTGTATACGACTGACATTATAGTTCAACATTGACATAGTTGGAAATTAGTCATTGAGCTGATTGAAATGAATCGATAAAAAATATAGCAACACAAACAAGAAAGCATTAATGCATTAGATAATGGTAGAACCAACTACTGTGCGTCTGTGCCCCTACCATATGTGGATAGATACTTTTAAAGATTCAATAAGTTGGAAAACAGTATAGGGTTTACAAGAGAATGCAGTCATTTATTAAGTTACTATTGTTAGTGCGACTATTCATTCCACAATGAGAATGTTAAGCAACAATGTTGATCACTTAGGTAGTCATGTAACATCTTGAAGCTTGCTTGAGCATGTCCTTTCAGGTTTTATTATCATGCACTATGGTGATACTAAGCTGCAAATCATCATATTCTACATTATGCCAACTTCCACTCTAGGTTGGTTGAGTAAATTATAAATAATACTGTTCTGATTGATGAATGGCTACATGTGTAAATTTTGCTTCAGATTCATCACCAGGATAGTAAGTCACTGCTTCACCTTATAATGGGATTTAGATCTTTATTGTGCACCTTTATTTTGGCCAATGAAGGACAGTATCAACACTGATATCCAGTCCAGGCATGATAATATTGTTACCGTTTACTTATGATGTGCCTGTTCTTTAGCTGCGAAGTTCATTTAACCTCCATTATCATTATGTAGTCTTTTATCTATTCTACGTTATGTATTATAACATGTCAAATTCAGTGGTATACACATCTAGATCAACTTGTTTGGTGTAAGACTTTTTTTTAACATGCAAAATTTATCTTGCATCTCTCACCTTAAACTGATGTCTGAATTCCATGTGTAGGAGCTACTTCCCAGCCAAAGGCACCTTCAACTTCTGCTGATACTCCCAGTTATAGGTTCAGATCAAATGTTCCTGCCCCACCTTCCAACACTGCTGTAGGTGGGAAGGCTTCCCTCCTACCAAAGCGTACACCAGTCTCTGAAAAAGAGATCGAGGCTATATTGGTACGTGAAGTCTTTTCACATTGTCATTCCTTCAAGGTTTGGACTAACAATCTAAGAAGTAGAATGCACTGGGCATCTATAATTTGATTTTTTTTTTTTCTTCTTCTCCATGGGCTTCAAAATAAGTTGTGAAATCTGTTTCTCATGATATAGACCTTTTACAGTTTTACCTGTCCTGAATTTTTACATTGATGAGCTTGTTCTACAAAATGTTCGTATTTGGCTGGTTTGAGTGTTCTTTGGAGATATCTTATGGATGCACTGGCTATAATCAGTTATAGCTAGAAGTAGTGTTGTTTCCAGAGCCCGTAGTATGAAGCAAAATGTGCTTACTGCACATTCTCTATTACAGAAAAAGTGTGGGTTGTGGTATAGGGCATGATTTGATCAACCTGTGTTATCATAGCCAGAGATGAGAGGGGGAATGCATATGCATGTGCTATTTGTACCAGTTCTTTCATAAGCTTCTTCTTATGTAGTAGTTTTATCTTTTCTCTTTAATGGGAGTTTCTTTTTAAATTTATTTTTAATCTTGGCAGTTGGGTGGCTGCTTCTGATCTTATCTTCCACCGGCAGCTGCCGTCCTTTTGCATCTTGAATAAAATTGTTTGTTGCCACTACGTTCTGCTGAGGTCTGTTGGCAATGGGTACACAAAGGTTGTTGACTTTATCTTCTATAAATATGTAAACATCAGGTGATTCTGGGCTTGGACCTCGATGGTTTTATTTCTTCAAGCAATTGTGTTTTCCCGAATAGCCATCTTCATTAACTACAGAATTTATAAGAGAAGCTTACTGTTATCTGGATATTGGTTCATATACTATGGTTCCCACTTAATCGTTATTGAGTTCATTCATGTAGTTATGGAGCAGGTGATGCTCACTATCTTAAGCTCTTGAAGGTACATTTTCTGTGAAGCGATCTCATTTCACAATGAAGTGCCAACGCTACGTCCCCGCCATAATCTACCACTATCCGACTATTCTCTCGCTGCATGTCTTTCTTCTGCATCTGTTGCGTTCATTTGCAATCTTATAAGTCTACATGTTAATTATCATGATTTTTATCAACAAAGGTGTGGTTATTGGTTAATTTTTCTTCACGGTAATTATTGTTTTCCTTTTGTTTGTCGTGTTACATATCTTGTTTATGCCTCATTTCATTGAAGACAAGGATTGCTACTGTAAAGATATTAGCCACAACGACATAATCTTACTGTTTGGTTATGGGTTGCGCTAACCGGCGGTCTTACAAATCGAACTCATGGCTCGGTTCCAATTTCCAAGCACCGCCCACATGGATTCACGACATGTGCGCTAGTGTGTGAGTGAATTATGTGCAGTTGGGCTAAAAACCTTATCCTTCGGATCCCCGCAGCTAATCCCTGACCTGGCCCAAACTGGCCCGCTGAAAGAAGTATTATTTGAAGGAAAATAGTGGACATACTTTTCTTTTCAATTAAAGAAAGAATAGGACTTGACAACTTTTCCTGAACTTTGTTTACATCTGTTCCACAATGCCAATGGAGAACCAATACCCAGAAGAAGTAACTGTGGAAAGAGAACGAAGATTTTAAAAATGCTATACGTAAGAGAAGGGCGTTAGAGTTTCTTATGATGGGTAATTAAGTCTTGATCCCAAAATCCCCAGGCCGAATAGCCTCTCAACTGTTCGGCGGAGGTTAATCCTACTGTAAATTTTGTATTTGAGAAGAGAAGCTAAACTTTGTAGGAAGGAGATAAAAGAGCACCTAAATGAGCTGCTGCGAGATTCTTATGGAGACCACTTCTCCATCCACCCCACTGCTCTTCATTGCTTGAAATTTCACATGTAAACCTGCGATGGTCTCTCACACATTACCCACCAGAAAGCTACAAAAGAGATCAATCAGAACTTATCACTTACCATCATTAGGCTGTAGATTAGTATTGACGGCGACGGCGTGGAGAGCCAGCCTCGCTTTGGGTTGCCAATCGTCGGGTTGCCCAATCCACGACTTCGCATCCAAAAGCCCTTTACATATCATATGTATATGTATATATTTCGCAATTAAGCTATATTTTTGGAGCGAGATGAAGAAGGGTGGTATGCTCACCCGCGGTGGAAGCGCAAGAGAGATGCTTGAGATCGAAGATTCCAGCGACGGCAGCGTTGGACAGCCTCTCGATCCGATGAAACCCGAGATCCTCGTACTCCCACCTCCCGCTCTTATACCTTTCCTCGAGGAACAGCTCCACGTGCCTCGTGTCCAGTATCTGCATTGTTCCTTCGCACGTGCTGAGGTTGCACACGGGACACCGAACCAGCTGCAGATCTGAAACGTCCATTTCGAGAGTTGTCAGAGGGAGACCAAACGGTTTAGAGGATGTGATAGATGCACGTACCAGCGATCCAGATTCCGGTGCGGGCGTTGGTCACCAAAGACGTGCCATTGATCTGGATCGATCTCTTCGGATCGTCTCCCGGCTGGGGCAGCTTCTTGGGGAGTGCCAATGTCTCCGTCAAGAGAACAACCGGTGAGTCCAGGAAGAACGAGCCAATTCGCATCCAATCTAACGGCCACGGAAGCGATGATAACGTTAAGAGACGGTGAGAGAGAAAGAAAGAGGAAAGAGAGATAAATCTTACCAAGGTGTTTCTCCTGTTGACGAAAGCAATAGGAGTGGGAGCCGTCTGTGATGATAACAGACAGGAGTAAGGATGGACGGTGGCTATAGGAGAATTATAACAGTCGTATTAGTTTAGTACGGAATACCGAAAGCGGAGGTATAGATTTGCTTCCATCTGAAGGACACGTGTTCAGGAGGTGGGACTTGGAGGTCACGAAGGCAGGCGTGCTTCCAGATGCTCTCTTCGTTGATCAGACGGTTGAACCAGCGATCAACCAACGCCAGCTGCACCAGATCCTTGCCGTCCAAGTACTTCGCCACTTCCGTCCACACATCCACATCGTACCTTATTTAAGCAACAAGGTTTAAAAAAAGAAAACGGTTAAGATCATTGGAAGAATCCATACACAAACCAGAAGATGGGAAGATCTCTGATGAAGAGAATGCTAAAACTTGAAGATGATGAAATATACTACAGGAGATCAAATAGGAGTTGCTAGATCTGATCTTACTCTCCTTAATTAAACGAATAGGTCTGAAGAGGTAGGGTTCCGATCTAAGAATTTAAACTCGCAAGCAGGAGAGAGAGAGAGAGAGAGAGAAAAGCAGTCAGTATCGATATTTTGAACTAATTCCAGCTCCATTGCAAGGATTAGAGCCTAAATAAGATCACCAACTCGATCTGATATCATTTAGGCATACGATTCAGATCAGATACGCACACACAGATCAGGAGAGATCTTGAGAGAGAGAAGCCTCACCAGCTGAAGGTGGAGTGGGGAGTGAGGAAGGAAACGCGAGGTGAGGTGCACGAGGAGATGGTACGCTCTCGCTTCCTCGACCTCTGGATCGGTGCTGCGCCTACTCTCTCTCTCTTCCTCGAACGCTGCATCTCGCCTTCTTCGTCTCCTTCTCTCCCCTCTCTCGTCCTCGACTCCTCCCTCTCTCCTGAGATCGCTTGAGCTTGGGGAGGAAGGCTGTGGCGCGATACTCCGAGACCCATCCACCCGCGGTCTATTTATAAAGGCGCGCAAGGGCCAGCGTTTGAAAATTTAAATAGAAACCAGTAACCCCTCGTAGAAATATTTTTGGCATACCAGGATCTTCTATCTCGCCGGCGCCACGCGTCCGGAAGCCTGGACTATGGGTTCGTTTTGGCTGTCTCGTGCGCAGCATGCACGCCTAGCAAAGCTCACCTCCGGTTATTGTAGATTTGTATCAAACTAGTAAGTTTTATTTGGATAAATACAATAAAGACCATATACACGACATTTCTTTTTGCTAATTTCTTTCTATGTTCCAGTTCTATCTTACGTAGTTACTACTATTCAAATGCTAGTTTGTGAAAATAAGACCCCCAACCACAAGACTGTTTACCAAATAGTGACTATGCCTGTGTGATTGCAGGTTTGCTAATGGGCTTAACCACCTTACTGTGAGCAGATACAGCAAATACCTAAACTTTTGTTTATGTGCTTCAGTATAGAAACTCGGCCAAAGGACAAGGTAACATAAAATCTGATCAAAGAGAACATCTGCCTTGGTCAATCAAGATCCAGAGGTGGTGCTCACAATGAATTGGGTAGTAGCAGAATAACCCAGTCATCGGATCATCATTGGCTGTATCTTACACCAAACATCAATGCAGAATAATACATATAAATTTGGATGAGTTGAGGCCACAGATATGATCCAAACCACGCCAACCAAATAAGATAACAAAACCACTTCAAAGATAAATTCAAGCGTGAAAACAATGTATAAGAATGACATCATCATTTAGCACCCATTTTGAAACACAAGAAAAGAAAGGAAAACAAAACAAAAATAAAAGGCTAAACCAGATACAAACATACTCGTTCGATGAAGACAACATACAGCAGGAATGTGAAGTGTGCCAGTATCAGGTTCAATATCCATGAAATTTATAAGTACCACCAAGGTGAACCTCGGCACATAGGAAGGCACGGTTAGCTTAAATCTGTGTCACAGCAGCTTATCAGCAATTCTGAAACCATTCTTCGAGCAAAAGGGATATAACTCAAACTGTACCTGAAATAGACAAGAACATGTGATGGAAACGGCAACCATCAATCCGAGAAACTTATCTAGAAAATTGGAATTTGAGAAGAATTCCTGTCAGGTTATAAAGTAAATGCATTTTAAAATAATTCTTCTGCACTGGAACATTATTTTAGGATGTTTAATTATTCCTTAGCATAAATCTAGACAATATCCAAAAAAAGAGGAGCTATTAGCAAGCTACTGCTGCATTGCAGGCAAGGTGTTTAAAGAACCAATTTCAGTCATCTCTGCAGCGGGATGAACAGAGATATGGTTTTAGCTTGGCCAAGACAAGGTAATTAGTCATCTGGAAAGGTCCGGAGATATTTTAATCAATGAACATGTAGAACTGTAGAAGCAAAAGCGTCCTCTCACTTCCTTTCAAAAGAAGGAAATTGTAAAAAGTTGTCTAAGATTTTAACCATCAATTAGAGAATTATTGCTTATGCTATATACGAAATACTCATCAACAAGTAATAACAGATAGTATTTGTTATCTCATCTGATATGGCTAAGCATCTTGGTAGACATTAGGAAATAATACATCTTTTATTAATGATTCAACTGGTTCTCTAGCCACAAGTTTTAAAATAAGACTTACACATTTGCCACATGTTACAACAATGATATAACCATAAGTAGTGAATCAGCATAAGATGGTTCGACAATGAGAGGCAATTTACATCTGACCAAGGAACAAAAATCTGAAACTCAACCTTGTTAGTATCATCTGAAAGGGTGGGAACCATCCATGTATGTTAGAGAATTGAGGTGATAACTATAAAATGGAAAATTTTAGATAAATTAATGGAAAAAGAAATTAGATAAATCTAATGATACAGGAGAAGGAATATTTTCATTCTGGTCCTAACATCACGAGATAATAACATGTGTAATATTGCTTTTCCACAAACAAGAGAGAATTCTCTAGTCTGAATGATCAGGTGTTAGGGACAATCTTCTAAAAGTCTGAAGTACCAAGGAGCTAGCTTGGCAATTGATCTGCTGGACAACTAGAGAGCAAATCAGCAAAGAATAATAATCAAATTCAACTATTCAGTAAAAGAAACTTTATAAGACTATGGTAGTACCTATCAAACAAAGAGCCACTCAAAGGATCCAACTATAGATAACATACACTGCACCTTCAACATTCTCATGTGAAGATGATCATGCCAAGTTCGCAGTTTCTCACGATCTTCCACATGGACTTTGAACTGACATGAGTCCTTCCAAACCAGTGCACCACGGCTTCCTCTCAGTCTTTAGAAAGAGGCAAAGTGCCACAGGCTGGAGACCTTTCAGTTTTGATGAATATAACATCATGATAACCAGAGTTGTGTGGAAAAAAAGAAGATTAAAAAGCCTACCTTGTAGGAAAATCTTTTTACAAGTTTTGTACAGGGATAAAATAGACCAAGCAGAATGCTATATAGATTATTCACTGTGTATCTTGAACCAGAAATTTGGCAATCTTAGCTTACCAAAATCATAAAATGAATAAATATGAATCTCAAATCAACTGAGATGTTCATAATTTAATAGAATGTCAATATGCAAGATAAGATTACCAAATCAAAGCACAAATCTCGCTTATAATTGCAATGAGCGTCAGCACCTTGTTATGAATCTGTACAAGACAAAAATAGGTAGCGATGATAAATACAAAGTAATCACTTTTATATCCTCTAATAGACAATAATCATTGAATGTCTTCCATAGACCATAATTTACAGAGTAAAACTCACCCAAAGAGCAGAAATAAGAGCCAAGATGACACATCCAACATAAATAGCTGTTGCATAAACACGAACCGGATCAAGCATCATTCCTATTTGTTGTCCTGGCCCAACAAGGAAGGCTGTGCTGCCACATAATGGTTCGACTTACCATGTAAGATTCTCAAATGAACGTTCAATGTAAGGAAAAGAATAAATGAAGTAAGACTCAAATAAAAAAGAAGTACGCTGAGAATTAGAGGCATAAAATGCATCCCTTTTAGCTAAGGGTTTATCAACCCACCTTCCAACTGCCAATATGTTTCCAAAGGTGAACATTATTGCAAATTTGATAGGTCTGTAGAAAACAATAAATGACTGCACATGGAAGAAAAAACAAATTAGTATCCCTGTAATCACAAATAATTCACCGCAAACCAAAGCGCAAGCATATGATTAGTGATACAAATTAATAAATCTCTTCTTAAATCATCTAATCACGTTTTTTTTTCCTTCTGTAATTCATTCAATGTCTCATTATCTATATCGTTATCATTCTGAGAACTTTAATGAAATTAAGTTCCAACTAGCTCTTTTTCCTTCACAGTCTGCACTAAATGCAAATCCGAAGCCAAACGCTGGTACTTTGATATAGCACCATCAAAATTTAAATGCTTGTTGTTTTTGGACCAGAAATCATCTACAGCGACGGAATTTTCCCTAAAAGAGATGAACGTAGGAAGCTATATTTACCCTGAAACACTAGCATTTCATAGATTTCTGGATGATATCGTATAATTAAATGAGTCAATAACTTGCTGTCGTGACCTAAACCTCGATCCCATGCGACCAACGCAAACCAAGATACTAAGTAATAAATTATCTCCATACCAAGAGCATGAAAGCCAAAGCAGCAACCAGACACGCCGCAAAACCATATATCCGCTGCGCCAAAGCAACACGAAAACAAATTAAAAACACAGGGATTACACATAAAAATCAAAGTCCACCAAAGAAATGGTCAGAAAAGCAAAAGGCAGATGCCAATTTCCAGGTTGATCTCCCGAAAGGAATTCGCATTGGAAGTTCATGGATTACCTGAAGCGGAGACAGCGAACAGGAGCCGTTGGATTCCCCCAATAAGTCCTCCTCTTGCTCTTCTTCCCCTCCGAGAAGAGATCGTTGGACTCTTCCAAGTGTTTCCATCTTCCAATGGATCGATCTAAGAGAAGTCGAATGGAACAGAGGTTATACCATTCTCCGCTGATCCATGGGAGGGGGAACGGAGAGGCCCCCCATTACTGGCTTCGGTGCTTCTATGTACTCGCGGAGAAACCTAGCGTTATTGTGTTAAACACAATGGCCCATTATGGCTTTTTTGGTGCGTCAATGCCGTCTTCTCATTTCACAGCTTTCAGCACCGACTTGTAAAAAGTGAATTCGGCGGGGTCTTTCGTTATATTGGAACCGGTGTGCAGACTTCCTCACTTCGCAGAAGAAGACTTGGCATTTGTGTACCCATGTGACGTACGGTATTCAACGCAAGTTTATTCCAATATATATATCATCTGTCGCGATAAATATCCAAACTGGCATCTAACATGCATCGGACCGCTAACACCGGAATCGGAGGACAAGCTAAATTATCATCGTACCCTTATCGTCGTCATTAGTTTCATTGACCAAGCCCACCGTCCGTCACAGTGATGCCATTAAACAAGTGAAGGGCATTTCAGTCTAGTGGAAATATAGTTATCGCTTACGTCCCAATAGACACGAGTGGAGTCCCATTTTTTATATTTTATTTTTTTTCTCTTCCATTCTTTTGCGATCTCGAGTCCTTCTTTCGATCCCGATCGCAAGGTGAGCGCTGATTCCTCTACAGCGGCGTCGAATTCCTGGCTAATTTTGCAAGAATTTCTTTAATTTTTGCGGTGAGTTGATCGTTTCTTGAGGAACCTGGAATTCGATACGAGACCGGAGTTCTTGGAGGTTGTACTTTGGAGTTTGGACGTGATGCCACGGCGTAGTCGCAAGAATTCCCACAGGGCAGACAAGCGCGTGACTCGAGACGAGCGGGAGCCAAAATTTTCTACTTTGGCGAGGTCTTCTGAGGTCAAGGACCGGATTGATTTGGATAATGGTGGTTTCTCTACAGAGGTTGGGAAGAATTGGAGGAATGGGTTTGAGGAGTCTTCCATATGCGAGGATCGGTGGAATTGTGGAGAAGAGGATGAGAAAACTGTACATTTTGAGACTAAAGATGGGAATCTTGGGCATGTGGGATCTAACAAGACTTTGAGGTCCAAGATTTCAGTTGTTGATTTCAAAGAAAGGTCAAGAAGTAGGGGTAAAGGTGTAGAAAAAGAGGAAGAATCCACTCAAGAAAGGTCGAATTATGTGATATCTGAACTCGGAGGATTTGAAGAGGAACGAGCGGTGAAGAAGGATTCGGAAATGGCTGGTAAGGTAATCGATGACTTTTGATATTTTATTAGGTTCTTTGGTAAGAATACTTTATAGCAGACATCGAGTCATGTCAACTTCTATAACGTTGTTTCTATAGTTTATATTTCTTTGTTATGACCTGAGACAGTTGCATTTTCATAGGTGTCAAGATGACCAACTAGTTCACCCTCAGAAGAGACCCAACAATTTAGAAAATGTTCTTGAATAGGAATCTCTGGTCAATTCTGCAAATATTTCAGTCAAGACAGGATTGACTGTCAAAATTTTAATGTCTAGAAGGTGGTCGTATTATTTCCTGATAAACTTTCTTGTGTTCATTATACAGAAGATTTATCTAGGATTACACACAATTCTTTTTCTAGACAAGTGTCACCCTTAATATATACTTATTCACTCTATAGACCATTTTTTTAAGACTAGATGCTAAAGTGAGTATAGTTAATCAACATCTTTTAATATCTTTCTAATATTTCCCTGAAAAGTTTTGGTTCTCGATCAAGATTATTCACCAATCTGCGACTAAGAAGTATGAATAGCAAATTTCATACTGCAGTAATCTCTTCTTGGTCATAAAGTAAGTTGCTCTAAAAGCTTCAGCTCTTAGGATATTTTGAGTGGGGCAACTAATGATCTCTTGATGTCTGAGCAGACAATAATGAGCATGATTTCAATGAAAGTGTATTAGCATCCTTACCTACTTATTTCTTGTCGAGTGGCTCATCATTGATAAGGATATGGTGACCTTTATTCCATACTTCTGAGATAACCATCAAATCCAGAGTCAGAAGAAAAGGAAAACAGAAAAACATAACTCTTACTGGTCGTCTATGATAGGGTGTATGTATGTCTTTCTCAGGAGATATATATTTTCTTTTGAATTTTTGCATTGGCAAATGTGGGAAATAAGTTGTGGTTGAAGATAATAATTATGTTTTGGGTCACATATGCTTGAGAATTTTCTCGACACATATAATTCAGTCGCCTAGAGACATAATAAAAAAATTTACCTCGACAGCAATAGGTTGGATTATATATGTTTTTCCTGCTGACTTTTCCAGATTAATAGTGCGTGCTTGGTTTCTCTGTGATTTCACAGAATACCAACAGGAAGATGAGTTATTCAATACCAAGTTAGAGAAGGAACATTACCTACATATGAGGAGAGAATGCTCTGAGGATAAATATAGATGGCAAGATGATAATAAGGAGACTGAAGATGGGCAGTTACGTTTTGAAGAAGTTTGTACAGAAAAGAGAACTTGTAAAGGTGGAATGTTCAGATATGGAAGTCATAATGATGGAAGGTATAGAGGTAGATACACGGATGACATTTACACAGTGCATAGGCATCGAGAAGATAGAAACAGACAGAAGCATTCTTCAAGAGATCTCACTACTGACAGGTCTTCCAGTAATAATCATCGGGATGAATACGAATACTCAGAAGATCAACATAATAAAAGCAAGCTTGTGAAGACTGATAATGGTGGTTCTTATCCAGTGGAGTGGAGCAGTATGCAGAGATATGAAAACAGAGGAAGGAAGACTTCCTACAAAGATAACAATAATTATAGTGATTTGGAATGTCAAGATGGAAAAAGACCACATGGACATGTGGAGAAATATAAATCAGATACCAACGAGTATGATTCACATGCCAACAGAGGCAGACCTGAATATCTGTGTGCAAACAAAGTTGAATCTGATTGGGGTGGTAATCGACAAACAGGCTCCCCTGGATCCAGTATTCTTATCAACACAAAGAGCAGGTATTCATTACATATCTCTTGTTTATCATGTTGTCTGTGGTAATAATACCATGCGCAAGCTGCAGATCTGGTCATTCTCCTCTATATGAATTGCAATCTTCTAAATGTTGACGACCTTACTCCTGGTTAACTTATTGGTTTTATGTTAAGCATATGTTTTAAGGATTTATCCTTCAGCCTTATGCTGTCCCAAAAGGGGGCATGCAGTTTTCTTACATTTGAAAAAAGTGAACATTGTTTAGGCTGGCCTTATGGTGCTTCAGTAGTGGTACCATTCTTTTAAAATGTTTGTTTGGTTAAAGGAGAGAAACAGAAGTGAGCTTGATATTCTCTGATAACCATGAAAAGTTCTATAAATGTGTATTTTATTATTTAAGATGTGTCTCTCTGATAACCATGAAAAGTCAATAATACTCTATTTTCTCAGTACTTGTATTCTTGTGCTAGTAACCTGATTTTTTAGCATATGGAGATATCGCGATATGTGATTATAGCTCATGCCATCAAGGTCAAGTTCAAGCTTATGCTTGTAAGTTGTAAATGACCTTTTCTACAAACAAATGTATAAGGTTATTGATTTTGGAATGCTCTTTTTTTTCAGGCATAATTTAAAACAAGAAGAATCCACACAAAGGGAATGCCCTTATGAAGAAAGATTTCAATCAGGTGGAACCTCTATAGGAGATTTTACTAGTGTTTCTGGACAATATGAGAGAGCACATAATTTTCGGTCACTGGACAAAACCAAAGCAAAGGATGATATGATTGAAGCTGCCTCTTCAAAATATACTAGGACTCCAAGATTAGATGATCTCTCACCATTTTCAGATAGAAGTGGTATGAGGCATAGTCTTGATCTTGAGGACCTGGCACAAAGGGACAATTTTTCCAAAGACGGAATATCTTTTTCCAACATAATTAGCAAACAGAAAGACTTACTATTGGATAATCCAGTAGTGGATCACTTTTCTCGGTCAGACCTGCAAAATAGTGAACATATTCTTGTTAACCAATCTACCAATGGAAACAGCCATTTCTCAAGAAGTTCATCAGGGCATCTTCCTCCGCTACCTATTAGCACTGGGGTTGATAGTCCATCAAATATTGGTTCATATGAAGATGATACTAGAATTCAGAGAAATTATAAATTCAGTAGTCATTTCAGAAGAAATAGTGATCACAGTAATGCAAGGGGAGAAGAAAATGCTTTTAGGGGTGCATTGGTTTGGCCCTCCCCAATTCCTGATTGTTTCATCCCTTTCCAGCATGTGCTGCTGCATCCTGGATTTCCTTCAGCTAGCAAACAATATCCTACTCCATCTCCATTTTGTATAAGGCCACCTTTGGACATTAACCACACAGGTGTTCCTTATCACAATCATGAAGTAGTTGACCACTTTTCTGGTTATGTACATCCATTTGGATGGCATAATCAGGTGGAAAATCCTTACTTGGAGTTGCCAGGATGGGATACAAGCAAATCTGTCTTTGCCAATGATTCACATGCCTATGAAAACTCAAAACAGGATTGCAATAGACATGTCGTGGATAACCAGATAAGAAATGATATGCGGAAGGGACATAAAGGTCACACAAATCTTGAGTTTGATCAGCATCTAGAGTTAGAATACTCTGCTGGAACTCCTGCAGACGAAACTTTATTACGGCAATCTCTTCCTCAAATCCATAGAAAGCAACGCCATGGAGAACAAAGTGAAATAAAGAGATCTAGTGAAGCACCACCAGCTAAAATTGATACTGATGCTCCACCGGGGACTTCACATGATCAGTCTTCTGAGCCTCCTACAATCACTAAGGATGAGAGCTCTTGCTTTTGCTATAATTACCTTTTTAAGCTTGACATCTCAAAGGACCTTGCTTCTCCAGATTTGTATAAAAAGTGTATGGCTATACTGGGTTCTGGCCAACCCAATGTATCTGACGTTTTAAAGCATGAATACCTCCAGGTAGTTGGAATATATTCTGTATTAGATAGTAATTACCATCATATGCCGTTTTGTGTAAACTATAATTACCATTATGTACCTTACTGTGTAAGCTTTATTGCATGGTGATGTTGATTACAAGGTTCTTCCCGCACAGAATGCTAAAGCTGAGACTAAAGTACTGAGGAAGAGTTCAAATTGCATCTTAACTTCTCTGTTTCCTCCAAAAACAGCGGCAACTTTTCAGGTATATTAGTGTTTTTTTTATTATTGTTCCATTTAGATGTTCTAGATTGTCAGTTAACATGTTTTTCCAGTTAAGGTATTTATGATGAATCAGTAATCTCTTTTTGCATGACTCAAATTGGCCCTTTTCTGTAACAATTCTGCTATCTTATTTTCACTTCGCATTTCTTTCTGAATTGACTGATTCAATAATCTCATTTCTTCTGCTGAAGAGTTCCTTCTCTTATTTTTTCTTTTATTTTGATTTTACATATAATCAGTTTGAAACGTGTTATGGTTAAGTGAAACTATTTGCTAAGTTCTTAAGTTTATGCACATTTAAGGTAACCCTGTCTTTTTCTTTTCTCATTGACCTCTTATAACATATAAGTATGTCCTAACTCCTTGGTTTTAAATTTTGCAGAAAGCCATGTCGCTTTATAGGATTCACAATGAATTCACAAAATCGAAGTATCCTGGCTTGTCTGTAAGTTCACAAGGAGGAATAAATGCTTCGAAAGCTGTTGACAAGGAAGAATTTGGGAAGCATGATAATCCATCTCTTAAAGAAAATGGAATACTCGTGAGTGCTAATTCCACCAACAAAGAGGAGGAGGGCAACAACATTAATGTTGATGTTGAAGGGGATCATCCCGGATATGACCAGGAAGGAGAGAAAGTTTGTACAAATTCTGGAGTCGATTATGACGTTGAGAGATGTCAGAACTCCAATGTTGATGGATATCTTCCTGATGTTGCTAAGGAAAATAGCTCAGGTAGTACTTTAGAAGGAGAACTTTCTCATGTTTCTAAGGAGCTTGGGAGCACCCGTGCTGATGCTGATCGCAATCTCTCTGATGTTGCAATGCAGCAAAAGCCTGGTGTAAATGTTGATACATTAGTTTTTCTCTCGAGTTCTCAGGCATGCGAGACTGTAAAGCCGGAATGTAGCGTAAATGCAAACCAGATGACTTGTTCTCCTGAAAGTACACAGTAAACATTTTAGTCTCATCACCGTTGCAAATGAGCAGTATGCATGCCCCTGTTTTTCTTTTTTTTCTTTTTTTTTTCTTTTTTTTTTACCTTTTTCTAATTCTTCTTCCTGCAGATTTCTTGCATCAGCTATCTGTGATATACTTGTCCTAGTATACAATGGCCTAAAGGAAGCTAGCATTGACAGAATTTTGGTGGATAATAGGGTCAGAGAACTCTCTTACCAGTTTGTTCCTCTTAGCTGTCTGATCTTATTAACTAAATCATGTCCAGATTTGCTTCAATTTCACATGGAGGCAATGGAGGGAGACCACTGGCTGTGGCACTAAGCACAATTAAATAAGTTGCCCTTTCTTTTCTTTTCTTTTTATCATATTTAATATTTCACCTGGCCTTTTGTTCGTGGTACCTTCTCTGACATCCAGGAGAGTTATATCCTCTCTTAAACTTAGACATGGAGTGATCGACGAAATGTTTATAGAACTGACTCAGATTCTTGTAGATGTTTGCTTCTTTTATGCGTGAGAGAGAGAGAGAGAGAGAGAGAGAGAAAGTGTCATATTAAGGAAATATATATAATGCTTTTCAAAATCAAGAATTGCCCCAGATACATGCATTAATCTCCCTATAAACCCTAAAGCAAATGAAAGAATAATCCTATGTTGAATTCTATCATAGGGTTAACTCATATAAGCTTTTCACATATCACCAAGCACAATCTCTTCTCTTTTCCTTCCCTAAACCCCCATATCTCCATCTCATCCATCTCCCCGAACCCACTCCACCTCAAAAACTCCCCCAACTCCACCCCAAAGAGCACCGTCTTGTCGAACCGCTCCCACCTCACGAGACGAAGCTTGAAGCAATTGGGCGATGACCGCCACGAGTACACCGGCACCTCCATCCCATCCATCTGCTTCGCCGCCTCCCTCCTCGTCTTCTTCACCGCCTTTTCCTCCTCTTGCTTTTCCTCCCCTTCGATCGTGAACGACATCGACCGGTCACGGGGGCCGTCGTGGAGGCCGGTAACCATCCTTTCGAGAGGGCAGAGCGCGGGGATGAGGTGGAAGTCGACGAAGCTGTCGGGGAGGAAGAGGTGGCGGTCGAGATCGGTGGAGGTTAGGGTTTTGGCGATCAGGAAGCGGAGTTTGATGCCGTCGAGGTCTTCAACTAGGGATTGGACCCAGCCCGGGAGGACGCGGGGGAGGAGGACTGGGTTTACCTCCTTGCCCTTCGAATCCATCTCTTTCTTCTCTTGATTCATATTCTACTCGTTTGTTGGGAAAGAGAGAGAAAGAGAGAGAGAGAGAGAGAGAGAGAGGACAACTGGGTGATATAAGCAGAGGAATAATAAAAGAGTCTTGTTTCGCGCTTTATTTTGTTCCTCCTAGGGAAATTTGCACAAAGAACCCTCACAGTATGGACTTTTTTAGTTTAAACCATACCCTGCAATTTTTCTTGAAAAAAAGACCCTATATTTTATTAAAAGGATATTTTTATTTAATATTTTAGAGGTAAATACAAAAGGTCCATCAAATCTGATACGAGACGAGCATAGTGGTAAATCCAACACACCGAGAGATATATTCCAATTCCAATTCCTATTCCAATTCCAATTCCTATTCCAATTCCAATTCCAATTCCAATTCCCAGAGTCTTTTATTTTTGTTCTTCAAATTGCTCTTTTTGATTCAACAATAGATCTCTCCTGGAACCAAAAATAGAAGCACAAGAAAACGAACGACATCCCCTTGGAAGTGTCATCTTCCTCAACTCACGGCACAACTTGGGCTTCTGCACGGCCAGAGCTGTAACCCGAGCATCCTTCGGCCTTCCTCGCGCACCGCCACGACTGTGGTCCCGGCGCCGCCCGGGGGCCCCATGAAACCGATCCATTCTTGGTCGAGAAGCCCCACCGGTTGAAGAGAACCCAAAGCTTCCAGTCCTTACCCTCGGCGACTCTCGCGGATCCGCCGGTCTCGGAGCCGAAGGCGTCTTCCATCGGAAGATCTTGCCGCAGCCGGTGGTCGTCGGCGTTGGGCTTGACGTACTTCTCCTTGATGGAAGAAGAGGAAGACTCTTCGATGCGTTTACGCTTCGCTGCCATGAATCCTTTTCTCGGAAGCAGATCGAGCACGGCTGCACGGCGCAAAGAATTGAGGGAGGAGTTAGTGGTGGGCGGAAATTGGGATGTGTCGATGAGGTTAGTCTTATAGACGCCCGTGTGTTGCGTTTATATCTGACGACTAGGTTCGATTTTAGATAATACAAGACTCGGACTCAGACTCGGACTCGGACTCGGACTCGGACTCGGACTCGGACTCGGAACGAATCCATTCCGAGACGCCTTAGTCTTATAGGAAATTTTCAAATGTTACCCAACAATTTTATCATTTTCTGATTAAGTTCCGTCTTTAAAGATTTTATGAAGTTACCCCTCTTTTCTCTATATTTCCAACCCAACGCCTATTGTTACTTCCACTATCTGGCATTAACACTGCTAATATACTTCTGTTAAAAATGATTAGGTTAAATTAAATCAGAGTGTTAGATGAAAAATATAAGAAAAATTGAGGGGTTGGATCACAAATTACTCAAAGACAAGATAGTAATATAAAAATAATGGAAACGTAGGGTGTTACTAGGACAAGATTATCAGCCAGGGATTTTAAGCACCGAAATTTAAAAAATTACATTTGAGTAGTATTAACCAAATTCCCCAGCTGCAGGAAATTCCTGCAAACCGTTGAGAGAGAAAAAAAAATGAACAGGGATGCACCATTGAGACCACTAAAGTTAATGAACCATTACACAACTTACAACCATGGCAACTTTGTGGATGCAGTACGTAATCTCAAACTTAATTTTAGCTTGAGTTATCGATTAAATGTGATAAAATACAAGCTCATCAATGGGGGCAAAGAGAAAAGGTGAACAAAAGAACTCAGTGAAAGAGGAAAGAATACCCATTCAAGGGAAAAGAAAAATGAGAGGTAAATTGGTAAAATATGTACATTTAGTTCATATATCCACGGCAGTTTGGAGCTCCACAGAGGCAGGGAACTTTGCAGTCCTCGGCTTCATCAGGATCGAACAAGTAATTGTACCTGCACCAAGTAGGAGATTAAGGATTGGCGTAAGATTGAGACAGGTTATGCACACAATCGCTCAATCAGATTGGCCTAACAATCTTTAGGATGAACTGGCAGATTCTCAGAACAGCAGTTAACAAAACAAATCTTTTAACTCAAAACACAATTTGGTGTTAAATGCAATGTTTTAATAACATGGCAGTTGGAATATTTCCTGATAAATAAATTTGGACCATGTCTCATCCATAACTATCACAATTGTAAAGGCAAATTTACATAAAAATATAATTCAACAAATAGCAAAAAGAAAAGCCAAGAGGACTTTAATATAATATTAGTATCTTATTTATCTGAAATGCCAATTTGTCTAGAAATGCATGCTAGATGTAGGAAAGTTCAGATTAAAGTTTAATTGGATATGATATAATTTCAGGATAGCTAGCTTCTAGAATAAATTAACCTCATCAAAAAAAAAAAATCCTTTTGAGGGAACAGTGAGGGTTTTAACTGTATGTATGAAATAAGAGAAATGAGTGATAGTTAAGTGGCAATACGTTAATTCTTCGCCTACAGAGACATCTCTTTTAGCAATAAGTACAATCCGGCTCTTATCATCACCAACGGTCATAATTCTTGCATAACAGTTCGGCATACACTGCATCAAGAACACTTGACTTCAGAATGTGAATGACAGAATTCTGTCATATTGTGATGTTTGATCCAGGAAATGAAGTAAAATAGTGATGGCTTACCGAGTGGTTAATTAGGCGTGCTATATTTCCTCTATCTGTAGCATCAATCACTACATCTTCACTAATTTTGAAGAGCTGCAATGTAGACATGCAAATTAATATTTCTACAAGAATTCACAGTAGTAAATCAAATTGATTTCTAGTAATTCACAAAAAGCATTCAAAAGAAAGTTATCTCTGCACCATGTATTATTGCCTATCCAGTACCCAACAATGGCTTGATTATATAGGTACTTGCAGATTTTTGAGGTTATTGATCAGCTTAATATTTTTATAAAAAAAAGAGCCATGAAAAAAAAGCTCAAGTTTTTAAGAAATAGATTCACAAAATAATTAGCAAGGTGCAAATAACCTGGAACACAAGAGAAAGAAACCTAAAGCACATGAAATTTTTACTTGGCATGTATTTTTAAGGCTACAGCAAAAGAAAATATATATTGTTCAACCTTTTGCTTGAAAAGAGAAGTATGCGTACCAAGAAGAAAGCAAACTGAAGATTTTATGCATTTTGTATCTCGCATTATGGAGAAAGAGGAAAAAAGAGCACGTCATGCAAAGGGAGAAGAAAAATTGAAAGACCAGATGGAGAATGCTACTCACATAACAATCCTTTTTCTCCAACCTATAGCGGGCTTCCCTTAGATCAGCAACACTGCGCCGGACTTGCTCCCCACGATATTCAATTACCTGATGATATACCTTTGTTAGAAGCTGACAAATTGTAATATCTGGAGCCAAGAGAAGTAAGATTGACAGGTAAAACAGGCAAAATTGGAGGATTGATGTAATTAAAACTGAATAGTACCATTTCTCCTTCCTGAATGTTTCTACGAGCAAAGAGGCCCCATCCATGTATTCCAGACTTACCAAAACAGACTCTACACCTTTCAGTTTTCTGGAAGCATGATTACAACATAGCATTAATGAATGTTCAACACCAGTTATAATGAAAGAGACTGATGAGATAGTAATTTACCTGTAAGTAGTAAAGACGTTCCCTGAATGTAGAAAATGATCTAGGGTCCCTCTCATCCTGTTAAACAATGAGTTAGAAATATTATTAAAAAAAATTAAGACCAAAGTATTCTGAATAGAAAGACTAATATGCCCAATCAAGTGAAAGACATACTGAAGTTGTATTCAAGCTTCCAATTGTATCAAAAGAATGATGGCGACACCCCATTAAGCGGTGGAGAATAGCCTCTTCCTTCTTCTGAAATAGTAGATAATAAATGCAAGAATAACTAGAAAGAGCTCCATGGTGTTATACAAAGAGAGCCAACATGTTGATCCACAAAGAAGGAACATGCAAAATCACTGTCCAAACAAATGAGATGCAGCAAAAACGGCAAATTGGAAAATAGTAGATGTATTTATTTCCTACACATGGTACATGCCTTCACTAACACCTGAAAAAGAGAAAAATTATAAATGTACCTTCGTTTCCATCTTATTGTAAATCAGGCATCTCATAGCTGAGGATTCAGGGTGAATAACAGGTAATATTGCCTCATGGGGAACGTCTTTCCTGATAAGCCTCGAAACATTCTGCTTCTCATTATTCTGGAGCAAATTTTTTGTAGAGAAAACTCCACTAGGGGTATGCAAAATTAGAACGTTATCTGGGTTTGGAGATCTGCACATAAATAAGAAAATGAAATCAATTCTATCTTGTCGAAGTGTAAGGGATACAGGCTTTCTGGTTTAAGCTACAGGTTTTGTATGACATCATGGCCATATGTTGGAAGATGGAACTTAAAAATGAAATGACTATAAGCCTGGAAAGGTGCTTAGCATTTCATGACGCCTAACAAAAGGACAAGAAAGACCAAATGGCAGACAGAGAAAGGGAAATGTAGCAGATCTTTTATAAGATGTATACCTATGATGTGCACAATATGAAACCATTTTTATAATCTGACTGCCATTACTTTCCAAGCACTGTAACTGCAATAACGGAAGATGTGTCAAAATGTAATCATCTCTTTTCACTAATTTAGATTAAAAGAGGGCACAGAACACAGATAAAATAAAGCAGAACACCAACACAGCACTTGATGGTCTAAACCACAATTGCTATGAAAAGAAGTTTAACCATGATTGTACGACAGAAGTAAAATGTGCATAGGTACAATTGATGTTTACACAAAACATGTTGAACAAAATGCAATAGATTATAGATACTATCTTATGCAATTTCCTGGGGGATAATTCACAAAGACAAATACAAGTAGAAATTGGTTAGCAGATCACCAATCTATAGCTCATAAAGCACATCCAATAACTATGTCATCCTTAAAGCTCATTACATTCAATGATAAAAAGTACCATTTACTCACATAAGCATGATTCCAAGAAAAAAAAAGGTATTATCCTGATCAATATGTACCTCCATGCAGTATCCTGCTCTTGATGCACAGGTTGCATGATAATAAGTGGAACACTTGCAGCATTGTGCACAGGCACCATGCACCTGCTTGCATATCACACAAATCTGTAGCCAAAGCAGCAAAATGGAGAAAATAATTACATTAGTTTCAATAATGTCAATTGTTCTAGAATTAAACCAGCGCAGCTGTTGAACAAGATTTGCAGTAAGATCGCACAATCTATTCTGGGAAAAGATAATATTATAAGAAAAATCTGAAAATGTTAACCTTTTTAAAAGACTCTAAAGGAATATTCAATATATTTCCTGCAGGTTCCATTCTCTCGTCCCTAGGAAAAGTTACTTCAGGTTGAAACCAAGCGCATGTTATATGAACCCACAGTGTGTCAACATCTGTTGGCTTCAGAGCACCCCCTATTGAAAACCCAGCAGAGTCAGTAAGTCCCATACGAAGCCACTAATTAATAGGCTAACTTGTAGCAGATACAGTTTTCTTCCTAAACATCAGCTCATGGAAGAAAACATGACAGATTCATCAGGTAAAAGATAATAGCTGACAGAAGAAATTTCAAAGTAAATTTTCTTTGATAGATTTTGCAAAGTGATTTTCAAAAATTAACAAAATAATTAAAACAGTTCACTTTTTTATTGAATAAAATATAAATTATTCCTCTACCACCCAATCAGCAGAACATTCTTCGAATAGGATAATTATTAAATAGCTCTCATAGTAAGAAAAGAACCTTTTACAGGGCATAGGCAACACTCCCGTTTATGTTGAGGGGCTTCACATGCTCTGCAAACCCATGAGGTAAAATCCTGTATGTTTTGCGCTCCATAGCATTCTTGGTGGACAGCTACTTGGCATCTGGAAAAGGTATAGAAAAATTAAACTAGGTGCAAGAGTTATCTCATTGAAAATATTTCGTTGACCTTCTGGCACCAAGTTGCAATTGTGCCTAATGAAAAAACTTGGTGACAGAAAGGCAAAGGACCCAAATGAAGAAAGCACAAAGTACCTGTTGCAGATGATGATTTTATTATATTCCCAATCTTCAACCCAGCGACAAACAGCACAACGTTCAGTTGTCCATTTAGCATATAGTGGATCATAAGTTTCTGCTAGATGAAACCACAAACACACCCAGCTCACTTAATAAGCTTGCTGTGGAGGCATAAAGTTTGCAATGACAGAGGCATAAGTAGCCAACTCAAATGATAAAAGCATTCTACCTTGCAGAATTTCTAATAGCTTTTCTTTCCTTGTTTTGACAGATGCATATTTAATATTTCCATCGAAAGAATTTTCCAGCTGCAGGTCCATAGAAGAAGATATTCATATATATATATATATTAGATCCTCATCCAAAAGAATATTCTTAGTTTCATACAGTAATCATTTAACTCTACAAAACTGATGGCAACAGATCTCAGAAACACAATTGTGCAGAGAGTCTGAACAATATTTAATCAGTCTCAAGAATAGTATATAGGTAAGAAGCCAGGGATGACCTAGCAAGCTGCAGGAGATAAAACAAGCATATGACTACGGGAACTTTATCATAACCGAAAAATAAACCAAGATTCTGTGAAGTACCAGTTTCCATAATGGTTGCATGGTGCTTTTGACTTTAACACTAATCTTCCATTTTTTCTTTCTGGAACCAGTATGCCTCTCCCACTCACTAAGTGTTTGCTTCCGCTTCTTGCAAGAGCTGCAGCTACATAAAACACTGCGAGAGAAAGCACCAAATTCAGATAAGGAAGTAAAATTTGAAGTTGTAAGAGAAGTACACAAGTTACTTAGGATTCATGAGAATTTGAGCATGTAAATTCTGATATATCAACAGTTAGAAATGCAGTCATCGGTCACTAAAATTAGTCAAGTTTTGTGACTTTTGTCTCAATAGAAAGATTCAACAGCAAGGCCTTAGAGCCACATCCTTTAGAATGGCCAAGCGATTGCCCAACAGATTGTTGGAAGTTAGAACTAGAAATAAACACAATGTGACAAGGAAGTGATAGAACCGAAAATGGACTAATATCAATATGATCACTGCAAATATTTGACCTTCTAACACCACTTCCCTAAGGATCCAGTCAATTAGACTAAGAAACATAGAATGGTCCAGGAAAGCTTGCTCAATTCGATATTTCTACAAGTGGTAGACTTTAAAAACTAGATGTTATAACTCTTTAACTTTTGTAGTTAGAAATCTAACTGCATATGTTAATTCAAGGCATTATTACTTAAATTATGAGGTCAGATTATATACATGTTTACATAAGTTTCAAGTGTTATGGAAAAGATAGTAATTACACAAAATAATACACAATCTAGCAATACAAACACCGATCGGGTCAATATGATTATGACACCCTAAATTGCAAATCAAAGGACATGGAGCAACCTGCTGAAAAATGTTTCACTAGATACTATAAGGTTGAAACAGTCAACTTAGAATTGAACAGTGCAAGATCAGCACTAAAGAAAAAATCCCAACTTTTAATGCTTACATGTGCTCCTTGGATAAATATAATGCTTCCATGCCATTACACCAAACAGGTATTTCACTGGCCAATCCCTCCTGCAAATTGCTGCTACTGCATCTGTGAAAAAACATTTAGCTTCTTAGCATTATCTAGACATACTATTTCCAAGATATTCCAGAATAAGGTAAATGAGAGGTAACTAACTGCGTGCTGCCAGGCAAATTTTTCTTTGCGGCTTTCGGCACTTTCTTGGATTTTGCTTTGCAATCAGGGCAGAAATAATCAATCTCTTCCAAATCCTTCAACATAAAATCTCCAATCAGTAATAGGCAAACCAATAAGGAAAAAGAAAACAAAAAAACAAAGTGAGACCTCTATGTTGCTGCACGTTTTGTCACATTCTACATGAACCCAAACTTGGCATCCATCACAACAAACCTGATTTAAAATCAATATATGTTAGTATTATTACTAGTATCATTCAAGAGGAGCATCCGGTCTTAAGAAATTGCATGTTATACAGATCTTCTTACCCAATTTCCACCATCAGTATGATGCCAGATTTTCTTACATATACCACAATATTGCTTCGATTTTAATAGCTGCAAAGATGGCAAGCTACAAAGTTGTGAAAACCTACTAATTTGCACAAAGATTATGTCTAACAAACTCCAGAAGCCCTACTAGAATATTGAAAAGAACCAATCTGAAGCAACCACCAACATAGATCATGAAAGTAAGGTACAAACCTTATCACAATGTTTGCACAGTAGTTGTTCAGACTCATGCTTCCTTTTCTTTGCATACTTGGGTGGAAGACTCATCCCACAACTTTCACAATGGAGTTCTGATTTGCTTACAGCCTACAAAGAATTGAAACTGGTAAACCCATTGAGCTGGCAAAAACAAGCCTCCTAAATCATAACACCATTTAGATTTATGACTCCATGATACAATTAAAGCCACAGATCTCAGCAGAAATTAGTTGCCTTTAGAACTTGAGATTATGCATATATGGGGTAATAGGTGCAACAATAGAGAGGTCTATTGAGATACTTATATGTATTGCCCAGAGCATTATCCTAATAGGAAAAATGATTCAACTGCCCATTGTCAGGTGCTCAGTCAGGCATTTAGGCAATAGGAGAAATGATTCAACTATATCCTAATGGAAAATCAGTTTAAACAAACTCAAAATGGTCAATTTGTGAGAGATACCAAGATGGCCAGGAAGTGAACTTTTATGAAGATATGCCGTAAGCTTTCGATATGATGTTTTTTAATGTAACTACGCTTTGCTCAGTTATAGTGATGAGCCAAAGCCATCATAAGTATTCTTATGTCTTAGAAAGCCAAGACTTTATTCCTACAGTGTTTTACCAACAAATTATTGATGAGATGTTGCATTGATAACCAGAGTAACTAGCTTCTTGCCTGTGTATCTGATTGGCATTCCTGCTCGTGGTTTGAATCAGTGGCCTCCTGCAAGCCCCTATGAGCAGATTGATTGTATGCAGGCTGTGCAGCTGTGTCCGTTCCATCCAGTTGAATATCTAAAACGTCATGTACAGCTAAGAAAGCCTCTTCTATGGCCATCCTGAATTTGCTAGGCTTGGTCTTATACAACTGCTGGCCCTGAAACCTGAATAAAATAAAATAAACTGAGTAAATAATCTTAGAACCCATAGTAAAATTAGCTCTTCTATATAAGATTCGTAGTACATACCTGTCCAGATAATCTATGAAAGGAAAAAGCATCCCTTGCTTCACCCATGCATAATCCTGCTCAGAGACAAATTGACTCCAGGGTCAGATAAAGCCAAGCGAACAAATATAATTGAATGGCTAAAAGAGCATATTAGGAGAAACAGAAAAGGAAGATCCAAACACAATGTGTGATTACCCTTTCATTTCCATTCCCAGAATAGCCAAAGAACATCACACAAGTAGCACCAGGAATGCAGGAATTCAGAACTACTTCGGGAGCTTGTTGCAATGGATCAATCACCACCGCAGGCCAAGCTGGGTACTTCTTCCCCGACTTCGCCCAAACTACGTCGCCCAAAACAAAATCCTCCGGCCAAAAGAAATCCTCTTTTCTTTCTACACTCTCCTTTCGTGGCCTGCATTCCACCGCCGCAGTATTTAAATCACCACACACCTCTTCTAAAATTGTCGCGGCACTTGGATTGCTCTCCTCCACCCCACTCTCATTCAACGACGTGAGGGTACTACAGGAGAACGAACACTTCTTCCCACTTGTTACATCCCTGCACGCCACGTAACACTCCTCTTCCGCGAACAATTGTGGGTGCGAAATAGATTGTGCGCTAAAGGTAGCCTCTTTGTGGCTATAGATCCGATCTTTAGCTCCCACGAGATCTCCTTTATCGCGGAAACCTATCTCCGAACCTTTCGACTTGGGCTTCTCCTTCTTCCCGGCATCAATGAGGACTGAGTCCTTGAACCTTGAAGGCAGAACCTGCGCCCGCCCCCTCGACGTCCTCACCACAGGCTTCTCCTTCTCTCTCGACATCGATTCCACCTCTCTGTGGCAGATCGAGACCTCGGTGAAACACGACTCCACCTCCAAACCCTGCCGGAGTTCTCCTGAGATCCGGGGAATCCCAGCGCCGGAGACATCCTCGAGCACCTCGATCGGAAAGACTCCACCTTCCTCCTTCCGCCGCTTCCGCCGGCCCACCTCACCGCCGGAGACTTCCTCATCGCCATCGCCGGGAAAGGAGGGGTTCTCGGCTTTGCAGCGCTTCAGGGACGGCATCTGGGACCTCAGATTCCGCTTAATTATCATCCTTAGGGCCTTCTCAGCGGAGAAAACCCTAATTCCGATAGAGTAATCAAGGGTTCGGGGAGTGGAGAAACCCCTAATTGGCGAAGCAAAAGAGAGGTTCCGTGCGGTTGAAGGAGAATTTAAGACAGCGGGGGGGAGTTCGGGATCTCTGGTTGGTCACTCGATGCGAGAAATACTTGGATGGATTCACGATTTCTTCTCTTTCGGTTCTTCCCTCCTTCCTTTTGGCTCCAAATCCAAGTTGGAATCGAAATTTTCGAACGCGAGGAGAGAGATAAAAAGACGAGGTCGGGATGGCGTTACGATTTCAGCTTCGGTTTTCTTTTTCCTTTTCTTTTTTTTTTCTTTTTGCTCTTATTTCGTTAGAAAAATACGATGTCCAACATGCTTGTGTCCTATATACGATTATATAATTAATTCCTATATGTGCGTACGTAAGGATCCACCATGGCGGGAAGCGGAAACTGAGATGGAGGGAAGAGTGATTGGTTTAGAGCGAGTCGTATTTCGACTCGGAAAAAACTTCACATCCACAGTATATCATCTATTTAAAAGAACTGCATATACACATTTATAATCCAATATCAAAAATTATATTTTAGGTTGCGATTTATAAAATCTTATTCTTTTTATATACTAAGGTATAAATTAAATTAAAGAGATGTTAAAATATATTTTGTTAATTTTTAATTTGCAATATCTAGAGATGTGCATCTTAAAAATGTAAATAAACTGTTTGGTTTGATATATCTAGACGTGCGAATCTAAAACTTTGTTTGTTTTGGTATATATAACATCTATGTAGCATTTTAAAATATAATTCTAAGTTTTTATGTAGTTTTTTAACGTATATTTTTTCTCTCCTCTTTTATATAAAAAAAAATGCATCTGAAAAATAGTTTTTTTTTTAAATATACACTTAAATCTCACTCATTTCTATCTCGCTCTTTTAACTCATGTATTATTCTTCAATATTACAAATTTAGGACGACTTATTTCTTATTACATTTTAAACAAATATTTGGTCACGGAACTCTCTTATTCAACTAAGTACTTCAACATTTGATATTAAATATCTTAACGTTCCTTTTAATTACTTCAATATATTTTCTTAATTTTAATTAAAAAATATTATATATCATATTAGTAGGGACAAGAATATGGTATGCACATTTTTATTCTTTGAAGGGAAGAATGAAGTGCATATGCTGTAAATTATGATTTTTTTTTTCGATTTCGTAGGGTGATAAATTTACTAATTTTAAGATGTTATAATTTTGATTTATAAATTATAAAAAAAATATTTCATAAAGCCTCACTAACGGTATAATATTGATATATAAATATTGAGCCTAACTGATGCACAAGATATAATTAAGTTGGTACCTAAATTATAAAGAACCATTGGTCAGCTAATTACAACTTATTCATGATCAATACATATTATAAAGTAATGTATCTTTATGGCTCATATAAAAATAAAAAATTTGAACTCAATGGAAACAATGTAAGGGCCAACAAAGGATCACCTTAGATGAACCCTTACCATATTAGAGGGAAGGTGAGATGGCAAGGTTGTAAAGGTAGTGAGGTTGAACATCCAAAGAAATGCCACAAGATAAATATGGTGGAATTGATAATCGAGACATAGTAATTATAGCGAACGCGGCATGCTAGTGAGAATAGAATAGGCAATAAAAAAAGTGACAGTCAACAAAAAAAAAACATGTTAGGATCAATCCACAATAATAAAGCAAGTCTTTAGCGACCTAGGACCGACTCAACCCAAACCACGAGAGACAAAAGGCGGCAAAATCGAGACTCCACCTCCGACTATGTTGTTGGTCAGCCACTAGTAATAAGGACGAAAGGCGAGGAGAGATAAAGACGGTGACAATGAGAGGTTGGGGTGGAGTGAGCATTTTTAGAGGGGGTAATAACAAAGGGAGAGACTTCTACAAGGACGGAAAAAATAAAAAGGAAAAGGAAGGAGAGCGAAAAAAAGAAAGAAAGAGTGAAAAGACTCTCAAAGAGCTAGATGAGCTAAACGGGAGAGGGAGAGCGAAAGCGAGAGCGAGGGATTGCCTAGGACGGCAGCAAAGAAAATTTCCAGTAGAGGGAGAGTAAGGAGGAGGTGCCGAACCCTGGCGAGGTAAATGATGGTTATTAGGTAAGTAATATAGTCAGTCACAAATATTCAGTAAATCAGCAATAAATTCCCTGCTTATCTTAGCCAAAACCATCAAGAGTATCCAACTAGGATACAAATGGACGGTGCGACGCAACCCACGGTTTTGAGAACAATTCCAAATTTTGATCCTTTTGACTACGAAACAAGTCCAGCGTTTTATTATATTTTATAATAACAAAGCAATCTCAATCGACAGTGGCAATTTCGTGACTCCGCAGTAAACACGAAGATCTCAACTTCTTAAGTCGGCCAACTTGGACGCTACGAGGACGCTCGAAAGAAAGGTTCGCTCTTATATTGCTTCTCTGTGTTCCAAAAAATAATTTTCATTTTATTTTCTTCGATTAATCTCCTCTTGCAGGAAAAAGATGGCGTTCGAAAAGATCAAGGTCGCGAATCCGATCGTCGAGATGGACGGTGAGCAAAACCCCTAGTTTTGATCTCTGATTCGCAGCAGTTTTTTATGCTAATTAATTGCCGTATTTGGGTTTAGATTGGGTGTGATTTCGAAGTGGTTCGTTAAAATTTTCTTTTCGGTGTGTGCTTCGTACGGTAATATAAACGGTCAATTTCTTCGCCTTATCAATGTGTGTATCAAAAGTTTTTAAGAGCTCTGTCAAAGCTTGTATTTTCTTTTATTTTTTCGTTTTGTTTTTTGTTTGAATTCTTCAGACCTTTCGTCTGTTACCTTTGTTTCAGTAAATACATATTAAGATGCTTGTTTCAAGTTTAGACCCAATAGATCAGATGTGCAATGATGTTACTTGCTGTCGGGGAGAATAAATTACGGCAATACAATTTAAATAGGAACGGTTTCTGTACGAATCTTTTGAAAGAAGTCTTTGCGTTCTTTGTAGCTTTGTTTATTGTCGGTGAATCTATTGCACGTCATTTAGGTACTGTGAATAGAGATGATATTCTACCTCGCTGAGGAACTTCCCTTTGATTCTCCCCTTGCCTATGTCAACATAATCTTGGAAGGGAAAAGTGATTTGCCAAAAGGAGATTTTGTTGACAGTAAATCTATCTACAACTGATCTGATAAAATGAATTCCTAAGCAGTCGTCACAAATGTCATGTTAGATTTGTTAAAGGTCTCTGCAGTAAATATTCTAGGCACTCAGAAAACTTTGGAGCTATGTCATGTTTCCTTTAAATTACAAAATTTCAGATAGTGTTTTAGTTCATTTCATTGATGTGTGTATTCATCTGATATTCATTGCTCGTGTCATTGTTAAACTGCTATTGGCATCTGTTCTTTTGTTCTTTGGCACAGGTGATGAAATGACTCGAGTTATTTGGAAATCTATCAAAGATAAGGTGAATCAGGGCTTTTATCTTTGCAACTACTTCCAGAACTTTTCTTGCTTCATTTTTCTTGTTTGTAGATATCTCCTCCTTTCTTTTATTTCTTTTATTTCAATACAATTTGACAAAAATTCTCCTTTGTTATGCGTTTCATTGTATCAATTTTCTAAATGCAAGAGTTTGATGACGCTGCAGCTTATTTTCCCTTTCCTGGACTTGGACATAAAGTACTTTGACCTAGGTCTTCCTAATCGTGATGCTACAGAGGACAGAGTTACAGTAGAAAGTGCAGAAGCTACTCTTAAGTGAGGACATCATCTGATCAAATTTCTGGTCTTTATATTTTTGTTCTGGTTACATTTTCTCTTTGTTGTTGGAAGATCCTGTGTTTTGTATCTATACCAATATGTGTGATATGATAATTCTTTAATTCTTTTGATTATTTCTCCATGTATCGGCATTGCAAAATTTGACAATCTTTCTGTGTAATCCTCTCAGCTGCATTCTATTAAGTGTTAATGCTAATGAGTGCTATAATGGAAGTTATGTTATCTGATATACACATTGAAATGGCTAGTTACAAGACTTTCTCTTTGCATCCAGTGTCAGGGCTGCTATTTCCTTATAATATTAATCTAATTTCTTGATTTGCCACTTAATTGGTTGGACATGTATCCTAGATTATTTCATTATGTTGTTGCTATACTGTTTTCTAACCTTAACTCATTTTCTTCTGTTTGCAGATATAATGTCGCAATAAAATGTGCAACTATTACTCCAGGTATAGTTGAACTGATGGGAACAGGTGTTTTTACATATATGGTTTGTAGTATTGCACCTTCAGATATTCTTCTTGACTGAATTTAGATCTGTTTCTTCTATCATGGCTAACAGATGAAGCTCGTGTGAAGGAATTTAATTTAAAATCCATGTGGAAGAGTCCGAATGGGACAATAAGAAATATCTTGAATGGTATAATTTCTTTACCTTGTAGATTATCAGGTCATAAAGTATTCATTTTGTGCTCTTTCACATTTTTCCTCCTTCAGGAACTGTTTTCAGAGAACCAATCATCTGCAAGAACATTCCACGACTTGTAACAGGTAGTGAGGGACATGCTATATTTGCAATACCTTCTACTTCTCTATCTTTTATCATCTTTTGTACTTACAGGATGGACAAAGCCCATATGCATTGGAAGGCATGCTTTTGGTGATCAGTACCGAGCAACCGATACTGTTATTAAAGGGCCTGGAAAGCTTAAGTTAGTATTTGGTAGGTAAATTCTTAATTTGATATTAATCATTTTTATGGTTATCCAAATTTCTAGTATAAGTTGTTGTGGTGGCTGGTGCAGAGGTGCTTGATGCTTAGATGACTATCTTTTTTGTTTATTTAATTATAAGAGTTGTACGGAATTTGGGGATTGCATCTGGAATTGAGGTGTCTCTAGTTGCAACTTGGTATTTTGCTAGTGGATTAGGGGTGCAGGGGCCACACAAGCTCCAACCAGGAGACCTATGTATATGTTTCTGCTGCACTATGTAGTAATAATTAGGGCAATAACTGTATCAATCAAGGAAAGAATTAATACAATGATTGTGATTCCTTGTTTTTTGGTAGCTATATTACACTTTGTTTGTCAATAATTCTTGTGGTCTTGTTTTTTTTAGAGGGAAAAGAAGAAAATGTTGAGTTAGAGGTGTTCAATTTTAAAGGTGCTGGTGGAGTGGCCTTGTCTATGTATAATACGGATGAGGTATAGCCAAACATCTAAACTTATGATCTTTTAATCTGAATCAGAGCCTTTATAAATTTATCTTTGGATTTTTTTGCATGTAAAGTCTATTCGTGCTTTTGCTGATTCTTCAATGAATACTGCATACCAAAAAGGGTGGCCGCTTTATCTTAGCACCAAAAATACTATCCTCAAAAAGTATGACGGGAGGTATGTGGTTTTTCTTGTTTCAGTCCCATTCATCAAACTTCCAATGTACTGCAATTTAAGCCATTTCATCTGGTGCCATGTAGCTAAATATACTTATTCTTCAAATTTCCCATGATCATTGTATTTTCAATGTAATTCTGTACTGTAGGTTCAAGGACATATTCCAAGAGGTTTATGAAACAGGATGGCAAGCCAAGTTTGAGGCTGCAGGAATATGGTGCACTATTCGACTTATATAATTACTATGTTTTTTATTCCACTGTTATCTATTTGTCAACATGCTTTTGAGTTTTGATTTGGGCAGGTATGAACATCGACTTATTGACGATATGGTTGCCTACGCTTTAAAGAGTGAAGGTGGTTATGTGTGGGCTTGCAAGAACTATGATGGAGATGTGCAGAGTGATTTCTTAGCTCAAGGTATTTTTTTTTTCAATTTTTATTACCTAAATCTTATATGCCATACAATGTGTGCATGTTTATAAAATGATGTTGGTAAACTACTTGTTACAGTGCATTTGATAATCACTCCTTATTTTTCTCTATTTCTGTAGGTTTCGGTTCGCTTGGATTAATGACATCAGTGCTGGTACGTATACCTTTGATTGATCTGCAATGCCTGTTGTCCTCATTTATCACAGTTACATAAGATTGCTGCTACAATTAGTATATTAAATTAGGATGCTTCAGGTACACCTTTAGCTGTCACAGAAGAATTCAGTAGCCACTAAATATCTTGTATTTTGTATTCTATAGGTGTGTCCTGATGGAAAAACTATTGAAGCAGAAGCTGCACATGGTACAGTTACGCGACATTACCGAGTTCACCAAAGGGGAGGAGAGACTAGTACTAATAGCATTGCTTCCATCTTTGCTTGGTCAAGAGGGCTTGCACATAGGTGTGTGTAAATAAACGATTTCTTTTGGGTGGGAAAGATAAATCTTTCATGGCAGAGCCTAAATGAACACAGTAGTGCATAATTTTCTGACTGTGGAAAACAGTGAATTTTGTGATATTATGATCCTTTATGTTCATCCTGATCGTTGCTTGTAAACTTCATATCGTGACTTAATTCGGTTGCAACTTATTGATCTATAGCAATCATTTGAGTCCTATTATTTGGTCTATGTTAAATGTTTCAAAGTATTGGACTTCAATGAATCCCTTATATTGAAGGTACTAATCCCCTTATGTATGTTAAATACCTGAACAGGGCAAAGCTTGATGGCAATGATAGGCTACTTGATTTCACCGGGAAACTGGAAGCTTCTTGTGTAGGAGTGGTGGAGTCCGGAAAGATGACCAAAGATCTTGCCCTCCTCATTCATGGATTCAAGTACTCACAGAGGACACTAATTCTCTAGATGATTGATATATTTTGTCTTTTATTTAAAGTGAAAGAATGTAACTCCTACTATCATTTGCAGGGTTAAGCGAGAACATTACCTGAACACCGAAGAATTTATCGATGCTGTCGCAGGGGAGCTAAGAGCAAGACTATTTAGAAAATCAAAGCTGTAAAAGTTGCGTTCAGAAGTGGTATATCTCCTAAACCTGATTAGCTAAGCTTATTTCTAAAACTTTGAATAAGGTAGCTTAAATCGATTTAAAAAAATTATGGTGTTCAGTTATATCGGTTTAATGGTATCATGATAAGAGTTGATATTATATATAAAAAAACAATAAATTTAGGTGATATTTTGTTAAATGACGAAAATATATATATTTTTACAGTGAATGAATGAGGAGAGGAGAGGAGAGAGGGAGGGAGAGAAATATTGAAAATGATAGTTAATGGAAGAAAAACCTGCTTAAATAGGTTGGTCTAAATTAGTTTTGAGATAAACTACAGTTCTCACCAACCTCTTCTCACTATCTGTTCTTTGGAAGCTATCATTTGATTCAGGATCATTGCGGTATTTGCTCTCTGCTGACTGTGTACATAACATTGCAGATCTGAATAAGTTGGAGGTGCAGAGAGAAAGACTCCAACATCCCCAAACGCGGAGTCGTCAGATCTTTGATGATAAAAGAAAAGAGGAATTCTGTGTATTATTTGGGGGAATAAAGTTATTCACAGTTTTTATTGGATTATATCTATATTTTATATCTCAAATAGGACCAGTTTTTAACAGCTTAACAGCGCTGCGTCCTTTTCGTGAATTAAAAAAGGGGGGCTAGTTTTATCTACATATTATCTTGAATAAGAATGCACGTTCTGTAACCAACGCTTGTGCATATTTAATAAATTTCTTTTTCTGCCCTCAGATTTGGTATTATATATTTTTATTTATAATAATTATATAAATTAAGTTAAGTATTAAAAGAGTGGCCGTATCAAATTATATTATTAAATTTATGGAGATTAATAAATTATTGTTGTCTATAAATGGCTTGTTTTCTTTGATCAGGTTTACTGAGCAATTCATCAAACACGTTGTTGCATAATTACGCTTCTTTTTCTATATCGACCACACGTAATTGGGTGCATATGACCCATCCACAGACTTTTCTTCAGTAGCACAATAAGCATGTTCTATTAAAGTAGACGACTTTATTTACTTTCTGGTAATTACAGTTATATCTTTGGATTTAATCATATTCATAAAGAAAATGATGGACAATAACGGAATATAACGCAAATTTGGTGAACATAATTAATTACATCGACCTACGGATGGAAGCAAATTTTATTGTTTCCCAATATCTCTCCGCAGACGAATTTGGAGCCACCCACCAGTTGAGCCCTCGACCAGAAGTCTCAGTCCTCTTACGAGATCCAGAAAGTAATGGATAAAAGTGAGAATTATGAATAGAATCAATCCGAAGCTAGAAGAAACTAACCACTCTACTTCCACGCCATGTCCTATTCCTCTTCTTCTGCTGCTTTCCCTCGTCTCCTACCTCGGCCCTCTTCTTCTACTTGTCGCTCTAGAAGGTCACAACTTTTATATATATCGCTTAAACCCAAAAGACCCAGAGGCGGAATCACTTGTTTGAGGCTTGGAGTGGAGGAAATTTCGGAGCTTGCCCATAACAAGGTAAGGATAACCTGACTCACCACTTGGGTCTCGTTCTTGGGATTAAATTGAGAAGAAAAATCTCTTCTGTTTGATTGGTAATTTGGTTTGTTTCCAGGTTCTGATAGCATCCACTCTCGCATCTGCCATTGGGCAGCTCTCGAAGCCACTGACTTCGGCTATTGGGGGAAAGGGCATCGATTGGAGGGCGGCAGTTCGGTCGGGAGGAATGCCTTCAACCCATTCCGCCGTAAGATTAGTTTCTTCTTGTGGTTTCTTATCCACTTACCTTATAAGTTGACGTACTTGAGGCTAAGGAAATGTCTTTTGTTCAAATGAATTGTTTTCCTCTTCTGGTTATTATTTAATTTTCAGCAATGAACTCTTTATTCATAGTGCTCTCAAACTGCTGTTAATTTTTCAGAGTGTTGTAGCTGCTGCAACTTTACTAGGTCTTGAAAGGTGAGTGAAATATTGCTTTCCCTAAATTATGTCGCTAAGAACCGGTACTTGCAACCCATGCTGATCTATATATGTTTGGTATAAAGAACAATGCTTTGTCATTTACCTTCTGGTTGCCAAAAGTAATTCATATTCATCTATTGGTCTGTAGAAACTCTTTGTTGGATGTTAGCAGTGGTTTGATCTTCATATAACCTGGTTGATTATGGAGTGCAGGGGATTCTCGGACTCGATTTTTGGCATGTCTGTTGTCTTTGCTGCAATCGTTATGTATGATGCTCAGGTTTGAAGGATTTTGTTTGACCCATCTCCATGGCATTATGCTATTTATTAAACTAGCATTTGTTTGTTTCATGTGATAACCTAGAAAATTAGCTCTCTAATAGGCAAGAATTAGATAAACCACCATTTCTCTGGGTTCAAGGTACATATTTAACTGATTATATTTGAGAAAATATACATGGAAACATATACTTTTATGCATACCACATATACGTGTATATACATGGACATTCTTTTAACTGGAACTGAAAAAAAAAATTATAGCATCAATGTGGATTACTTATGATAGAGTAAAGTTTAGGATCAGTTTGAGGACCATGTAGCAGTCAGTCTCCACGAATTTGCTGTCCGCTTTATATGTGATACTTTTACAATCCAACCCCACAAGGACGGCATGTGTTGTCAGCCTGAGCATTTCATATCCTTCCCAGCACATGCGCTTCTCTTTGTTCTGTCTCTCCTATTTTCACTACTATACAAAGCCGCTCTTTTTACTGGCATTCTCATGTGTTAATGACCATGCTTATACCATCTCATGTGTCATCCAGCTTTCCTTGCACAGTAGCATAGACATGGTAAAGGAATGCAGTTATATTGCTTTTACTGGTTCTAACAATGTTAAGTTTTTGCATGTTTGGGGAATAATAGACAGTCTGATAAATAGAATGTGGGAGCAAAATGGTAAATGACATTGTGCCAGTGGTCAAACACTAAACTCTGCTTGCGACATAAGCTAATTTTAGTTTTGAAATTAATATCTGATGTATAATGCTGATGACCCTTTCGGACGGTGGCTGGATGCACTAATAACTAGTTCTCTGGTATCTTCCTTTCCATTTACCCCTAGCCTATCTAGGATTTCGGATCTTCTTGGCAAATTGTTTGCTTGGCCTTTTAGCAACCCATTTGAGACTCTGGTTAGTGACAAACTCAAAAACTTCTTTGTCTAGGCTGTGCTGCAGTAACTGAAATTACATTTCTTGGTGCAATCGTATCTTTTATTTCGAGAAATCATGTTAACGGATTATATCCTTATATAAACTTTATTGTCCTGTCAACCTCAGGGAGTTAGAAAAGAAGTGGGTTACCATGCACAGTTTCTTAACATGATGTTGAGTCTCCAAGAGAAGCCGGCTCTTCATTGGGACCAAGATGATGCAACTCAGTCTACGCCTGGAGTTTCCTCCATCAATTCTGAGGAAACTGCTCCCCTAATTTCTGTGCCCCAGAAGGCAAATATGTATGGCTCCGATGCAGATTCTTATTCATTGTGTAGTAACGGAATTACATCCAGAAAATTGAGTGCAACACAGAGCTTTAGAAATGATGTCGTGGAACCAGTAGGGAATGCCTATAGATTTCACAAGCCATTGAACGAATTTGTTGGTCACACAAGGCTTCAGGTTATAGTCGGTGCACTACTGGGTTTCGTCGTCAGTGTAGTTATTGATATTGCACTGTAACTTTCAACTGTTAGTTTTCTTATGCTCAACAATATATAGCCAATTGATTTTGTGATAACATAGTCACTTTTCTTCTATGCTCTACCATTTACAAATAATGTAATCTTTCCCTCATCTTCTTGTAGTGCTTCTTCGCTTTTTATCAATGATGGTCGAGGCACCCAGTTGGAAAAGTTTGTAATCTTTTTCATTTGTTACAGAAATTAACTCGTCAAATTAATTGGTAGGTATAGTCTTTTTTTCATATACTATATATCCTGGATAAGTTGAAATCTCAAAACCAATCCGTACTTATTGAAGCTCAAGGGTCAGATAGAAAAACAGGAACACAAGGAAATAAATTCCTATGTCATTACAAACAATAAAATTAAATGGATTTAATATTAATACCATTATTTTCTCAAAAGAATAATTCATTTATATTGATTTCCTGATTTGGTCCCAATCATACCCTAATACTGCTATTTTAAGTTGGCACGTCCCATTATGTGCTAGATAGCATTAGCAGCCTGCTGTGTGCTGATGATAACTTGCATCTAAATTACTGTGACACAAACAAAATTTAGAAGCTTGCATCTATTGACTCCAAAATAATTCCGCATTACATATAATGTTTCATTTACAACATCAAAACGAGTTGAACTTCAGAAGTTCATATACTACAACATCATAACAATCACAAGGGAAATTTCAACTGGAACTTTTGCAAAAACCTCAGAAAGAGAATCCATCTTATCCCTTCCTCTGCAATTCTAGTGGAACACGAGTAACATGCGGTACAGCAAAGCTCGACAGACCCGAATGCTGCAACTCCATCAATTCCTCCCTGCTATATTTTATTCTTTCGTCTATTTTCAAGAAAAAAAAAGAATCCTGTGGTAAGAATGCAATGGCTGTCGATTAAGATAAAGAAATGCACAAGCTATGTACTTTGGTCAATAAGCAAAGACTTTGATCTATGTGATAACACAATTACCTACAAATGAGGTCCCTGCAAGACCATATGGGGCTTGTGCAAATGTCACTTTTTTTTGTCTTAGTTGATGAGCTTGGGTCGTCCTTCCATGATGACATGGAGCAACAGAAACATCTCGTTCTGAATGAGGCATCTCAATATGCTCGTGTTTCACCTCTATCTGAGGATGACTTCTACAGAATGATGCAATCACATCCTCAGTTAAGAGCCAACATCCTCTCAAATCCAATAGATGAAGTGTTGCTGGGGGCACATAGTGTAGAAGTCCAAGGCTGGTCAGCACAGTCCCACGAAAACCAAGAACTTTCAAGTATAAGAGAGAAGATAAGATACACAAGGTAATATCAGACAGGAAATCACTCTTCAGATACAAATATTTTAGTTCTTTGAAGGAAGCCAAGGGTTGTAGAACTTTATCAGTCAAATTTGTCTCTTCTAAGTTTAAGCTTTCCAAATGGCTAAGATTTTGAAGAGCACATAATGACAATGTTCTATCCGGTTCGTCCCTGCCCCAGTAAACCAAACCTGGCATTCCAACAGAAACATGAGATTTTTGTGTAACAATACTTTAATGTCAATAATGGCTAAAGCCACTTTCCAGGTAAAACTCTACCTTTAATATTTGTGTGGCTTAAATCTAATATTCGTAAAGAGAACATCATACTGATGTATGAGAGAGCAGAATCATCAATTGCCGTGTGAGCTAAAGAGAAGGATTCAAGTTTTATAACTGATCCAGCCAACATGCACACTCCGTGGGAGGTGAGCTTAGTATTGCTAAGGTCTAAATATCTCAAGGTTGCTCCCACATTGGCAATGTGTTCAACAGTATTATCAGTTATTCCGCTGAAGCTGAGATCCAAATGTTCCAGTCCTTTCATATTGTCCAAGAAGTAGAATTTGCTGATGGAACATCTGGACATGTCCAAGAACGTCATAGAGCTCACTTCCATACAAGAGAATGTCTCATCAATATCAGCAAAACTAGCTCCAGAGACAGAGAGTTTTGCTAAAGGAGCACTAGTTCCATAATCCCCATGAAATACAGACTGGATGGTGCAATTACTCATGTTCAAGCATCCGATGGAAGGAAGATATGGCAAAATAGTGACATTGGTCCATGCAATATTCAGGAAACACAGTTTAGGAAACAACCTAAGGCCAAAAGCTCCGCTATTAGAAATCTGACTACCCCACATGTCCAGGTACTCTAGTTTTGTCAAATTCTACAACAACAACAAAAAAGAAAATCAATATCAGCAATTAATTGAAGTGGAAGAAGAGAAAAAAATTTCATAAATTTTTTTTACCAGTGATAGTTTTCAGATAAAAGTAAACTGATGTAATCTAAACAGAAAGCTTGCATTTTAGGGTAACAAAATGCCCTAATAATTATCTGAGAGACAACTGCAGATCTAGACAATGTTGTGATTAGTAGATTTAAAAAAAAAAGAATAATCAGAACAAAACTTCCAAATTCTGAAGGCATCCTAATTGGAGCCACAAAGCAGAATGTTAGATGACAAATCCAATATATGAGATACTGAAATTAGGTTAAAGGTATACCTGTAATGACAACAGTGCCTTATCACTGAAGGCTATGCCTCCCAAATCCAACAAATACAAGTTTGTAAGCGAAGGAAGGAGCATCACTCCATCATCAGTCACTCCAGTCTCTGAAATATATAGCTTCTCCAGAGTTTGAATGGATATGATATGCTTTATGCCAGCATTAGTAATTTTAGAACACCTTGATAGGTCCAACTCCTTCAAGGTACTCATTCCTAAGGGCAAGAAGTAAATTTAATTGCCTCACTAATAAAATTTTATTAATACAATTCACGACATAAGTTTCTTCTCATACACATACTTTCTTGTGATGAAAAAAGATAACATTCTCTACAACAATGTCACAGTATTTTCAAACCTTTGCAGAGAATGATAACATAGTTGTGCCAACTATGAATTATCTTTAGCAGAAGCTCATCAAAATTGGAGAGCCTATTAAAATCACCCAAAAAGTTTGTACCAATGTGAACCACCAAAAGTTACAGCCAATTGTGTTTGTCCTTTCTCTCTCTTTATATTTTGAAGACAAGAACTTTTACGACTTGCCAAAATTGAACTTATGCAACGATTTAAGAAACTTCTCATAAGAAAACCATCACATCACATCACATCTAATAAGTTTACTAAAACAAAGTTCATACCAGAAATTGGCCAAATAGAATAATTGTTGATGCCTCTGCAGTCCGCAAGATTCAACTTTCGCAAACTACGGAAAGCACCCAAATATGCCATCCACTCTGCATCTATACTACTGTCACCTTTCAAGTCAATTTCCTCCACAGGGTACTGGAATACTCTGCATAGCAAATGCAGCAAACACATTATCAAATGAGCAAAGAGATAAACAAAATGGCAACAATATCACATAGGGCAGAAGCTGGAGAACAAGGTTGTAAGAGATTGTATATATTTGTGACCAAGAGCCCATCCAAAGTCATCTTATAGACCAAGCAGAATGATGCATTCCTTAGCTTGGTGCAAAAGGCTGATAGCAGGTTCCTTTCAAGCCCATTGTAGACAATAGACGGGCGGACAAATGATCATGTAGTGCCTAGGTGGGCGCTCAGAATTCAAGATGGTTAAAAAATAATCAAATAAAAGAAATCATAGTTAGAAAAATAAGATAAAATCAATACCTATAATCTAAACATTATACTAATACATTGTTGTTAAGAACTATCATTAGCTATTAAAATCCACTAATTCATCAACATGTATAATATTTTTGAATTTCAGAGTCAATATACGTACTAAAATATGATAAATATGATATGAGATGCTAAGGTAGTCACCTAGGCGGGATCTAAGCAAAGTCTAGTTATATTCTATCTAAGATGGGAGCCTACGCATTAAGGTGGAAGTTTTTCAAAACAATGCTGGAGAATTGTCGTGCATGATCTGCGTTAACAAATATATTCTCCAAATTACGAGAGATATGTAGATATTTCTGGAATTACTGATCAGAAGGTCAAGAACAAGAAATTTATCAATTGTAAAAACTTAAAACTAAGTTTACTAGATCAGTTGCTCGTTAAGTTCAAAAAAGTTTAAGCCTTTTGAATCAAAATTATAGGTATTAAATCACCAATTAAATTACCAAAAGGACTCTTCGCTACATTTTATTCCATTAACCAAGCTGGATCTTCTCAAATTCCGAGATCGTCATAATAGAATGACTAATTAAACCAACCATTGAGTTGAGACACATGAAGGTCATCTTTTCAATGCCGAACTAGGAAACTGGAAAATGTAAGAACATCGAAGATAGAATAGAGCGCACTCGAGCAAGGAAGGGTAGAGAAGTCGGCGTTGAATGAGGCGTCGGAGAAGGGAGTCGGCGAGATTGCCGGGGAGGAGCTCGAGAGTTCGCCGCTGCCGCCGCCACTTCTCCACGCTCTCGGCGGTGGAGCTCGCGGCCTCTATGCACAAATCCACCAGCCTTCCACTGCCGTGCTCCATACAGAGAGAGAGAGAGAGAGAGAGAGAGAGAGAGAGAGAGAGAGAGATGAGATGGGATTTGGGCAGAAAGGAGTGTGGAGAAGGGTAACTTGGTCAGCAAGGAGAAGTCGATGGCGAGATGAGATCTAATGCACGTCAGCTTATTGTAATTGGATCCGACCAAATAAGGATCCAAATGCTAGGATCTAGATCCGGACTTGGTTATCCATATCATTTTGCCTTTAATGTAGATTACATTTCGATTAGACACGTTAATAACAGGTTAATGACTTAGGAAATTATCCATCCTTTGGAGTTTGGATTATATTTTCGATTCCCCGCAACATGCAATTAGACTTTGAATCTACATATCCCTACATGCACATTTTTTTTTCGGCCCTTTTATTTTTTTGGACATAAAAAGAACGAAGAAATTATCTAATCACACAGTCTCTATTCATATTGCGAAGCAAGCTTAAAGCTAACATCATTCAGTACACAAGCATATATAGCTTTGTTTGATGAAAGAAACAAAGAAGAAAAGACCACAAACGGTAATAATATTAGCTAGGAAAAGGAGGACGAGCATTTCAACTATCAAACTCTATCTCTCCAAATCCTTTGCAAACTATTTTAATAAGAGGAGAAAGAGGATGAGCACACTCCCATTTGGGTCTCTTCACTCCTTCCTCCCCAATCGCACTTGCCTAGACTAAAATATACTACCTAACTCTTAAAAGCACACTAATTCCTCAAACTAGCTTATACCCAGAAACCCAGATGTCAGCTGGAGAAGCTGAGTGAATGTAAACGAACTCGATGCTCATTCCACCGGGAAGTGACTCCAACCATTCTGGAAACACGTAAGCATAGCGAGATTTGACGAGGCCCCATAATGGACCATGAAGCTTAGACGTGCTGATGTGGAGATCCTTCACAGTCTTTGGTGAATTGTTGGTCACTGTGACAGAGTACCTATGGTAAGTTTTACCTTTCGTAATCCATGAAGTCGTTGCCTTTTGTTCAATGGCAATTGGCGAAGTGGTTTCAGTAACTACTGTCAAGAAAACGGATGCAGCCATCGTTAGGATTACAAACATAATTAGTTGAATGGTTGTGTTGATTAAATGGTCAGTTGATACGTATCCTTAATTACCTGGAGCAGGAGATGTCAAATTAGGTGCAGGAACTAACTCTGCAAGCAAAAGACACATCTCATGAAACTCAATACTGATCAAATAAGTCTTGCATAAAAGGATTCGCAAAGCCATGCACTTAATTAGTTACCAGTAAGTAGTTGATTCGATCTACCATTAAGGCGAGCGAGTAAGCCGATCATAGGAGCATTGTTATACGTCGTCGGCTCGGTCTGCTCGTAGTTGTCTCTGACGTCGAGGAAGTCGTCGTATGCATCTGGGCCTCCGACAATGGCGCCATCAAGGAGGTTCGGATCACTGGCATCGCGGCCGTACCACGTCGCATAACCTCCCCTGCAGCTAACGAATGTGGGATTAATCTTGATGGACACGATGGAGGAGCCACGGTGGTGGACTTGCTGCGGGTAGGTGTTGCCATAGCCGACCATGTAGCTTGTAGCTCTTGGATTGTCTCCAAGAATGTAGTCCACCTGAGAAACAAATTAAATTTATACAAGTAGTAATACTGAAACCATTTCACAAGAAAAGAGTGGGAAGAAACAACTCACCTGAGACTTCGCAAAATCAAGAAGCTCAGAAGGTTGGGCAGTCCCTGCGGCGCACTGGATGCTCTTCCCGGCCGCAGCAAGGTAGTCGGCGTAGACGGTGAGCAAGAAGGAGGCGCCGGTGACGAACTGAAGGTTGTTCCAGCTCTGCTTGTGCATCAGACCGCCGGGAGTTCTCGGTACGTTTCGAGCACCTTTCCCGAGGCACGAGCACATGAAGAACTCCGCCTTCTGCTGATACCTCTCTAGCACTGACGAGTGCTGAGCTACATTGCCATTGCCTTGAAGAAGGAACTGCAAGAACTAAATCTATTGAGTACTTAATCGGCCATTACTAACGTAATTAATTACTAATAGGTACCTTTGTCGCTAGTACTTGTGCACCAGCATATTTAACATCCCAACCGAACTCGGTCATGGCCCACCCTGTCCCACCCAATGCATCGCCGTTATTGGCCACATAGTCCAGATAGAATCGATCATTAGTCGCTTGGTATAGCCACGCCGCGGCCCACAAGAGCTCATCCTGCATCACATCGACAACCGTTATCAGATAGGATGATCTCAGCCGTCAAATCAGTACAGTCCGCTCACGTGCGCCTCACTTACCCCGTATCCACTGAAGGATTGATAGTATTTCTGAGCCACGAGAATACTGCGGTCATACTTCCCTCTGTACTTGTCACCAAACTCGAATAACTGTATACGATAAAATAAAATAAAATAAAATAAAAAAGTTAAAAAATGAAAAGTAAATCGAGAGAATAGAATATTATGATAACGTCTCTCAAAAAATGTGCGCCAGCGGCGATACGCGAACCGTCACTGACGGAGTTACTACGTGTCGCAAAACGTACGTTTCGCGCCGTGCATCAAAGTAAATGACCGGTTAATGTCGGCTTCGTTTTACACCAACACCACTGACCTGCTTGGAGTGTTGGAGGAGCCGGTTCGCGTAAGCCGGGTCGGACCGGCGAAACACGAGAGACGCCGCGGCCATAGCGGCTGCTGTCTCGCCCGCGAGATCCGAACCCGGATGCTGGGCGTCGATTCGATAAGCTTGGCGGTTCGTCGTCATGTCCTCCGGCCGTTGCCAGCAGTAATGGTCCGTAGTACCGTCACCGACCTAAATAATTATTATCACCAAATCACAAGTTTTAAGTTACAAGGATCGAAATACATGCATCTCAAATTAAAAAGAAAATAATAATAATTGAAATTGAAACAGTAGGTAGTGACTCGAACTATTATATGATAACATTTGACCGGCCCATGTGACGGTTTTAATTGGCAAGGGTGACAGAGAAAGTGGGCAGTTATTATTAGTTACATCTGGTTTCGCGCCAATGGCTCTTCGGTTACATAAACACGGCAAGGCTTTTCTGGAGGGCAGAGGTCAAAGGGCATTTATGTCATGAACTGAAAAATTCCCGTATCGAATAATAATGAAAGATAGGGTGTAAACTGTAATAAGCACATAAATATAAGGTATCAAAAGAAAATGTGAAAAATCTCTTTTTCTTTCATTATTCACGAAATATGCGCATGTTATGAAATCAAAACCTAGACTAGCACATAAAAGGTGAAGGAAAAGAAAAGAAAAATAGTAATGAAGAAGCAAAAGGCACAAAGGAAAGAGGGTGACCTCCCCATAGAGGACATAGGGCTCAGGATGAGCCTTGATGAAGTAATCAGCACCCCACTTCACAGCATCCATGGCATGGCCCATCTCTCCACTCTCAGCTATCTGCTTGCCATACTCCAGGATGCTCCACGACATCATGGTAATGGTGAAGGCCATTGGCAGCCCAAACTTCACATTGTCCCCTGCATCATAGTACCCTCCAACAAGATCCACCTGTGATTATTACAATAGAGCCAAGTTAATATGCATATACGTATATGAGCAAGTTTCTAGCTATATGACCCCATCAAATCTGGCATCTTGTTTATGAGAAAGCCACGCACCCCATTAGCCTTTCCATCAAGAAGGCCAGAGTTGGCTCTCCAGTTGACCCTCTGGTTGGCGGGGAGGCTCCCAGATCTCTGGGCCTCAAAGAAGAGAATGCTTTTAGTGAGAGCCTTCCCATAGTCATGCCCACAAGTAGCCAATGGGACCAAAACAAGGAGGAGGACATGGAAAAAGACCACAAGTACACCCGCCATTTCTACTGAGCCAATGGTGGGGGAGTGGAAAGGGGGATGGCACTGATCAGAAGGGGCAAGAGATTGGGGGAGGAGATAGAGTGGAAGCTCAAGAGACCTATATATATATATATATATATAGAGAGAGAGAGAGAGAGAGAGAGAGAGAGAGAGAGAGAGGAATGGGGATGGTGGGGGGGGGACTTCAACTGTGGCAGAGATTAATAACAAGTGCACTTTTCTTTTTCTGATATTCTCTAATGTGCAAATTACAATAATAATAATGTGCAAATTTTTGTTAGTTTTGTAGATTTTCTGTGCAGGTTGGTCTTCTATGGTGCTGATTATGCTACACCATGCTAAATTGTTTCATTCTTACGGTGCTGTTTGTGTTTAATCAAGTGAAAGACTTACTCGTAAGATGGATATCTTATTTCTGCTACTTTTCTATAAGATTATTTGTTGGATGTTCTAGATCTTATATTGTGCTCACTTATTGGTTAGTGTAAGCCAATTGCTTTAAAAAAACTAATGTCCTATTATCCTTTTCTATTGGTGCATGAATGAAACATCGTTTTAGAAACTTATAACATTGAAATCTCCAAGAGTGGAAGCCTACTTCGCTCTTTATGGTCTCTCTCTTCTCTGTTTTTTAACTCTCTGGAGCCGAAATCTTTTGCTTCTAAAAGCCAAAACAAGTCACGTGGCGCCGAATCCTCTCTTAAATTTAGGAGAAGGCGTAGACTGCTTTTAGATGAGGCTGCGGATTTAATTTATTTATATTTTATTTGTTTTTTGTGTGCAAAATAAACCTGTTCATCTTTCTTTCTTTTTTACATTTATTAGAGATATAGGTTATATTTCAAGTATTTCGAATAGAATACCACCTTTTTTGAATGATAATTTGAAAGCTCACTTAGTCTGAAATTTTATTAATTGCTCCCTGAAAAGCTATAAGGAGGATAGGTTGGTGAGTCTGCCTTTCTAGTTAATCGAATTGATAAATTTAGCGAGTGGATTTTTCGAACTGGAAATGGATAGGGGAATATTAGCCATCACGTTGAATTTATCGACGAATTATGTCTCGACTTTACTCACTATATAGCGAATTAAGTCCCAGAGGAATCAAAGTTCATGTACCAGGCTTTGGTTCAAACTTCACCACTTTTTAACTTTTGACTCAGTTGGGTATCCGTAAATGGTGGACAAGATAAGGTTGTTCTGACTTTTACCTTATTAAATTTGGTGGATTCACACTTGGGCAATTTAGGCATCCAAGTTTGGCATCCACCTTTCAAGGGATTTTTGGCTTTTCTCTCTTTTGAGGGTTTATTCACGGTAATTTCTTATCTCTTTTCTTAGATACATTCTATCTTTCTTCAATCCTCCTTCGGTATTTCTTCTCTCACGCATTCTTTTAACATTCTCTTCTCATCACCTTTTGTAATCCTAATCACATTGCCCTCTTTCTCTCGGTCTATCGTCTTCCATGACGTTAAGTCTATAGAGTTAAAGGTGGGTGTGAGCGGGGTAGTGCTGGGTTTGCAAGATAGGGATGGGTGCGAGGGTTGGTTCCCTCTGTTAATTTTAAAATTTAAATTATTATTTTTTAAAATAATTATAAAATAAAAAATAATGAAAAAATAAATACAAAATGGGAGAACCTTTCCACGTAGTCTCGTTAAAAACAAAGTCCGTAAAGATAAGAATTTTGTTATCAACAAACAGATTATCATATATCTTGAGAACTACAATTAAAGATTGGACTTTATCTCATAAATATTCTCTACTCTACTCTGTATCTTTAATTTTGATTGCAGGAGCATTTAGCAATAAGTCAATCAATCAAGGTTTAGACTTTAGAGGTACCACGACTAGAATTTCTACAATAGAAAGCTTGTTGCCTTTTAAAAGTGACAGTCACATCTCACAAGCGAGATTCTTAATTTCTTTTAATTTTATTTTGCTATGTAATGTTGTTAGATTAATATTTATTTCACATTGATCATATAAATTAAATCGTCTATATAATAGCCTACATTTTTAAATATATTCAAAAGAATCATCAATACTGAATAAGCGGATCCGATCCATATAATTCATAACACCTAAATGTTGAATTTGAAGCATGTTATTCAGTCAAAATCATATGAATTCCGGATTAAATAACCAAACTTTGAGCTTAATAAATATTTTGTCATGCTTCATCTATGTTCGGCCAAAGCTCTCCATTTCTCTTCTACATCAAGTCATAACCAAATGTCCAAGATCCAACATTGACTACCTAAACTTTTTAATTATTTGATCTTATGGTGGAAATAACCAAACTTTGCTAGACTTTGGTGTTATCTTGATCTAAGTTCTCTAGGTAAACCACAGATTTTATGTTACATAGAAACAAAAGATAAAAAAACCGAACCTAGGGCGAAGATTTATTAAGAAACTAATCCACTTGAGCAAAAAAAAAAAAACAAGCTTAATTTGAGTGGAATTCCAATTTATTTGGATAATTGTAAGATATTGTCAGTATTAATCCTTCAAATAGGAGTTGGATTCCCGTACCAGAATCCAATGCTTGAGTTTGTCGATTGGTCGACAGACGGGACTGAGAATCCGGCAACATCTCCGCCATCGTCGCCGACAAACACTCTATTATAATAGAATACGTGGGCTGCTGTTTGCCTTCATCACTACGTGGTTTATTTTAATATTTTTTTAATCAAAATTATTAAAATTTTCTTAATAATTTTAGTTTCCTTTTTGTTAACATCTATGTTCGAAGTGTATTACAAGTGGGAAACTCGGCGCCGAAAAGTTGGCCCTTGTCTCTTGGAGGCTTATGCTTCGCCGAATTATATAGTATTTTAGGATAGCAAGCCACGTGGATTCTGTGCAGACTCACATGGGATGCATATGGACACTTTCACAACATTGCATGCCAAAGTGACATATATATATATAATTCTAGTTAAATAATATAGGGAGGTGACACATATATAATCCATATATATTATTTGGCATTTATATCGCAGAGTGATATATATATATATATATAACTATTGGATTGCGATAAAGCCACGTATTAATCTTAGATTTTTATACATACGTTCGTCTTCAAAAGCTGTTCTTTTAGATATATTATGTGTGAGCCTTATGGTGTGATATCTTGTTTTATTTGTCTTACTGTTATAATTAAGGTTGATGCTTGTTTGTCATCCTTCTATCTTTCCTCTTAATTTATGTATCAAACTATTTTATTAAATAAAATAAAATATATATTTAAGAGCTTTGTTTTTTTAAAAAAAAAACTCTAATTGTAGCTTATATTTTAGAGTGGATGAGATGAAAGCAATTCATGGGCATGCATGAAAGCTGATCTTTGGATCATCCAATTAATCCATTAATTTATTATATCTTATTCTTATTGCTATAGTGTCATTCTTATTATGAGCTTTATGAATTAACCATCATCCTGCTTATTAATTCACCAATCAAATTGGCCTTGGACAATAATAGCCATTAGCCAGCAAATAATTCTCATAATATAAACAGTTATAAATCATCATGGAATAATAGTATGCTCGGGAGGAATGAATACTACTATCATGATAAAATTTAGGATAATAATCCAGATTATGATGATAATTTTTGACATGATCTATGGCATACAAAATTATATTAGAATAATAAAACGCTATATAAATTTAAGGGCCCAGGATAACTACCTATTTGTCTAGGAATAAGAAGGAAGAAATACTAACCGACAAGTCGGCAGAATACCATACTTTGGATTAGATCCAGCCAAAAATAAAATAAAAAGGAAATTGATACATTAATTGTTTGGGTATTATATATATATATATATATATATATATATATATATAGAGATTTAGTGCCAGTCTTATCCATGTCAATAATTCGCCAATAATTCTCATAAAAATTTCTCTATTTGTTATTGATTTGTTTCCAAAACCGATGCAATTTGTAGCGATGCTTTTGTTATTTGAAAAAAAGAAAGAAGAAGAATCTGTGTCAATTGTTTCTTTCTTGTTTGAAGTGGTTAATTGTTTGTTTTCTTAGCCTATATTGCCTAGCATTTCATAAAGTCAAAGTGAATGAATAGGCAGCTAGAATTTCATCTTTTGAATCTTTTGCTTTTGTAAAACAAAAGAAATCTTTTACTTTTTATCAGGTTGGAATTTTATAAATCTTCTTCTAACACAAGGAGCTTCTCATTCACATTTTTGGAGGAGATTAAGCTCATAAACTAGATATATATAAATTGAACATCAACACCAATCTTCCTGTTGGCTACCCTGAGCTGCAGTGGTTGAGGAGAGTCTAGAAAAGGGAATATATGGATTTTTTTTTGTATGCCTTCTTGATCTTATATTTATGTGTCCAAATTACTTTTAAATAACTATTAGTTAAATCTGAAATGTGGGATTAGCTCACTAATTGAGTGATGCTTGTGATCACTACAGCATTAATCAGGTGACAGAACAAGCCACCATTTGAACAGCAAAGAGTCAACAGAGGATTCAGCAAAGGTGAATCATACCACTTTTAACTTGGTTAGATCTTTTCTTGCAACAAATATGAGCTCCTCCTGCCTATACCATCACCATTTATTTGAAGTTTCACTTTCACTAGTCACTCCAAAATTCTTAAATAATGACAGAGATAAATAACAGCCATCTTCTGCCAACATGACAGTGGCATAGGCCAATAGGATGCGGTCACTTCCTGTCGCTATTAAGCAATTAGCTTCCATCATGAAGGACATATATCAAGGAGATGCCGCCACTAAGCCGGCCTTCCAAGTTATACACAGCCTATCTAGGGGTAGAAGCTTGAAAAATGGAAGCTTCACTTTTGTTCTCGATTATTCTCTTCGTCTGATTGAGAGCATGGCCCATTGATGGCATCGGCGAAGTATTCTTCAACTGAAACATGTTGAACATACATCAGGAATTCCTCGGCAAAATGACACGTTAATATAGAAGACAGAATGTGCAGGAAAATACGATGCAATGTGAAGGTCAAAATTACCTATATCATCCTGATCAGGGGAGTCAAGTAAGATGTCAGAGTCCGACGGCAGGAATGGAGAACCAGAGTAGTTTTCAAGAGCTCCAAGATCTGATACAAACCATATATGTGCATATGATACAAGCAGGAAGAGAAGCAAACAATTAGAATTAGTGTTTGATAAATATGTAGACTTTTTTCTATGGCCAAGTTCACTGAACTTACTGCTGAAAAGATGAAAAATATGTTTTTTTATATTGGAAGCTACAAATTTGTATAGGATTCCTACATTATACTAGTGGAATTTAGCATAAAGCATAGAAAATCTAACTCCGCTTAAGCTAAAAGTAGCTGCTACTGTCCTAAAATTACTAGACTCGACACAACATCAGAGTGATATACCATAAACAGATTACAGTAGATCAGATACATTGAGAATTTCAAAACAGAGGATTCCTACGTTATACTGGTAAAATTTAGCATATAGTATAGAAAATCTAGCTCCATTTAAGCTAAAAATAGCTGCTGCTGTCCTAAAATTACTAGACTCGACACAACATCAGAGTGATATACTATAAACAGATTATAGTAGATCAGATACATTGAGAATTTCAAAACCCTTCTCGCAATTGAACTTATATATACTCAGTACTGAATATGTGTTGGCCTTCACAAATAATGGTCATATGAGAATGACCACTAGATTTGTTGACTCACATGATTCAAGCTTGCTTGGGGAAATCAATTTTATAAAAAGTGCATAGACTACATGGAAAAAGAACCCTACAGTGCTCAGTGGATGATCAACGCAATGAGGGTGCCTTAACCCCCAAGATGGACACTTGGAATACTACCATTTTACATTGGTAATCATCATTTGCAAACAAGGATTCAATCAACATTTCAATTGACAAGTTAGAACCTTAAAGAAAAACATGTTATTAGAAGCTAATAACTAAGATTAGAACAAAGGAAATCAAGGTAAGTGTATCTCAATGTTTCCCAGCTTCAAATCTGTTCACCATCTTTCCTTATATATGCTATGAAGAAAAGAAACTGAATGTGCATCAAATTGCTGAAATAAAATTTACCTCCCAAATTTGTCAAGTCTGCTGTTAGATCAGAAAGACTGAAGTTCCAAAGCTGTCCTAAGGATCTGATGGAGTCTCTTGAGGATCCAACCCCACCATCCTGTCCTAATTGCAGGGCTCCTGTATTCCCTACATCAGATGCAAAGGTTGCATCTAGTGTAGATGCATCCATGCCCAACCCTGATATCTCAGATGGAGTGAAAGGAAAATGGTTACTTGATGCCACAGATGCAGGACTCACGGCCATCTCTGACATTGATGACATAGCACTGCATGGAGGCACAGCAGGTGCAGCTTCAGACATACCATTGTCCATGACCATGCTTCAACAAGATCCACAGAATATTTAGTGACAACATAGGAGGCATATCCAAGATGCATAAAAAATATTGCTATTATTAACTTCTAGAAGAGTTTGAATTAGCGAAAAATCATATTATAATTTTCAAGATAAGCATTTGGAGATTTTCTTTTTTGAAAGTAGTGAAGAATATCCTCCTTTTAGTGGTGTTTTACTAACTTGACAAGATGAACAGCAACTGAATTATGGCTCCCAGTGAACCACTGTGATTTGAATAATGAGAACTAGTAAGAAATAGATGAAATTGTGTTTCATCTTTATACATAAATAAGGAATAATGGGATTGGAAATTAAAACCAGATGAACCATCAGACAAAAGATTGACTAAGAATTACGAAATGGTGATTTGATCATAGTCTGTTCTTTGCAATTCTAACATAGTGTACCATTATAGTAAGGAAATGTTAACATGGTCAGATGGTGTTATCATATTAACCATATACAAAAGAAGAAGAAATCAAAAAATGGACCCCAAAATGAAAAAAGAAAGATGCACTTACTCATTTCCTGAACTCATTCGAATTGGATGATAACCGCCTGCTGCAGGAATTCCATTCACCACATGACAACTGGATAAACCACAGCCCATAGACTCAAGATGAGGTTGACCTGAGGTTGGCATTGGGGGTTGCTGAAGCACTGGATATCCCATAGGTAAATTGTTGACTGCACTGCAAACAGGTTGGCATTGAATAAGAATGATAATTGCAAGCGAGAAACTGAACAAGAAATTTTTGATAGTGATGGTTTCAGAAACCAAAAGAGAACATGATATTCATGGAAATAAAGCACAATAAGTAAAATACATGACACTTTTGCAGATATATGAATGGAGTAGGATCTAGAAAAGTTTGCTTTAACAATATATAAACCCTTTAAAAGAACCCAATCGATTACTCACTTCTTGTCACAATTGATCTTTTTTTTTTCTCAAAAATTTTGATAATATTTAGTTATTTACTAGCCAACAAATTGGCAAGTGCAATAATACTCGGGTAACTGTAATTCAATGATGTTGCAAAAAAGAATAACATTAGTGGGAGGAGAAGCCTGTGGAGTTACATATAATCCTGGAAACTACACAAAGAAAAGGTTTTACAGGATACAAGATCAAGTAGGGAAGAATCACTTATCACCTAATTTTGCACTTCACATCTGACAGGATGAGATGGAGTAATTATACATAATGAACCAATTCACAATATAGTTATCACTACGGATGGCTTGTCAATGAACAATCTTTATTATACAGGATAGCCAAATATGCTTAATATTTAATTTCTAAACAACTACTATTAAATTGATCGGATAAGTGATAACCAAAACATCAATCAAAAAGTATCTCATCAACTCAGAATGGTAAAGTCTGATGAGTGTGGTACCAAGTTTGATGATTTCTTAGTTATATCTCAAAGTTACATTTTAAAGGTTAAAGAAGGGAAACAATCAAATAACTCAACTGGTCATCCCATCCCCTAATATTACATATAAGCAATACTGTGAAGGCTAACATTTTCATAGAATGGTTAAAGTCATAAAATTAAAAACTATATATAGTTTAGGATTCAAAATATTTTGTTTCTGACAGTCCTGTTACAAAGCTTAAAGCTTTGAGAAATAGAAATTACCAGGCATAGGATGAATCCCATTTTGTATAGGAGCCAATGGAACCTTAGTTGGCACTGGGTACTTCATCAGATGGTACTGGTGCTCCAATAAATGATTGAACAAGATGATCTGTTTTTTCAATTTCAGCCTTATATAGTAAGCCCTGAAAAACTCAGAGTTTTCCTCTTCCAGCTTCTGCCAAACTGAAATAATGAAGAATATCGGACAGGATGATTTAGAAAGAATATGAAGTTACATATCAGCTTGAATATTTTTCTACTTTTCAAAAAAAAAAAAAACATATTCCCCACTTCCATGAAAAAGAGTAAGTCAAGAAGTACTTGTTTGGCATTTATTTTTCAAACCAAATATTACAATGGAAAGGCACAAATATGCCTCCCTAACATTATGATTACTGCTTTAACTCTTAAGCATAACCAAAGAACTGTAAAACATATGTTGGCTTGTATTGAAAAAAGAGAAGGTTCCTTTGATTAAGCCTCACCTAGAGTAGTAAAACCAGGTTCTATTCTAGCACGAGTAGATAGAGTCCTGACTACTTCTCCTTTATTCATATACAGTTGTAAACATCGTTCTATCAAATTCTGAACCTGCAACAAATAGGTATGTTAATCCGTGAAAAAGTAAAATGACTATTTTAAATTTGGAAAGAAGAAAATTCACAAAATCTGTCATACTAAAAGCAACTGAGTTGGAAATGAACATCTTACAAGTTCGATATCTTCACGAGAAACCTTTCTATTGTCACTACTTGCAACTGATAATGAAGTAGTATCTGCTCCAGGAGCCTCAGGGGCCATGGTACTTTGCTGATTACCTTGTATTTCACCTGTCAGTTGTACTGATGGCTTTACCTCTTCCATGTGTTGGGGATCCTGTAGAGACTCCTGTTAGATGAAATGAAACATTCTACAGAGTTAAGGTAATATGGAAGAATCAGGTTTGCATCAAGAATAATTAATGTTGAGCAACAAGTAACCTCATTATTCTACATAGAATAGATTCATAGCAAAAAACCAGACTAGTCCTCATTTGTATAAGATTAGTCCCCTTAAGCAAAGAAAACAAGTGTTCAACCAAATATATTGTGCTATCAAGAATTTAATCAGTCATCCACTACTTCAGAAGTTGCTGACAAAACACTATGCCTACACTAGCAGCCGCTTGTAACAGCATAGCATATCGGGAAAAGATTCATTCCAGACATAGGCTGAAGACGCCAGGAAAAACCTGTATCCTACTGAATTAGTGGAGACATTTCAACATAAGGCAAACCTAATTAACAAATAGGTACTGCTGGAATTTGAACTAGGGGATGCTCATAAACCACAAGCCCCTAACTATCTAAGCGTGATCAATTTGTGACTCAACATGTTTATTCAGATTAAAAGGATGAAAATAAATGAGAAAAGTATGAAATGTATAATGGAGAATATCTAGCAATATATCTAACAAAAATATCACCTGCGACATCTTCATCTGATGCTATGGCAAAATGCAGCTACAATTGTCCGATTCACCAAAACAGGAATACTTCATTAGGTTTTTCCTGGAGAAAAGGTAATGTTAGTGGCTATAAGGACTACAATGTGTCAGTTGCACTATTCTTATTGAAACTACACAGTTTGGCAGAATGCTCTCTTTTACCAGTTCTTCTATAGTAAATCTGAAATTTCAAATAAAGGAACACGTTGGGGAAATTACTAAATAAATAGTTCAAAATGTTATTTATCAGGATAAACATGATATTCTTTTCATAAAGATTGAGATGTGCATTTGGCAGAAAAATATTTGTGCACTCAAGATATCCATGGTTACCTTCCACTTAACGTAATATAAATCTAGGCCAATAAATATCATCGTAACATTTTGATGGAGCTTTTCCGCTCAAATAGATAGAGAACCAATCTGTAACTGGTAATAAGACACGAGCTTTTTACATCCTTCACATAATTCTACAGAACCTTGTCTTTCATGCTGAGAATCTAAAACAAGTGTGGTACATCAATAATAGTACAACTTCATGTGATACTTCAACAAAAACCAAGAACTAGAAATATGCCTATTCTTATATTTACTAGCATACAGTAATGTATGCCTAGAAAGTGGCAAATTACAAATTGTTCAACACCTAATTCCTAGTAGTTAATCACGAAACAGATAAGTAGGTATAAGGGCTTCAAGGAGTGAGGTAGGCAATGACCCTTTTGCAAATTGTTAATATGCCTCAGCATCCGCCTTTTCATTAATAAGGTATCTCTCAAAACAATTTGTGTCAAAAAAACAGAAAATAATTTGACAAATTTTTCCAAACAGTACAGGTTAGCAACTGCTCAGCCTAGAAACACTTAGAACTACTAAGGAACAGAACAATCCTGTTGTAATAATTGTTATTCTGCTCAACCGATGAAACAGCATCAAGTAAAAAAAAATATTTGACTTTATCCAATATAGTCACTCCATAAAGCAACTTAAAGCACATTAATCCAACTAAGATTTCTTTCTCTTGTTTTTTGGGAAAATTTTCATCTTGAAGTATTCCAAAGGTCGCATCTTTAAATTAATGAATCCCAAAACAGAAAGCCACCTCAACCTCAAACAGAGCTCCGAGCTTCACATTTCCACATCTCACAAACATATGCATTTCCTCATTTGCTTTTGGGAAAATAAAAGTTCCTAGTTACAGTAAAAGCAATAAATCCACGAGATTCCATTCAAAACCGTAGAAAAAGAGAAGGAAAGAAAGGACGCCCTGCAACAAAATCAAACCAAAAAATTCACCGCACCTCATGCACAAACCTAGCGTCCATCTTTACATCCCAGAGAAGTTCCGGGACATCGGAACCACTTAGATTTTAGATTCAAAAGCAAAACCAACTAAAGGAGAGGAAACAAAAAAGGACCCAGCAAAGCTATCTGCTGGAAAATCTTCTAAAAACACAGAAATATAACCAAAAATGAAGAATTTTGAGAACAAAAGGTTTTACCACATTCCCACTCCCAATGGTTTGTCTACTAAACTTAGTTATTCATTCACCAACCCAAACCAGAGAACCCCAAAATACCAAGAATCCATCAAAGAAGCGAAAAGACTACGACAGATCTACCCCCATCAGAGCTTACCATCACGCAGTTGAGATGAACAAGGAGAGATTCTTTGGGTTCTACTTTCAACTCGGAGTATCCCCTCTCTCTCTCTAACCTCACTACAAACACATGGACTAGAGAGAGAGAGAGAGAGAGAGAGGATGGAAGTGGAAGGAGAAGGAGAGGGGTCCAAGCATTGACGCCGCCGTCCGTTATATATACGCCTTGTCTTCCCAAATAATTTATCTCTCCCCCCCCCCCCCCCCCCTCTTTTTCTCAAAAAGGGCCTCATATTAATTTTATTTTCTAAAGGGACGTGTACTTAGTTTCGCGGTCGTCTTAGGAGATACAGTAAAATATAGGAATACCGCACACGTCTCGGCTTCGCGACTCACGGCGTCAAATCAACTCCGTTAGATAAAAGAAAAAATTAAAAAAATAAAATAAAATCTCCCAATCATTTGCTCAAGGGTTTATGGGATGATTCACGAAATATCATCGTTCGCGCTTGGCTTTGTCCTCCCGCGTCTTAATCCAGCTTTTGTTGATCTCCACCATCACAAATCGCTAATTAAGGCTCACGTTGTACATTAATCACAATGGTAATGCTCAATTAACGAAGAGATAAATTTAAAATTAAATGTACTTAATCTGATATCGCTATCTTTAATCACATAGTCGGCTATATATTTACATAGCAACGAATGGGGGTATTTTAGAGAGATTAACTCGGTCAAGATTTAGGTTTTAGTAAGTCATTTTTAAAAGGGAAGATATTTATGGCCATGCGCATCTTGTCATAGAATATGACTTTTTATGATAACTACATTCTGGTGTATCTCGTGAGTGATATTACTGCCTACAGGTGTTAATTAAAGATTGGCAATCGCTCTTCTAAGATATGACGATCCAGTTAATTTTGTTGTTATCTTTTGGAGAATTGTTAATATCATAGACAAATTCTTCTTTTCCTATAACACCATCTTTCTTTGTAGATCGGCATGAGAAAATTTTTCTCCCTCACTTGCGTTCCGTCAAAAATAGGTTTAGATAGTAATATACTTTATCATGTACTTAAAAAGAATCTCGTGGAGAGAGCCTAAATAACCAAAATTCTACTTCGTCTTTATTAGACAAAATATATGAGTTTTTCTTTTATTCTGAATCTTATTTTGAAATATAGATATAAGTATTAAATTTCATAAAAATTTAAATTTGATAGAATTTACTATATATTTAGCATAATTTAGAAAGTAAGATAAAAATATATGTCAGTATTTTTTAAAGAGAAAAGAAATAATTCATGGTGAGAAAATATTTTTGTCCATAAAAAGACTTTAAAATGGAGGGAATTCGGTTTCCATTCAATTTTTAAAATTTGTTGGGCGCTCTCTCGGTTGATATGGATGAAAAAACTAACATATCGAAACATTGGGATCAATGAATTGAATCTAATTATCTTATTTAATTATTTAGTTTAATTAGAGCTTAATATTTTATTTAATTAGCTAAATTTAACTCACAGTTTAAAAAAAATATTTACAGAATATTTCACAGACTTTTAAATAATACCAAACTAATTAGATAAAATCGCTAACCTCCGGACGTACAATTTTAGTATTCACAATTTTTTCATATTCGGAATCTATCTGCGTCAAAACGAAGGGTTAGTTTGAAAGATAAGGAAGACTAGTTTAGTTAAATTTGTTTATGACCTTTTAATTTAATCTTTATAAATATGGTCATATAGTTTGTATCTTAGGCATGCTTGAAATGAAAGATTTATTGGCTGGCATCTCTCTCGACTAGCCACCGGCCTCTACATCTCTCTCCTTCACTGTTTATCATCACTTTTTTTCGTTGACAAAGTCTCGTCTAACTTCTAATCTTCCTATTTCGTTGATTTCTTCACCAACCAGTGCCACCTCTTCTTTTAATAAAGTCTTGTCTAGCTTTTAATCTCTCTCTTTTGTCGATCTTCTTAATCCCATAGTGTATGCCCACTTCTCTCCCTTCTCTCTATCTTAACTATTTTTATCTTTACCCGCTACTACAGTTGTAGGCCAATCATAGCCTTCAAACATCCATCGCATATGTATCCACAAGCCACCACCACTATTATTTATTGCCGAGCCAACTCCATCACATACTTGGCCTCCAATCCATCATCACCTCCATTATATACTTAAGAATTCGTGCATCTACCCACAGATCCCCAATCCCATGCAGAATCGCTACAAATTGGATTAAGCCGATTTACGAACTAGTTTAAGACTTTTTAAAATACATAGAAGTAAAATAATTTAGAGTATAAGTATAGGAGGGTAAAATTTAGTTAACCCTAGTTAGAAACATATATACTAAAAACTTTCATTTCACTTTGATTTTCTTCATAAAATTTTATAAAACTTATGCATATGATTATACACTATAATTATTAACAATAATTTATATTTAGTTTGTTAAATTTATATGAAAAAACTAACAACTTTGCACTAGTCTAAACTATAGAGGCCACTGATAAATATAAAAGTTGAGGTAACTACTTAAGAGTAATTTAAATGTAAAATTTACCATAGGTTTTACTACCCTAATGAGTTCCACTATCTTGATATTGTACTTGTTCTCTTGATTGGGGTGGGGATGTCCAAATCACTTTAATTGCTGGAAAGAAGTCTAAAAAGAAATAAAACAAAGATATGGTTGGGCTTGACAAGCATGGTATCAAAGACTTAGGTAGAGAGAATGTTCTCCAATGGCCAAGGCACTTGTTTTTGACCATTTCCATAGGCTGCCAAAAACACCTCAGCACACATATAAACAAGAGCAACTCATCTAGAAGAAAAATCTCAGCCAGATGTCCAACTCAGCTAGTTGATATTTTTTTCTCTTTAATTAATGCTTATGTTGACATTCTCCTATGTCATGGAAAAAGATTAGCATGTACATGCCAAGGGATCTATTTCCTACCTCTGAAATATGAATAGATTCAGAGTTTATAACTACCTCTCTTCCTTCTTCTTCTTTTTTTATATTATTAGAGAGTTCCCATGAATGATGAATGACAAAAGTCTCGGCTCCAATTCCCATGAGTTAACTGATGTCCACTTCCTGTTACTCAAAACTACTCCAGAGTGCTTATCAAACGTATTGTTGTCCTAAGTTTAAGCTATTAATATTAGATACAATTGGGTTGATACATTGAAAACTTATATGTTAATATAACAGATAAGATGTCGATCCACACTAATTTTTTTTTCTTAGATCTCCGCTCTCTATTTATATTCCTTTTTCATGTTCATATACATAAATCGTTTTTAATAAATTAGAAAATCTTTATGAGACTTAGATCAACAAATAATTTCAAATTATTCAATTTTCTTGAATTTGAGTTTAAAAAAAATTAGGATAACATTTAAAAAAAAACTCCAAAAACTCCCCGAGAGGCATGGTCCTCTGGAGGTCCCAAGGGACCTCTCTGTCTTTCTATGTCACTAATCGTGGCTTTCTCTGGGTAGCTTTAGATATTATTATATACAAGCTGCAAGGATAGCCGTTGGGTGGAAAGGGCGGTGACAGGATAGATACCTTAGAGAGAGGGACATTGGGATGGGGATCCATTTTGTCTCAAGAATTATTGATAGCAACCAATTTGGCAACTTACTTCTTAGTAAGAGAATTAAGTTTCCACTTAGCTATTTGCACAATATTAACAATAATAATGAACTTTTGAAACTGAATACATTCATATTTTTTATATTAAATACATATGTTTTATAATAACCAAATGATTTTTTGTACACGTCCACATATTTTTCTGCTTCATGCAAACATTATAGAAGAGTAAATGGAGAAATGAAATGATATTTACATAGTAATATTGTGCTTGTATAATGTAATAGAGTACGGCAGAATAGTCATTTTACTCGTGATTATTCTGTAATTAATTTGTTTCCATTTGAGGGATCATGGTGTCATCAACCTAAAATATTCTAAAGATCTTTAGATTTTGGTGGATTAATTACATCAATAGTTAGGACTTAGGAGGTGGTCCAAAGCAGCAGTAGATGAGGCTGATGGATCCACCGTAGACTCTGGACCACAGGTCGGGTTCAGATCCCAATACTTTGATTTTATTCTCCAATAGGATCAAATGAGGATTACAAATGCTGGACCATTACATCAACTTCACAAACCTAACCTCTAATTCCTCCTCAATTCACTTTTGTGGAATAAGAATATGTTTACTTTAATATAATTTTTTTTAAAATGTTAGTATGATAAGTATATTTATTTCTCTCTCCTCTAATTTTCTATCTTTATTAATCACTATTTTATCTTAATTTAACTTATCTATATGATAAGAGTCCGTAATGCATGAGTTAAATATAATAAAAATAAACTGTATAATGACATTTGGAACGAGATCAAAAGCTAGTCCATAAATAGGTAACTAATAGAAAACTCAATATCTCTAACCAAGTTCAATCCAAATATTACCTTGCTTATGACCAAGGAGGTCATGAGTTTAACTCCAACCCCAAATAATATCAACGGCTTGGAGTGGGTCTTGACGGCGTTTGATTCGAAGTAATTGTTCGAAGACGCGAGCTCATGAATGATAAAAAAAAAAGTTCAATCCAAATAGAGGAGAGAGAAAATACAAAATTTATTTATTTATTGGCACTTACATCATTAATTTCTCTTCAAAACTAATATCTTTTCTACTATTTTATGTCATATGAAAATAATTATATTTCTAACTTCTCTGAAAAAGAACACATTTACTTCCGAATAAATTATAAACTCATTAAGCCCCTAATAATTCGCAAGGTGCGACCATGTAAACCCGCAATAGCTTACTCTCTTTTTTATAATAAAGTTTGCAATGGTTTCATGTGAGCTTCTCTAAAAGAAACTATTATTCAAAAACATATATTCAGTGAAGGGGGCTTGGACTTTTTATTTATACGAGGATTGGACACCATTGATTATATCTAATTTTTAAATAACGCATATTTTTAGCAAGAAAGTACATCGGCTAAGAAGAATCCATATGTTTAATTATTCGATTAAATATGTGAGCTCTTCGTATTAGTTATCCCTCCTCGGGAGAGAATCACTTTTATGGTCGAGATTTAATTCAAAATCTTGAATGTGAAAAAAAATTAAAATTAAAATTAAAATATAAAAAAATAAATGTGACAACGAGCATCATGACAACCAACTTCAAAACTACTTATATTTCTAATGTCGCCTCACCAAATCAGGAAACATGTGAATTTAGATGAACTTTTACTCCAGCAGTTGCGGGTTTTTTTAAAAAAATAAATAAATTCACGAAAGAATTAAAAAAAGAAAGAAGGTAAAAGGAAACAACTAAAAAAAGGGACTCAGCAACACGTGGCGAAGTCACCCGACGGTCACAAAACTTTGCCTCTTCGGTGGGGTCCGCGGAAGAATTTCCCGGCTGAGATCCTTCAACGTGGCAATCAAATACAGCAGAACGTGGCTAGGGACAGCACCGTTCATCTGGCGACGCGATGCTGGTGGGCCTTCTACTGTTGAAATATCTCTTGTGATAGCCAATCGTCTGCAGCGCCCAAATGCAGGAATTAGATACATCTTGAATTAGACCAATAACTAATTTGCGTACTTTGTCTAGGATGGATTCTGGAACAGTATATTGAGAAAGGCTTCACCAACTTGGATAGCTCCATTGGAACCTATCCACTACTTGATCGACACGTGTTTTACTGTCTTAACAGTGTAAAGGTTAGTAGGATAGGATATTGGCCTCAACTTTGGAAATAATGCTATTCAAGTAAACAAATAATTTTTTTTTTTAAATTTTGTGCCCCGAAATTATGAAAAATTCCAGCATGGACAATGCTTACGTGGAGTGAACTGATACGTGGTACTGGTGCTCTCTTGTTAGGAGACAAAATTTTAATAAACATTTTAATTTTGAGTATATCAAATTGACATCAATATATATCATACACGGTGTATCACTATCACCATACCGTATAGAAAAAGGTGATATTAAGACACCGTCATTGACGTGCCGACGAGGTTATGGTACGAAAGCACTGGTGCAGTGAAAGAAAATCACTTTCCACTACTTTATTTTGTATGGTTTAACTTAACTCTGTACTTATGATTAATATAATATAATTATTAATAAAAATAATAATAATTTGTTAGATAATATTATAATGGCTGAAGAAAGGATTTTTATTTTAAAATCTGATTAGCCATTTTTAAAAATCTTAGCTGTTGACACTGTTAATTCTGATGAAAAATTTAACAGTTTTATATCAGTAATAACTAATAAGTTGATGGTGGTTAACTGATATAAAATAAAGTAGAGAGAACTAAAATGATTTGATGCTAAAATAGAAGAGGTAAAATGCATTTTAATCTTTTTCTTTAGGTAGATAATACTCTTCCATGCAGTTCTTTGACCATGTGAATGAACTTTTAATGGATTAATCGCATGCTTAGGGCCCAAACTGGTCTTTAAGTTGTGTAGCACGGCAATAGGATCCGACCCGTTTAACAAAGATAGCAGGCCGTGGGCGGTGGGCCTTTGACATAACGACCCAATTTCAAACCCAGATTGACCTCTCTCTCTCTCACCTCTATGTGGTTCCATTGTTGCTCCGCCTACAAAGAGGGTTTAAGCTTTTGCCAAGGGCGGTGATCGCCGAGGAAGAAGAGAGAAGGCGGAAGGTGTGGAAGGAGAAGGGGGAGAGAAAGAGACGCTTAGGAGGAAGAGAGGAGATGCCTCTCTATGATTGCTTGCTCCTGGTGAAGCCGCACGTGCGGAAGGAGGCGGTGATGGATCTGGTCGCACGTGTGGGGCAGCGCGTGTACCAGCGAAACGGCGTCATCACCGACCTCAAGTCCTTCGGCACCGTACAGCTCGGATATGGGATCAGGAAGCTCGACGGCAGGCACTTCCAGGTGAGACGGCTTGCCTTACTCGATTTGGTTTCCATAGGTAACAAATGGACTCAGAGTTAGGTCTAGATATGAGCCCGTAATGTAAATTTCAGATGTTATCTCTTGTTTGCTTATTGATTCCTCGTACTTCCGGTTGGATTTAGTTGTTGCAGGTTTTGAAATATTTGTTTGTAATATGTTTGAAGAAATGCCTGAACCAATGAGAAGCACAATTTGCTCGTGTTGTAGATATAGAAGGAAAAAAGACGAAGGTAAATGAACAAGTGTCTAGGCCTAGTTGGTTCAAAGTTTTGAGAAGACAATTGTCTAGGAAACAGAAATTATAATTTAGGGAACTGAACTAAGGAAATGAAATTAGGAGGATGATCTCGGAGAATGGTAATATCCTACAAGAAATCTATTGAAATGCATAATGGAAGTCTGTATATAAGTTGGACTATGTTGATGGTTATCCTTTTTGTGATGATCTTACACGTTGTTCTGTCTGTATGCCCTTGTCTCATATAGCTGTTCCAGATCAAATGATACTAAGAAACAATATCAGCTCCATAGTATCTTTTAATTGCAAGAACATAATTTTGTTGACAAGCTATTAGTAGGTCTGTAGGATGACTATGTCACTGAGATCATCCACGAGAATATTCTGGAAGTTAACACTTGAAAGAAAAGTGGAACTAATACATGGTCGGTGAAGTCTTGTATTAGTGGTACTTGATGAATCGTGAAAAAAAGGGTGTGAGGCTTTAAGGTCAGATTTTCTAACTTTAAGTGCCTTGATTTGCAGTTATGATGACAGTTCCGTTAATTTTTTGGATGAGTGGTTCTCGGACACTAAAATTTTTGGAATTTTTGTTATGTAAGTTATACATTTTTTATTTCATTGAATTGGACTTCTCTTCCAGCTCTCTAACCAGCACGCTGTTAGTACTTGGAGGGTTTTAGGTTGTAGAACTCGGCTCTTGGGTGGTCCTTGGGTCAAAATCTGCTGGATTTACTAAATGAGGGTCTCGGCAAGTACAGAAACTTAACTACCTGGCAGAAATTAAGTATCCAGTGAGGTGGATCTATAGTGCACATCTCATCTTGCTGATTTGCCCATTGTAATCTACATTATGTATAGTAGTTCTTCCACTTGGTTCCGAGTGTGGTTCATTTTAGAATTGCCACTTGACCTACACTATCTTGAACTTTTAAGGGCTTGTACTGGTCTTAGTTTGCTTAATTTAAAGGCCACTTTATTGGCATTACTGCAAGCTGATTTCAAATTTGAAGACCTACTGTTCTGCAATTTTAGTAGCACAAGTATGAATTTAAGCTCAGTGGATTACTTAGATTAGACAAGTATCTAGAAGAAGGAAACACTTTGATACTATTAGAACTTAAGTTTCAAGTCTTTAGAGGATAAGTAGATATATTTGCTTGAAGGGCAATCTTTGGGATTAAAATGACGATATATTAATTTGTAATTGATTTAAATGGATCGTTTCTTTTTATTGTATTTTAGATAAATCATGGTCAACAGACAACAGATTTTCCGCAAACAGATAATGGAATTTCTTTTTTTATTTCTTTTTTGCAGTGCATGAGTTGAACCTGTGATCTTAGTATTCTTAGCCATTGTCTGGAAAATTGATGGGCCCAGATCTTCTTTCATAGTTCTCTTAGTGATCATTTTAAATGGGAAAATAATTTTCTTCATCATATGTCGATGCTGAAGTTGTTACAAAGCTTGCTCATTGCGGGTCCATAAGGACCTGCATCTTTTGTTGCATAAAGTCTTAGTTACTGCTATGATGGTGCATAACCAGTCTGATTTCATCAATTTGCTAAAGCATATCTTCTCTTTTCCAGGGCCAACTCATGCAGATGACCGTGATGGTTCCTCCCACATTTAATAAGGAGCTTCAATATTTGAACAAGGAGGATAGGCTTCTACGGTGGCTTGTTGTCAAGCACAGGAATGCAGTATATGGTCTGGAGTTCATTAACGAGGATGAAGGGAAGGATGAGCTGAGCATGTTCCGTGATACTAGCTTGTATAACAAGGAAGACGATGATGAGGATGAAGATGAAAGCGGCGATGATGAAGAGTATGAGGTGGAATAGATAGCTAAGTTACATGATATTTGGGTGGAAGTTTTCAATAATGGAATATATGCAAACTATGTGACTCATTTAGGAGTACACTGAATGAGCTTTCATTTGTTTGGTGACTATGTTCTTTTCCATCTGTTGGGAGAACAGTAACAATTGTAACTCTTATAGGTCCATTATGTTTCTTAGAACTAAAGTTTTCTTCAAGAAACTAATCTTCTCTTTATTGTTAAGTATTCTGCCAACTGGAATGGATTGATTTAAGTTAGCACATGTCACTGGGATTGTATTAATGAGTATTATTGATGCATATAACTTTTTACTTGTCAAACAACTTATATTGGCCAATATTTTTCATCAAAAAGAAAAGAAAGAAAATACTTTATATGCATTAATACAGAACACAATCTCACATACAGGGCAATACGTACAATAAGTAGATCAGTATAATAGAGAAGTGCTGGCATACTGATTTTATTATCACAATATATTTTATTACATACACAGTGTGCACCTGATATCAACAAACACATACGCACATAACCAAAAGCAAATTAATACATCAATAAAAATACAAAATATAGAAGTGGTAACGTATATATGCCTATATCTAGCGTGGGTCTTCTCAGACCCCATCAAACCCGGATCCGATAGCTTCAGAAGCGGCCTACCAAGTCCCAAAACCGCTTCGTCACGCTACCTTCCTCTTTCTCCTCCCTATCGTCTTCCTCCTCCTCGTGGTGATGGTGATGGCGACGGTGATGGTGATGCTCCTCCTTCTTCTTGTCCTCATCATCCAAATCTGAGTCCTTATCCTTCTTGATCTCCTCCTCCTCTCTCGTTGGTATTGTCGGCATCCACGTCTTCTCCACCTCATCCTCCTTCCGCAGCATATCAACCTCCGATCCGGATCCGACGCGGACCGGACCGTGGAACCCGATCATGTCGTCGCCGTAGGGGACCTCGACCCGCTTCCCCATGTGGTGGCCGCACTTATGGCGGAGCCGTAGCGGAAACGGGTTACCGGATCCGGAGTCGGGTTGGTGGTGGAAGTGGTGGAATCGGTGGACGGGGCGGCGGAGGGATATGCCACCGCGGCGGAGGGCCTCGAGTGCCTCATCGGGGAGCCCTCGGATCGGGACGATGATAAACGTCTGATCGGGGGTGGTTTCCGGTCGAGTTTTAACGGCGGGTAAGTCGGAATCGGGGTCGTGGCGGGCGTAGCCGAGGACGGAGAGGGAGAGGATGACGGAGAAGATAACAGCGACGCGACCCATCTTTTGCGGTTTAGGATGGAGAGCGGAAAGGGAAATGGGAATTTGTAGAGGGGAGGGATAGTTAAGTCTCGGGCAGGACGGTCAGAAGTCAACGGGCATGTGGGAGAAATAGTCGTATCGGGACTTGCGTCTATAATTTGCTAAGCCCACAGCTTCGGAATATTTTAAGCGACGTGAATCCAATCACTTGCTACCACGTACCCTGGCTGGAGGGAATTCCTGCAGTCAGGAAACTTGGCTCTTTGGTAAAAAGTCTCTCTCCTATTTTATTCTTCCTATCCTATTCGCACACGCTGGTACGCATCATCATACAATTTTTCTTTAAATTGTCAAAGATGAACCATTATTATCTCTTGGTGATGGTCACCAAAGATGAATTAATTTGTATCTAGTGCAGGTCAAACCATAAAGTCAAGAAGAAACACCAATATCTTAATTTGCTGTTGATTTCCATCGCCTATTCAAAGTTGTTAATGGAGGCCATCATATAAACGAAAGAGTAAATGTTAAGCAGACCAATTTTTTTTATTAAAAAAGGGACTAATCTTTCTATATTTTTTGAGAAAAATATTAACGAGAGAGCAGAGAAGGATAATTGTAGCAAAATAAAGTCTATGGATTGAATCTAAACGCGTGAGTTCGCTTTAACAACAAAAATCCAGTCGCTTGTAATTGGTAATTTCTCCTGTGAAGACAAACGATAGGTATTGTGATAGCAACTTGTTGGACTTTGTTTCTGAATTATTTTACATCCTAGCATTAAATATTATTGGATGGTATGCAGCTAGCTATCCAATTCAATTAAGGTAACTATTCACTGGAGCGAAAAAGTCGTCTACTCAAATATCTATGATCAGCAATGGAAGCTTCACCTCCAAGGAAAGGTAAATAAGTGTGGCATCTGAAATCCTTCAAAACCTCTCAGGGGCCAGGGCTGGGGCTAAAAGATCCAACGTTTTTTAATACATTTTTTTGGCAGTCTTACTGTAATGGTGCTCCGCATAGGAGTGTCAAAATAAATGGCTCAGGCTTGGGTCGATTTAAACTGAACAGAGCCTGAGCTTAGTTTGAGGCTCGTCTTAAAATTTAAGTCAAGCCTAGCTCAGCTTGGTTAAAGTTTGAGCTCGACCCGACTCGATTTAAACTGAGTTGAGCCTGAGTTTATCTTGAGGCTCAATTTAAAATTTGAGTTGAGCCTTAACTGAAGTCGACTCGGTTCAGTAGGCTTGTTTTATAACCTTATTTAATATTGGTAGCGTGATTTAATTTGGGATTCGACTAATAGATGTCAGGGTAAGGTAGTGGCAGTAGTAGACTGGCTATGAATTTATTATTTTCTAATGAACTCTTCCTCCTAAGAAAGCAAACGCTTCTTTCTACCTCTGTCTCTCAATCTAATGGGTCACGAAGGACATGATATCATGAATATCATAGACACATCACAGTGTAACATGATATCCATGAGCTCATCAGCTCAAAGTGATGTGTGCATGCATATCATTCCAATAACTCATAACCAACTCAAGCTTAAATCTCATATCTCGTCTTTAGATCTCAAATCCCTTCTCTAAATCCCAAATTCTCTCTCGTTTCTCATCCTGCTCCCAAATCCCCTCCTCCCTCATGACCCATTCGCTTACTTGTCTTCTATAACTCAATCAGAGTCTTCCTCCACTGTGACTCCATTGGTCTCCTCCAAGACTCTTGCCACCATATTTTGCAAGGTGTGTTGCAAGCGCATGAACATCTATGAGTTTACATGAGGTGGTGCAGATGAGGGCCTCGCTGGCAATATCGGCATTGGATGTGGCATGGCTCTCTAAGTTTGTTAAAGTGATGCGTTTCGTTGGGCTAAACTTTCTGTAAATGCTAAGAATTTTGTAGATGTATATGAAGAAGATGATGCTATAGAAGTCAGGTAGATTTATTTTAGGAAAGAAAAACTGAGGAGGAAGTAACAATGCCTTTTTCATATGAGCTCGTTTAAAGCTTAGTTTAGCTCGAGCTCGCTTCTAGCTCGGCTTGAAAATAATTTTAAATTGAGCCTGAGCAGAAATTGACTCATCCTGGCTTGGCTCGTTTACACCCCTAACTCCATGATGGACTAATATCCTTTATGAATTAACCCTGGATATTCAATATCCCGCTTACTTTAATGCTCATGACTCGCTCGGGGTCTCTCTTGAGTCCCTTATTCTCAGGATAACTTATACCGTCGAATCTTACTAATGACTGTTTGGGTTTAACAATCTAATCTCTTTAGGTGCCCATCTGTCTCTTCCATGTCTAATTTCCTCTCCAGTCCTACCCAGTGACGTTCTGTCCTAAGATGACTATAATCCTTGTGGAGGCTCTTGATTGCTCCTAAAATCAAGATTTTCTTGTGGAAGGTTATGTGGGGTCATTTGCTAACTAATGTTGGACCCCATTACCAATATGTAACCACTGATGCTTCTTGGCTAGTGTGTATTGAGATTGAAGAATCATGTGAGCATTTTCACACCTTGTGCCTGTGGCTAGGGAATTGTGGGAATGGTTTAAACAACATCTTCTTCTTTCTTTCAGGTTTTACGTTATGTGGTGCAAGTGTGATTGGTCTAAGGGCTTAATAACTGTAGATAGCATGTTGTATCGTCTAAGTGTATTATTGCGACGGACATATGGTTTCTTTGGAAGTGGTGCATGACTTTGTTTTTAGTAGTAACCATCTTTTGTCTATTTTTCAAGACAATTATTTGTCGGACGTTGCAAAATGGGTGGATCAAAATTAATATTGACCGTGCCTTCTCCTACAGCCATGTTATGCAAGTGTGAGCTTTCTTACCGAAACTAAGGAGGATAAGCCTTTCTTACGAGTGCTGCGAGCGGTGAGACCTTAAGTACGCGCTCCACATTAAGGATAAAGCCCTTGAGGAAAAAAAATCAAGATTTTTATTCTGTTTGGGAATGCATTATCTTAGGCGCTATTTATACTCCTGACCCGTTTGACTGATTTAACCCGTTTAACTAAACAAGTCAGGTTGGTGCTGACCCCCAACCTGACCCATGCCCATTGTCCATCCCCAACTCCAGCCGGCGTCCCTTACCCCGATCTCCTCACACCGACGACCCTTATCCCGATCTCCTCACGCTGTTGTCGGTTGCCCCTTACCCTGATCTCCAAACTCCTCACGTCGTCCTCTTCTCTCTCCTCTCTATCCAATCTCTCCGGCTGCCGTCAGTTACCTACCGGGGTGCCACCCGCTTAGTCTCCACCTACCGTCTGCCCCGAGAGTTCATCGGCGTCCACCCGCACCTCCTCTCTCTCTCTCTCTCTGAATATCTCCGACTGTCTCCTTCCACGATGCCTCCCTGGCCCCACCTCCATCTCTGTCCAAGTGTCGTTTTCACCTCCATTGCTGTCCTTCATTGCAGTCGTTGCCTGCTGCCTTCACCGTTGCCGCTGTCTTTCATTGCAATCACTGCTTGTCGCCTTCACCGCTGCTGCCGTCTCGACTTGAACCACCCTCCGCCCCCCCCCCCCAACGCCCCTACCCTCTCTGATGTATCTATTATGTTTATTTGTTGTTGTTGTTGGATGATTTGATGCTTTGATTTGTAGAGCATATCAGCTTTTAAGCTGGTCATCTAGCTCAAGAAGTCATTCTTATTCTGATGTTTGTGATCCATTCATTTGATTAGATCTAGTTTTGTTTAGACATGTTGTGCTAACATGTCGAATTAACGCAACATGTTTATGTATACGGGTTAAACGGATTGTGTTAGCGTGTCGTATTAATCTGACCCGTTTATTAAACGGGTTAGGCAGGTCGAGTCATGTTCATGTTTATCAGATGCAACATGTTTATTAATCGAGTCGTGTTTGTGTCAAAGTAAATTAACCCGACCCGAATCTGACCTGGCCCGAACCCGCTTAACCCGACCCAATTGCCACCCCTAGCAATTTCTTAATTTTTTAATTATTTATTTTAGATAAAGGTCATGATATTTATTGATAACCAAAGATTACGGGACAGATCGAAGGCCACAATTGATGATATTATGAGCCAAAGTGTTGTGGAAGCGGCGGCTGCACCATTTCCTCTAATACACCCATAATTTACACAAATTAAGGTTTACAAACGGCCGGTAATACTAATTATATATTGATTAGGATAAACACGACGCGATAACAAGGTATTTTTATACACACACCACCAGAGGAACAAGAAGAAAGATCAAAAGCGGTTTACCAGATTCAAAAACCACTTCACAAAACCGCCTTTCCCATCCTTCTTCTTCTTCTCCATCTCCTTCTTCTTATAGTCCTCCTCGTCATCCTCCTCGTCATCCGAGTCCGTGTCCGAGTCCGAGTCCGAATCCGAATCCTCCGAGTCGTCATCCGAGTCCGTGTCCGAATCCGAATCCTCTACCTTCTTATTCTTCTCCTCCATTTGCTCCTTTCCCTCGCCCTCCTCCTCTACCTTCGAAACCCATGCCCTCGCCTCCCCTGGCGAGATCGGGATCTCATCCAACGGGGGCCCTTCGTCGCCGTGGCGATCTCGGTCGATGACGGCCGAATCGGTGGTGCCTTCCTCCCACGTGAGATTGATGAGTTCGACTCCATCGCTCTCCTTTGCATCGAGCAGGGTCGAATTGGTCTCATTCGATGAGAGGGTTTTGATCGAAGAGATGGATTCACCATGGGGTTCGATGGAGTTACGGGCGTGGGAGAGGATGAATAGGGAGTGGATAACGGCGAGGATAAGGACTATTCGTGCCATATTCCGGATAGTGAGGATAACTGCGGCCCTGCTGATCTCCAGGAGGAGGTTAGTATTAACTACTTATTTATCATAACAAGCATGTCAATTAGCTTTATTTTGGTATTCTTGCAAGTTGTACTCGGTGAAGGTATTATCTAAATAGTCAAGCTTCTTCTCTTTTTTTTAACTTTTAAATATCCAGAGGTGAGGTCGAATAACAGTAGGTGTAATAACTGAGTCAAGCTTAATTGGGCTTGGATCCAAAAAATTTCGTGGCCCAACTATAATAGCTATATATATATATATATATATATATTTTTTTTTTTTTTTCTAGTAGTCATTTCGAATAATTTAGAAATTCAAACTTTTACTTTTGCATAAAACTCAACCACTTGATAACAAGATGTCTTTAAATACTGTCAGGAAGGCAATATCTTACAGAGAGACCAAGAAATTCAATTTAGTATTGATCAATACACGCTCGATACATTAATTCTTGCCAATAGGATTGGGTGTGAGATATTTCAAAATAACAACTTATTTAGATGTGAGGTATAGCAAAACTTATTTGCCCAGGCAGTAGACATCTGGATGTCAGTTTTAATTAGTCGTACAGATGACCAAATTCATCCGATCATCGGACATGGCAAGTGGGCTGAGCCAGGTTTTTACTGACATTGGTGACATAATACTTTTACGCATTTTAGAAATGGACCCATGCATGTTGACCTGGAAGAGGCCCAACTATGTGTCCTAACATTATCCGTAGCTTCTAATAAATATTGCTATAGTGTTGTGGGCTTCAACTGCGTGAAATATTTCACAGAGCAATTCCAATCTTTAGTGCTCACCCAACACTGCGTTTGACTCTTCGTTAACAATTGCAAAAGATTCTTTACCTTACGCTAGTCTTTTGTTGGTTTCTGGAAAACTTTGGCTCAGGATTGAGATCTGTCTACTGCCTCGGCTGCAGAAATTTCATGTTTGGCGGCCTTTAAATATACAGAAAGGTTTTGGTAGCCAACCATATACTGCACAAATGTCCTGTAGTCTGGTCTGTAGACTATCTGCTGCCAGAAAGTGAAGTCTTTCTCTAATGTTACCTTAAGAATTAATTTTTAAAAAAAAACAAAAACCTCAAGAGTTAGTAGTTGTCTTCTTTATGACCAGGAAAGTCATGGGTTTAACTCCAATCCAAATAATATTATAAAAAAAATTATTGGGTAATCTGATAACTTTGCTTAACGGCTCGATAATATGGTTGATGGCTTATGACTTGAAAGAGCAGTTCGGCAATGCATATAATTTGAAATTTAGACTAGACAACTTAGCTAAAAAAATTTAGCGGAACCTAAATGCATCTATATCTAAAGAGTTTTAGAGGGTTGGTATTTTATCTAATCAATATCTAGTCTTCGAGCACAGAAATAAAAAAATATATATATCTTTAAAAAGTCAAATGGAGACTTTTGGCCAGTCTTATTAGATCTTAGACTAGGAAGTTTTACATTCAAGTCAAAATGCCAGAGCACAGAAAGTCACACTACTAAATACAAGTCCTTGCGTTTCTAAACTGCAACGCCTTCCAGTTTCAAAGGCTATCAGAATAAGAGCATCTGCTCTTATTATAATCACTTTTTTTATTTACCTACCTTTTTTTTTTGGACTACATGCATCTCTTGGAATCAAGCGAACTCTTGATTCTTCTCTACCAGCCTCACCTCCTTAGCTGATCTAAGTATGGCTGCCTGTGATGATACAAACATAGCAGCAAGAATCTTGCATCAGAACTAACAACAGAGCTTTTTTGCAACAGAACATTGAACTCGGTACGGTACATAAGACTATGCATGTGTACCTGCTCTCGGGTTATTTCTACGGCGAATCCATCTACGATGGCCAAAGAAGATCTCTTCCTGTAGGTGTTTGGTTGGAGGAGCTCTGCTAGCAACTTGTCATGCTTGCTGTTCAGGTAAGCATCAAGAACCTCCTTACCTTTCTTTGATCTACTATATATATTGCCAACACAATGCATAACACACACCTCTTTAAGCTAGTTAACATGAAATAGAAGAAATCGGTATGCCAATAAGAAAGAAACGTAGATTTAGTTGGATATTGCGAACCTATTTCCTTGAAGGCGCTCGTAGACAGGATCAAAGTTCATGAAGACAAAGTACACTTCCATCTTTGGTTTTCCCTCTCGTCTTTGCAGATGACACAATTTCTAGTAACAAGTGCTTGGTTTGTGATCTTTGTATACTTGTTATTTATACTGATAGGAGGATAGCTAGCGATGGCACTTCATACATATATTTATTACCATGGACATTAGCACTTAGCAGCAGACCTTTGCAGCCCAGGCTGCAGGAATTTCCTGCATTCAGGCTGTCAAAATATTGGCTTTTTTTTTTTTCCTTTTTCTTAACTGCTGCCTATGATTTGTCAGCCAATCGGAGGCTGACAACCACCTTCACTACTCTTCGAGTCCTTGCAGCAGTACGAAAATCTTTTTAAACTACACTACATATAATCACTCCATAAAATAAAATTTAAAAAAAAAAAAAAAAAAAGAAGAACACCAAACTCGACCCATAAAATTAAAGAATCTTTTCATCTTTGTCTCCCTCTCATTTTGGAATTTGGATGGATGTAGAATGGTAACTATATTTATATAAAACGCTTTGTAGTGTGAGATCCAAATGGGATGATCTCAGAGGTGGAGGGCCCGGATATGTTTTGCTTACAAGGACCCTGATCGGATCGTAATGACGAAGGGTCCGGAATCCTGATTTGGGTCCCTCTTGGGTTCAGATTGTCACGTGTCCACAATTAGGATGATTGGCCAGGTGGGAAAGTACTTTGTTCTCATTAGCGAACACACTTAGACTGCGCATTCCAAATTGGTCAACCATGTATCTTAGAAGGGGGAAAATATCTAATTTTTTAAAACTCAATTAGGAATATATATTTTATTCTAAATAACAGCTAAATATTATAATTATCTTATTCTAGAATATAAATATTATTCATCAAAATTATATTTTATACCATATACTAATTTATCCTTAAAATTTATTTATCAATCTGTTTTATATTAAATCAAATGGTATTCGTGGTAATTTAAAAAAAAGATAGAACATCTTTTTTTATTATTTTTTCACTTTATATCTTACCAAAAAGGTAATGATTAGATTCTTATTTTATAATATAAGTAAATATAAGAATAAATTTTTTTTGAGAATAATAATAATAAAAATATATATTTTTAAATCGGTCCTAATTGGCTATTTTTGAAGTAAACGATTTGTCTTCTATTTTTAGATAAAGTTATTTATCTATAGAAATTTTAGCTACCTACATTATTGATTGATCCATTAATTAAGTTATAAATTTAACTTACCAAGACGCTTAATTATCTACCATGTAAGTCCACACTTCACAATGGCCTCCCTTGTGGGGGCCAACCCACGTGGCCAGGATCATGAGATCCTCGCAGTACAACTATAATTCGTTCCCAATCATCAACCCTTTGAGGCCTTTGCCCAGTCGGCGTTCGACAACTAGATTGCACTTGATTTGATGTACTTGTCTAATATTAAAGAAGGTCTGCCATATGGAATAAGGATCTTTTCTTTTCCCCTTCTTTTTAATTTTATTTTTTTGTGGGACTTCTTTTAGGAACAAGAGGCTGATGCTTTTAGAATTTCCGATCCCCCATCCCATGTCCATATGCATTGCTGGTATCAATCAAACATTTCGGCTTTCTGCTAGTCGGCTATTTAGTCTCTGGGGGCACTATGACAAGTGGAAATGATGATTAGCTATGTATAAGTGTATGATAATCTTGTTTACTTAGACCTAACCACTCGTATCACAGAAAGATTAGTAATTAATTATGGGGAATACTCGCACATGAGTACATCAGTGCATGTAAACGTTTCAACTCAACAGAGCATCGCATGTCGGCATGTGCATGGTTGTCTCAAGTCAACAAATCAAGTCATGCCGTGGGAACTTCAAATCATAGTCGCAATGATGAGTTTCATGCACATGGAAAAAGATTTTATGCGAACCATCAAAGTTTCTAGAAATAAATTTTGTGCCGACTTGTACTGCCCACCAAGTAAGTGGGCAACCACTGCCCAATAATTTGAACATCAAATGAGATGGGAGTGATATGATTGGAATTGGCTGTGAGCTGTGATCATATTTTTACCGTTCTTGTTCAAATTTTACGGTCTCATATATTTTCTTTCAGGCTATATCCAGCAACACCTGTGAATTGTAATAAGTAGGAGTCACAGGGTTAAAAGAGACAAAAGCAAACAAAGAAGGCTAGTTCTAAGACTACTATTGGAGATAGCTGTCATGTAGATCAATGCGGATAAGTTCCATTGATCTCAAACTTAAAAACAAGCTAAACTGGACCATGCTTAGATTCTAAGGAGTACTATGCTATCATGTCTACTGTAGTCTTTCTGTGATTATGATGTCGGTGTCAACGAGCTGGGCCAGACCAGACCCAGCTTAACCCGTACAGAGTCGTATCATATCCGACTCAAGGCCCAATAGGGCCCACTTAGGAGTTTTCTAGGTGGCGAGGGAATGGTTTACTCAAATGGTAAAATCTTGAGGTGTTTGTAGATCACTACCTACGTTTTAGTATTATCACAAAAAGCCTCATCCTTGTGACGTAATTGAAAGTCGCCATCTCCTACTTTAGATTATATCAACTGAGTAAGGTTAAATTACAAGTGGTGATTTGCAAAATAATACCCGAAACATTTCGGTATATATGAATCTCAGTCAATCTACTTTGTTTGGCTCGATATTTAATTCAAAATTGACTTACTTATTTAATACAATAAGCCTCTAAAATTATTATATATATATATATGATTTGACCTTAATACTTACTATTTAATGGCTGAAAATTAATTGTTAATTAATAGGTAGTATAGTTATTATATTGTATTGAGATCTTTGGTTTCATAAATTTATTTGTTTTGAACGAGCTTGACTTGAGTTAGCTCAATATGTCAACTAAAGTAAACTAAACTAAACTCGTGGTTGAGTTCAAGCCGAACAAGAGCGAGGAAAAGCTAGCTCTTTCTTTCGTCTTCGGCTTGTTGACCGTCCTAACTCCTAAATCTTAGTTGCAAAATTCCCGCGCTTGTAAATTAGGGATTCCCGTGGATACCCTTCTTCTCTTCTTGGCCTCCTGCCCTCCTCCCATGGCTCCCAACCCTCCTCCTCCATCGAAGCGTCGTCGTAGGAATGAAAGCGGGGAGAAGGTTACGGAGGAGTCTTCGAAGAAGGAGTCGCCTCTCGTCGTCTTCGCTCATGGCGCTGGTGCTCCATCCGCCTCCGAGTGGATGCTCAAGTGAGCATTAAATTTCGCATATTTGGATGGTTTCGTGAAACCTCGTTCTTTTTTTTTTTTGGTATAATTTTGTTGAGATTTGTGTCTGGTTTGATTTAAGTAGCTTATACCTAGCAGGAAAGATTAGGAGGAGTTAGGATTATTTGACAAGGTCTCGATCTTTCTTGAAGATACTGGTAGTTAATCTTAGTTTAATGTGATTTGATACTAGCGTGTGTATATATATCTATATATATCCCTAGCTGAAGTCTAACAAACAACTCATAACTCATATTCAGCGAAAAAGAGAAGGGGGGGGACGTTTGATTCACTGGTCGTTTGGTTTCATATGTTTTAAGATGCAGCATGTGTAATGTAAAATGAGAAACCAATGCAAACAAAAAATGGGATCCATAAACTAAAGACTAGTCTTTATATTCACTTAATATATGTAGATGCAATTTTTTCAAATACTTGCAGCTAAACAGCCCATTCATGTATTTGGAAAGACTGTGTTTATACATGCAAGGTGCAATATAAAAACTAGTTTTTAGTTTATGAAGTCCATGATTTTTCTTTTTCAAGAGCTAAATAGTGCTCATATGCTGCATTTTGATATCCACTTTAATTAAATGGATGTTAAAACACATTCTCTCAATCTTTAATGAGAAGAAAATATGGAAAATATAACTTTTATTTAAATTCGTTTTTGTTAACCTTATAGATGCTGCATTGTTGTAACACATGAAACCAAATGACTCAAAAATTTCTTGACCCTATTTTTTTATTCAAAACTGTCTGTTCTTTTTATTTTGGAAGATTCTTGAATGCAATTATATAGTTTATGACTCTCTTACATGAAAAAAAAACTGTTACTTTGAAGTGCATGGACTCCTTTCTGATTTGCAGGTACTTGTATTTACATGCTTATGCCATTCGTAATTGCACACTTGCTATTATCTGTATAATGCTATTTTTAACTGAACAATCCACTTATCCTTTTCAGATGGAAGAAGATGGTAGGAGATGCATTAGGTGCCATTGAAGTAGTTACCTTTGACTATCCATGTGAGTGAATAAATTGATTTGAGTGACTGTGTAGATAGTTGAAGTAAGAGGTCAAGATTGATGACTCTATAGATGTTGGCACAAATTTTATTGGTTTATTACATCCATCTATAGTTTTATTTGTCCATTGCATACACAAGGGAGCGTCAGATCAGGTAATTTGGTGTATTGTATCAAATTTTTAAGTGTTTTAGATTACAATTTGTATTGCTGTCTTGAAAAGTGCTTCGTACTTGAGATTTTGTTTTCACAAGTGTTAATTCCAATGGCAAAGTAAAAGACAGGTGTGCAAAAGGGTGTTACTCCATTTATATACAGACATTTCTTGTTTGCAATAAAGTGCAGATACAGGATTGAGTTGAATTGCATTTAACAGATATATCTGGGGGAAAACGTAGGGCTCCTCCTAAAGCAGAAAAATTAGTTGATCATCACTTGAGTGTTGTGAAAGATTCTCTTGCAAAATATCCTGGGCACCCTTTGGTTCTGATGGGGAAGTCAATGGGTTCAAGGTGATTTACTCAACAACAAATATGTTCTATTTATTCTCTTAGATCACTGATATTCTGTCAGCCAGCTGCTTGTAAGGTTTGAACACTTGTAGAGTTTCTATGGTGCAGAGTTAGCTGCATGGTAGCTGCCACAGAAGATATCAATGTCTCAGCAGTTATATGCTTGGGTTATCCACTGAAGGTATTATTATTGTTTATCATCTTTTTGCATAATGGCAATTCTCTGGATTCATTAACCACATATATACTTCTTTTAAATGGAGGCTACTAATTTATCATATTAAAGAAACAAAGGAAGGAAGTGCCCCCACAATTTGCTACCTTCACATTCATGGTGTTATGAAAGTTTATAATAATTCAGATTTCGCATTCTTACTGAAGCAAGGATGCGAGAGATTTCCTCCATCGAGACCCATGTAGATAAGATTCCTTAGTTGTTAGTTGTTCATATATGAGTTGCAACCAGCAGCATCAGTGACCTTTTCCTATGTCTTTTGTTTCTTATATCCTTTCCTTATTCCATTTGGATTAAAAACACACTAATGTCATATTCTCATGTTATCCTTGTTCTCATCAAATGATACTTTATACACGGTCTAAAAAGTAAGGACATAATTTATTTCACAGATGAGAACTTAACATCACCCTTGCCAGCAAGGCAGCAAGCCTTCATCTATATCAGCCATAAAGGCATATATCATTATGATTAATTCAATTAGCAATATCACTGTGATGCAGGGCATCAATGGAGCAGTTCGGGATGAAATTTTGTTGCAGCTGAAGGTTCCAGTGATGTTTGTACAGGTAATCAAGGATAAGTCTCTTTAATTGTTCATCTATAACCTGTTTGGTGTACTTGTCACCTGCCACATAATGATGGGCAGAGTCATCGTGATGCTTGACATGTAGAACTAAAATTACTTAAAAAGTAAGTGGATTGGTTCTACAGGGAAGTAAAGATGGCTTGTGTCCTCTGGATAAGCTTGAATCCACCCGGAAGAAGATGAATTGCCAGAATGAGCTGCATGTTATTGATGGTGGCGACCACTCTTTCAAGATTGGCAAAAAGTTCCAAGAGTCCACTGGGCTGAATCAGGATAAAGCTGAAAAAATAGCAGTTGATGCAATATCAGAGTTCGCCTCCAAGTCAATCACAGAATTCTGACTTTTAGGAATCTGTAAATTTTGTAGGTCAGTTGATGATCAAAATATACCTCTACGAGTTATCATACTCAGTCGCAAGCAGTACATCATTTTGTAATCCTGAAGATTTATACTGCCATCGTCCCAGTGGAATCTTAGAATATTTGTAGGCAATGTTATGGGATTTGAGGTGTTATTGTTGTCTTCCTCCTATGCAGAGCTTGCAAGATGAAATGGTCTTGTTAAGAGGAATTTATATATTGGCTAAAGGAAAGATAAATTACTCACACTTCTGGGCTTAATCAGATCCATGTGCTAGCATATGATTTCTAAGCAGACTGTTGCAGGACCAGCATAAATAAATGTTTATACAAGTTTCGCGATGCTCATGTTTTAGTTCAATTTAATTTTCCTATTTATTTCTGAAGGTAACCTCCCCAAGTTTCCAATAGAAATATTCAGGGACTAATACTACCTTGTGAATGACAAAAAATTGCCAACTAAATCAAATTCACTGCACTTCAAGCGCTTCAAGCCAAGCTTGATGACTTATCCTGGAGAACTTAATAGGTTTTGTGGAGAATCTATAAATAGTGAAGCCCATATGCAAACTCTTTTTAACTTTAATTTTACAAACTTGTGCCTCCAATGTACGAGGTGCTTACGTGAGTTCCTGTTTGATTTTTACAAATCACACTCTATATTTTGCCTATTTTATTATTCGCATCTCGTCTTTGGGAATTTTATAATGCGACCCCTCATTTTTCCTGTAATATTCATTTAACACCCTAATGTTATTTTAGCTAACTGACATTAACCATGTTATATGATTTATGTGACTCTAGTTCAAAAATTACTAAAATACCCTTAAGAAATCATCTTTAAACCCTAAAATCCCAAAATGGGTTGAGTTGTCTTTAAATCCTAAAACCCCAAAATAGCATTCAACTAAAAATGATTACAGAAACTAACCCCAAAATCCTAACTTAGGAGGAGTGATGTAGGCTTGGAGAAGTTCTTGTCATTTGGGCAACTTTGGAAGGCAACCTCCTTCAACCTTCAACTGCTTGGTGTTTTGGTGATGTAGGCTTTGGGAAGCTCTAATTCCAAGCTGCAACCTTCCGACTACAAGCTCTTTCAACTCCGATGGCTTGGTGTTTGGGGAGTTACTGCTTGGGGTTTGGAAGTTTTGAGGTCAGCTTGACATTTAGGGATGTTCTTCATAGTTTGGGGAGCTATGAGATGATAAATTATAGAGGTTTAAGTTATGAATAAAATTAGAGATGAGTACAAGGGTAATTTAGAAATATTATAAATTATATAATAGATTATAATAGAATATTCTCTTTCTGATATCGTTCTGTTTGATTATAGTTAGGTTAAGTTAATTCAGGGTGTTAAATGAACATTACTATAAAAATGAAGTGTCGCGTTATAAAATCCCCAAAGACGGGGTGCGAATCACAAAATAGGCATAATATAGGATGTGATTTATAAAAATCCCTATTTATTAATTATCCAATCACCACAGTCGTCAGCATAGGATCCGTCACTGACATCACTTTCTAACGCGGAGGTAGGTTCGAAGATTCGTAGATCGTAGCGATCATTCTTCCTTTCTTTTCACTGATCTCTCCTTAAAAATTCTATATTTATTCTTCTTCCTTTTGTTTTGTTTACCCCCTAAGCAGAGTGGAAATGGTCAGCACTTTGAGATGCTTCCATTTCTCAGTCTTCATCTCACTCTTTCTTTGTGAGTCACTTCGACTCAAATGCCATCTTGACCGTAGACCAGTCCACAGCTGACAATTTTAAGGAGGAAAGAAATAAAGAATCTCTCCTATTCTTAGTCAAACTGCTTTCTCGTACCATCACCACCCAATGGCTTTAAATCCCAACGATCAAACCTTGGCCTTCCTCAGGTTTAAACCCTCTCACCTCTCTCTCTCTCTCTCTCTCTCTCTCTCTGTGATCAACTCGTTCCCCATTTAATCTCAAATTTCATCCAGCTCTCTTTGTCTCCATTCCTGAGTAGGAATGGAGTACTAGCTAGCCTTGAAACCAACTCCTAGATATCTTCTTGTCAAACTTTGAATTCAAAAATGGGCAGCGAGTTGATCCAAGACATGAACGCGCTCCTCAATGTGCTAACCCAAGGTGAGGAGCAGACGAGCCAGCTCGAGTCCAATCTCAACCAGTCTAATACGCCAACCACACTATCCAAATCAATAGCACAGCAGTTGCACTCCACTTTGAACAAAGCCATCTCCATGGCCAAACTAATCATTGACTCCGAGAGCTCGCGGAAGCCGCCGTGCCCGAACAGCACGGCGTCGGATTCCCCCCGGTCGACTGGCGGCAGCCCCGGAAGCGAGAATTCGGGAAGGGCATTCAAGGAGCTAAAATTCCGGGAGATGTCCAAGAAGAGGTACCATTAATTACCACTCAATTAGCAACTAATTATAACTAAAGATGATTATTAATACTCTTTTACTAACACAGGAAGGCTTTGCCGAAATGGAGTACCAAAGTGAGAGTCTCATCTGGGGAAACTATAGAAGGGACTCCGGACGATGGCTATAGCTGGAGGAAGTATGGCCAAAAGGACATTCTCGGAGCTAAATTTCCAAGGTTAGTATTATTTGTGATTAATTTAACTTCTACCACGAAATTCTAAAAAACCTTCTTCTTCTTCTTCTTCTTCTTCTTCTTCTTGTGCCTATAATTGAGTCATTTAATTACGGCTGCCCCAATAATTGGTAGATAGGCGGGGAGATTGATGTCATCCTTGCCATGGTGTGCGTGCATCTACCCAGAAACTTGAGTGTTCAATGCTTTGGGTACCGAAGAAGAAGAAGAAATTATATATATAAAAAAAAAACAATCTATTTTTTGTGCTATTATTGTCTTATATTTGTCCTGAATATTCTAATTGATAACTTTGCCGAAGAGTATTTTAGGTACTTTTTTGTTTTTAACTAAGATTATTTTCTTTAGATAACGGAAGTAAGGGTAAATAATAAATAAATAAATTGTAAAATATTAATAATAATAATAAAAGCAAGATGAATCTCCCTTTTACTAGTCTTCTATATATTTTTTTATTCTTAGTCTTCCTTGATTTTTTTTTTCTGGTTATTATAACTTATAATTTCATCTATTGCTTGACTTGGACCAGTCTTCTTCTTCTTCTTTTCCTAATTGTTAGTCAATGGATGGACACCAATGTGATGCGCACCAACAAGTGTGAAGTGTCTGACCCCCCCAAAAAATAACATTTATTAAAAACAAACAAACAAACAAGTTTGATTGCAAATAATTTGGTGCTGATTTGTGTTCATTAAACATAGCAGAGGCTACTACCGTTGCACTCATCGCAACGCCCAGGGATGTTTTGCAACAAAACAAGTGCAGAGATCCGACGAGGACCCTTCAATCTTCGACATCAGCTACAGAGGAGCACACACTTGCCTCCAAAAGCCAAGACCAATCACAAGTACACAATCACCTGAAGAACTTAGCATGCAGCTAATCCACAGCAACCCACCAATACCATCTGATCACAAAGAAGGCCAAACTCATCCTGACCACCAACTGCCGCTAAGCTTCAAGAAAGGCCTCCAGGTGAAGACTGAAGGTCTAAGCCAAGACGACCGGACAACGGAGATGGATGGTAGCCTTGCGTCGAGCTTTTCGCCCGCCTTCTTCTCGTCGGCGACGTCGGATTCGAACTACTGCCCTTTGCCGCCGTTCCATGTGAACAGTAGCTACGGAGGGGGAGCAAATGATCTCACTGAGCTGAACTCTGCTGTAATAGCGTCAGCAAGTACCAGTTCATCCATGGTGGATATTGATAATTACATGATGGGGTTTGAGGAGTATGAGCCGTACTTGTCATTTGATGGGTCTAGTTTTTTCCGGTAGCTACGACTCCGGCATAGTGCGAAGAGTGTCTTGGCGAGTAATGTTAAGGTCTCAGAATCATATCTTAGTTCTACTGTTAGTTTTTCTATAAGGAATTGTTTGGCAGCCTAGCGTGCGTGAGAGACGGCAAAATGTTGGTTATTTCTCAGATAATCTCACAAATTAGATTAGACAACATGGTAAATACTCTTTAGAAAAAAAATTAAAAATAAAACGGGTTTATATTAATACATGATATTTATCTCATCATTCACGACGAGATTAGAACATATATCAATGCTAATAATAAACTTAATTGCGATAATCTTAGCCTAATTATTACATGCCAATTACTCCTTCCATTGCTGCACAATCTTCGACATTGCCCTGAAGGAAGATCCACCCTCAACTAACGTTTGAGATGCTGCGTCCCTTAATCTCCGCGCCTTGCTCCTCAATCTCTCCCCTTCGTCCCCTTCCATCGAATGCTTGATCACTCTCGCGATCTCCTCCTTTCTCACTAAACCGTCCTCATTAAACGTAAGACGCAAGGAGACGTTCACATCTTCTGACAGCACGGCCGCATTCATGCGTTGCTCCGCATAGAGCGGCCATGCGATCATCGGCACGCCATTGACGACGCTCTCGAGAGTCGAGTTCCATCCGCAATGGGACAAAAACACACCTGTGGACCCATGGGCCAAAACAGCGATCTGTGGGGCCCAATAAGGGACCACAAGGCCCAAATCCCTAGTCCTCTCCAGGAACCCATCTGGCAAAAAGCCCAATTGGCCATCCACATCCCCATCACCGAAGAAAGTACTATGGGCCTCTTTGTCAAGTGGCCTTCTGGCGACCCACAAGAACCTTTGCCCACTCATCTCCAAGCCCAAGGCCTATTCCTGGGTCTGCCGCCACGTCAGCGTTCCCCCGCTCCCGAACGACACGTAGACCACCGACTCGTGCGGCTGGTTATCCAACCACCTCACGCACACGTGCCCGTCGTCCTGTTTGACCGGAGCGGACTTAACCAACGGCCCTACCGGGTAAACCGGAGGGATCCCCTTCGTCTCCTTGAATCCCCGAATTGCCCCTGCCTCCAATTCGTCGAAGCTATTCACCAGCACCCCATCGACCTCTCGGAACCGCCTCACCATTTTAAAGAACTCCTCGTATGAGTCGGTGAACCGGTCCAGGAGCGGTTCCATGAGGTCTTCCACGCGAATCGGGACGCAGCCGGGCAGCCGAACCGGTTCTGGCAGGTCTCGGAACTGTCCCGGGAAGGCCGCGTCGAGGAGGGGGAGGTAGAAAGCAAGCGACAAGGTGATGCACGACGTCGTGAAGAAGACGTAGAACGGCACGCCGAGCTCCTCGGCGATGTCGATCGTGTTGAGGTAGAACGGGTCGCCGATGAGCGCGACGAGGCGGGAGGTGCAGGTTAGGGACGATAGCATGCCACGTAGGCGACCAAGGTTGGAGTTGACAGTGAAGAGTGTTGTGCAAATCTACCAAATGGGTGAACGAAGCGGAAGCAAGACCTTCACCCCAAATAGCTCAAATGGAAATAGTGAAAGAAAAACCTAATGCAAAGCTTTCAAATACTCCAATAAGGATGTTAATAGTGTTAGAAAAGTCCTAAGCAAGTTCTAACCACGGATTAACATCCTAATATATGCAAGCACCAAGAAAGACAACAATGGAGACAATAGAGAGAGAGAGAGACAAGATTTACGTGGTTCGGCGATGTGCCTACGTCCATGGGCGGAGCAATTTTCTTTACTATGCAAATCCCTTACTTACAAAGAGTTTAACAACTCTAATCACTCTCAATACAATGGTGGCTCAACCCTCATTAATGTTTTTTTTTCAACTACTAGCCCTAGAAAACCCACTTTAGTATTTATAGTCAGGTTCAGAAAAGGGGGTTTTCAGAGTCGCGTTCGAACACTCTTGGGGCGCGTTCGAACGCACCCAGTGTTAATACAATAAAACTCAAGGGGCGTTCGAACGCGGGAGGGGCTCGTTCGAACGCCTGCAGAAACAGCTACTCTCGGGTTGGCTCGCGTTCGAACGCGGATGGGGCCGTTCGAACGCATGCAGAAATTCTACTCTCGGGTTGGCTCGCGTTTGAACGCGGCTGGGACCGTTTGAACGCCTGCTTCACAGACTGCTCTCTGTCTGAGCCCGCGTTCGAACGCCCTCAGGGCGCGTTCGAACGCGCGGCACAGAAATGCTGAACATTGCTGAATTTTTGCTGAAAACTAAATTTGAGCCAATTTTTAACAAAGAGGATATGGGAGCCGGGTTTGCCGTCAGTTGGGAGGGAGTCTAAAGGAGGTTGGGGGAGGGAGATGGCGTTGACTTTGCTGTCTGCGAGGGTAGTAATGAAGTTTTGGTAGGCGGAGGAAGAGGAGTCGCCGGGGTTAGCGAAGATGGTGACAGAGAGGCCGTGGAGGTCAACGAGACGGCGGGCAAGCGCTGCGAGGGGGATGAGGTGTCCCATGCCGGGGCTGGAGAGGAGGGCTACGTGGCAGTTGTTGGTCGGTGCCATCTCGGTCGTGTATTTTTACTACGGTTCTGCGCCATTGATGAAGAGCTAGTACTAATAGTAATGAGCAGCGGCGATCCGCATAAATGAAACATATCACGACAAGTTGGTGTGAATGGAAAGAAAAACGTGGGTCGTGAATCAATTGAAGTCGGTGACCTGGTCATGATATATATATATATATATATATATATATATATGCACACACATTTATATACATGAAAACTTAATTGCTTTACAAGCAGGTATAATAATACCCAGGCCCACTGCTTAGTTAGGCCTGCCAGTTATGAGCGTCTCACAAAAAAATGGCCTGAGCCACCCTATGTTAATTGTATTCCTGCTACTTAAAAAAGAATCTTGGTATACAGACCTTTCAATATATATATATATATATATTGAAAACGAGAATATGCTGTTTCTAAATGATTTTCTACTCCTTAAATCCATTATTAAAGAATAACTAAAAATTGATACCCAATAGAAAAGGAGATAAAAACCAACTATCATCCGCAGGATTAACATTAGAAATTGGAATGAGGTATTGAAGTATTTGCCCAATTTTCTATAGTACTTTCAATTTAAATTTTAGTTGCACAGAACTGCTAGTCACAGAAATTGTTTTTAATTCCGGGTACATCCAGATATATGAGCTAAATATTAAGCATGGATAGTTAGTCTGTTCCATTAGCGACATACTAAAATTTAAAATCGTTACAATTAGTGGAGTCTTATACGTAAATCAGTGGAAAAGTTCAACTAATTGCCATGGGCTCCATAGATTATTCCCATGGTCGGCAGCAGGTATGTGTATGAGACAATCATCTGATTCATAAACACTCAACCCGGCTGAAAATTAGCACAATTTATTTTTAATATTTTTTACCTATTATATAAAAATTAAATATATATTATATTATATTAAAATGGTGCAAAAAATATAAGAATCCTGAGTCAAACAGTCTTCCTATAACTATTGAGTAATAGAATATCTCAAGATTCGACTCCTTTTCCTCAATTATTATCTACCTTTATTTAGCTTTGTTCTCGGGCCCAATTGATCTATTTAATAAGTTATCGAGCTAGTCGACGATAACGAGCATTTGTGTTTTTCCAGCCCGGCAAGAAACCAAAAGGTCGCTCCGAAGCTGGAAAGCTTCTACTTAGCAACTTCTAAAAAGGAAAAAGAAGAAAATTCTAGAAACCAACATTCCTCGTTGTGCTGCGAAGATAAGAGGAGTGAGCATGTTACAGAAGTGCATCTAATTCCTAACAAATAATTCTTCACCAATTAATAGAGGATTCTTTCTTTTGATATTTTAGAGAGGTATATATATGTAAAAAAATCTCTCTTGAGGAAGATATTTTTGAGACATAAGCGTCAGAATCCTGACACCTGGCACACCTGGCGATTTTACTGACCGCTCTTGTACTACGTAGAACTCAAAATAAGTCGACGTAAATATCTCAAAATTAAACTTTGCCAATCATACCTCAAAACGAGGAGGCATTGATGCTTATAAAATATTAAAAAGAAAGTTTGGTGCATTTCCAATTTCTATACCACTCAAAGGTCAATCAAATAATTGAAGAATAATAATAACGATAATGATAATAATAATAATTATTATGTAAGAAAAGTGAGCTCCTATTCCATTTTAATGATTGAGAACTTTGTCTCCTCCGCCACTTATTGGGACAATTATTTGCTGTGGCTCGTTTTAGAGTGGGTGGGGTGGGTGGGTGGGACCCAAGACAGGGCATGTGGACGTGGTCTCTCAGAATACATAATGGACCCCATTTATTCTGGTGCTCTTGGGAGGTGAAAATTAATTATCTGATTAGGAGTTACATTTGACTGCATAGTTGGAATGGTATTTAACGTAATCAAACGTGACCTCACTTGAAAGCGCATGCTCTCCTAATGCTAACCACTGCCATGGACTTAGACTCATTAATTTGGCTACTCTCTCTCATCTGTCTTTTATTGCACTAATTATTCGAGAGATTCAGGAGTTATAGCATTTGAGAGTGCCTGTAGAGTGTTATGCTTAGTAGAGCTCATTTTCAGAGAGGATTAAACCACTTATTTAATATATATATATATATATATATATATATATATATATATATGATAAAAAGTGAATGGGTGACCATACTTATAATCAGAATAACTAATACTTTCAGTTACTTTTATAATTTTAATAATTAAATAAAAAAATAAATTAGAGATTAGTATTAAATAGTAGTGCCAATGGAAGAGAACTCTAGTAACATCTACTAATTTTTAATTTAGTAGAGTAAAACAACAATTTTAAAACAATAATATTACGTGGTCATCTCGCATCCATATCAGGAGGTATCACATATTAAGAGACGGATTAAATAAATGTTTATTACTAGATTAGATGACACATATTCATCGTTAACCACGCTTCTATCTGAACACCTCTCATTTTTACTGCTAGGCTGTTTCAAAAGATTTCGTTAAACAGGTTAAGAAATAATCTTTTATTTCATGCATATATAATATTTTTACTATAAAAAAATTAATATATATATATAATTTTTTTTCTTTTTTTTATGAATAAAATATCTACCAACTCTAGAGTTGATTGGTTATATATATATATATATATATATATATAATCAACAACGTAACTCAACAGTTCTCCGATTATTCATATGTAGAATCCCGGTCCAGAGAGCGACGCATATATTTTATACATGCCTTGAGAAAAGAGCTGAAACGTAGGTAGTGCTAAACCGTAGAACACCCAATATTAAACTAAATATACTACGCAAGCACAGGAGAAAAAAGGAAAAAGAAAAAAAAAAGAAAAAAAAAGGAAAAATAAAAAAGAAATTAAAATCCACACTACCAGTCTACCACCCCATATCCCAAATCCCAAATCCCAAATCCCAAATCCCAAATCCTCCACCGCCAGCGACCGGGACTCCTACTCTCCCCTCTTCCACTTGTTCGCCACTTCCTGAAGCGCCTTATACGACTTCCCCTCCTCCCTCAACCCCCTCTCCGCCGCCTCCTTCAACTCCCTCACCTTCGTCCTCACCCTCATCCCCTCCTCCCCTTCCATCAGCTCCCTCGTCACCCTCGCGATCTCCTCTCTCTCCACCACCCCGTCCGCCCTCCTCGCTCCCGGCCGCAGCGCCACCCCGATCCCGTCCACCAGCATCACCGCGTTCTGCTTCTGCTCCGCGAACAGCGGCCACGCCACCATCGGCACCCCGTTCACCACGCTCTCCAGCGTCGAGTTCCACCCGCAATGGCTCAAAAACCCACCCGTTGATACATGGCTGAGCACGCGTATCTGCGGCGCCCAGGAGGAGACCACCATTCCCATCTCCTTCGTCCTCTCCAGGAATCCGCTCGGCAAGAACCCAAATGGGTCCTTCTTGCTCTGGGGGTCGAAGTACGCCGCGCTCGTTTCCCCCTCGTCGCTCGGGCTCCTCACTACCCACAGGAACCTTTGTCCGCTTATCTCTAACCCCAGAGCTAGTTCCCCCAATTGCTCCTTGTTTAGGGTTCCTGCGCTCCCGAAGGAGACGAAGAGGACGGAGCGCGGCGGCTGCTCGTCGAGCCAATTGAGGCACCCGTGGACGTCGACCTCCGCAGCCCCGGTCTTGATCAGGGGTCCGATTGGGTAAACCGGAGGCCGGCCAGGTTCGGCCTGCTGTAGGATTCTGGCTGAGCCGGGCTCGATTGCCTCGAAGGTGTTCACCAAAATGCCCCGCGCTTCGCGATACCGCTCTCCGTGGTGGACCATCCATTTGTAGCAGGGGTTTGATCGTTCCTGGAGCGGATGAAGGATCTCCGACCCGGGAATCGGAACGCACCCGGGAAGCTCCACCGGGCCCGGGAGGTCACGTATCTCGCAAGTGGTCGCGGCGGCGATGGCTGGCAAGTGGAGGAGGAGGGAGAGGAGTTGTAGATTGGAAGGCATGAAGAGGTAGTGCGGTACGCCGACTTCTATTGCGGCATCGAAGGCGTCGGCGCCGAACAGGTCGGCAACGAAAGCGACGAGGCGGGTTTTGAGCTTCAGCTCGCGGAGGATGGTCACGAGAGCCGGCACCGACCTCTCGACCTCCACCGAGATGAGCGTCTCGATGCGAGCGTCGGATGGGAGGTCACTCAATTCTACTGGGGGAAGAAACATAGAGGATATGGAGCTCGGGAGCGAGTCGAAGTAGGCCTTTTGGTTCTTCGACGCCATACTCGAGAAGGTGATGAGCGTGATGGAGAAGCCGTGTTGGGCGACGAGCCGCTTCGCGAGCTCGGCCAAGGGGATGAGGTGGCCCATGCCCGGGGTCGAAACCATGGCTACGTGGGGAGCTCGGTTGCCGTTCTCCATGGAGGCGAGCTGTTCTATGAAATGGTCGGGAGAGGAGAATAGAATATATAAAAGCTCTATGATCAGTGGAATTATTGAGGCTTAGGAGTCGCTTCTGCTTGATTTATATATAGATGTGACCGCTGACACCGGAATAGGGAGAGCGAGTCGTGTTGCATCGGGAGTCGTGGAGATGATGATGTCAGATAAACGTAAGGCTTATGCTAAACGTTTAATTTTTTTTTCTTTTCATTTATTTGATAACTGAGTTATTTGATGATTTGGTAGTATGACTTAATTAGGTTAAATTGATTCGACTGTGTGATTAACTCGGAGGAATAGCTCATAGTTCAGAGTAATTGTTAGACGATGCATATAGCTTAAAGCATAGACTAATCAACTAAAAGTTTTTAAATACAAAGAGAGTTAATAATTTATTTAGCTCATATTTAGTTTTTAAACTTATAAATAATAAAAAAAATAGATTTTCTTACAAGATCATGTGATTTACTTCAACTTTTTAATCATACGGTAATTTAATGGTTTGCCTCAAGTAGGGTTCACTTTTTTTTTATCTAGTTCATGTTCAATCTTCCAGCTCTTAAATAATAAATAAACCGAAAAAAGACAGTATTATTAGGATTTCTTAGGTGACAGAGTAAGAATCCTGCACCAAACTTAGTTACCATTATATGGCAGTATTCCTTCTTGTCATGGCTCTCATTAAGAACCACAGTTTATTTATACCTAACTAGAGTTGGAACTTGATCCCCTGGTTTTGTTTTAGGCTACTCAAGGGCATAAACGGAAGCGTGCAGTCCACCATGTTGGTGGTGGGTGCAATCCATCTATTCTTCCATAGTTTGACACATAATTTTTATAGTCCTCTTTTGTGAGGCTTCCTGATGGCAATTTGAAACTGAGGAGATGGTGGGCAATATCTTCTTTTCCTCTGACGTTGAAATGAAATGAGGGAGATGCTAAATAAATATATATTATTATTATTATTATTATTATTTCTGTCCTCTTTTATCGATCACCTCACTTGGGTATTTTGGAAAGATCCCATACTCACGTGATTACTTAGGGCAAAGGAAGATGAAATGGATTATGGGTGCCGATGCTCTCTTATTTGCCTAGGCCGTACGCCCTTAAACGTCTTATTATGGCATCGTTACAAAATTAAGAGGCGTCCAATTCGGTCGTATGTCTTGTTTATTGTTCACGTGTCGTATTGACTTTCGGGTTTCTTTGAACAGGATTATAAATTTGGAGGTATGTCTTCTTCTTCTTCTACCGTCTCAATGTATTCTAACTAATAGTAGCTCTTTGCTGCATAATTTTTTTTGCAAGAGGAATCGATTTAGTTGTTAATTTGATACTAAGAGCAGCTGATCATGGACAATCTCGGGAAAATGTCCAACCCTAACATTTTATTTTTGAACGTCAGTAGATAGTAGTTAGAAATATATCTGCTCCTAAAACTTAGTAGAAGATTCTCGTATTAAAATTGGGTTCCATACGGATTGAATTTTGGGCCATAAATTGTTTTATTTATATTTCATATGACATCGTCTGACACAGCAATGGTGGTGCTTGCGAGGCGAAGAAAATAAACTACCAAGATTAAAGGTTTGATAAGTCTCCAGAAGCATAAGAGAGAAAGATTGTTCACGTGTGAGGAATAGTCTTTTTCTCTCTCTCTCTCTCACTCTCTCTCGACAACACGTGTGAGGAATGGTTACAAAAGTACATGGTGAAAGTTACAAATATAGACATATGTTATTAAGGCCACACAACTTTCTTGGCATATGTACTTAGTGAACTTATTAAGCACTAGTTCTTGTAAAATTACAAATTAGGACTAATTACAGCAGCATGACATTAATCTATGGATACGATGATGGGAAAAATAAGACCCAAAAGGTTGCAATGGGTCGTTTTCTAGTTGTCTAATCTAATAATGGGTGATAAAAAGATAATGCTATTCTAGACGCATCTCCTAAACTTACATCTACTCTTCTAGAAGTTTGCAAGAAGTTTCGTTTCTTCCTCTATAACAACGAGTGGATCTTTTTCTTTTCTTTTCTTTTTAAAATCAAAGATAATTTTAGTCGACATCTCTGCGATGTGGAAATTATTTGGTCTATTAATTCCCTTCATCCCAATTTCTAATCAAAATCTTTTGTACGTGATCCGTAAGTTTGAAAAAGCCTATGGCTCTGCGTGTAAATATGTCGAAATTTGAAGATGGAATTTCTGTCATATTTAAATAGATCTCTATGTCAGCGATAAATTAATACAACGATTGCAAAGTAAGGCCACACTTACGACTTATTGGGACACCGACAGAAAAATTATTGCAACACAAGATCGAAAGCAGGACGGTTGCTGTTCTTGAATTACATCACTAATATTGCATCCAATTCAGCACAAATATTAGCGAAATTCTTCTAACTGCGCAAGAAAGAGCTTTCCGAATTGCCCGAGTCTCGGCAAACCGAAATGCAAATTATAAGCTTCTCATCCAGTTACAGTTGCATCATGAGACATCATACAAAACTTTTACTATCCACAGATATGGCATGGCTCACTCATTCAGCAGCAGTTGCATTATTAAATCATTCCAAGTGTCTACAGGCCCCGGCAAGCACCAGTGAAGGCAGTCATTCTGGACAGTGGAGTTCTTACCGCTGTCAAAGGGACGATACGTCCTGTAAGGTCCTGAGTGCCCGTCGGGTCGTAGCAAGGAAAGATGGTACGTGTCCAGCAGCTTCAGACGGCTTGAATTCTCTGATCCATTGAGCGCCGTAGCCTTCTCAAACTCTTCTAACTCAATTCTTCGCATCAAATGGTCCACATCTTTGCCATTGAACTCCCCCTTCTTATATGGAACTGTTCTATTGCAAGTCCCACCGTTGAACCATTCACCATTTTCAAAGTGGTCAGGTGTCCATGTCCTGTAGATAACTAGGGGTTTATGGATCGAGGAGGTGATGAAGCTGAACAGTAGATGGAGAGCTTTGCGGTAAGGATACTCCAAACCAACTTCTGTCAAGTTCTTTCCAGTGCAGTAATGGCAGCCAATAACTGTGTTTTTCTCCCAATAAATCGCTGTTTTCAAGAACCATTGCCCCCCAGATATGACAATGTAGTCAAAGCTATTGTACTGATTGGTCCATTTTGTATCCAGCATGTCAAGATGAAGCTCGAGTTCGGATTTCGACTCACCGTCATCATTTTCAAATATGTCAGCTCTGATCAGAAAAGGAGCCCAAATAAGTGACAGAGTGAAGTTGTGGGATGGAAAGTGCCATCTCCTGGATTTATAATCATCATCATGGTACACCTCAACAGGTTCTTCTGCCTGAATTATATAACAAGCTGATTTGATTGATCAAAATCTTCTAAGAAAAATAAGAATGCAATGTGTGATTAGCTGCATCTAGAATTTCACAAGTTAATAGACACTAATCTCAAGGAGATATATACTAAGCACATAGGATTGTGTAGTACCATCAAGATAATGAGGAACTATACAATGTTGGATAAAAATCAAGGCATCATATATCATTTTCAGAATGACCAACTGAAACTGCCATACCAGTTCTATGAATGATGAAGTAAAATCAGAGTCCTCATCAAGACATCTTATGACATATTTACCTAAGAGTTAACAAAAGCACTGCTGGTTATATCAACATTGCATTTTACACTGAAAATAATCAGGAGCTAAAGAGTCAACAAGAAATGTAATACCACTTGATCACGGCTTATCAGAAGCATTAGCAACCAAGTGTTAGTCCAATATGAATAGTATTTTAAGAACTCTTTCATAAAAACAAAACAAGCAAGAAGCCATCAAGGTGCATTACTATGTCTACACTTATAGTATATTAGGCTAATCACCAAAGTTGGAAGCTCCAAATACGATACGAGAGATTATCCTGAATACTATTTGCATGGAGCTACAGATAACAAGATGTAAGTGCTATTATTGTGTACCACTGATAAATATCATGTCACAAGATAAGAATTTTCATATAAAGGGTAAGCATACATCCCTCTACCTCAAAGGGGGTTTAATGACCTACTCAGGACAGTATATAAGCCTGCCAACATACAGCCCTCTATTGCTGCTTTGTAGTGACTGAAAGATGAGGTTCTGAAAGTGAAACAACTTGTTCGAATTATAGAGAAATCATGAACTTCATTTTTTTTTGCTTCGACTTGCTACTATCATCCGTACATTGGCATAAGCTAATGACTCAACGCTCAGTTTTACAAGTTCAACTGACCTGATGTCAACTCTCAAAAAGGTGATGCCAACTACTTGGTAAGAACGAGATCAAGGAAGAGTAGAAGCATGCAATAAAAACTACAGGACAGTGGGCAGATAGAGTTTTCTTCCTTAATTGGTACAAATTAACCTCATGCTGCCAGAAAAGAGACCTTGGCAAGTTCGGTAGCAAGTCTTGGGCAGGTGACTGAAAAAGAAATAAAAAACTAAAAACTAATAAATACAGTGAAGATTAAATTTCACATGAATCCCATAAAATAAGAAGTGCAATTATAGTAGTATAAACACGCTATTATATTCTTACAACTTGACAACATCTCTAACCAATTCAATAATTTGACATTTAAAGTCACTCAACATGCTTAAACATTACATAAAATGCTAAGGCACGAGTCTTAGACAATGCTGATCAGGCCATCTATTGTAGGTGCATAGGCATATTTAGTAAAATTAAATGGTACTCTGTCTGATAATCCTCAAAGTGGAACAGTTGACAATTTATTCAACTACAGAGATGATTCATTTATCTCCACCAAGCTCTTGACTATGGATCATTAATTATTAGCAAGCATCAAGAATATTTGTGAAATATACCTTAGACAGAAGGCAAATCAATGACTGAACATGATTCCGAAGAATTGAATCACCAATGAGTGCCCAACTTTTGTTCCGCACGACATCCAGAAACGTCTTTGCATTAAATAATGGTATGTCACAACCATATGGTTTCCATCTCCAATACAGATACCCCCTGTCAGGCCTCCCATTTGTCATACAGTTTTGTGGAGCTTCAATAAATTTGCAACTTTCATTAGTGTAAGCTGGTCCTGAGGGATTAGGTATCCATTCTCCATTGAAAAGATCACATTTTTCTGCACAGCGATTATTTCAGGTGTCTGTCAGTTAGGATCAAAGTAGGGTAAAGGAAAGAAGAAAAAAAGGAAGGAAAATAAATACCATTATATTTGCAGATTTATATATAGATAAATAGATAGACAGAGAGGTACATATACCATCTCCGTGCCAACCTCACAGATACATACAAAAGGAAACAAAGCCATATCTTTCAGAAACTTTCAATGCAAACAAATTCTCATGGACAGTAAACCAGATACAAGAACCAGAAAACCAGATTCCCTTAAATGGATCCGACACTAGAGACATACCGACATCTGGTATGCTTGGCAGCACCCAAGTAACAGAACAAACAATCCACCAACAACCATAAATACTTACAGATTGCAGGCACAAAAGATATGCCTATAAAAGCTTTTTAATCAATAGTTTGAAGAAATTACAGTTATAATATATTATTTTATGTCTCATGGCATACGACACACAAGAAAATTAAAGTAGTTAAACCATTCTATTGATCTGACCTTAGCTTAGATAGCGGACGGAACTTTACAGTACATGGCTCAGCAAAGATGCAATATGACAATATGGTGTGGGAAAATTGCAACTTGTCATCAATGAAAATGCTCTAGTGGTGTGGACACCATCTAGTCTAGCAGGATATTCACATTATCTTGTATAAAGTTTGATACGAAACTCACCACTAAGTTCTGGAACAAATGCTTTTCTCATTGAAAGTTAATCCTTTAAGATATTCTCAAAAATGTAAAGTTCAGAACAATTAAAGTATAATACCTTCTTGAGAAACTTCTTCAATATCTGGTGTAGTTTCAGGAATTGAAGCATCCACGTTGCCTGTGTTATCTGTTGATGACGAGTCTGATAGAAGCAAAGGTATCAAAAGGAGTCATAAGAGATGAATAACATGAAGGGCCAAAGACTCAAAATGATTCTTATTGTAAAATTTAACAGTGACCAAGCTTTTGAATGTTAACAATCATCCATACGATTGCTATATTAAGAATCTCATCCGCCAATGTAAAAGTTGTAATATTCAAGATCAATTGGACGAGAATAAAGGAAATCAGAAAATTGAGTGTGCAATGTCAGAATCTAGTCAAACTATTGTAGTCGGGAGGGATTAGATAGCTACTAAGTTGGTCGAAATAGCAAAATGAAGCTGCATGCAAGAGAACAAGAAAACGCTGAGCTGATCCAAAAGGCTAGTTTTAATTTAGTTATTCTTCACCTTTTCTTGCCAAAAACCTCCAATATTAACTTTTTGTGAGGTTTCAGAACTGGATGTCAACTAGAAGTCACGTAGTTCTTCAGCCTTTCCCTTTTTAATTAATTTTAAGGAAAACAAAAAAACTTCTGACGGTTAGAAAGTTCCAATAGTTGATAGGCCACCCGAATCTGACAACTGATACATATCTCACCACCAAACATCTCAAAATCACATCATATGCATGTAACGCGTAATTGTTTTGCAACCCTTTCTTAAAAATTAATGTCAATTTTGACAAGTTGTTTGCGTTACGAACTTCAAATCTACCAGTCTCGACTAAAATTTTAGAACTACCCTAAAATGAAAAATTTAAAGAAACAAAATTTGGTCCAGACCAAATGCAGATCCTTATCAAGAAAACCCAAAATCGAACGCTTCCACAAGATTCAAATCCTCCAGCTTTCCGTCGTGAGAAACAATTACCCAAATCCAGTCTCGCATTAACATCAATTCTCAAATCCGCATTATTCCTTACTCTCAACTCTAACAAAAAAAAAAGAGATCCAAAGCTCGTACCTTTCCGAATCTCCCCATCCCCAACGTCGGCCACCGGAACCGCCGCTCTCTCCACTGCCTCCGTCGACCACGACACGGGCACCAACCCGCTGGAATCGGAGAAGAATAGGCGGAAGGAGATTCCGACAAGAAGAACAGAGGCAAAGAGCTTGACCAAGATGTGGTTGCTCTTCCTATGGAAACCATTCCATGGCTCCCATTTCGAGCCCATCTCCTATACCATCAACTATATTCGAATAGAAGAAGGGAAGGGAATAGTATTGAATTAAAGAGGAGGAGAGAGAAGACTACGAAGAAGAAGAAGAAGAAGAAGACGACGACGACGGCAATGGCAGGGGAAAACAGAGTCTGCTTTTGTCACTTTGTTGTTAGTAAGAAATGTGATCAGCGTGGTAAGAATTCTATAACAACATAGGGATATAAATATATAATACCATCTCATGTTTGGATTAGTGCTTGGGTATTAGCTTTAATTATAAATTCTTTCTCCAGATAGCTAAAAGGAATTAATTATTTACCTTACCTTAATTTTTTTTCAATGAAGCAAATTACTTACCTTGCCCTGGTAGGTGGGTTGCATTTTATAATGTTCTAACTTTAAATACTGAGAGACCCAGTTAGAAGCGTGGCACATTCATATAAATAAGACTGTAACTGGTCTTGTAGTTAATTAATCATTATAGACTGCTAATTACTCCAATTACGAGAAGAGAATGTAGATGAATTCCTCTTAAGAAAAACTCTTGTTCTTAATGTTGGTTTTTTAAGCCCTAGGGTCCACATACTTTACTTTTGGAAGAGCTCATTAATAAGCCGGATAAGAATCCATTAAAGATCTGGAAGCAAGGCCATGTGAAGGATACTTCAAAATATTTCACATTAATTTCATCCTGCTTGATATCCTGAGCAAGATCCGGATTCTAGTGAGTAAATCTCAATCGGCACTCCTGTACGAAGATTTTTTTGTTGTCAGAAGACAAGCAGCAATGGATTATTTTTATTTCCATAGTCTTAGTAACACCTTTGTTTTTTTCCTTCTGCTGTTGTTATTTGTTCAACGCTTCTACACATACTAGAATAGAATGTATGCTATAGATTATACAATGAAATACTCAATTGGATCTTGTTAAGATGTTCAAGGGCTTGATATAGCCCAAGGTGGGGCTGTAGAATTCTGTGTGTATAAATGTGACACACATAACACGTTAAGCTCATCTGGAACAGGAAGTGTGTCAATTGAAATTTTAGGTAGGATTCTTCCATCGAACTTTTCAACTCGTCCTACCAAACTGATGACTTATTGATGCTAATGATAATAATATTAGGGTAGGTGTGATTCAGCAAATTAAAAGTTTGGCCATCATCTTTTCATTTCATTTTTTTTTTTGGTCGTGTGAGAAAGGATGCCCCTGTCACTAACTTTTCTTTCTGAAGGTCACTTTGATAACTTATAATGCAAGCGATGTCCTTGAAACTTGAAAAGGTCTGTTTGAGTATCAAACTAGAAATAATATCATAGAGGAATTCATATTTATGGCGTCTTAAACTCCATAACATTAGAAAGTGAAGCAATTGTACACATTCTATTGAAGATAAAACCAACTTTCCTTCTGTATGCCGTTGAACAAAGGTGTTCAGATATATTAAACAAAAAAATTTGAAAATAGAGAAAGAAAAGGGGGGAAAAAACTCAACAGAAAATCAAATTTACAAGATGACATAACACCATATCTGGGAATCATACAGGAAACAATTTTGTGTAGCCATTGAGTAATGAGACAATCATTGCTTCATTTGATGATCTATCATTTTGAGTACCTTTATTGAAGTCCAAAATTGCAGGATTCAATGAGTTCTTGTTCTTGTGCAGCCTAAAGGCCACAATGGATGCACTGGACAGTGTGAGAATATGCCTTGCAAATGTCGGTTATGTGGCAACTCTTGGAATCCGCATGCCAAGTCCACGTTTCATTCTCTCAATACTGTTCAAAAGTTCAATGATGAGAGCATATAAATACATATCCATGCAGTACTAACTACTCAATAAGATGAACATTCTACAATGGAAATCTAAATCTGATACAATTAAGAATAACAACTTACTACAATACAGTAGAATATGCAATGTTACAAACTAAAATTCCTCTTGACCATAATTACAGAACCGGTTCTTCAAAGTGTAACATTCTTTATTTATGTATGTATCCATGTATGGCGGCCTAAAAGATAGATCTTTTGAATGGTCAATCAGATCATCTGAACTTTTCTAAATGCAAAAACAAATTATGCAGCAGGGTAAACCATGCGTCCATTGCAATCCTTAGTTTCCTGACATAACAGCATGTAGATTACTTTACGATACTTTCTATATGGTTTTACTTAAGAAATCTCTCTTTTCACAAGTTTTGTTTTAGTGGTTGTTGTTGTTTAGCATGGCTAGAAGAACATGTCAAGAACACATAGGATCAGTACTACTAAAGTTTTGTTTCATAGCGAGAAACTCAAGTGGTTAGCTCAGGCATGCTAGGAATTCGATCATCGTAGAAAGAAAATTGCGGAAACTCACTTCGGAGCAAGGTTTCCAAGACTGTCTAGCTCTTCACCGGAGGGTTCATCCCAAACTTTTCCAGAAGCTTCAATCCTATACGATCGACCTGGAGTATCGGGTAGCCCTCGATCAACAAGTAAATCCAAATCTTTCTCATTAAGCTCTCTTCCATTAACAAAAACACCAGTATTTCCCGCAGCACAATTCTTGGGCATAGGGTATTTAAGGCCATCAATAAACGGCTGCAAAATGGAGTTACATCACAAATTCTGACCGTGAATTAGTATGATGATCAGAATATTAAGGACAACTTGCACTTACAGGGATTATGCCACAACAAGGGTGCCCCATAACACCCCAGAATCCAGCATGGTAGTCATACCTGGATGAACCAGAGGAAAAAAAAATGAATATTAGAATGATGAAAACAGCTCAAATGAAGACAAGAATGTAAGAATATACATAAATAAACTGTACACACACACACAAATAGTAAATATGTTACATTTACCAATTATTAATGCCAGAAACATGCTTCAACAAATAAGTCTGCATCAAAATGGGATATTTAGTAAATATGAAGGTAGCAGGACCAACAATTCATGATTTGTATTTCAAACTACTGCATGCCAAAACCATGTTCACGTACATACCGTAGATCGTATCTCCTAATAATAAACTAATAATTTGCGCTTGCATGCTAACAGGCATAACGGAAGCACTACTAGTCATGAAGTATACACCCCTTAAAACAAGAAGTAAGAAGCACAGTAACTTACCAATATTCACCAGGATAGATGGGTCCGGCTTGCTTTTCGACCTTCTTAGCGACACGATCAGAGATAGGATAACCGTTAACAAAAAATTTCACTGTACGGCTGCCCATAGAATGGTTAAATCTAGAAAGAAGGTGGGTGAGGAATTTCGAGTCACCACCCTTAACGGTCCTAGGCCGGTCTTCATTTTTCCCTGTGTTTGATAAATCTTGAGAGAAACCACGATTAAGATACTTATCAGCAAACACATCCAATTCGGTTGCTGCTGATACATCTTTTGTTGAGTTCTGCTTGAAATTTTCAGAAAGTAATACAATCTTCTCTTGATCAGAGTGACAGTGTCTTATTTCTTTTCTGGATTCATCAGTCACATGATCAGAGGATGAGTCCCGAAGTGGTACACTTGAAACATGTGAAATATCTTCAGCTTCTGCGGGGAGCTCTGTAGACCTGCAATTATCATCTTTCTCAGAAATGAAAGAATCAGGGTTCTCCACTTTCTCAGACATGCTACAAGATGGAGATAGACAGTGCTCTTTATCTGTCTCATTTGATGTTAACTCTTGCTCTTTTACTAGCACTACATTATTATGGATGGAAAAACTATTCTCAGCGATGCTTGGAATACCAGCTTCTGGATTATTACCATTAGAGTCATAATTGTCTTCAGACGAGACATCTGAGACTGGTGCAGGAGCAGAATTGTCAAGTCTACCTCCATTAAGCTCGAGTGTGATTGCATGTGAACATGATCCACACCTCATCTTAACTTGATTCTTCTCCAACAATGAGGATTTCGGAGGTAGTTGCAGCAACTCATAACAGTTATTACATATAGAAAAAGGGGCAGCACCAGCAATTGGTTGACAAGAACGTCTAGGCCTCTCTCTGAACTTGATCCTCTGATGCGTCTGAGGTTCATCTGAATGCAAACGATCATTTTGGCTTAATCGATCAAAAATTTCAGCACCAAAGCTTACAGGACCACCCATGGGATGTCGAATGTTCATGAGATGTGGAACACTTGGATTGTTGAGAATTGTCAGTGCAACTTGCACAGGCATAAGCTTAGTGTTACTAGACATGCCAGGATCAAGATCAAGTTGTTTAAAAATGAAATTATGCAGTTGTCCTTGTTGATGTTGTCTTTGTGGACTATAGGGAACTCTTGAAAGAGTTAACGAAGAACGCAGAGAATAATCCCGATTCATCACTGATATCCCTGGATTAGGCCAATTCGCTTGATCACTGGGGCTGGGGGAGCTCGAGACTGCTGATATGCGATCCCTCACTTCAGAAAGCACTCTCATAATCTCCAGTTGATTACTTCCAAGGTAGGGAACTCCGTTCAGCCTCTCACTATTTTGCCCAATAACATTCTCAGAATCATCATGCCTATATCTAGATCCGGCATGGTAATCAGATGGGCCTTCATCAGGATATGAAGCGAGTTGTTTGCCTCCATCTCTCTCTTCGCCCTTTTGCAAATGCATTTGCTGATCTACTTGACCTCCATCGTTACAAGTCTTTCCCTCGACCAATTGGTCTATAACTGTGCTGCGGTTAACGCCGGGTGCTCTAGAAAAACTCTGGTTGCTATTCTTCCTTCTCACGATTGACTTATCTCGAAGAACACCATCAAAGTTTGATGTGCTTGGATCATTCAAGAAACCGTTATCTTCATTTCCAGATTCTGAATTCCTACCAGAAACTAGAGCTGCACCTCGCGATGTTCCCTCCCCTATGCTGCTCCCAATTCTTTCGCTCTGGCGATCAATCTCAGTGCTCGCCTCTCCAAAAGGTCCACTCCTAAATATATCAAGATACTCGATGCTTTCCGCATTGGATCTCTCCGAATGAACATGAGAAACAGGAATTTCCTTTCTCGCTGCATATTACCAGAAAAGAACTTAATTTCACGGCATCAAACAGTCAAAGATCGAAGCTTTTCCTAGAACAAACTACGGTTCTTCGTTTGCAAGTTCGGATTATACATCACGGGAGCAAAATATTGGCTAGAACGTCAAAAAAAAATCAAAATAAAAGAACAAAGAATTTCAAGGACCATAAGCAATCAAGGTCACCTTCGAGAGCAGTACCACAACCTCCGCAAAGGTAGATGGAGTAACTGGGCAGCTCCGGAAGAAGCTTCTCGCACTTGGGGCACCGCACAACTCGAATCGTGGCCCCGGCTACCCCTTCCACCATTCTATCACCGACCAAAACCCGCTAATCCTTCATGGCTCATCAACAAATTGCCGTTAAATATCCCCTAACGATCCTAACACCAAAGGAGACGACCATCAGAAGTCGTCGCCATTGCCCATTTCCCGAGAGAGAGAGAGAGAGAGAGAGAGAGTAAAAGACTACGTTGGTGAAGCTTCTTCGAATTACTCAGGAAGGCGTGCGGGTATTACCCATTCCTCGATGTAATATTTAAGGACACATTTTTAAAAAAACTTTTAAAGATTCAAATTTACGATTCACGTCCTATGTTTTACTTCTCATATATTTTATACTTTAAATCAAATTTGATATACTCAAACTGTAATATTGAAAAAAAAAAGAGAGAAGGATATGGACCATAAATTTATGAAAATATAAGGTATAAAATGTAATTTTTCTTGACTTAGCTACAAAAATAAAAGTCAACTGAACTAATATTTATTGATAAATTTACTCTTTAAGAATACGTCATATGCTTGGAGGTGCTTTCAATCTGGCTATATTCTGTATTTCTGTTGGACGATATTAAAAGTCAGACGTGAGGGTTGATTCTTTCTAACTAGATAGAGTATAGAGAGATACGTGGTCTCAAGTTACGAGGAGCTGTTGAAAGTTTCTTTTATCAAAAGAGAAAGATCTAAACGATATATATATATATATATATATATATATATATATATATATATATATATATATATATATATATATAAAAGTGATATATGTAAAGAGAACTAACTTGGCATACATGTGAAGTTAGAATTTGATCCTATAAATTTCTGGTTGAAGTTTTCAATTCATTTTAGGGGATATTTTGTTTCTAGAAAACGTGAGAAAAAAAACACTTACTTAGTTTTAAAAACTTCTCTATTTTTAATATTTAATTACAAAAATTAAATTGAATTTTTTTTCCTAACATATCATAAATAGTTTCACTTTTTTTTACTTTCTTTTTAAAAAAATAGAGTTATTTTACTACAATAAAACACTTTATTGAACTCTACTTTTAACACCTATGTTTACGCTCTATATTTTATTTTATTTTATTGATAAAAAGATATATTTTGCTCTATTTTATTTGGAAACCTAAGCAACAATCATAAAAGTTTCAATTACGCTAACATTTTATCATATAGGTATTATCATCTGAACTATGTAATTTAGCATCTGTTACCTATAAATACTTGAGTTAAATCTAACCTAATAATTAAACACAAAATATAAAATGCTATTTTAATTTTTAAAATAAAAATTAAAAAAAATCTAAAATGCATGTTAATAAAGTTCTAAAAAGGAGAAATTAATTTAACTCATCTATAAAAAAAAAGTATCAGTAAAGTGTATATGAGATAATAACAATAAAATGTAAGAATCGGTAGGTAAGGTGTTAATAATTATAAACAAAAAAAACCTTATTTCTTTTATAAATTTCTCTTCTTTTTAGATGTTTTTTCCTTGCAATTATGAGCTGTGATAACAACATCCAATTCTTCCATGAACCCTTCCAAATTCGAGCCTACATTTTTCTCTTGGTTAATAATCTCTTATTTTGAAGGCTAACAAAACAAATGGATGTTAAAAAAGGGATTATTTTTCTTTATATTTTTCTTTTCTTGAGAAAGTGATGTGACTAAGATTGTTCATATAAATAAATCGGATATGAACAAGCAAATCATACAATTAGCCCAATAGGTCATTAAAACTAAACTAACGAGTAGCTTAAACAATGTAGAAGTATGAATTGAACACCTCAAACAATTGCCTCAAGAATATCTATATACTTTTTAATAACTATATTTATTTCTATTGCAGCCAGAAATCCCCAAGGGGAAGCTTACATTAGAAATTCAAACATGGACCCATAGGCCATGGAATATGAATGGGTCAAGATTATGATTAGAGCTCAAACTTTTTTTAAGAACTTTTTGATTCAGTCCTGTTGCTAGCCAAATGCAGAAGCTTCGATAAGCACATTTGGAGAAATAGACAGGCCAGTATATGATAGTTTCCTAGTTCCAGCTTTTGTGCTGCTTAATTTTGGGCCTTTTGTGCCTATTGGGTAAAATCTGCCTAAGTTAGAGTTGTCATATTCTTATGATCATTAGAAGAAGAAGAAGAAGAAACACCAAATTGAGAAAATTGATCATATTTGCAATGTTAAACATAAAGCCAAGCATCTCATTTGTATTTTGTGACACTTTTATGATTTGGATCACCTCAACTATCTAATATTATCCTCCACCCTCTAATAATGGAGATAAAACATCAAATCACAATTTTATCTCACATTTTTATCTAATTGATCACATGACATTTTATTAATGAAAAAAGAAAATCAGAAGGACAACCAATGGAAATAGATATTTAGAAGGTTTTACATAGTTAAGAGTGTTAATATATCATGAAAAATAAATAAGGGGGTCATTTTTAAAAAAAGGGCAATATTTGAGGGACCTAGATGTAAATATCTTCATATGTTTAAGTAAACTATGGTTTAATGAGTTTCTTAGTTTAGACAAAAATAAAAATGAAGTCGTGGGCTTTTCCACCCACTAATTACTACATCTTCTGGGGCCCAGCCCAGATGTGACCTTTTGATGAATTTAATGGGCCATCACCCATTGTGACGAAACTGCCCTCTCTCGGACAAAGAAAACGAAGGGCTTTTCCGGTATTTCATGGCTCTTTGTGGCTAAGACCAGTTTAAGGGCTAAATGAGACCATGGAATTGCCTGTAGATTTCCTGTTGTAGTATATACGAGGAGAGGAGAGTCAGTTTTTGCTGCTCTCTAATGCCTATATTCTCAAAGGGTTTATACCTTTTGTGATCCATAGTAAAGTGAAACAGAAAAACCTAGGATGTTTTGGGTAGTTCTGCAATAAAGTGAAACAAAAGAACCAACGTTGGAGTAAAGTCTTTGATATGTTCTCATGCATGTGTTTCATCACACGACAGAATTAGACATCCTAGTATGGAGACGAGCCAATGGAGTTGGTCAATCTAAGTCGTCCCACGTGGCCGAGAAGGATAGTGTTGACTTACTGGCAAATTAAAAACATTTCGAACGTTGATTGTTGTCCTGGTGAAACAGCACAGTTGAGAGTTTTATTGGGCTCTTTTATTACTTTCAATCATGCTCATAATTTCTTTTTCTTGTCTTCTTCGCCATAAATGATGGCATTTAAAAGATTCTCAAAGTTGATAAAGGACCACTCACCTCACCTGTGCGTGCACCAATTCGGTGAGATGTTCATGAAGAAACTTTAAACCATCTTGACGAGTATTGGTGGAAGCAAAACCACATTTATTTTAATTTTACTAGCACTTGATACAGAGTTCGAACTTTTCAAATTGATCACAGACTAGGTAACAAGATGGTTACTGCACAGTGTTGCCACAGTGAACGTCAATCGTATGCAGTGCTAAAGAAGCTGCTGATAGAATTGCTGCAGAGGATCTGCAGCACCGTTGCGTTCGATGAACTAATGCATCGCGACGTCTTGAACTGGTTCAGTGCACCACCAAGAGCCAGATAATGGCTGAGGATCTTCTGGAACGTTCCTCCTCGGATGATTCGGAGCTCGAGGGGTCCAATGCTGCGACTCTTCCTCGAACCGACATAGCCTGGATCAAGGAAGGCGCGGTCCAGGTTATTGCAGCAGCTTTGCAGTACGTCTTCATTGGCATCAGCGTTTAATTCCCAGTAGATCACATAGTGAGCGGGGTCTGTTAACATATCCACATTGCTTGTGTAGTCCACTAGCTCAAGCTTCTCGGCTGCCAGCAGCTTACTCGCTTCTTCAACTGCCAATTGGAGGTCTTGCTCGGTGTTCTTGTCGATGTTGATGTTTAGCAGTAGGTTTTTCCTACATACAAACTTCAGCTTTGGTGTTGAATTGTAGAAGTCCACGACTCTCACGATGTCCCCAAGCCTGTATCGGTAGAGACCTGACATGGGGGCAATAAGGATATAATTAGTTTCCAAGAAGCAAAACCTGGGAAGATACGATGCGACCAACACTTTCCATGGATCGCAAGATCTGAACAACAAATATATTAGCAATTTTTGGGTTTTATGAGATTCTTGACAAGGTTGATACTAAAAAAGAAAAAGAAGAGGAGAAAAGAATAATTAAAGTTCTATCAGTAAGAGAGAGTGAGTGAAACTAGGTAGAAGACATGGAATTAAATTCATCGTGGCAAACATAAAACAAGGAATAATGGACATTTAAGCTTGAGCGGGAATTGAATTAGGATAGATTGCTCTTTCCATGTGAGTAACGCCACTACATAGTCATGATGAGATGGTTATCCTGAGGAAAACTTTAAACAATCTTCTGGCAGTTGCAGGACTATGTCTGCATCCGTATTACTTAGTTATGACAGTACTGTAAGATTAGAAGAATCAAAGAAGAGACAATAGATTAGATTACTATATGTACAGCAAACCATCTATTTCAGAGCAACTTGATCTTTTTTGGTTTTCCAAACCTGCTACATATCTAACTATCATCTTCTGACCTAGAAACCTAGATGGATCAGTCAAACTAATCAAAAGAAATCTATGTGGCTAGAGTAAGCTTTTGGAATAAAACATAAAGAAATTAAGAGAACATGCAGAACCACAAAAGATATTGCTTAGGTGTTGGAAAACTAGTCACCTAGTCATTTGTTTTGTTAACATGGAGCAGCAAACCAAAGAGTCAGTCAAAATTTGGATGATTCTAGGCTATCTTTTCTTCTGCTAACCTTCTCCGTACCTAACCGCATATTATGTCATGACCAGATGACCTAAAGTCTTCGGTTGACTTGTCAAACGAATCATAGTCATAGATTTTAGATGGAAAGTCACGAAAACTTAATACTGACATTACCATTATAATTAAGACATGGTAGGACATCAGCATTACAGTGAGTTAGGACAGTGGACATACTATTTTTGACATCAAATATCAGATAACGTGTTCTCAAAGAGATACCTTTTCCTCTGTCTGGCATTGAATTATAGATCTAGAAGGACTTGCCTTCTTTTTTTCTTCTTAGGTTTATCCATCGTGGGATTATTTGACCAACAATATCTACCAACTTCTAAATTTTTTTTCATATGGGATAGAAAGGATAGTGTTTTAATGAATGACTATTAATCTCACCTTTCAAATATACAGTCTAAATCCTGTAACTAATTAAGAATTAAAGTGCTTCTTCTACCCTGAAATCTTTTCCATCATGGACGTATACAACAAAGAAAATGCAATAAATAGTCAACCACAGAGTAAGGGAAAGACAATCAATAGCCAATAATAATTTCTCATACAAATAGAGTTATATATATAAAGATATATATATATCAATCTTTATGACTTTTAGCAAGGAGACAAAGAAGTAGTTGCAAACTATAAATAGTAATAGCCGTAGGGTCCATTTTGATTTCATATCTGAAGCTTACTGCAGTTGGTAGATAAATTGCATATCAGAGAATGACCACATTGCAGATATTTCATTTTATACGCTACACGTATAATTTTCTTTATCTTTAATTGAAAGGAATGCCAATTGAAATGCGTGAAAATGAGATAGAGAAGATCGACAAAAATACCTGCAAAATTCGTAAAAACAACCTCATACTCTTCACCGACCTGGACGTCAGTCAAGCCAATTGGCTGTGATTCCTTATAGTGGATAGTAGAAGAATTTCGATCCAAATTCTGCTCCTCATCCCTTCCCTTGACAGGAATGAACTCAAAATAGGCAACATCAGGAAGCACAGCAAATGTTACTTCCTCAGGAGGCATTCTTGGTTCAGTATTAATGCCTATCCATCCTTCAGAAGATCCATACTCTGCACTTAACAATGGTAAGCTCCCTGCATAGTGTCTTAACTTCTTCAAGTAAGGCTCCATCGAACCTGTCATAATTCCATACACATACTTGGCGTTGGGCCAAAGTTCCGGGATCACTCCGTACCAGTTACTTAAATTTATACATTTCCTGTGAATGGAATCAGCGAGATCAGGATTTGGGCTTAGAAGGTTAGACACTGCTTTCCGTATAGACGGAACAGTAATTCTGCTTGACAGAACTCCTTCCCTTATATCAGTACACAGCTCTTCCCAGACCAGCTCAAACGTTCGGAATGCATGGACAATACTATAGGCAAATGTGGAAAATATGAACTGCACTTCATTTGCATAGATAAGTCCACATAAAAGGTGGCAATACAGGGATTGGTGGACGTCAGGACCAAATATAACTTCTTCAGGGCTACAATACCGTGAAGAGATATCTTTCATAGTGGACTTGAATTGTTTGCTGGAGTACACATTTGTCGTGGCAGTTGTTGCAGTGAGACCTCCTTTGGTGATCAACTGCTTGCTTCCATAAATGAATTGAAGAGCTTTTCCATTTTCAATAGGGAATTCCCTGCAAAATATCTAGCCTGTGATGAGCTTGTCTAAAACTCTAAATACTAATAAAGTAACAGTAGAACGGTAGCAGTGGACCACATCTTCAAGTTTACATCATCAAAAGCCAGAAGATTTATCACACCAGATGATCGTATCAAAACATTAAAGTGTCTATCCGTATAGTTGTGGTTACAGTAGATGAGAATTAATGACACACGAAAGGCTCCATTCTCCTAAAATCAACTTGATGATGCCTCAGCACTAGCAAAAGAAAAGGTAGTTAAGTAGAGGGAAAAAGAGTTAGTAAACATTCCTGTCACTTTAGATGAGAGACAAAAAACACAGTTGGGTCACTAGGTAAGGAGTAAGATACCACCATATATCTTTTTGAGCATTAAAAATAAACAGCACCAATTGTATTCTAATCAGGACACAACAGATAAACATAGGACAAATCTGAAGCAAAGAAAGAAAAAAGGTGGAATCTGATGGAAAGATCATATCAGAACTAGTAAAGCTGATTCACTATACCTGTTTCTTAGTGCATATGATGTTCGATACACCTGCATTGTTGAGTGCACCAGTTCCTCATTGAAGGGTAAATACTTGGGCTTTCCTTGTGTAGTACCAGAACTAACATTCCAAATTATAGTAACAGTCAATAGAATTAAGAAACACATGATGGTTTTACAAAGAACAAACTATTTTCAGAGTTCCTAAATGATATACCTTAGTGATATAGATGTTACTGGCTTAGCAGTGAGGACTGGTGAAGTATCTCCATCAACAATTCTCTGGATGTAAGGCTCCAAATCCTTATGTGTGACCAAAGGGATGCAAGCTTTAAAACTCTCTGGATCAGTCTTCCCTTGGAGCCCAAAATTCTGCAAGTACTCGGTGTCCGCGTTCTCCTCCAGAATTTTCTTCAAGGTCTCTCGCTGCACTCTACCTGCATCCTTTGTCACCTCTTCGAATTCCTGTATCACCTTCTCGATGTCGAATTCCTTCTTCTCCAACATCTCTGAGAGATTCTAAACTGCTCTATTGAGATTTGATTCAGCAATAAAGTTACAAGTTAGTCTCGCAAAACAAAAAACTCGTGAGTCAATTTATTGAATGCCCTGGTCTTAAATAGTTAAAATAAAATTTTTGAAAATTAAAAAAAAAAAAACCAAGGTTATGAAAGACTTTAAAGACAAGTACGTTGAACCAACAAATAGCACCGAAGTCAAGCTAACCAAGTAGGAATAGAAGCGAGATTGAAGGAATCAACTCTGGAAAAAAGGAATAGGAGTACCAAGTGGATATTTCTAAAGTATTTCCCCATCAGGATCGATAAACCAAACAAAGACACGGATTTTAAAATAAGAAAAACCCACGAGTTCGATCCAAAATGTGGAAATCACCAACACGAGAAGCAAAGATGCAAGCTTTCACATCGGAAAACGCATCGTTACTCTGCAAGAACTCAAACCTATCACCTCTTTTAGGAAGGAAATGGAATCTAGGCAGGCTCAAATCTTCGATCGCGTGTTACGAAATGGAGCGGAATCCAAAAGACATCACGTGGAAGCGGCTCGATCTGCGAAAGCTAGGGGAGCACGGCGTATTCCCTCAAGCGTGCTCTCGTGCAGGAACCACTTGCCCTCGCCAAAACTATGCTTGGATTCCTTTCGACCGAGGTCCAAACATAGATCAAAACAAACGACAGCGGATTTTATAAGTGCCACTGTCTGTTTCTATGAAAGAAAGAGAGAGGGGGAGAGAGAGAGAGAGAGAGAGAGAGAGAGAGAGAGAGAGAGAGAGAGAGAGAGAGAGAGAGAGAGGCATAGGATGTGGTTGTAAAAAATGCTCCTTCTTATAGCAATTTGAGGAGGGAAGTAGCTTTATATAGCAGTAGAGGAACGGGGGAAGGTGATCCGTAACGGCGTTAGATGGTTAAAATTGCAAGCCATTAGCCACGACGTCGCAGGTGTATTTTGTTTTCTTTCCTTTATTTAAAAGAAAAATTTGCATAAAAAGATCAAGCGGACGTTTCTACAAAGATATCGATAAAATTAAGTGGATCAGATTCGTGTAAGACAAAATAAATAAATAAAAGTTGAATTTAACATAGAGAATTCGGTGGATTAATGTCATCAAATTGTCCCTCTTGAAATGGTAGCCAAACACGTGTATTTTCTATTCTTCTTTCTTCTTTCTTCTTCCTTTTTCAGTTAACAAGAAAATCCTCCAGACAGCATTAAAGACAAGTTGGATTTAACATAGAGAATTTTGTTGATTAATGCTCTCGAACTGTCCCTCTTGAAATGGAAGATTGCAAAGTAGCCACGTCTATTTTCTTCTTCTTTTTTTTCTTTTCAATTAAAAGAATATTGCACAAAAAGATCAAGGGACATCTTTATATACGATATGGATAAATTTAGGTAGATTAGACGAGTTGGATTTAAGGTGGAGAATTTGGTGGATTGACGCTCACTTTAACGAGGGTTTTAGTGTCGTTTTGAAATTTGTTTTGTGATTAGGGTGAATAGAAGGATATCACAATAAGGTCCGACACTCGTCCTCACTTTGATATCACAATTTGTTTTGCGATTAGGATGACGCTCACTCTGTTGTGCTTCCTCCTCGTTAAATCCTCTCACAGCCATCACTTGTCTTGACGCCTGGTTGAAGTTTTGGCTTGGGCTTGGCCTTAGCTTAAGCTCTGGCTGAGGTTCATATGTTAACTTAGGGAGTTTGTTTGGCTTGGATTTGATCGTACGATTTGGCTTGTTGTCGTGCTACCTGCTTCGTCCTCATCTTCTCTAATTTCACTTTTATATAATAGCTTATTGGTATCTTGATCCGTCGTATTCTTCTTCTCCCTCGTCTCTGTCGCACCTTGTCACTAACCATTGCTCTCACTTGCTCCCTTTTGCAGTCAATCAGTTTCAAGCATCGTGCCTTTTGTGGAATCTTTGTTAATATTTATTTACTTAGTCTCTGCTATAGGGTTTTGTATATTTTGTGTGTTGTCGGTTGTTTTCTTTTTTGCCAAAATTTAGTGATTTTCTTTTTATTTCTAGCATAGGTTGCTTTACTTAGTGGCTGCTCTCTTGGATTTATTAGGTCATGCTTCATTTATATTTATTTTTATGTTCTCGGATTTAATACTTTATTTTTTATTTATAATATTATTTAAAATAAACCAAATATAAAATTTATATTAAAAAGTAATCGCTCTGTTCCCCTTATAATATCTAGATATTTATGAATTACTCTTGCTACTGACTTTTTATTTTTTATTTTAAAAAATAATCATCCATCACTAGCATAATTATTGGGGAGGAATGTTTCTAAGCGAATGGTGACCCTGACCCTTAAAAAAAATTAAGATGGTTATTAATTGATATCTTAGGATACACCATGGAGAGCTTTACATCTTTGTATATTTGATAGGTAGATAGATCTCCATGCATGCATTCATTCTTTCTCTTCATGGAAACTAGTTTCCATGAGTACTCCATGATGTTCATAATGGCCAAAGTATATATGTGGCTGGAGTTGCTCAAAGTAGTTGCAAGGTCAAGCATTTTTTGCAGCCTTAGAGATTGGAACATCAGTAGACTTTGCTTCTCGTGTTAGAATTATTCTATCGTTTTCAACTAGAGTTTTTTTTTCTTTTTTGTTTAGATACATTCAACTAGAGTGTTTGTTTTGTTGTACGGCACTCATTCACTTATTCACTTACGTGTGGATTTCTCTATCCATCCATCTATCTATCTATCTATCTATCCATCTATCTATCTATCTATATATATATCTAATAAAATATAAATTAACGTCTTATTTGATACCACATGGTCAGAGAAATTGAAGTCATTATCCTCGAGTCTATAATCTATTACATAGTGTTTATTTTTGAAAGCAATATCATATATATATATATATATATATAGTAGGATTAATGCAAAATTTGTCAAGTTGCCAAAGTTCTATATTACTTAAAGGCGGCGCTCAAACCATAACATGCATGCATGATCACAAACCAATCCGAATGAAACTCATCTGTTCACTTTGGGTCCCACAACTAATGTCTGATTAGCCAGCAAACTCGAGTCCTAAACGACAAAATGTATACTATCTTACAGTACTCGAATCTATACATATATCTAAGGATCAGTTTTAAGTACAAATATGAATAAAGGTACGTCATAGCTTATGATTATATCCTAGTTTTGCCCCTAAATGTTTCAAATCCGAATCTAGCACACCTGTTCCTTCCAAGGATGAAGATGTTTTTTTTTAATAAGTAGCATCAAGGGGGAATATATTCTCGATCGTAAGTAGCTTTAATTTTCCTTTTTTTTTAATCATTTTTTTTGTTTTTATATATGAATAGTTATTTTCACGTGAACCATATAGGTAAATTAACCAATGAATAATGACGAATATTGGTGCGAGTTAATTAGAATCACTTGTCCTGCATAAATGATTTGTTATCATATATAATTAATCCATGCATGTCTAAAACAAGCTGATGACATTGAACAGCTAAGATAATATATATATATATATATATATATATATATATATATATATACACGTTGGGTTGGTGTCTATTTAAACTTGCAGTATTTGGGCACTTACAATTGTAGCTTTGCTATTGGAGGTTAAATTTATTCAATATTTTTATAGTAGTGATAAAAGCTATATTATAAACAAATGTAGATGTAATATTTAGTCGAGAAATTTATATCAATCCCACGTCACGTATTAACTTATCGTAGGAATTAAATTTGGTTATGTCATATGACCAAGATATGAAAAGAGAAACAGTTACAGGGGATAGTGATAATCATAGATTTGCTAGCTTTATTGTTACATGTATGCTTAAGATTGGTATTAGTAGATCTTGAGCTCACTAATTAGTAAGAAAGCAAGTTGTTTATATAATTAGATAGAGAAGGTCCAACACACAGCCAACTCACTAAGCTCTAATGATTGAATTAAATACTAGAGCCCCTTTTGAAAAGGAATTCACATTCACATGAACTAAGATCTCTGGAGACATGGGAAGACCTAGTCGAGAAGAAAGAACCTTTTATTAATTTTTTTAATGCCAATCTCCTATTTTTAACGTGTATTAACAGAATAATCTTGTGCTTTGTAATTGTTTATATGGAAGAAGAGAAGAATGCAGTGCAATTAGGTAAAGAGAGGAGGTTTTGATGATAAAAGTAAATGGCAGGGGGGTATATGCAAAAAAGAGAAGAAACCCACTAGCCCAGTACAAGAATAATCATCTCTATCAGCTGTTCGCTCGACGGCAGATAAAGTTTATCCATGCAGACAGGCGAATAGGAAAGAATAGGACAAATCGGATATCTACCAGACCAGAAAAGGCGAATTAGATGCTCTCCTTTGGATTGCATGGATTTCCATGGGCCCCCACTCGTACTTATTCCCCAAACTTTGGGCTTATATAATAATACGGTAATATAGGTGGTGATCTGCAAAATATTTTGTTCTTAAAATTAGAACCAAAACCGCGTTTCGGCATGGAGAAAGCTTCAAAGCATGCCATTCCAAGAAGGCACCTATCGAGCAATTAGTTTAAGAATACTAGTGGTTAGTTTTCTAAGCTAAGAAAGCTCACTACGATTAATCTAATATATCATCGCAATAATATCGAGTGCTTAGTTATCACCCAATTGACTAGCAAGGAGAACAAGAAGAAAATATCACGTCATTTGGGATGTCATGACTGGTATGATTTTGAGGATAAACATATCTAGTAGATTGTACTCTCTTAAAGGAAAAATATTCTAGTAGATTGAACAATCATTATTGTATTTTGTAACAAAAGAAATAATACTAGTTGAAATGTAACAGTTTCCTAGAAGAGGAGCCCTCAAAAACTAGCTTTTTTTAACAAGTGGACACAAAACTTAGAGAAGGAAGTAAAGGTTAGGAGTCAAATTTCGTGGGCCAAACTCGTGCTCAAGAAAGTGGACTTCAATTGCCATTGACACCGTCGAGAGCAACAAGGTCTCCCGAGCTACTTAGTTTAAGGTAGCTTGCATAGGATCTTGAAAATTATCCCAGTATTTGAACACATTAGTTCTAGATTGCTTACAGAGAAATGGTGGACCTGTTGAACATAGTTTTCGCATCTCTATGGGGTGGAATCCAGAGAAAGGTTGAAGAAAGTTGGATGTGAATCTCAGGAGTTCAAAACCATTGACGAACTTGGCGACACCTCCTGTCCAAAACATAAAAACTGTGAATTTGTGACTGTATGTATATATGAGAGAGAAAGTGAGAAAGAGACTCCGCAATAAATTAATGTGTCAATTTTAATACAGTTTTCTGCAAAAATCTGGTCAACAATTACTAGATTTCTCCCCAGAAACAATTGGGAAATGAACTGCTCGTTGGACAACAGACATACTGGAGAAGCTAACTCGCTTATATATACATGCCAGCAAACAAGAAAGATGGCAGAGTTGATATTAGCAGACACTTTGCAGTCAATCATCGTCGATGTCTACTTTCTGCTTTTTCCACTTGTATGCTGCTTCCAGTATCTTCAAGTTTGGCGCCATTGCCACCTCATCAGGGAATATATAGTCAATGTACTCCTCAAACCTGTATGAAACACAATGTCTTTTTTAATCTAGCAGTGCAACAAAAGAAGAGATTAGTTTTCAAATGCAGGAGAGAGAAAGCTAATACATACCCAGCAGGAGTGCCATCTTCTGTCGATATGGCTCTCTTCCGCTTTACTTTCCTTGGCAACTTTTTCTGCACTTCACCAACACCATCAGGGCTGCCAAAGTTGCTCTCCATGTTGAGCCATTCCTCCAACAGCATTGCCCTCTCCTCCTTTAGCTCTGGCGCACTTGTTCTGTAGTACTCAAATGCCTTTGCAAAGACAACTGATCCAGACATAGTTAAAACAAAATTAGCTTTATGTCCAAATAATAAAGGAAAGGAAATGCTGTATTTGATAAAATTACATCGCCATCGCTTAATGCATTCGCTCTGACGCTCATGATGAGAGATATCATCATTGTTCTTTGCTTCACCATCAGCATCTTCATCCTCCAATTCAGCCGAAGCCTCAAATTTTGCATAACTAATCCATACTTTCAGGTGCTTTGTTCGATCAAGTAGCCTGTTATAAAGTTCCCTTGTCCTCTTGAATTGCCGCTCGGATATCTCAAAGTCAATGTATGCCTGAGATAAGAAGTGGATAAGGATGGTAAGGCATCTAGAGCAATATCTTGAATGCAAGTAGCAGATACATGGTTTTATAATGCATGGTTCTATTAAATGCACAGCCAAGAACTGTATAACATGCTTTCACAATCATTGCCGATCTCCACGAGTTCCTCTCCCTCTCTCATGCTACATCTTTATTTAGTTGTTTAACATTCATCATGATCCAGAATATGCAGTGCAGATATTATTTTCCTTATGCTTCTCATGTAATATATACAATAATGCATTGGATAAATCATATAACCTTCTAATCATTAAAAAGAAAAATCTGATTCAAATATGAGAGCACCAAAAACAAAAAATGGTGAAGTACATGAACACTTCGACAATTGATTTGGACATACACAGAAGGTTAAGCAATTGCAAGTCCAAATATTGCTGAAGCACCCAGAGTCCTGGACATACTAAGGACATCAAGTGCAACCTAGCTATGATGAATTCCCGGTGCATATCATTTTTCCCATGCATTTTAAACAGACCCGCATTTGCCAGGTACATTTGGTCAGAATATCAATATATGTGCAAATGCACCATAGAATAAAAGTAAAAGCATGTGTAAACTGAAAGACATTATGTGGGTGTAAATGATAAGTACCTTCCATAGAAGCTCTGGCATGTCCAGAGCAGGTTGAGCAATAGCAAGTTCGAATATTGCTCGAGCACGCTCTGTCTCACTAAGAGATATCTCAAGTTCAGCATACTTGCTCCAAGCATAACAATTCTCTGGAACCCACTCAAGATACTTCTCGTAAAGTGTTCTGCAGCGATTGATGTTGCCAAGTCGTAGTTCAGTCTCAATGTACATCTTGAATATCTATCATTAATAAGAACTACTTGAGTCAAAGCTCTGTCATTAACATGATAAAATATGATCTCCTTCTAAGTAGGAAAAATGTAAAAAGATAACATACCCTATCTTTTGGAGCCATTCCAATTGCATTGCCTAAAATTTGTCGTGCTGCCTTGAGATTCTTTTGTCGTATCTCAAATTGGGCTGCCATTATCCAAATTTTTGCAAACGAGAACTTTTTGTGAGGAATCAATTTTAGGCATTCCCTGAATTAGAAGAAATATTATGTTAGGATCATGTATAAGGACAAATAAGTATGTTTGTCAAAATATGAAATATATAATGGCACATAATATATTGAAAGAGACTTCAGTAGTACCAATGAAATAAGACACGATGGCCCTCAGACTGACAGAGAACATGACAACATTATTAGACTTTTGCCTATACATACAACCCATGTACAGTAGATATTACACAAAAGGCACCATCTCAATAGTGCGATTTTTAAAAAAAAAGAAAAGATCAAAAGAGAGGATCAACAGAAATCATTCTTCAACATGAGAGAGTGCCCAGAGCATTGTGAAAATTCCTGGAGCGAGGAGCCAAGGACTACAAACAAGGAGTATAATACCCTCATATCACTTTCAAAGTGGCATAAGAGAGAAGAAAAGAAAGAAGATGATGATGCATTAAGACTACTAAATTTTTATCAAAATCAGTTGACCTAATTTCTCAATTATGTTAAAACAATCAAGAAAATGGGTTGGAAGGACAATACAATCACTTTATAATTAGTTCCTTTAAAGATGGAAATAATGCATATATGAATTGTGATAGAGGAGCTTCTAGCATTATATTGATGGCTTACTGGTAAGGAATGAGATAAACAATAACCTTGGTAACATGCAGCTTCTGTAGAACAGAATCATGAAAGGATATCTTTATTCAATATTCAATAGCTACAAAGGATGTACGCGATCAACAGGCAGAGTTCCTTAACAGATAATAGCATGAGTTTTATATGGATTCATAAACTTTTATTCGTTCTTCCTACTGTCAATCAAACAAGAAAAGTAATTTGACGTAATTAAGAGCAAATGGCTATGCAGAACATCAGAATATCGCCATAGTTTACTGCACCATAGTATGTCTCATTGTTTGTACCACATAGAAACATATATGATGGTGTTATGTTAAAACTAATGGTTTCCACGTTTTTATGAGAAGCACAGAAAGAAAAATACATCAAGTTCCTTCTTGAAGGCAGGATATTTACCTGTAAACCTCTCTTGTTCGGTCCATGTCTTGGGCGTCAAGTTCTTCATACAATGCATAATTTATCCACAGGTAGATGTAGCGCTGCCAGTAACGCTTCTCCTCAGCTGGAGGCACATTTGCAATCGCCCTCTCATAAACCTCCCTAATCATGTCCCTATTCCCTACACTCTCCTCCAGCCTAATGTAATCAAACCATGAGTCATAATTCAAGGGATTCTTTTGAACCTCCTCCTCATACTGAAACCTCCTCTTCCCAACAATCGCATCCTCAATTCCTTCACGATCACCATACTGCTTCTCAAATGCGACGAACTTCCGATAGAGGTCCTCAGCGCGTCCCTTGGGAATGTGGTCAAGTGCAAACTTGTATATGCACCGTGCCCGCTCGGCTTCCTTGCACCGTTCCTCAAACTCCGCAAAAGCTACAAAGAGCTTCTCGGCTTCCTCATCATCACACAGGAGGTCGACTGCACGTTCATAAACGGCACGGGCACGGGCAACCTCACCGCGCTTCATCTCAAACTTGGCATATCGAATAAATGCCTCCGGGCGGGGATGGCAGGCGACAAACCGTTCATAAACAGCACGTGCACGGTCAGCCTCGCCATACCTCAGCTCGAATTTGATGTACGAAAGCCAGCCCTGCACATCCGGCTGCCACTGCATCCACCGCTCGAACACCTGGCGGGCAGCGGGCACATTGCCCAACATCTCCTCCATGTGGATGTACTTGTACCATAGCTGGTCGATCCGAGGCAGGAGCGTGACGGCACGGTCCCAGACGTTCCTCGCATGGTTGACGGACCGGTTGCGCATCTCAAACTCCGCGTACTTGAGCCATAGTGTGTGGCTCCGGTAGTCGACCTCGAGGGCTCGCTCCCAGACTGAGCGAGCGCGCATAAAGTCGGTCTGCTGCTCTTCCCAAGCCGCATACTTTACCCACACAGAGGTGTTCCACCGGACTCGGCGGATGAGATCTTCGAATTCTTTCCGCTTGCGGAGACGGTAGTCGGAGAGTTCGTGGGGGTCAGTGATCTTTTGCTTCGGGGGGCGGATCTCGGGCTCTTGGCGCTCTCGCGCCTCGCGGAGGATTTGCTCCGCGGTGATCTGGATCGGGGCGGGGGTCTTGTTCTTGACGCGGGTAGGGCGGGGAAGCTTGACCTCCGTGTCGCGCTTCGTCAGGAAGCCAAGGTTTGGGTCCGCGTCCTTTGCTGTTGCCATTGTTGGAGATCTCGAGTTCGATCAGAGAAGGCTATTAAGGGCTAGGGTTTTGAGGAGAAAGAGGAGGAGAGAAAGACAGGCGAGAAAGAATGGAACGTTTGCTCTCTATCTAGAGCAGGGGTACTAATAAGAAAAGGGTGATTTGCATCATAATTAAAATACTTTATGTATTTATAGCAATATTTATTTTAGTTTTTTTTACGGCTTTAATTTTTTAAGTTGTAATTTGTAAATAATCTTAATGCCCTCCTCCTCGATTAAGTGGATCAAGTACCATAAGTTAGTATGTTAGGAATCCATAGTTAATAACTATAAAATATATAATTATTAATTATAATATTGTTAAATAATAATTTTAGAATCTATTATTATTAATTATAAAATATGAGATATTAATTATGAAATTATATTTAATTATGTATAAAATATTTATTGTGCACAAATATTTTGGAACTTTTAGATCATTTGCTGGGATACACAAATATTTTAGACATATAGATTATTGTTGTTGTACACAAATAATTCATAAAATAATTTTAAATTTTTTTATTGTTTTATAAAATTAACTTTCATTATAACAAATTAATATGTCGATTTGATCCATCTAGTATTCTTCTCTCATGGAAGACGTGTCGAGTGAGATATTTTTTGTCTTCTAACTTTACTTAAACTCTCTCTGTTTCTTTATCGATGCTATTTTTTTTTCTTATGACACGTATCCTTTGTATCACTAAGGAGGTTATGAGATCAACTCTAATCTTAAATAATTATTATAAAAAAATTATTTAATAATTTGGTGGTTTAGTAGCTTAGCTCAATGGTTCCAGATGTAGCTAGCTATAAAAGTATAAATAGATATTGATATTTTTATTTTTCTGAAGGTGGTTAAAAAAAGAGGAGTGCTGTTGGTGGCAAGGAGAATAGAGCATATCAGCTTTCAATTTTTCTCACCAAATAAGAGAGGTAATTAGAGAAAATATTATTTTTTTATATCTCTTGCATTTAATGTAATGATATATCCTCAAAAGTTAGTTCATGGGTAATTTTGGTACTCAGAAAATTTTGATGAAACTACAAATGAAAACTAAGATGGGTAACGAGGAAAAAACATAAATTATTTTAATTTATGATGTAAATCATTTATAAACAAATTGTAGTAAATAAATATAAATAAGAAATTAGATATATAGTTTAGGATTTGAATTCAATAAACTCAATACTTATTTATAGATATCTCTTTAAAGGAAAAAATATTAGAATTTTAGTACTATTTAGACTATTAATAAAATGAAAAGGTTTTTTAATTGAAATGAATCTTTTAGCACGTACAATTTAATAAAATCAGAAAAACTTTAATATAGATGATGTGGATTATGCTACATACATAGAAATTAAGAGTTTATTATTATTTAACATTATATTTTTATTTAAAAAATAATATATAACTTTTTTCTCTTGAATTTTATTTATTATAAATAAAATATAATATTAAATATTAGATATAAGAGATATTTTTATATTTTGATAGAGAAAATAATGCATTACGAAGATAGCAACCGAGTGACTATAGCGAGGCTAGAAAAATAGTCATGCAGGAGAATATGAAGATATAAAAGCTTACTATTTTGTAAATATTAAAAGAAATTAATTAGAGAGTAATACGAAGACAGAATACATTTTCGCTGTCTCAAATGCTTTAGGATCTGATTGTTTCTCCGAGTTTTATAGGTCCAGAAGACCAGAACTATACTGGTATAACTCCGTGGACAATTCGTTCGAGGTCGGCGGCGTTCTCCTTCTTCGCCGGTGATGGAAGACCTATGCGCAACGAGAGACGAAACCCTCGAGGCCGATATGGCGAGAGGCTTCTCCGAGAAGCTAGCCATGAAGGATGAGGAAAAGCTCGAGCTCGAAGCCAAAATCGCCAGGCTCGAGCGCGAATTGAGCACTCTACGAAGCCACCGTTCCGAACTGAGCGAGCGAATCAAGAAGGGGGAAGAGGAGTTAGAGCGCGAGAAACGCGGTGCTTTGGAGCTCGAACAACAATCCGCTCGGTTCAAGGAAGAGATTAGGGTTTTAATCGAGAGGGAGCAAAGGGAGAAGGGTGAGAAGGATGAATGGAGGAGGAGGTGCGAAGAATTGAAGGCTCGGGTCTTGAAGCTGGAGGAAGAGAATAGTTTGAAGAAATTGGGGCAAGGGCACGCCTTGGGTGTTATTGAGATCAGCGATAGCGAGGATGAAGCTAGTGCTAGAAAGGAACTCAAAAAGAAGGTAGTTTTAGATGTTAAAGAGGAAGGAAGTAGTCAGAGAAGCCTTCAGATGATGAATCCGGATAAGAGTTTCATGGACATACTAGAAGAGGGGGAGGAGTATAGCAGACACATTGCTGAGAATGCCCTCTCCGTTCCAACACCCAAAAGGAAGCGTGGGCCGAGAGTGGTTACAAGTGATAGTGAGAGCGAGGCCGATGAAGATGACAAGGTTCCCATTGGCAATCTTAAGATGAGGAAGATTGGTGAGGTTATTGAAGGAACAAAAGAATCCAAGGACATCCAGGAAAGTGTTATGTCTCCTAGAAGGCGTTTGGTTAGATTGCGAAAAACTGACAGAGCTAATACTTCCACAGAGGGTAATGCTACTCAACGGAAGCTTCAGTACTCGAATGTTGAAGAGGATGAGGATGATTCAGAGAGTGAGGGTGAAAGTTTGGGTGGATTCATTGTAAGTGGGTCGGATAGCCAGGAAACTGTATCTGGTTCGGGTAGTCATTCTTTATCTGAAGAAGAAGTGGATAGCGATGTCAACCTCGGTGATGTTTTGGCCGACATCCGCCGGGGAAAGGCTAGGAAGAAGTGGGAGTTTGAGGCAGATATGCTGTCAGCTTTTTCTAATGATCCTAACCTTTGCTTGAAGGCTGTCTGTGCTCTTTATCGACAGCAAACATCAGAGGAACAGTCGATAAAGGCAACACTGGTCCACAATAAGCGGGGATTTAACCACTTGGATGCAAAAAGGTATAGTTAAGTGCACCATTTTTTGTTTGTCTTTATATTTGGTAAATGTCGGTAGAACATAATATTTCTTGCAAAAAGTGTAATCCTGACACATGTGAATATAACTCTTGTTCTTTGGTTATTTACAAGCATATCAGACTACCAAGATGGACTTGATTGTTGCAGAGATGATCATCTACTTAATTAGGAAATCCTTTACTTTAGATGGCATCAGCAGTCAAAAATATGATCTCACTTTTTATCTGTTGAAAACTTAGTATTGCCGACAACCCTCAGCTTACATTCAAATGAAACTTTGCTGTTAGAAGCATAGGTGTAGACATTAAAATAATTTTTTCCCCAAAATATGACTATCTATGTAGGATCAACCCACAATTCGCCCGCTTAGCATCCACCAATTATTAGCCTATCTCTCTAACATGCATCTTCTCTCTAGACATCTCTATCTAGACAAAATATGATTGTCTATGTAGGATCAACCCACAATTCGCTCGCGCTACTTCCACTAATTAGCCTATCTCTCTAACACACATCCTCTCTCTAGACATCTCTATCTAGACAAAATATGACTGTCTATGTAGGATGAACCCACAATCCACTTGCGCTACTTCCACCAATTAGCCTATTTACGACAGCTGAATTCAGTTTTACCATACTTGTGTTTAAGCTTTGTTTTTGGATTCTTTATCTCGCTTTTAGGTCGTCTCCTGATATGATTTTTACATTGCTCGTCCACTCAAGAAAAAGAACACATACCAAGAAGATACCAAAATTATATATCATAAGTGATTTGTTGAGAACTATGATTTTTTAGTTCTTATGTTCTTTTGCACATGCATCTTCAACATTGGTTTCTGTAGTAAAATTGGAAAGACACAGAACATCAAAAAAGAAGAAAGAAATAGAGAACAGGGCAGAAAAAAGAGAGGAGAAATAGGAAAGCATTTGTTGCTTACTTAACCGTGCACCAGTCTCTTCCATTCAATTAACCCTGTGCATCACAGAGGTTCTTAAAAGTTTTCTTTAATGCGTAGTCATCCATCCAATCAAGTCGACCTTAGTTGGTCATTCGGAGTAGTTTTGCACCTTAGATAATTGTATCCTTTTCTAGAAATATAAAGTTCTAGTTCTTTTTCTCATCCTTTCTTGTCTTTATTCATCAACTGAGGATCTGCTAGCTGCTTGTGTTCCATTGTTTCTTTTCTAGTTTCCATGTTCTCTCCTTTCTCCCCCCTTATAAAAGTAATAGATTGGATCTATCATGCATTATTTGATATGCAAAATTTCATTTCAGGGGATCTTTGATTGCTGAGTTTCTTACGGATGGAAATCCACATGGACCACTTACGAAGACTGTCCAGCACTTGGAGAAGTATGATCACAAGGGTCTTGATTTCTGTTACAATCTCGCCAGGCGTTACTCCAAACAGTTGTTCATGATTTATCAGAATAAAGAAGATCCCTACTTTCTTCCATCCTAAAATATAATGGTCGCTGCTGATTCCTTAGGCTGACCGTCTAGCAGCTTAGCTTTTTGCCTTGCCTACTCATGTCTGTCTGTACAGATTAGTGTATTTATTATTAAACAAACTAACATCCTGAGTGTAGTGGAAACATTAGTCCTCATGTTTGTGATTGCAATATTGTGCTAGGAAGTTGGACAGTGTGTGCCTAAGCTTTAGTTTGAGAAAATGATCGATGAAATTGGTTGAAGTAAACTAACGATAGATATCAATGCTTCATATATTTGGTTGTAGTTGGAGATTTCTTACTCGTACTATGCAGGGATAGCAATTTCCACATGTAGGAGACAAGCAGCTGAATTCTTGAGTATGCCCTGTTACAGATTAATTGATCCAAACAAGTGATATTTCTAGCTTCACTGCACCTGCTTCTGGATGATCCATGGAATTTGTGAAGATTTTGTACCTCAGGATACCAGATTCCTCAAAGATAATCATTCTAAAATTGATGCGGAACTTCCTTATACGCTACGAAACTCTTCTGGAGTTCTGCGACATATTCACCGCTGTAAGTTATACCGATTCTAGAGATGGAAAGATTATGCTTCCGGATGATTCATGGAATTTGTGGAGATTTTTGTACCTCTGGATACCAGATTCCTCAAAGATAACCATGTGCGAAATGATGCGGAGCTTCCTTGTGCAACATGAAACTCTTCTGGAGTTCTGCAACATATTCACTGCTGTAAGTTATACTGATTCTAGATGTGGAAAGATTATGCTTCCGGATGAACCATGAAATTTGTGAAGATTCATAGCATACCATATTCATCAAAGATAACTATGCATGAATTGATTTGGAACTTCCTTGGCCACCATAAAACTCTTCTGGACTTCTGCAACATCTTCACTGCTGTAAGTTATACTGATTCTAGAGATGGAAAGATTATGTTAAGTAGTTAGGATGGCGTCCAAGTTTCAGATCAAACTGTACAGAGCACTCACCCACCATCAATTTTTTTGAGTCATATGCTAAGTGTAACATTTTCAAGGTTAATACAGAATGCTTTGCTGGTTTTCATAATTCATGATTGTTAGTAGAAATTTTGTGCATAGCAAGGTTTACTTATGACCTATTTGAACAAAGTTGGAGTTTTTGACCAAACTAAACCTCTTAAACTTATTATCAAATCGGTTCTAATTCAGTGTAGTTTTAATAAAAACGTTAAACTAATCAGCATTTTTATTGCTAAATAATTTTTTTTACTTTTATTACTAAAATATTAAGTTAAAATAATTTATATACATAAAACGTTAATTAGTTTAGTATTTTAGGACCAAATAAAAATACTGAATTGATTAGCGTTTTATTTAGAGATAAAATACTACTTAGTTCAGTGTTTTTATTAGGGTTATAGTAAATTAGATCCAATTTGGTAATAAATTTAAGTAGTAGTCTATTTCGATAAAAATAAATTAGAAAAGGCTAGTTTAGTCAAAAACTCACAACTGTCCTCTGGCATAATATTACTGTACCATTACAGGGGCTGTTGTTTTTAAATCATAACTTTGAATCAAATCATATGGACTAAAATGTTCACGAAAGCGTCCATGATTAGTGGACCTATTAATTGGACTGCTTAATTTTGTTGTCGTTGTGACCTGTGACTCGTATATCATGAGACAGCAATATCATCTCATTTATTCTGACAACCAACCCTAACCCAACTACCAAGATTACCTCCATATCGTTGCCATGCGACGTACGTCACTAAAGATCCCTTTGCAACTTGCAATAAAGATCCATTTCCAAATCAATGCCACAATACTTAGCTGAACACATAACCCACACGCACTTCGTAACCCATCACTTTCTTGATAGCTAGTGCCAACTAGTCTCCAGTATATATCTTCTCTCTCTCTCAGTCCATTTAATTCATAAGAGATACTTGAGAAGGTAGTCTAGTAGAAAGAGGTGCAGATGCCAGCAATGGCGACTAGGGCGACCGGAGAGGCTGAATGTGAGAAGAAGGAGAAGCATTTGTTCTTCCAAATGCCTCTTCACTACCCCAAGTATACCAAACCTGAGTACGAGATGATGCCGGAGTGGAGGCTCGACCGGCTTCTGTTGGAGTATGGGCTACCGGTGGCCGGAGATGTCAAGCAGAAGAGGAACTTCGCCATGAGTACATTTCTTTGGAATACATCCCGTTGAAGGAAGAGAGTAGAGAGAGAGAGAGAGAGATGGAATATACATGTAGAAGCACTTGTTATAGCATGTTGACTGTTAAAACTCAGTTATTATGTTGTTTGTTTTTGTGTAATTGGATTGCTTATTAGTGTGTAAGTTCTTGTTTGTGTTGGTAAGTTTATTCATTCATGGGCCAGAACTTCTAGCACGATCAGAACTTCTGCTGTTTAGAAATCAGAAATAAAAGAAAAGGGTGTTAATTTCAATGTTCTTATTATCTTGTTTAATATCAAGAAGGTTATTCTTTTCCTTGAAACCTTCGAGTTGGGATTAAATTAAGTTCTAGGTTATTTTCAAACATGATTTAAACAATCTAAAACCGATAATAATAATAATAACTTTTAGAAACTGAGAAAAAGATTTCTTTATTTGTAGTTTGGCTTACACGGTATGCCAAACACCAACCAAGACTTGGCTGTTTTGATAAACTCGGTTACTTTGTTAATTAACACATAAGTTACAGAGCTTCTATCAGATGCTTGTAAGAGAGTACCTGGCAACCACTAATAGGCTGTCAAATAAACTAATTCTCATTCAAATTTACCTTATTATTACTAATATAAACGTTTAATTACTTAGGAAATCTTAAATACTATGCAAGACCCACTTCATCAGCCACAGTTTACTAGTAATTTTTGCAATTTGATACGAGTGGTCCTCCTAATTCTGTGTTAGAATCAATTAAACCTTTCCTTTTCCCAGCCATTGATTCCCTTTCCAGTATTTCCATACTCTTCTCCTCCACACCCACCTCTATATAACCCCCCCAACCTTGAGACTATACTCTTCAAGAAACCATCAGCATGAGCTCCTTAGCTTCAAATTTGAGCAAGGTGATCCCCATGGCTAATGGAATTGGAGGGCAGCAACATGGGAGGGAGAGGCCGAGCTACTTCCAAATGCCCCTCCACTACCCGAGATACACACGGGCAGACTACGAAGCCATGCCCGAGTGGAAGCTTAATTGCCTTCTTAGGGAGTACGGGCTGCCCGTGATTGGAGATGTCAATAGTAAGAGGAAGTTTGTCATGGGTGCCTTCCTCTGGTCTTGATCTGTATGCCATGTATGTGGTAATATGAGCTTGTGTGGAATATATATGGCATTGTGAACATATCTAATGAGTAATTTTGCATGTAATGCTATATGTTAAAAGAAGTTTATGCATGGCAGTTCTCTCTCTCTCTCTCTCTCTCTCTCTCTCTCAGATACAGAACAGAGGCAACTCAATGGAAGAGGCATGCATGAAATGTATGACATGAGATTCCAACTTCAGTACAACCTTCTAACAACTTGCAGCCTTATAAATTCTTTGACCCATTCCACGCCAAATTTACAATGGAGCTTAATAGGGGATGGTCTCTAAACGTACAATCTTGGTTATTTAGCCCACTTGATGCAAATAGGAATATAACTTCCTCAGGGATTATTCTTCCAGTGTATTGTAAGAAGAATATCAACTGAAGATATAGGCTTTGCCATTTGTTGTAACCTATTGGGTCATTTGAGATGCCACAACTGGATTCGGATCATGATACTATTCCAACTTAGATGGTTGCCAATTGCCAATGAGATAGTGATTGATTAAATGAGCTTAAATTGTACAAGAGTTTTCTGGTTCGAATTTCGGTGATATCAGCTCTCAGTTCTCTCTCAAAAAATACAGATGATTGCCAACTCTTAATCATGATGTCATTGAATAATTTAGATAAGATTAGTCGGAATATTATGGAGATGGAAAGGATAATTAAGTAGAAATACTCTATGCAAGTTTATTTATATCAATCATATGGCTTGGGAGTTCTCAATAAGCAAAGAAAACGTCAGGAAGGAGGAGATGATAAATAAAAAAAATCTTGACCAGCTTCAAGAAGAACCAAAGAATACGCGAAGCCAAATGCTACGCTTAGCTCTCTTTTGTCCAAATTAATGATCAACCTCGGAGAGAAATTAAACTTTTTGATCTCTCTGAAATTGGAATTGTTCCACTTAACCACTTGACATGGAGGAGAATTTGAAATCTCGATATGGGGCTAGGAATGCTGCCATGATGGAGGAAGTTGGTGCCATTTATTACTTAATAAGAGCTAGGAATTACCGACTCCAGTTAAGGCACGATGCTTCTCTCGCAATTTATGGTGCCAAGCCATTGCCCTCTCTGTTTGGGAATGCCACAGTCTTGTTGGCAAACTGAGTGGTTCTGGGTGGTTCCTTATTAATTGTATGTTATGCTACAAGTTTCCTACCAGACATACAAGGGGACAGGTAAATAATATAAGCCTGACATACCCATGGCAATTACTGTTAGAGAACAGCAGTTTTAATCCTTTCCAAGTGAACACTAGGGTTATTTGGCAACCGACAATTGGAAATATATTCATACAGCTAAAAGTTGCAGCTCTATAGTTCTTTGGGGGCATTTCTACAAGCATCTCGTATGCAGCTAGTATCATTGCTTGTACACAAACCCCATAGTACAGAGCATAAACATATGTTAACAAAATAAGGGATTTTAGAAAGGTATAGAACTAGAGGAGGATGGTGACAGTCATAGGGTCATCGGAGTAGTAGATGGATAACGACTTTGCCTGCTATGCCGTGAGATAGTTGGCAACATGGAGAAGGTGACCGTAGAAATATGAATGCATGCATCTGCAACCTACCAAGGAGCTCGTGGCATCTCTTCATGCAGATTGATTGCTCCTACTTGTATCGATATCAAGATGAGAAGGAATTGAAAGATTGCGACTCGTATAGATTGTCTTCTTAATTGCATTTCGCTTTTTGTGTCAAAATTCTGGTAGACCAAATCGGGAAGCATTTATTAGAGAGAGATTAGTCGGGAGTATAGAAAGAAAATTGAGATGGGCCGAGCTGAGGTCGGCCCAGATCCAGCTTGGGCTGGGCCATGACCCAATTCTAATTTGTTAACAATTTTGTTCTTAATACGAAGAGAGAGGGTTCTCTGGTCTCTACTTCTCCATTTCGTGATCAATTTTTTACTGCAATATTACCCTCATTAATTAATCGGTGAAAAGAGAACATACTATGCATATAATAAAATCTATTTTTTTAATACTATTCTATCACTTTTGTGGACAGTAAATACGAAATATCAATTTCATAATATTATCATAAATTTTATAAATATTCAAAAATTATTAATTACGTAAAAAATTATAAAACAGAAAGTACTAGTGTTGAATAACTATGAAATCTATAATAAAACTATAATTTAAAAAAATATAAGTATTCAATAATTATGAAATACGTTATAAAAATATAAAATAGACTAAAACCTCACTTGTGAGAGGGAAAACAAAAATGGGCAAAAATGACAACAAAAAAAAAACAAGTGAGTTCGGTACAAATAACTAAATATAAAAAGATATAAATATTAAAATTAATTAATTAATTTCTTCCTATGCTAAATTATAGGATTTAATTTTAATTTCGCAAAATCTATAGATTTTAAAAGATACACGTATAAATAAAGAACTTTGAGTTCATCGCACTTAGAGATATGACCATTTGACATTTATAGACAATTGGGACTTGGGATGACCTAAATCTTATCCTTTAGAAATCCACCAATAAAATTGGAAAAGTAGATCCAAATCCATACAAAGAAATTCTGCAAAATAAACTGGTCAAAGGAGCCCACACAACAAAGAGGAATATCCACCTCCTGTGCTTTAAAAACCGCACCCAAACTAATAAATCTTCTCCTCTCCATCCAAACCAAATAATTATTTTGTCCCCTACCCCTCCCCCGCCCTCTTTCTCCTCTTGCGATGGCTTTCCTCCTCCCTCTCACGGAGATCGCCTCGATTCCTGGAGCGAAACCCTCAGCTTATAAGAGAAGTAGTCGCAGGGATAGGAATTCGTCGAGGGTTTGCGTAATTGGGCGCGTCAAAGATGAGGAGAAGGAGCTGGTAATTAGGGTTTCTGACCCGATCCGGGAACCTAGTCTCTCGCCTCTCTTCTCGGGTCCCCTTCTCAGGGAATCGTCATCTTCTCCTCCGTCTCCTTCTCTTAAGCAGCCGCTGCAGAAGGATGGCGGTGACGATAAGCAGAAGTATTACGTCAACATGGGGTACGCCATTAGGACGCTGAGGGAGGAGTTCCCCGACATATTTTACAAAGAACCTAGCTTTGATATCTACAGGTCCGTATTCTCCGTTGTTTCTGAAATTTTTGGCAAAAAAATTTGGTCTTTTGGATTAGCTTGTGCGCGATTTGGTCGATTGTTTGATTTTGTCTGCTTATTTGGTCCTTTTTATTTCCAGAAAGTTGTGTGAAAGGAGTAGGAAAGATAGTGACTTTTAGCTCTCCGAATAAGAAATAGATTGTTTTTCTGTGTGAATCGATATTATTATATTCCAATTTCTTCCCAGCTAATGGAAATAACCGGAGATATTCATGATACTTCGTCTGCACTTGGTTGTACATGAATGCGTGAGCTATACTGGGTACTCAGTAAATTATGGTCAACTTCAAATCTGTGTTTTCGAGAGGGATGATCAACACTGCAAATTTCGATCAAAACTTGAACCTGAGTATAGGTATGCCATTTTAGAAAGCACAACAATGGAAATGGGTAGTGAGTACTGTTAAAAGATCTATTCCCATGTTCTGATCTTTTCATTTTAGGTGCCCATTTCTTGGGTAAAATCTTCCACCTATATTTGAAAATGGAGTGGTTATCCATAAAGTTAAATAAAGAAAACTTAATTTTAGCTCTGCTTCTTGCTCAAAAGATGAAGAAAGACTCAACAGAAATCACCTGCTGGGTTGGCCCAACCAAGAAAGGCAAAAGAGTGGAGAGGCTTTGTTGTGTGTTGGAACTTTGAAGTAGCTGAGTATGATTGCACTATATGGTTGATTTATCTCTACTGCAGCCATAAATACATCAAATAGGAGACATTTGAATTACCTTGATTCCAAAAAATTAAGCCAGTAATTTGGCCACATGACTGTAAAGGTAGTAACCTGAATGATGCCAAGAACGTGGAAAGCGCTTTGAACTGTGTAGCATGCTGCAAAGAAAGCCATGAGAACTACTAATTTGAATGCATGCATCAAATTATCATCCTGATTAACCTGCAAGCCTGCTTTTGCAGCTCTTCTTGGATCCCTTTTGTTTGGAACCTCTTAATATATGGTGCCAATAGATCTCTTAACTTTACCCTTCTCAAAGAATTGTAGCACTCAGTGGAATCTAGTTCATACATAGCACTACTGGTCTAACTTTTGAGACAGATTAGTATAGAAACATTTGAGATGTTAGACTTTGCAAAAAGGAGAATACCGCTCTATCCAATGACTGTGTCACATGTCAAAATCTTGCATATGTTGTGGGTCCTAAGACATGCACTTAGTGTCCTATAATATACATTTTCCATAGTTGAATTTGCTAAGATTTCAAGTTTTTTTTTTCAATTAAAATCTGATAAGATGGCGATGGAGGTGTATAAAGTAATATAATATGTGAAGGAATAGGTATATATATAGTCCATTGGCATTATATGCTAATCCATCATTCCATTGACGTAAGGAAATTTAATTCACTTATGGAGGCTCTTTTGGCTTTCGCTTTGTGAGACTTGCTCTCCTAACCAAAATGCCATGAGGCTCACCAATTAGGCTATTCAAGAGGCACATGCATCTATTGCATATGGAAGCTCATTTGATGTCTAACTCGGAGATGCAAATATGAAAGGTTGATTGTTGACATATCTTATACAAGAAATAGTATATTTCCTATTCTTGTATGACATAATTGCACATACATTATTGCATAACATCATTTGAAATACTTGAGTTCTATCAAGTTTGAGATTGTAAATTTATATGACTACATGTGGAGATGGTTATAATGTTTTACAAGTTATGACCCAAATCCTTTTGGGTTCTTTGTCTTCATTTCTTATTATTAAACCTTTTTTTTCTAAGATGATCGCATTATTCTTTTCCAGAGATGATATTGTCTTCAAAGATCCTTTCAATACCTTTGTTGGCATTGACAATTACAAACGTATATTCTGGGCGCTGAGATTTACTGGTCGTGTTTTTTTCAAGTCTTTGTGGATTGATATTGTCAGTGTCTGGCAACCTGTGGAGAATGTCATTATGATTCGTTGGATCGTCCATGGCATCCCCAGGGTGCCCTGGGAGAAACAGGGCCGCTTCGATGGTACCTCCGAGTATAAACTAGATAAGAATGGAAAGATTTTCGAGCACCGTGTAGACAATGTTGCTCTCAATTCGCCAACCAAGTTTAGGGTTTTGCCTGTTGAGGAGTTGATCAGGTTGCTTGGCTGTCCATCAACACCAAAGCCAACTTATTTTGAGACGTCATTGTTTGTTAGCATCTCATGGATGCCGTTTTTGTTGAAATTCACATGGATAAGGTGCTATATTACGTTATATCTTATTCTTAATTTTGGATGTGCAGCAAAAGGCTAACAGAAGTTTCAGCTTACAATGTTCCTCCAATTTTGCCTCATCTTGTGATGATAGTGCATCTAATGTTAAGGAGTTGTTGACATCATAGTTGCTGTATATGTGTATAGAAAGTTGTATTGTTGTAACTTGAATGTTTTTGTCTAAACTATCAAGTTTGAAAACGGAGTATTGGTGAAGCTGGAATTTCTCACGTTACTACTCTTCGAGATTATTCTGGGCTTTTGTACATGTAATCATCGGTATCACCAATCTAATATCCAACCATTTGAGATATCCTCTGTCAGGTGCATTCTCATGTATGAACTATTTACCACCCTTGTGGCTTCGCAATAAAATGTTAGATATCTCCTGATAAATCCTAGTCTATATTTGATATCATTTGTGGTTTTTTGTCCTCCTTTTCTACTCCTGTTGAATATATATATATTGGACATGAATAAATGGACACGTCTGGGTTTTTTTTTAAACCTTCTCCTTCTAGAATCAATTTCTTTATTTAAGAGGGAAACTTTTCACTTCATTTATGCCCTGATCGAGTTACTTCTTTGGCCTTTCTGTATCCCCTTCCATCCCACCGTGAAACAATCCTGTACCCAAAATTTACCAAGGGATCATTGTAGTGGGTGGTTGGCTATGACCTGCAAATTGTCTTTAAAGCTTTGGAGGTGCAGTTTGTGGTCATAAGAAATTAGCTTCGCAATTTATGAACCATTCCTTTTTTGGGAGTACGTAGGTTGAGCCCACGAGCTACAAATGGACATCGCATTCCTTTTGCTCTCTTCTGTGAGGCATGAGAGTGACCTTGTGCTCAGTATTTGTACTCCTGATTGAAGCATATGCTCTTCTGATAATTTGAAAGCAAGCATATGAGAAAGAAGACGCAGCAGCAAACAAGCATAAGTGTTCGTTCCTTCAGCCTTCCCTGGAAAGCTCTGCCACTTTTGGATTCTATTTCGAACGTACGTCTCAGGCTTGCTTAAGCAGCACAAGTTGCCACTTATGCTGAGGTCCATCAGAACCGCAACCGCGTCGTCTTCCATTCGTGCTTGCTCTTTGCAACTTGCCATGGTGATTACAATTCTCTGCCACCTTTCCAGGAGGTGAATGCATTCAGATACTTCAACTTGGATATAGAGACGGTAGGCTCATGTACATGTACCTGCCCCAGTTAAGGTTGCTCCAGATTATTCTCTCAAAGTTGCTCTCTGTTTCCTGTTCATTGGAATCCAGCTTTTATCGGATGTGTCCAGCCGCAATAGGATTAGGCTGATGCCCTGAAGCTTGTTAATGGGCAATTAGTAATACACCTCATGCGATAAACCAGAGGAATGTGGGGGGTTTCTTAGAACCTGATACCACGAACATATTATTGTTCTGTGTAAAAGTTTCTCATAAATGTTGGCTCTGCAATATAAGAAGATGATAAATATCATGGTCCCAAGTATTGAATAACACCAGAGAAGATCTATTTATCCCAGATTATGGAATAAGAACAACCTTAAAGTAAATAATTCAGCGGATACTATGGTTATCAGCACAAAGATTCTAGTAAGACTCTTTTTATAGACAGGTGGGTGAAAACAGCAAGACTGCTGATGGCAAGTTCCTTGTCTTACCCACAAAAAATATAAGTGTTTAGAAACTTCAAAGATATTCCTAGTTTAAAATCCTTGGAATCAAATCTTCGTGAGGACTTCATTAAGGCTTAGCAGGATTAGAATCATTTACATTTCCTGTTCTATTCTCTTGGGCTTTTTCTTTTCTCTTTTCGCGATCATGTTCATATCACTGTTATTTCTAGCTTGAAGAAACAGAACTACTCTCTCTTCTGCAAGTCAGGTGCTTGTAGAAATAAGGGGGAGGCATCTGATGCCTTGACAGCCAAAAGAAAACTATTAACTAACATTAACTTCTTTTCTAAAACATTGTTAATAATGAGAATGAAAACAAGCATAAAACAAATGCAGGCAATATAGTTTTAACTACAACACAATGAATGTTTGAGAACAAAAATAGAAAAACTTAAAAGTAATGATTAGAGCATGCATATACATTGTTTATAGATGTGAAAAAGAGGGTAAAGATAGAGGAGGAAGAGTTTTATAGTAAACACTCCTTGCAACATGTGGTCCTAAGGCGTTTAACTTTAACCAGGTTAAAGCAGAAGTATTTTTCTTTGATGCTAAAGAAATATGTGTATGTCCTCACATTCTTCGTAAATCCAAAAGAGATCTAGTTTCTTGGTAGAGCAATGAAAAACACATGGTCAATAACGACTTCTTTTAATTAGTCACATCGTATAGACAATTAAAAGATCATATCCACAATATTCGATATGTAATCAACCTCTCACATTTCATAGTTTCAGAAGAAGATCTTTCAAATTTAAGTGCAGGTCCGCTATGCAGTAAAGAATCGCACACTCTGTACAATTCTTTATTGTTTCACTATAACAAATAATTGAACTCACACAAGTCTCTAATCTCTGCATGGAATGCCAGCTTCAAGTATGTCTTGCAGTGTTTACAATGCTGCAGGCCGTCACACTTGATACGTAAATTATCTTACGAAGTGAATGACATGGTGACATCTTATGAGTTAATTTAAACCAATAATACCTCCTCTCCAACCATGCATGATGCATATGTGCTGAAGTCTGTACAAACTGGAAATGATGATACTTTTGAGTTTTTTGTAAGCCAAGATTCATCTAAAGTTTTAGTAGAAAATTTAAGGAAACAAACATAAAGTGTAGCTTTATGGAACTTATGAAGCACTAGAACTCCACGGAGAATAATAATTTACATTTTTTTTTCTCACTTGTAACACCAGGAAAGCAATTCCTTCCATGTCTGGGAGTGTCGCTGCATCATGCATTAATTTGAGCTAGTTGCGAAACTTCATTCGAGGATAATTCCCTCGCCATTAAATTCCCAAGAAAAGGTCAGGCATATGGCAGAGTTTCAAAGGGACAGCCATTTATCATGGTGTTTACATTTCCATGCTGTTCTTACTGAGATGACCTTTTGCATTAACTTGACACAGAACCGATTCCTTCTACCCTTCAGCTCGAATCAAATTCAAACTTGCTACGTACACACACTCTCTCGCTCTCTGTTAGTGAGTAACCATTTCTTTTGCCTTCACTACACCTACCATGGAGTTGGATTCGTTCCTCTTGTTATTGTTTGGTCTCATCACTTGATTACTATGTGGTGACCAAATTGGACAATTTTGAGTTCAAGTCTAAGCTCCCAAAGAAATTTTTAATCCACATCGAGTGCGTGCTTCCTGCAACAAAACCGAGATTAAAATCCATGCAGAGCATAAAGCATGGCAGATTCCAATTCTCCATCAACATAGCATTATTGAGCTGAAGCATCTTACCTCATCCCATGTTTTCCCTAATCTTTTTCTATTATTGAAGAGTATCATTCTCCCTAATACATAATATTATACCCCTCTACGCCACTGTCTGTCTACTTGCACGGTTGCACCACCATCTCAACCTCCAAAACGCTTTATATACCCTCCATTCTTCCATCAATCTCTTCACTTCAGAAAAATCACTACCTCAAGTCCACTAATTTGTATTGGTTTCACTGGCCTCTTCAGTTGTTCAGGAAGCTCTACTTCTCTCTCTTGAGAATGAGTGCAAAGAGTTGCAGTGTAAGAATAAATATTGGCGTTACACCAAAAGCTGCAGTGCAAGAACCTGTGAAGAAGTCTACTGCTGATAACACTGAGAGCTCATCTCCAAGGAAATGGATATGGGATGTGTGGCAGTTTGCCAAGGAAGACACCAACAGAGTAACCTTTTCTCTCAAAGTTGGCCTTGCTTGTCTCCTAGTATCCCTTCTCATACTCTTCCGGGCCCCATACGAAATATTTGGGACCAACATCATCTGGTCCATCCTCACCGTGGCAATCATGTTTGAATACACCGTTGGTACGTTCAATCCATGCATTCCTGTAGGCACACAGTTTGTGTGCTTTGCATTATATTCCACCTATAACTTTCTAGATTGTTGATCATATATAGGTGCCACATTTAACCGTGGATTTAATCGAGCTCTTGGAAGTTTACTAGCTGGGATTTTTGCAATAGTAGTGATTCAAATAGCTATGTCCAGTGGCCACATTGCAGAGCCATATGTCATTGGGGTCAGCATCTTCCTCATTGGTATGTTTTAGTTCTCTGTTCTCCTTTAATCAAGAGTATATATTCTTTGGTTCTATCTTCTGAACTATCATTTCACCAGTTAGTGGATCCTCAGTTATAACCTTTGATTATCTCTAAGTAAAGAAAGAATCTGAGAATCGAATTGATTGGTTGATTGTCTATAAACTTGTCAAATTTTAACTTACATCTATACTGAAACCATGCTGTGCATGTAGGAGCTATAACATCCTTTATGAAGCTATGGCCATCGCTGGTCCCATACGAGTATGGCTTCAGGGTTATCCTCTTCACCTATTGCTTGATCATCGTATCAGGCTATCGCATGGGTGCTCCTATTAGGACTGCCATGGACCGCCTCTACTCAATCGCGATAGGTGGATTAGTTGCGGTCCTTGTTAACGTCCTCATTTGCCCAATATGGGCAGGAGAGCAACTGCACAAGGAGCTTGTTAAGAACTTCAACTCGGTGGCGGATGCCCTCGAAGGTTTCTCCTTGTTTTCTAATCCTTAGCATCCTTGTTCTATCCTCTACTACCATAGTAATAGCAGAATGTCTCATCTCTTCTCTTGTTCCGTTTGCAATAGAGTGTGTGAAGAAGTACGTTAGTGATGATGGATCCGACCAACCCGAGTTTTCGAAGACGGTGATGGATGACTTCCCTGATGAGCCGGCATTTCAGAAATGCAGGACAACTTTGAATTCATCAGCAAAGCTCGACTCACTGGTTCTCATCTTATCTAATACTCTTGCTATTTAAATAGAAAGGTGTTCATTACTGATGGCCATTCTGATCACTTTCTAGGCCAACTCAGCAAAATGGGAGCCACCCCATGGGAGATTTGGGCACTTCTTCTACCCATGGGCCGAGTATGTAAAGGTTGGGGCTGTGCTCCGGCATTGTGCATATGAAGTCATGGCTATGCATGGCTGCCTTCATTCAGAGATTCAGGTAACATATAGTACTAATCAGTATTCAGCTTATCAATTGATGTCAATCAGCAGTATCTTAGTATTACGCCACAATGAAAAGTTACTTGAAAGATGAGTTGATCTTGATACAACTTATTTAGCTGATAAACATAAGGACACATGGTCAAGTACACCACAATAGAGATGTTCTCAGTAATCATAATTTCAGAAGAGAAGCCCAATCAGCACACATGGTCAAGAAATACTGGCAGGCAAGGGGAATTCAGTTCTGAACCTCTATCTTAGTGGAAGATGTCTTAAGAATGCTTCTCTGTTTGAGAATAGAATCAGATGCTCCTAGTTGGTTTTGAAGATGATCCAAGTGATAATTTTTTCCGTATCAATTTTTCTGGAACTCCCAAAGCTGATCCAGTTCATTCCATTCTTAGATTAGGTGTTGTCCAATCAAAACCCAAGCTATGTCCTAACCTTTTCTCCCTTTTGTTTACCTGTTCTTTTTTCAATTCCTAATGAGCTTTTATATACCAAAAACATAATTTCTCATAAGGTGTGATATAGCTCTTCTATAAGTTGAGGAATGTAAAAGGGCCCATTTAATGAATTGGTTAATAGTTTTTAAGGAACAAGTTGGAGTTCCTAGTAGCAAACTGCACCAGGAGAGATTTGAAAAAAAAAATGATCCATGGAATGTTTAACATACTCTATTATTCTAACTTCTAAGATATCTTTTTAAATCAAACTATGTAGTATAATGTTTCATAAATTAACACTGAAACAACTACTAAAAACAATAGATAGCTGACTTTCACCATATACTTTACTTCCTTAGCAAACAGACAAAAGGTACTGTTCTCCTAAAGAATACTGAGTGGAAAAAAGAACTAACCTTATCAAAAGCAGATGCCATGCAAACACTCCACGCCAATGATAAAGAAATCCCACATATCAGTAGAGCTCTGAATTATATAAAATGTGTTGAGTACTTCAATATATACAATGGCTTAAACATCATATGTCAAAAAAAAGGGAGCCTGTAGAGTGTAGATGAACTATGATAGGGCCATATAGTCAGCATACAGCACAGAGATCATGAAAATAATTGGACGAAAACAAATACACCAGCTTAGATTCTAACAGCTAAATTAGACTACTTTAACTTAGGAAAAGACAACCAAAATGAGTTAAGCTTCGACTCCATAGGAAGGTCAACTTATGAAGAGAAACAATTATTTTAATTAAACATATATCAGAAGCAGATTGATACACTTAAAATTCGGGGACAACTCACAGACACATCATGCCTGAATGACAAATCTTTTGCAGTTCCAGTTGATTTGTAATTGAACTCCTTTCTGAAAATAAGTACTATTTCAAACTGTTGTACAACGATACTACCTTTTAGCAACCATGATGAAGAAAAGGATCAAGCTGGGTTATCAATCTTTGTTCACATATCAATTTATGTATAACACTAGTTTCTTTCTTTTGTAGGCACCATATAATTTAAGATGTGCATTCCAGTCAGAGATCCTAGATGCCACAAACCAAGCTGCAGAGCTATTGCGCAGTTTGGGGAAAGACATAAATAATATGAATTGGAGCCTTCAGACAAGTCTTCTGAAGCATGTTCATAGCTCAACCGAGCGCCTCCAACACTCCATAGACTTGCACTCCTACCTTCTCACCTCAAGCCATGACCATTATGACCATTCAACCAAATTACAAACTAAATCCTCCAAGACCATCTCTTTTAACATCAAGGACTTCTCCAATCACTTAATGGAGGGAGAAAGTGGAAAGGCTGAGACTACCAATACACAATCTGCAGTGGCAGTGCAAGGTGAGTCTTATCATGAGGCCATGAGGAAGCAACAGAGGAGGCTCCATTCATGGCCTTCAAGGGAGGTGGATGACTTTGAAGAAGATGGAAAGGTTGCCACTGACTTGATCCCAAGGATGCACGCACTTGAAAGCACCACAGCATTGTCATTAGCCACCTTCACCTCACTGCTCATCGAATTTGTTGCTAGGCTTGATCACTTGGTTGAAGCTGTCGACAAGCTTGCTCAGATGGCCAAATTCAAACAAGAGTGTACAATCTAAAATAGAATCTTAAAAACGAATGGCGCACCTACAAATGTAACGTGTACTATGTAATCATACTCCATACTTTTTACCAAGAGCATCCAAAGCTTTTGGAGAACTATATGTTGATCCTTATTTTTTCTCTTGGATATCTCAAGTTTCAGAATAAAAAATAAATTAAAAAAAAAAAGCCACCGAGTATAATGCCGAAACTCGCCTAAGAAAAATGTCCAGTAATCAACAGCTTCTTTGGCTGGCTACGGAGTAGAATGCTCAGCTCTAAAAGCTTAAACCGATAGAGAACGACAATTAATCCTAAGGTTAGTGCTAGGGGTTTGGATCGGCAGAAGCCGTGGGAAGGAGATAGTCCTCGAGATGCTTAATTTTTCTTTGGAGAAGAGGTAACTTCTCTATCTCTAATCTCTCTATATATTCTTAATATCATTATTTTAATTTGTTGATTTCCTTAATATTTTCAAAGAGGGATTTCTCTTTTCACACCCTACATTAAGTATTTATTTCGTCATACACCCCATCTTTTCCTTTTATTTTTTAATTTGACCCTTATTCTTTGATTAAATTGTAAAAAGCACCATATTTGGCGTGGTTTCTGAAAAATCTATTAAAAGACAAAGGCGTAAAAAGCACATTATGTGGAGCGTAAAATGAGAAAATTCCTTTAAAAGGAGAGAGAAGAAGAAGAAGAAATAATCACAAATAGGAACAAAAACAAGAAAGAGAAGAATGTGTACATCTCTCTGTTACTCCTCTACAATTTAATGCATTTGCCCCCATATCCATGGGGCAAAAGAAATTGCCCTCCAATTCTTTTGTTGCTTCCTTCGTCTCTCACCCTGAATGCATATTTGCCCATGCCTGCACTTGAAGTACTGCTCAGCCACAACTCCATGCTGTCTGCATGAGGTAGCCAAGAGTATGCTAAGATATAAAGCACACAAATATTACTACACACACCTTTCATATTTCATATAAAAGCATTCGATTGATATGTAGTTATGGAGAAAAGCATTCAATTGAAGTGGTAGCTTTTGCATCATTAGTAGCATAAGATGTAATAGGTGCAGTAGAAATACAAGATCAGTCTACATGACTTTGGATATTACCCTGTTGTGTGAGACTTATTTTGTTCTTTGCTTACCTGTTACATGAGTTCCGATTGAACTATAGTTGAAACTCCAGCTAATTCACTATCTCTATTAGTGTTACTGCAGCAAATACTAAAAAGAGGGACCCTCCAATGTATGCAATAACCTGCATTAAGAGATAATGTGTTGGTAAAAGCTATCTGCAGAACCACAAATATAAAAAGCTTAAAGGGAGATTGTGCAACGTTCCTGGACTCGCAATAAAACTGCTGAAACATGTTATAAAATCATCATATCAGAGCAAGTGATATCAAGACACATAATGAAGATAATCTTATTAGAATAAAGAATATTATTGTTTAACTAGTCATTTACGTGGCAAAAATCCATCTGGTTCCTACTTATATTTGATTACTTCATCAGAGATCAGATTAATTTCTACACATCTCTTTCTTGATATTTCTGTTTAAGTTAAAAGCTTAGATTTTCATCTCAGAGAATCACTCAACATATGTCCATTAAAGAGATAATTTTCTCCTAACTTCCAGAGGTTGATTTTTATAAATTAAAAAACTAGCATTATTTCCTTACATTTTCATTTAAAATATGTAATGCAGCCAAAAAATAATCACTTTGTAGCTTAAGTGATAACAAGTGCTACCAGCTTTGATAAATAGGAAGATCAGAGATTGAATATGTACCTTCTCAGAAAGAAATGTCCCAAGCAAAGAACCCCCAACAACTGCAAGCTGCAAATTTTGGAAATACATTACATTTGGCCACCTAAAACCTATAAACAGTCAAGTTGCAAGGCCTGAATAGTTGCTGGTTATGAGAGGAACTACGACCTTTGAACTAGGTCCACCAATTTGCAACCAGTCCTATAAAGTTTATAACACTTCTCTTGGCATATACTTGCCTTGTCTAGGAATTTGGCACACCAAGAGAGGTTGACCTCCTAACCAGTTGGAATCAGTCACACCAGTAGAGACTTTAATTTTTGGCTATACACAGATGATGATAACAGGTTTGATGATGGACTCATATCGTGTGTGTCTAGGAGGCAAGGATGGGAAGGTTCTATAGTCAAAAACAAAGCAAGTGGGTACACAGTACAATCTTTTGATTGGTTGTGCAAGTTTTTAAGTAGGAATGCATAAAAGCAGAAATAACTGGAAATTACAGAACTTTAGAAAGTAAAAGTGAATGAAACTTTTCTGCAACTGACTGGCAAAATGTGAACTATGGAAATCAATGAATACTTGATGGAACATCTCAGAGAGTGAGTTTGCATGGCTAGATAGTGTTCACAACAAATGGCTGCAAGCTTTCATGCAAATTGTTATATACTGGCTATATAGTTTTCACAACAAATAGTTGCAATTTTTCATGAGAATTTCTTATATATTCTCAAGAGAACAATAAATGTTATGTATAATATTTAAGCTTCAAATTATAACATAAAAATATGTTAATTACGACTGTAACATTCCACATCTTACCAATGTAGCAACAGCATGCCCAGCAAGTGCTCCCCCAATGACTCCAAGAGGTGAGGAAGCTGCAGCAAGTGCTGTAAAAGAAAGAAAGAAAAAAAAATGTGCCAATTAATGCTTGGAATCATAAATACTTGATCCTACATGCTAATAAGTCAAATTAGGGGGCCACACCTATTGTGGAGAAAAAAGACTTATCGCCCCATTCAGCAACAAATACCAAAAGGAATGTGCTGAGCGCTGTACTTGCAGCAGCCATGATTCCAGCTCCATTTCCCGATAACTCTGAAATTGCTAGTTCTGCCTGGCAATATTTGAGATGGAAGCACATACTTCATTAGAATCTTCACTAAGAACAGAAAGTCTCAGAGTCAAATAAATGTTGAATTACCAAAACAAGCATTACTGACTGCTATGACTGCAACTGACATGTGGGTTCTATACAGCCAACGGTGTACCTTTATAACTAATATTGGTAACAGTTAAAGATCGTACATGTATTGTCAGCCATTTGTTATCCTAACTAAAATCATCTGCTGTTGGAATCAACAATTTCTTCTAATTCATTGAATAAGTTAATAACAGGAATCACAAAACAGATAATACTAAATAATATTAAGTTAGTCAGATATTTTAACATCAAAACGTAAAGTTTTGCCAGAATGTAATTTGGTGCTCCCAAAGATTTTACCTCCTCTTGTTCTTCCTTTATCTTCTGTTCTTCACCTGAAGCAGCTTCAAGTAATGTAGTGACACCAAAGTAAACCTAAATTCAGTTTACATCAATCAGAAGATGTGATCATGTGATTTGTAAACTGTGCACTTATGTTAAATGCAGGAATAGACACAAAAAAGTGGGGAATGAAGATAATTACAAATATGGTATCATTCCAACACCCATGTTTTATTCCTTTCCCCTACTTCTTACATAGTGTGCGGATGTGTTTAGCAAAGCAGTTGGATGTTAGTATGTACCAGGAGGCAGACAGCTGCAAAGTCATCCACTGGAAAATCTGCATCACCCAACCTACATCCATATAGCACTTGAAATATATAAAAATGGAAAGATGAAAGAAATCTAAATTCTAGACAGAATTAGGATACATAAGCATTAAATAGTCAAAATAACAAGACCAGCAATTACCTAAATGGAACGATGCCATCAACATAGTGAAATGCTCGGCCTAGAACCACAGACACGACAGACATTGCCCTGGTAGTCACTCTAATTTCAGTTCCAGATATTCTTATAATATCTTAGTAGTGATAAGGTAGAAACTTGATGTGCATCTTAGAGTTGGTTTTAGATGCCAAAGTACTTTTACAGGGAATGGGTTCTTTTCAAAAGAAATCTACAGAAATTTATCATAAAGCCAAAATAATATGCCCAGCATCAGTGTCCGAATGACAGATATATGTAAAATTCAACTTGCAGCTCATTATCCATATTCATGGAGGGACAGAGTAGTATGTATCATGATCACTCTTCATCAGTTTTCTGCAATCAAACATTAGTTTAACTCATGGAAAGTATTTATTAATTGGGAAAAATATAATTCAAAGGAGAATCTTGTCTTTGTCATTTTCTCTAAATTTTCCATCCAGTTAAGTACTTACGCAAGAGCTCCAAAAGTGCCGAGAAAAACAATAGCTCCAGAATTTCTGGCTGCTAAAAGTGCCTATTCAAGAAACATACAACTGTAGCACCGATCAGTGCATAAAATTAAACAGTTACACAAAAGTCAACTATACAATGAAAAGGAAAAGAATATCAAAAGTAGTAAAGCAAAAAGTATTACTTAAAAATTAATTAGACAAATTCGTTGTTCTCTGAAAACATAGTGTCTGATTTTCTTTCCTTATTTTTAAAAAATTTCACAGGTAATAAGGCCTAGTTCAGAAAATTAACCTACTGTGATTGACCAGTATCCAGTGTCTGCACCTACAATCTGTTTCTCACAATGGAAAAGGCTTTCTATGTTTAAGGTATTACAATAACTTCCATCTTAAATGAAATGAAAGAATTAACCAAGCTTCTCAGCCATTTTCCAAATGGTCACCTGTTAAGCTAAGACAGGGGAACTTGGTTCCAATGTAAACCCATATTAAGATTCTGTTGGTAACCTAACAGCAAGTTTAAGCAGTAATAATTTAGTAGTTGAAGATTTGTTTTTTCTGCAAAAAAGTGGTCTATGGAGTATGGAGTTATGGATAATGGATACACTTAGGGGTGAAAATGGGTCGGATTAACTCCGACCCGACCCGCTATCCGACCCAACTCGGATCGGATTCGGATAAAAAAATTCTATCCGACTCGGATTCGGATTCGGATACGAATAGAATTTTTGAAAAAAATTCGGATACGGATTCGGATACGGGTCGGATAAATTTTTCGGATTCGGATATGGATATCGGATATCCGTTTATCCGCATATTTTTTTAAATGATTTACAGTTTTTAGTTTGCTTATTTAAATAGTAAGTATTAATATTATTACTAATAATGCGTTATATATTATTTATATAGATTAATTTCTCTAATTTTATATATTTGACATATAAAAAAAAATTTGTTGTAAAACTCTTAGTAATTTTGTGTTAATTATATTTAAATAAAATATTATAATTATTTTAAATTTAATTAATATCCGTTTAAGATTCGATCCTTTATCCGAAAATTATCCGTATCCGTTTAATTAGGATATGGTTTTAAATTTTACTATCCGTCTAATATCCGTATCCGAATCCGTATCCGAACTAAAAATACGGATCCGGATATGGGTTGAGCACTATCCGATCCGTATCCGATCCGTTTTCACCCCTAGATACACTACAATTCTGTTACTTTTCTTCTAAACACTACTTTGGGACCTTTTTAGTAGAATTATGATCTATTACTATTTCGTTGATTTAGAAACTTTGCATCAAAGCATCTACATAGAACCAGACAGATATATGAGCAGAAAAAGAGTACCTTAATGGCTTCATCTAATAGGTACTATAACTATTAATCTCAACAAATACAAAGATTCATCCTTACAGCAATGAAAAATGTTTTGTCCCCCAACTCAGAGAAGAAGATCAGCAAAAAGGCCTGCAAAATTGAATTGATAGAACAGACGGACTTAGAAAAAGCTGAGCTTGATCAAAGCGTTAATCACCAAAAAGGAAAATAGACCAGGTTGAAGCACAGTTACATGTTCATGTTTTAACTGATTAAAACTTAATAATCAATTAGAAAAACTTTCTTATAAATAGACAAGAGGAAAGCAAAATTAAGGCTTATATCATTTTTAAGGGATCAAACAGGAACTGGCAGCGTAAATTAGAAAAAGGATCATAAAGGTTCATCTATATACAGCAAGAGAACGAATTTGCAGAAAGTTAAAAGAAAGAAAAGAGAAGTGAAGGATATGTCTTTTATCTTCTCTACATTTTGATAGGAATCTTACATATGTTAACTAGTGCATGGGCAACGGATCAACATCAAGAAATTTCACTTTTCCCTGTTTGAAATTATAGTATTTATTTATTTAGTTAATATTATGAGTAATAACCTTAACGTACAGATCCCTAAAATAGTGTTCATTTCTACTGGCATTATATATAAAGTTAGATACTTGTTCCAAGTTTTAAAGCTCAGTTCAGTTTACAGAAGTTACCAGAATACCAGGGTAAATTATATAATGTCTGGTAGTTGCAAGGCTTCTACTGCATTGGTGAAGCACCTTAGTGTAAGTGATGGTTCTTTTGATTACTATATGAAGCTCCGGAATTAGCATATTGAAGTGATAAATCAATGCTTTGGCTTATAACTATTATTTCTTTGCTTAGAATTAACAAACTGTGTGGTATAAACATCAAGAGAAGGGCCTCTTCATTACTCAACTTAGTCTATAATGTCTATCCATTTACTATCGAGCTACCTGAGTAACTTGGTCTATAATGTTTATCCGTTTAACTATCTAGCTACTTGCTTCTCTCTCTGTGTAACGCTGCCCAATGAGAAAACCCTGTCCTACTTATTAAGACTTTACTGTAAATTCATCATTAGTATAATTTAAACATAAACGTATTTACTTTCTATTTGTTTTTCCTGCATATCAAAAAAGTAAGTTATTTTATTGTTTGACAATAATTGCTTACCATGGGTAAAATCAAAAGAAAAGTACAGAATAGAAGAAAGATAATTTGTTCATATAGAGGATCGAGAGTCTTATGGAAAATATATATAAATGTTGCCATAAGAAGTTAAAAGGAAGTTCTCCTAACTGAAGCAAAACCTGTACTAATATCACCAAGATCCCCAATAAAAGATATTGGTTGAGCTCCAGTGAATTCCGAGCCTGCATTTGCTGCTTGAGATCCTTGAAAAATAAGCAGTCCTGTGAGGACTGTGAACTTGTAAATATCAGAGAGTAGAATTTCATTCCCCTTGACAGATCCAGATGGGCCTGTATTTGGAAAACTGATATCATTATGAAGGCTATCTTCCAAAGAGTGACCATTGTCCATCAACCCAAGAGTTCTCTTGCTGTGTTCCTACAGCCAAATTTAAAAAAAATAATAATAATAAAACAAGATAACATCAGTCAATCAATCATTACCTTGAGATGAAAGTAGACTAAAGAAACTGCAGAGGACTATCAACTAAGAAATCTTCATAAGCTATTAATTCAAGAAAGATCATATAATGATCAAAATTGTGCATCAAGGTGGGCATTAGATGAGCAGATAAAAAGTGGAAACAGATATATCTGCACAAATTATACAAATCTGTGCCCACAAAAAAAAAAGGAAAAAAAGAAAAAGAAAAGAAGAGCCTGCTAAAGGAACTTGGTAGAAGCATTAAATCTATGAAAATCCAGTCATGATGCTCCAAAAAGATAAGGTCATGACTAATATTGAATGACCATGGTACTTCAAAGGTAAAAAATCTCACTGGCTAAAAAATCATTTGGCCATATAACACAAACCAGTCATGATACTCCAAAAAGATAAGGTCATGACTAATAATATTGAATGACAATGGACTTCAAAGGTAGAAAATCTCACTGGCTAAAAAATCATTTGGCCATATAACACAAACCAGTGACAATTAAATTGCTCGAGGAAACAGTAAATTACCATCCAATGAGAACTAAATGAAAGTGGTTGCAAATAATGTCGCCTCAAGATTTTAGCCACATGTCTGAACCTAAAAGATTGATTCAAGCATCTGCATAACATGTGAAATGAAGTTTCATCATTATGAGAATATACTCAACTAGATAGTGTGGTAAATAATTGGTACAAATTTCATAGCTAATTGGAAACTAATACTCGTCACATGAACAGAAGATAATAAGCCTCGAATTTTTGAAATAAGTTAATTTAGCCTTACAAGCAACAAATATCAGATAAAAATTCAAAACACTTCCCAGAAAAGAAACTTCACCTAAAGGACTCGTGATTAAACTTCCTGTCTAAGTTCAGAAAGATCATTTTCTTTCTCTAGATATGTAACAATAGAGTAATGTTAGAAAATTCAACAAAGTAAATCGACTTCGAAAGCCCGAAGAAAGGCAATGTATGATCCAAATGATGGTATCCTTCCCATTTATTCTGAAAATCCCAATAAAATCGTTATTTCCTTCTAAGGGTTCTAAATTGCACCCTGATTTCCACAACACAGGTCCAAGAAATTTTCTATTAAGTTAAACCTAGGGTTACTTATATCTTGACCCCCTCCTAACTAACCTCTCTATATCACTTTCAACCCCTAACAAATTAATTAGATAGATACACTTCTAACAACTTAAATGCATCACTAAGCCCCTTCCATCAATATTTCATTAGAAATTCCGATAGAAATAGTCTTACAAAAATAACTAACTTAATAGATGAGCAAAGATACTCATGTCTTCCTTCCATATCCCTCTATCTTCTCTTGTAAGTAGTCTTCATGTCAACTTCTCTAATGTCAAACTATCAACCGATATTCTCTAATACCTTCGAAGTTCAATTCTAACAAAGAAAGAGAGCACTTTTATCCATCTAATTAGGTAGTCAATTTTTTAATATTTTTTCTATCACAATTTCTAATGCTCTTAATTTATCTAATTCAGGGTGCGGGCGCATGTGTCCACTTTTTTACCTATGGGGTGAAAGTAACAAGGAAGGGTCAAAATGTAAGTAATCCTTAAATTTATTAAGAACACAGGAAAAGCAATTGAAACAAAAGAACCCCAAATCAAACTCCCGGAGTCCAAGGAAGGCTTGCGTTAGAAACAACGAGGAGGCAAAGGTGAGAGAGAGACCGTAACCTGAGCGAATTCGTATCAGAGGGAGGAGGAAAGATGGCAGATTTCACCCGGTTCTTTGGGAAGACAGAACGGAAACCGGCTTCCATCGAACCATTGCAGATATTTAATGCCGACATCTCTCTCTCTCTCTCTCTCTCTCTCTCTCTCGTCTTTCTCCAATGGAGAGGTCGCTTCCGTAGGGAACCAAAGAAGATAAGAAAGAGGAAAAGAGAGGAGTGGGGTTTTGTGGCGCGTGGGACTTGGGTTTCTTTGATCACCGTGGGCACGGCATTGCGCCACGTCGCCGATAACGGCTTTTACAAGAATTGATTAAATTTTAGGCTACGTGTCATGGTCAACGGAAAGTACATTCTCTTCTATTCAATGCCAAATTAAACCACATAAAACTTTACAGGAATACCATAACAAAAATACAGCACACAACAGTCGCCATGAAGAAGCCGCCGACCACCGAGATAGCCCTCGTCTCCTCGCCCATCATATCGGCCCCCATGAGGTTTAGCGTCCCCTTATACTCACTGGACTTAAACAGAATAGCGTAAGCAAACCATGCATTATACTCTTTCTTCATGTCGTATGAGTAAAAGTCTCGCAGTCTTTAGTCAGCTGTTTGTCGAAGACGACAAACATGCCGAACTTGAAGTCGCCGGAGCCGGAGGTTGCGTTCGAGACATTGCTTTAGTGACTTGATTTAGTTGTCTAATTTACGTCGAAGACTGCGAGACTTTTATCTTTGTGATCGATCAAATAAAAAGCTTAAGTGTTTAAAATATAATAGTTCTCATCTCTTAAATTATGGAACTTTTTCTTTCGCACGTTAGGCTTCATTGAATTTTTTCGATAGGCTATATATTTGACATGAAGATTTATCTATGAACTTGATTTAAATAAAATATTTTATTTGATTAAATCAGCAAAGTTTGGTGGGATTCGGACGACAGCCTGTTCGAGATCTGACTCGAAAAAAAAGTTGATTTGAGCTTGATCTAATCATTTCAAGTTGAGCTTGATTATAAGTAAGTTAATAAGACTCGAAATAATAATGATACTTAATATATATATATATATATAAATTATTAGATAAAAATTATTAATTTTTATATTTAAATTTAAATTTGAATTTAATTAAAATTTAAAATTACTTATTAATCGACTTATTATTTATGCTTGAGCTTCGATTCAATTTAAAATAATTCTGATTCAAGTTTGATCTAATATTTAATTTTAAAATTAATTTTAATTTAAGCATGATCAAAACATTTAAGTTCAAAACTAATTTGACTTCAAGTCCGATCAAGCTTGGCTTGATTACAGGCTAATTCGAATTCGATATCTCTCGGTTGGAATCCGTTTTAAGAAACTTCTTGCTAAGTGCTAACCTGTGATTCAACTCGGATCCAGTTAACGCTATTAGGAGCGGGTATACTGATGTTGAGAACCAAACCCGATACGTAACCCAGATTATAATTAGCTTAGCGGATCCAAAACTATCCTTTCTTCTAGAGTTATCGAGGGGAAGTATCCTAAAGTTAGTACAGAGAGAAGAAAACTTCCGATGCTAGAAATGTCGAGAACGATGGTGATGTCTGCCTCGGGTTCGAGAAGCCTCTCGAGGCCTAAGCGATGTGGGATAAATAGACAACCTCAACCCCCGCCATTTCGATCGAAGAGAAGAACGCGAATTCCGAAGCATCAAGAAGCGGTAGAGCAGACAAGCGAAAAGGCGAAAAGGGTTTGTGGATCGCAGCGCGCCGGTATAAGACTCATTTGGTCGCGTCGGATTGATCGGAAAGTCGTCCAAATCCACGATATTTTCTTTTTTGTAAGTAATTTTCTCTTGTCCTGGCTTTTTTGAATCAATTTGGTTCTCTCTCTTTTTTTGGTTCGCTTTTACTTCCGGTCGAGATCGATTTAGTATATTTGTTAGTTAGTGTGGATGATTTTGTTATTATGTTTGATGAAGATCAAAATCTGTAGTCAATCGATTGCGATATGCTCAAATGTAGTTCGTAGTTCGATCAAGAATGAGAATAACAGTCGATATATTTAATGTTAATGAATGCCGGTAATCAAATTTCAAAAGTTCCGGTTTCAGCTCTTACAAGCAAATTGTCGTTTCTCCCATTGATGATGTGTATGTACATGTATAGGTAGACAGGTGATGCCAAGTAGTCCATATACAAAGAATCATACTTGTATGCTGTTTTTCTTATTCTGTTTTCCGTTTGCTTTTCAAGGTTATTTGATTGCTGAAAAGGTGCAGTGTGTTAGAAATCAGACAACAGAGTTATTTTTGACATCTCGCTAGATTTAATTATTTGATTTATTTATTTTTATTTTTTATTTTTATGTTTGTCAGCTTTAGCTTAGCATGTGATAGTGCCTATGAATCCTCTTTTGATGATTATTCTGCACAAAGAAAGTTCTTTGAGGATTTTAGAATTTATAACTTTTAATATATAGATATTTATATTTTTTTTTATGAATTTGAGTTTTTCTAAAGGAGCTTCAATTGTGGCCATTTTATCAATCCTTGTATGAACATTAACTTTTCTGATCTTTCTGAAATGCAAATTAAGCTTCGTTTACATATTTCTTAAAAAAGGAATGGTTGCTTTACAAGAGTTAGTTTTTCTGAAAGTATGACCTGCGTTGCGAAATTATGTCTTTCCAGATCTTTGCTTTTGTGGTCTTGAGTGAACCAATTTTAATCTTTTGGTTTATGAGTTCCAAATCATGATTGTAACCAAGGTTCTAAGTATTAGTTTTAGGATCCCATTTTGGATGGTTTGGATCGAGGATCAGCATGGATCGGAATTGGTCAATAGCTCAATCCATGATTGTAACCAGAATTACTATCATGAAGTATATCTATTCCAAATGTGACTGACATTTATATATATATTTGTTAATGTAGTCTCAATCTATGAAATAATTTTGGACTCTTGTTTAGGACATCTTAGGCTATCATATTTTGTTTTGAAATTCCTGGTGGTTGGAATATGTGAGCCTTGTCTATTTACTTGCCTTGTCCTCATCAAACTTTATATTTGTCTTATAATTATGAATATGATTACTTATGATCTTTAATATTTTTTAATGCTTTTGGTGAGCCTGTCATGGTCCTTAAAAATTTTACATGTTTACTCTTGGAGGGCTTGCAAATCATGAATTCATATTCTACTAGGATAAGAGCACATGCTATTATAGGTGTAGAGACAGTGGTAGGCTTTACTAACTGAGAGAAAAAAAATGTTTTCTCTTTACAGATTCATGGATCCATACTTTTCTCACCACAGAGATCATGTTCCCTATCCATATAATCAGTACACTAGCTGGGAGGGTCGAACTCCTCAAGTGAAACTGGAACCATCCAAACAACCCCTGTATTTTGGACCTTATCCCTATGATGGAAGTTCTAGCCACTCAACTCCAGATGATTTCAATGTGCTCTGCAACCATGGCTATCCCCCTGGCTACTACAGTTATAGGCCTCCCTACCCTCATGTTCAACCACCTCCTCAACTGTACTATCATGGGCCTTATCCTCGTTACCCTGATGCCTACCCTGCGTTTTTCGTCCCCCCACATCACTACTCAGCTGATCAAGCTCAGTATGAATATGACAAGGGTAGAAGTCACTGCTGTGGGTGTCCTAACCATGTTTGCCACAGAGGACATAATAGCAGTGTGAGAATTGAAGAACAAAAACCTGAATTTGAGCAGAATAACAGTGAATCCTCTGGCCTAATTCACTTTCCAAACTACCCATATCCAGTGGTATGGGTTTCCCCCAGTTACCTGAAGGACAGCAAAAAGAATTCTGAGGGGCAACGTGAGCCTTCAAGTGGGTGGTTTCCTTTGGACATGGGCAATCTGAAGGGTCTGAGGTTGGGAGGAGATGAAGCAGGGCGTGTAAAGAGCGGACAGAAGGTGACACCATCTCCATGGCCAATAATCTGGATACCAGGTCATGGTAAGCCAGAGGAGGAAGTAAAAGATTTGAAGGAGATCAAAGTAAATCCAGAAATTAGGGAAGAGGTTCCATCACCAAAGGTCAAGATTGTACCGCTGACATATGCTGATGATGAGAAACTTGAGAAACCTGGAGCTAGTAAGGATCAAGATAAAAGTAGTGTACATCCAGAAGCTGTGAAAGAGGAGGGAACTATCAAGAGCATTCCAGTTACTCAGAAGAAAGAAGATGGAAAGAAGTATGCCATGAATAAGACTCAAGAGAAGTACAACACTGAAAAGAAGGTCAACATCCCTGACAAGAAGGAAGATAATGGTGCCAGGTGTTCACGCAGTAAACAATGGCCACAGGATAAATCCTCAAAATTACCGCCTGTGTGTCTGAGAGTGGATCCACTTCCAAAGAACAAGTCAGCAAATGGTTCATCAAGGTCTTCTACCCTACCTAGCAGTAAGGGGGAGAGAGCTCAACAGGATAACAAAGAGCAGATACCATGCCTGAATGGATTCAACAAGGAAGTCCCAAATAAAGAAATCGGTGTTGTTGATGATGTTAAAGATAGAACTCTCGATCAAAATGAGAAAAAAGTTAACCAGAGAACAATTCCAGTTGTTCACTTGAAAGGTTCTTCAGAGACTGTAGAGGAACTAAGTCAAAACAAGGTTGAGCAAAAGGCTAAAGTAGTAGAAAGGAAGGACTCTGGAGATGGAAAGCTGAATGAAGGGGCACACATTGTTGAGGAGAACAAAGCAGACAAGGAGTACTCAGGAGGTAGGAAAGGTGACAGAAAGAGGCATTTGTCCGAATCAGATGCTGCAGTTCTCATTCAGTCTGCTTACAGAGGATATCAGGTCAGAAGGTGGCAACCTCTAGAAAAACTTCGCAAGATCATGCATATAAATAAGCAAGTGCAAGATATAAGGAGGCAAATACAGAGTTTTGAGGTTTCTCATGAACGGCTGGAAATGAAGCAGCGGATGGTGGTCTTTGGTGAAACTATTATGAATTTACTTCTGCAGCTTGATGCTATTCAGGTATGTGCCATCTTCCGTTTGTTTCTCTTGATTCTTGTGAGTTATTTCTGTTTAGTAGAAATTATTTTGATAAAAGGTTGTAGTCATGTTTCATTGGAACTTAAAAGGTAGTATCTCCATCAGAATAGAGGTACCCACATGAGGGTTACCCATAACACCTGACACAAATCGATCCAACATAACAAAATATTACCCTCCAACTCCCAAAATTACATAGGGCTGAAAATCAGAAAAACATCACAAAAGTTCATGACAACCTCCCTGCACAAAATAAACCTCCCTGCACAAAATAATAATACTATCAAATATACTTATTGCATCAGAATGATGGTCGGCACGAGGCAATGCTAAAGACTTTAGAATATTTAAAGATGTTTTGGGATCGTCGGCACGTTAATATTTAGTTTTTGGTTTGAATATATGTATTAAAATTTAAATTACAGTCATTTATCTTTAAATCATTTTTGTAAATGACCTATTTTATCAAAGTATAGCAATAATCAAATATAACGCATAGTATAATTAAATACATTCATTAAAACTTATATTACTGATTGAACACTTCATAATATGATTGAACACATAATAACATTTAACACATAAGATTAATTAATAATATTTTAATAATTAAAACTAATATCTAGTTGAAGGTAAAATGAGGGAGATTGATCAAAAAAAATTTTTTGTTTGCACAAGAATAATATGAGAATATTGCGTTATATACTGTTGAAAATTTTCAATCATATTGATAATACTAACTTGATTTGCCAACGCAACAATAACACTAAAGTTGTTTGATGATTATCGGCAGCCAAAAAAAAAACAAATAAGCTTCATATCGGCATGAGTTGGCACGTGCTAGTGCCAGACAAACATAAGTCAGCACAGGAGTGTGCCAGTGGCACATCCTGTGCCAAGTGTCGTGCCCCTACCAACTTGGTCATCCTTGATACACCATATCTATTAGGGTCCACAGTCAAGAACAACAAAACTAAAAGATTCTAGCCAAATCTTAGCAGGCATCCATATCAGCACATTTGATCCATTTCTTTCTTGAATTCCTGCCTAACAAAGAAAAAGAGAAATAATTCTATAAGATAGCTCCTTCCATGATCTATGCTTCTGCTGAAAAATTCTATTATTCCTTTGAAGCTAGATACTCCAAATCATAGCAGACAACCAAATTTTCCCTCACTTATTGCTCTCCTTATTACCTTTCTTCTAAGTCAACCAAATCATAGCAGGTATCCAAATCAGCATATTTGATCCATTTCTTTGCTTTCTTAGCTGTATTTCTTTCATGAACTCCTGCCTAACAAATTAAAAAGAGAAATAATTCTATAAGAAAGCTCCTTCCATGATCTATGCTTCTACTGAAAAATTCTATTAATTGTTTGAAGCCAGATACTCCAAATCATAGCAGACAACCAAATTTTCCTTCACTTGTTGCTCTCCTTATTAGCTTTCTTCTAAGTCTCCAAATACCAGTCTTTTACATGCTTTGGTTTCATCTGAAACCCAGTAAACCTTGTCATATCTTTTAGAATTTTTTTGCCATAAACACATCTAACGAAAATATGATCAACCAACTCTTCTTTATTACACAACACACATCGAGCATTCCCTAGAACAACCTCTCTTCAATAAATTGTCTCTAGGCAGAATAAGATTGTGACAGACAAGCCACAAAAAAAGCTCTCACCTTTAGAGGAATCTTCTTTATCTACAATTTAGGTAAAGCTTTAGAGATCACACCTCCATTGTTCAAGAATTGATAGAGGGATCTCATCGTAAAAATCCTATCAAAAATATACCACCACTTGGCAAAGTATGAAGCAACAAACACCATATTTAAAACCATTTGTTGTATAATTTACCAGCTGTTAGACAGTAACACAGATTCATTCAAAACAATGTCGAGCAAAGCAGTGAATCTAGTTGCCAAATTACAGTCCGCCCAACCAAATGTCGAGCCAAAATCTATCCCGTTTACTATTCTAGACATTCCATCTCAGCCATACTTAAGCAATCTAAGTCAAAATGGTGAGACTCTAGTAGAGCTAACTAATTTAAAATTTTAAATGACTCCATTTTGATGTGCTTATAATATCTCTGCATTAACATCTTAGCCCATAATTAGTTTTCATAATTTAACAGCCTCCATCACTATTTCGCCAATGAAGCTTTATTCAGATCTGCTAATTCCACAATGCTCATACCACCAAACTCTTTTTTCTTACAAACTTTTATTCAATTAGCTAAATCATAACCTTTCTTCTCATTACAATTTTTTTTTTCATAAGAATGTCCTTCTTAGCCTATCAATTCTGTGTTCCTTTCCATCCATATAATCGTTTTTCAATTTTCTCAACCACAGATAATCAATCCTTCTCTTTGATCTTTGCTATCATGTAAAGGAAGGCCCAATGTTTTTTATGGTCAACTTTTCCTCCTTACAATTTAATAAGCTCATAAGCTCTGTTTCTTTCTGAAACTACTTACCCAAATAGATTTCTTGTTATGTTTATCAAAAATTTAGAACTTAAACTTTCACGGAAGAAAAGTAATTTTAATATATAATTGAATATTATTGTCCTTGACTATAGCTGATAAAAAGTATCTTAGATCAAGATTTTTGCCACTTGCACTTGTCATCAATTTGAAATGCAATTGTCAGGGCTTACTCCCAAGTGTGAGAGAGGCCAGGAAGTCAGTGGCAAGGGAGCTTATTCATCTGCAGGAGAATCTTGATTGTTTGGGAAGAGAATCAACTTCGGAGCATGAATCAGCAACTACTGAAGAACTGGTTACTGATAGGAATGTCAAAGAGCAAGCTTCTGCTGCCAGCATTCCTCCCGGAAACGGACCAGCTTCTGATCAATTGCAAACAGTGCAGTCAGCTGAAGGAAACCATGCAACAGAGCCAGCAGGTATTGAGAAAATTGAGGTTGATGCTTCTGTAAACAAACATGTAGAAATGGGAGCAGGAGGTGAAGAGAAGAAATCCGAATCAGGAGAATCCATAGAATGTAGAGATGGTGTGGTTTCTACTGCATGTGGAGACTACAAAGAAGCACTTGATGATGGAGAGCCTATTGAAACTGAATTGGTCAGTGCAGAGCCAGTCTTCAGGTTGGATGAAGCTACAAATCCTTTTATTGGTAATGAGATGCAGGAGGTGCCCTCTGCCAATAGAGATGGAGTTTTATTTCCAAAAGTGGAAGAACGAGGTAAAATGGAAGGGGTCTCCTCTGTGGAGGTGCAGCTGTCTGGTTCTCAAACTACAGAAAATAATCAAAATACAAAATGTGACCACGATTTAGAGGAATCATCGGAGATATCGGTAGCCAGAAGGTACTTGGAGAAAGCTGCAGAATCTGATCTTGCATCTAATGACATGAAGATGGTAGAACCTTGGTCTGGTGAGCAGGCACCTGATTCTGGAATTGCACAATGTACACTGATGGCTGACACAGTACGATCACCAGAACAATCATCTGAGAACAGCAACCTGGATCCTGTGATCATGGCTCAGGAATCCATGGCATCTAATTCTGCAGTACCTGCAGACCTCTTACCAGTAAAGCTCGTATCTGATTCTGATCTTGCTTCTAATGACATGATGGTAGAACCTCGGTCTGGTGAGGAGGCACCTGATTCTGGAATTGCACTATGTACACTGGCTGACACAGAACGATCACCGGATGAGCAATCATCTGAGAACAGCAACCTGGATGCTAATTCTGCAGTACCTGCAGAACTCTCACCAGTAGAGCTTGTATCTGATTCTGACGTTGTCACACCTCTGACTGAGGAGGTCCAGATGGTGCCAATAGCAGAAGAAAGTTGCCGTGCAGAGAATGAGATAAAGGTCAATGTAGCTGATAGCACTTGCGAAGCAGTTGCTGTTTGCCTAGAAGCTGGCAGTGAGACTCAGACATTTGATGATGTTGTGAAGGTAGAGAAGAAGCTTGAGATGCAGGAATCAAATGGTAATGTTGTGAAGCCAGATAAAAATCTCGGGACACAAGAGTCATTGATAAATAGAAATCTTGAGCATGCTGCAGAAGATGCTTTTGTGGTAATTGAATCCGAAGACATGCCAAATTTTATTGGAACTCCCGTTGAACCATGTTTTGACAAGGTTCAATCTTCAAAGGTTGAGCAAGAAAAGCCTCTTTTAGAAGACTCGCTTTGCAGCCATGTTAGCGAAGGGGCTGACACCAAAGGTACAAAAGAAGTGGAAGAAGGGTTTTCTCCTAGTGACATTTCATCTCCATCTACTAGCTTGATTTCATTTGACACTTTGAGCAGTAAAGAGAAGCTGATGGAGGATAATGAGAAGCTGAGAGAGATGTTACAGAAACTCCTTGAGGCAGGAAACAAGCAGTTAGCAATTATTTCAGACCTGGATGGAAGAGTGAAGGACTTGGAGAGGAAGTTGGCGCAGAAGAAGCGGGTAACAATAAAACGCAGCAAGCTAAAGAAGTCTTTTCCTAATGAAGTGTCATGTTGAACGCACTGCTGAGTAAACTGTACCGTGCCCCGTTCTCTGTCTTTGTTGTAAGCTTGTTATAAGATGCATATAAGAGAATTTGTGAAATCTAAGCTTCCATCATTTTGTGCTTTTACTATGGCCTTGTCTGAGAATGAAGAATCAATGTGTCACTTGCTTTGCTTGTTCTTATCTGATTCACGATATCCTATTATTCACGTTATTATTAGTCATTAGACGATTTCATGTATAAGAGATAGTGAAATCTTTTTTTCTTTTTGCAATATCCAGGCATTTCATAAATTAAGAGTAAATGAGCAAATAGTTCGAAAGAATAATAACCTATTACTGGAACCAAGGATAAGTGTTCTTTCGAGATTACTCATATAATTTATGATTTAACGAAAATCCGAAATTAATCCAAATGCGGCAACTCATTACTTGACTAGCACGGTAACTATCCGTGGCACGACCCTTTATTTTTTAAAATAGTTGGTCAATTCCGTTTCGTTAGTTTTAAGCACGTTCTTGTTTTTTTTAACTCTCGGAAGCGATGGTTGTCGTCCTGGGAGCACCAATGACTATTTTTGGCACTGGAATCCGTTTTTGGACCCCCCAAATCTGAGCCTTCTTCTTTGGACTATTGGTTTGAATCCACCCTGTTCCAAGTTTGCGACAACTGCTTTCATCTCGACAAGGTGGCCCCTTAAAATGGGTCTGCTTTACTTCCATACCTCTGCTTGTGATTGCTCTCGCGAGGGAAGCAGTTTCTCTCGCGAGGAAAGCGATTGCTTGAGAGGTAAATTTTTATTTGATATATGATGGGTTTCTTTTACTTCTTATTGGAACCAAATGACTTGGAAGGCTTTGATGGTTTTTTGTTTTGTTTTTATTTGGAATCCCCGTTTGAGTATTCAGCACGTATCCTTGATCTGTTTGAATCTTCTTTAATTTTATATTGAGGCTTGATTTGACACAAGAACTCAAGTTGGGCTTTTATTGGGTACTCGTTGTATTCTTAGTTTCTGGAGATTTTGGTTGAATCACCATTTTAGAAAACGATTCTTTGATTGATATATGCTGGGGATGGTGGACACAATTTGGACTAATGCAATATTTTTCTGCTTGGATAGTGATTACAAAATGTAATGAAAAAGAGAGAAGGAAATTTTCTCTGGAAGGAATTTTGATGTTCTTTATTTTTGCAATCTCTCTGTTAATGGGAATGCTTTGTTGCTCTGATATCCGCAGGCTATTGCCATGTTCTTTTATATGAGACATATAAAGAAATTTGGTTTCATGACTCAATTTTATTATTACATTATTTTAGTTCATTTCTCTAATTTATAGAAGAACCAAGTACTACTATCCACAGATAGTCATTTTTATGTGATTCCTTATATTCTATTGTCATGTCGAGCTTTATGGTATAACTTTTTCTTAAAAAATTTAAGTAAGTGATCCTATGGCATGGTTCCTTTGATCTTTGTATTTCCATCGTTAGGTGATGTATTGCATTACTAAAATCAAAATGCAGGTCTATGTGGAATGAAGCACAATGATCTCACAGAAAGAGTTCTCTCTTCTCGATTTTGCCTCCAGCTCGACTTACTGCATACAACTTCCTTCAGTTAGTTCTACAGATTCTCGAGCCATGTGTGTTGATTTTCAGTGGACTGATTATTGCACTGAAGTTTTCAGGTTTCTACTTTCAATCACAACAGATAGACTTGAAAGCATTACAAAAATGAAATATCGAGGATTCCTTCAAGGACATCATAGATCTACTGATTTCACCTATTGAACTTATCTTCACGTAACTAAAGAATTTGGTGTTTTTTCTTTTTCTTTTTAGTGTGGTGCTATGACCTATCATATTAATCTATTGTTCATTTACTGAATTACAGACTTATAGGCTTATAGCTACAGGATAATTGCAGTTTTCTTGGATGTCTTTGTATTGCATTACCACAATACCTGCAACTCACTTATCAGCTTTGCTTACTGATTATGAGATATTGACTCATTTTTTCCTAATCTAGACTGTTTGATTTGTCCTTTTTGCTTCACTGTAAGAGACACAACAGAGTTGGCAATGGTTTAATCTGAGCTTTTCCCAACCAACCATGAAAATTTTTGGCAAACCTGCCGATTCCCAAAGGCTTTCTGGTTTTTGCCTACAAATGAAGTACATCCTTGAAGCAACCTAAATAGGTACTAGATACAGTCAAAAGCATAACGCACTCAGGAATGAGGGTTGCTTCAGAGAATCTATCTCTATTATTCTCGCCATTTTTACCATTTCCTTCTTCCTCAGCAATTTTAGTTATTTAGTTGATTATAAGCTTAACCATCAAATATAGCCTTTAAGATACCTCTTCTTTTCATTTACATTTTCCAAGGTAGATATTATTTTATGAATGTTGATATTCCCTTCTTTATTTCAATTTTCATGGATTTTACTGTCTTACTTACTGGGAAAATCCTTGCCAGAAATAAATATGACTATGCATTATGTGAGGCTTCTTTATTGCTCTTGGAGATATTTACAACATTAGAATATATTGAAGCAGCAGAGAATTGCAAGTAAATTGATAAGCTTTCCTACGTGATATGCCATCACCTTAATGATTTTTCCTTGAAGCAATATATTTCATGGCACAGTAAAAATGCTACAGGAAAAATTCTGTCTCTTGTTTGTATTTTTATCTAGTAAGATTGTGTTCCAATCCAATTTTCAGCTGTTAGATGATGTATTATATAAAGTAAAAGATTTAGAATGTGGTTATTAAACTTGCTAGATTATATTGTACTAGATTGACATTTTCATGCCTCCTCCTTGATGTAATTAGAAATTAATAATCATGCTTGTGAGCCAATATGAATTGATTCTCTGTATCCATTTGTAGGACTCTTCAGGAACTTCAAGATATTGATGCAGATGGCTACATAGTTTCAATTCGTAGCCACGAAACAATTATGCAACTTAATTCGGCAAAAAAGACTGGCATTCCTTTTCAGCTATCTCATAACAAAAAGTTTATTGTAAAGATCATCTCCAAGTGTGAAAGTAAGGTAATACAGATTATTCTATTCATAGTAATCTAATTTAAGTATTTCATTGATTTCTTTTTGCTTCACTTTATTGTGCTCTAAAAAGCTGTTAGTTGGTTATGAATCTTATGATTGCTTTTTTGTTCTTGTCTGCAAGAAAATCTTGCAGAAGATGTTCTTAAACTTATTTTTCCATGCATTTAGGTACTTCTGCAGTTTCTACCGAATTACTTCCGTCACATGCAGAAGTACAAAAATTCTCTGCTTACAAAATTCTATGGACTTCATGTAGTGAAGGCATCAGGAGGCAAAAAGGTAGGCTTTTGACATTTTAATTGTGTATCTAATATCTGACATGCATTATTAAGAATATCATAGTAATCTTATGTAGTAAATTTTAATATCACTACAATGTATTCTCACCATCTTTGTGGATGCTATTGAGTTATTAGTCTTCTTTATTGTTTTCTTACTTAATTTTAATCCAATATACTTGAGGGTAGAGAACCACAGGAAAGAATTTGGCAATTTAATTCCAGACAACCATTAGTCTATAGGAAACATGTGCAAAGCGAAGACCATTTATTCTATATCCTGAATTGGCAATGGATGAACTAGCAGATAACAATATTGATTTACATCAACAAGTAATATTTGGATCCATTCTGAATTGTTGTATCATTTTGGTTGATTCCCAGTCAAAATAAAAAAGGATTGCTCTTCACTTAGTTGCTAAGCTTGATGATGATTTTATTTACTACTCATTATATTTAAATGCTTGTTTGTCCAGCAAGAAAAATTTTTCTTTGTGGAGATAAGAGTTTTCCTTTAAATTGGACAACTCGGAAAAGGGACAATATATTATAGTAGAAAAGTAACCCCAGATGTATAGTTATTTTCCTATACTTTAGTTCTGAAAAATCTGTTGCAATGTTTTTAACTTTTTTTCCTTTGAGTTATTTAAAGTTCGTAAACTGAAGAGACATGCTAAATTTCTCTGGTGTAGTGTTGAAGTAACCAAGCTCATAGTTAATCAATGAACATGGATCCTTAATTTGAAGTGCAAATCAAGTTGGCTTTCCAATCAAATTCAGCGACATTTACTAATATAAATATGATTAGACATAGGGACAACTTTACTCTATAACCATGGGCTGAAAATCTGGCATCCATTTATTGCTTCTTCTTTTGTAAAGTATCTCAATGAAGGATCAAAGTAACTAACCCTTGCAAACTTTCATAAATGCTATTTTTGTATTCTTCCTATCTTATTATTAATGTTAGTCTCCATTTATGAACAATTAGTTCAGATGGGTTCCTCCGTTCCTGTGTCAAACCTATGTTTGTTACATCTGCACATTCAAGAATAGTTGGTCACTCCACAGTGATTATATTGTCCCTTTTTCTAGTGTCTTTATGATTTTATACATGCAATTCATGCACAAATTTAATTCAAAACTTTATCCATTATGTGAAGAAGGAAAATCACAAAATAAATAATTCTCGAGTATTGCGTAGCTACTTAAATGAGTCAAGAGGCTATGGGTTTTATGGAAGTTCGTGGCATGCAACCTAGAATGGAGAGACTAATCCAACATAACAATTAATAACATAACCTAGATTGGTTGGACTTCTAAGTTATCCAATATTAATTTTTGTCATTGTAGGTCTATTTGTTCCTTTTTTAAATTGTTTAGTATTGCTATGAGCAGGTTCGCTTTCTTGTAATGGGGCACATTCTTCGATCAGATTTAAGCATTCATAAGCAATTTAATTTCAAAAGCTCGCTTCAAAGTCGCCCTGTTGCAAAATCAAAATCTGGACTAGAGGAAGATTTTAACATTGCTTTTTATCTCGACACATCAACACGAACCCAGATTTTATCGTAAGTTCTTTTATTTGATTTTCATTTGAAGATAGAAAAATTCTCCAATTCTGTTCTTTTGTTTGACTAACTGATTTTTGCTGTGCCTTTCGAAATTATATGCCAGATTGGAACTTAGGATCTTCAATATCAAAATAACCAGACCCCATCATTAATTTTGTGTGTTTTGTTTTAATAATGCCTCTGTTTTGTTGAATGACAACAAGAATTAATACATGTTATTGGATATATTTTAGTGTTATGACACAGTCTCTGTGAAACTTTATTTGAACAACTTGTCATAAATTGATTAAGAAAATGGTTTTTGAAACAAAATCTGTAACCCTTTTGTTGCACTACCTTCCTGCATTGCATTTTTTTTCTTCTCTAAGATTGCGGATACTCATGTCATCTGCATATGGTAGTGGATACTTGATATATAGGTATTGCATCATGACGGACAAGAATGATGCATGATGTAATTATTGTTGCTCTCACTGAATAAATAACATATTTGCCCATTACAAAAAACACTTTCTGGTTTTTAGTTCGTTTAGCACTCTTACCACCTGTAGAAGACATGGCTTCTAATAGCTTGGTAAAATCTAAACAGCTGATAATATTAGTGGTAACTCGTGCTAGTTTATATTTTCTTCATCAGCTAATCAGCTTAACTAATTGATGTGCTTAATTCTCAAGTGCTTATCAGATTTGAGTATAATGAAAGTCAACCCTGCAATAGTTTCGTTAACTGATTAAGAGTGTACATTTGCAGCTGCAATTTAGTCCAATAATATATCACTTCCAGATTCAATTTTGTTTTGCTTTGTTTACCATAGGCAAGTTAAGCATGACTGTGACTTTCTGGAAGAAGAAGGCATTGTAGATTATGGTCTCTTGCTGGGAATGCATGTCAGCGCCACCCCCTTCGATGCTGTTACCAAATGTCCATCCTCTTCAGCATCAATAGCAGGTAAAGGATATTTGATAGTTGGCTTAAAATTTATATAGATACCCTTTAGATGGTATATCCACATGTTTGCTTACCTCTTGACATCAAAATGATTCAAGTCACCACAATAGCTTCATCACTCATAAATCATGGTGGTGAGACTACTTGTGGCCCTTTTAAACACACACTACCAAGGGGCATCATGTATAACCATTCAATATAGGTTATGATCGACCTGATTATAAATGTATTAATATACATCATATGGAGTTTTGTATAGTGGAAGAACTAAAATATTATAATACTTATATAATGATATATTAAATTAATTTATGACAGTGTATTCATATTTCAGTTAATGTGTACACGTATTAATATGCATTACTACATCCATGCTAGCAGGTTTGTCACTAGTATAGATATTATACTGTGTTCATGGATATCTACCTCATTTATGTATGCAAGATAACCTTGGTATTTCAAGCTAATGTATTTTATTTATCTAGTCCAATATAATAACCAAATGGCAAACTTACATCATGATCATTATAGTGTTTCCCGTATTGATTACAAGGAAATGAGAAATAAGTTTCGGAAAAAAGCACAAAAAAATTATCCCATGTTCTTGTTTCTGCTCCAGATTAGGCTTAGGAGAAAGTCAATCACCATGCATCAGAAGTATCATGAACTCAATAGCTTCCAGCACAGTATCGTTCCTTATTTGTTTTATCCTACTATAGGTGAAACACAATTGTATATATGAATCATCTATCCATATAACAAGTTTTACAGATTTATTTAAGACAATTACTTTATCATGGTGTGTCAAATTTATTGAGATGTGACCATGCATGAACACTATTTACAATTAATGAATTAATAAGTGGGTCAGTGGATTTCCAATTCAGGGTCAAATGATAGCAAGAGGGAGCATTCAGATGCGGACAGTTCATTGCAAAGTGATTCAGACCAAGATTCAATATCTGATTGCGATTCACAATCTTCGGCTCAGATAGTGTAAGGAGCTATCCTCACCATTTTCACCATAAAAAATTGGGAGAGAAAATCTGGTATTCACTAGGAATTAGAGCCTATGATCTAATGACAGCACATATTCTATGGATGGATTATATACTCCTGTTTTACTACACTGCTTCTCAACAAATTATTTTTGCTTTCCATAAGACTACAACTTTTTACATCATCCTCAATCTTACAAGAAATTCTGATAATTTGCAGACCTGAGGGTAAACTTGGTTTGAGGATGCCGGCACGTGCAGTTGATGTCCGGAGGATGGAAAATTATGTCGTGTCACGTCAGAGAGCAAGAAAAGAAGAGAAGAACAATGTAGTTCTATATCTTGGGATTGTTGACATTCTTCAAGGGTATAGCATACTTAAGCGTGTGGAGCAAGTGTTCAGATCTCTGCAGCAGGACTCGTTGATCTCAACACCAGCTTCCAAGGTTTATGCTTTGCGTTTTCAGGAGCTTCTTTGCACAATTTTTCGTCAAGATGAATCTGACTCAAACAAGCTTTAGAAAAATTTGTTAGTGCTACAACCTTTTTATTTGTACTTAAGTATGCTCGTATACGATCCTTAGCCAATCTCAAACATTTCAGTGTGCCGTTTTCATTCTGGAATCAAATGACGTTTGGTTCTCTTGAATCAGCACAATGAGAAGCATCACTTGTTCTGCAAGAAACAACTTAGTCTGTCGATTTGCTTGAAGAACAGACAGATCCCATGGTTTCTTCTTGCTCCCTTTTTCGCAGGTCATGATCCAGCTTAAGTTACATTGTCTGGTCTAGTTCCTTAGAATCCAACAGTATTAGTTCAGTAATTTACTTGAGAGATGGGCCCTGTTATCTCCAAACATCACGCCAGTAGCTTTGTTCTGAACTCATCATCTAATTTCTCACTTTTGGCTCATGTCAATGGACAAAATAATAACCATCTCAAGAAGCATGCTATTTTTTTGTTCCCACTAAGTAGCAGAAACACCAAGATACCTCCCCTCTTGTGCCTCATTTGCAAAGCCATTGGTGCCTACTTCTACTTGAGACAAAGCTAGAGTCTTTGCATCATATAGGGCCATAATAGAAGGAAGTGAATAAAGCTAAAAGTGTCCAACATTTGAGGTGCTTCTAAACTTCATACAAATATTACAGGCTTTAGGCTTAGGACCACCAAAGTATTCTCTCCTTGACATCTGAAACTGGTCAGGTTGATTAGTGAAATATACTGTGGAAAATTGGCCTACCTCATCTTTTTAATTCAAATAAACCACTACTTTCTTCTTCTTAAGTTTTTAGAGGAGTTAATTAAATAATTTCAAACAAGAGATGTGCAGCGGTTTGGGTATTAAGAAATATGCAAGGCGACATTGACTTTGATATCTTATATAACCCAAACTGTAGCTTACTTCATATGTCCTTCTATTTTCCAGTACATAACATCTGGCAAATCACGGGCTCTAGCAATTTGTATTTAAATATACCAAACATTGGAGTTGGATATAATTGGAACTTCCGTTTAAGATCGAATTTAGTTTATTTTTCCAAGATTTGATTGGATCGTTTACCATTAATTTTTCCGATATCGGTCTAATTTAATTCCATATATTAGTCAAAAACCATTAACTTTAAAACTGTAATGCAATGAGGCCACCTTTGGATGCTCAACAGTAACTATCAAAATGACCATATGGTCTTGTAGTCCTTGTCTTATTGTTATATCTTCACTACTTTTGATGGGTATATTTTGTTCTCGTTAATTCCTCAAGAAATTAATCCTCTTATATTCAACTTTTTTTTCACATTAATCTCTGTCTCCTTTCTCGGGTCTCCTCCGGCCAGGTGCTAAACTAGAGATTGGTTCAGATTTCAGCGGACTAAATCCTCCCTTGTCTCAAACTTTTTGACATTTGTGCACAAAAAGGTGCATAGCCTTACTCCTATACCATCCCCCATCAAATCACATTCTATTCTCTTTTGTTCTCCCTTCTCTGCTGCTCCTTAGTATTTCAGTGCAGGAGGAAGTGGCAATGGAAGGGGAAAGGGGGGTAGAAATGGATCAAGGGGAGGTTGGAGTTGGTGTTGGGGGTGGAAAGGAGGAGCCTTTGGGCTTAAAGCTGAGGAGAAAGATGGAAGCGGGGAGAAAGGGAGGACTTTGTACTCCAGTTCCCAACTGGAAGCTGGAGGAGGACGATGGCCTCGAGAAGCCGGCGGCGGCGCCGAGGAGGAGCTCCGTGTCGGCTCGACAGCTCGGCGCCAATCTCTGGGAGATGCAGGGACTGCTTCACTTGTCAAAGATGAGCCGGAGAGATCACAGGAAAGGGAAGGACTTGGAGGATGAGATCGATCGGTCGTCGATTAGCCCTGCTCATCATGTATGTATGTCTTTTTTTGTGCATTTCTGTCGTTTTGGGTGTTGGATTGATGGGTTTGATTGTTTCTCTTTGTGGAGATCTTAAGTTGTTGGTTTTTGATTATTCTCATAGTCGTGAGGGTTTGCTTTTCTTGGTTAGTATTTTTTAGGTTTTCGTTTCCCTGATCGGCGTGAGCTTCTGCATTGCAAATTGATTATTAGTTTGATATTATTAACCAAAGTTTTGATGTTTGGAACATATTAACTCATAGGTGGGGTATGGTTTAGAACTTTAGATTAGATGAGTTATTTTGCTGGTAATCAATGATGAACAAGTTGTTGTTCATTAAAGGAACTCTTGTTGTTAGATAATTATGGATAAAGAAAGTTCTACATTTAGGAGGTATGTCGAAGTTAAATGGCATGAACTTACCAAGAGATGAGCTTGCAATTGAGCCAGGCCCATCCAAATAGGTTATTCTTTGTTTGTTGAGGAACCAGAAATTTTTTTTCAAAAGAAAATGAGTGCAATTGTTTGAGGAACTGCAATAAATTAGAAGGATGTTGTCATTATGTAAGGCGAAAATAATTGTAATTGCATTGCGTGTAAATTAATAATTGTCTATCAGGCACATACTAATTAACTATAACTGTATCTTTGTACCTGGTAAATTCATCATTAATTTGTTAATACTTTTCTTTCTTGCATCAGCTAGAAACTTCGGCATGAATTTTGGTGCATCAGAGACTATGTAGTTCAGTAGCAAAAAAATGGTCTTTTAAGGTGCTACAAACAGAAGCAGAAAACTGCAAATTATGAAAATAATAACACGAAGAGCAATTTCATCTGGTCGTACTGTCTCCATGCTGCTCTGTGGACCTTTTCTCAGATGTGCAGCTTGTTGCAGTTTTGTTTTTTTATATTTTCAAAATCCTAACCACCATAAATATTTTCTTTAAATCCTATTCATATTATATTATCATCAGTTAACTTCTAGCTGAGCCAATAAGGTTTTCAGAAACCTTTAAATTGACTGTTCTTATATTCCATTTTTGGAGTTCTGTGACAATAATAGTTATTACTTATTACAGTCCTGCTGTACATATTATGCTTTATGCTAACTTAAAGTTATTAGTTATCAAATTCAGATCACTCTATATACAGCAGTCACTCTCTTCTAACTAGAGTCTTTTTAATAGATCCAGCCCCAAAGTTCAGGTAGTTTGAGGAGGCAGGTAGCCACTTCATTGATCCAACATCATAAGTTGAATGGGAGTTGTAGTCGAGCCCTACAGCCAGTTTCTCCTGCAAGTTATAGTAGCTCAATGGAGGTAACTGTGTACATGTTGTTTCTTCTCTGACTAATTGTCTATATTTCGTCTTTTGTTGTCATCTCGTTAGAATGTCCTCACTCTATGATTTGATTGAAGGATATGTTGCTCAGCAAATTACAAGCTATTATGATAAAGAATACAGTATGATCTAATTCAATATGCTAAATGGAGTCGCCATTCTCAACCACATTATGAGTGCAATCAATGTGCATTAGTTAGATGGGATAGTAAAAATGCTATGTTATACTAATTTAAACATGTGCTTTTGTTCTTCTTGGAACTTGTTTAAGATCGATGCATCAATTACCAAAATTACAACTTTTGCAGCTCTCTAGGAATACAATTCTGAAAACATTACTATCAGAAAAGCATATAACAATGACTATAAAGGTTCTTTTGAAACTTTAGAAGATGATATGGTATCTACTTTGTTAGGTCCTACTTCTTACAAGCTGGTACTAGTACTTCTTACTTAGTTATGTAGAAGTAACCAGCTAAGCAGAGGTAGTTATGTCAGAGCTTTTGTATTCATTCATAGCATAATTAATTTAGGAAAAAAAATATAAATTTTGGAACTATTTCATAATTTAATGAGCTACTGACATTGTAGTATTACTAGGTTGATTGATGTTTAAAGAAAAAAAATATTACTCCTGCAAGTATTCTTTAATACCTGCTTTGTTGTTCATAGTAAATGTATATACAATTTACATGTTCTTTGCTATATTGGCTGTTTATCTCTTTCTTTTTTCCTCATGCCAATTTAGAGACCTGAATTTTTGTTTATATTTAAGCGTCTTGCTATTATGCATGGTAGACTTGCTATTATAGTTCTATTTGCTTCCTTCATCCATTTTTCCACAACACCTCTGTGCAGACTATATTTAACTTCTGCAGTTCTGTGTACTATGGTTGTGTTTCTGCACCTGGCAGGCTGCTGCTTATAACCAAGCTATCACTCCTAGCAGTTCAACAGATCGCAAGGGAAGGCTTGGAGAGACAGGATATAACCTTAAAACATCAACAGAGTTAGTGAAAGTACTGAATCGCATTTGGAGCCTGGAAGAACAGCATGCTTCCAATGTGTCATTGGTGAAGGGATTAAAGGTGGAATTACAGCAGGCACGAGTGCGTATTCAGGAGCTGATGCAAGAGCAGCAAGGGTATCGCTGCGAAGTGGATTCTTTGATGAAGCAAGTTTCAGAGAACAAACAGATTAGGAAGAGCAAAGAGCAAGAGCGGATTAAAGCAGCAGTCCAGTCGATGCGAGATGAAATTGAAGATGAGAGACGATTGAGAAGACGCTCTGAGAACTTGCACAGGAAGTTAGGTAAAGAGTTATCTGAAGTAAAAGCAGCATTCTTAAATGTTGCGAAAGATCTAGAGAAACAGAGGAAAGCAAATTGCCTTCTAGTAGACCTCTGTGATGAGTTTGCAAGGGGAATTAGAAATTCCGAAGAGGAAATTAGGGAGTTGAAACAAAGGTCTACAAAGGATTACGATGATAAATTTGACCGGCTAATTGTTCATATTTCTGAAGCGTGGCTAGATGAACGAATGCAAACGCAGATAGCAGAATCTAGGGGAGATTTGACTGAGGAAAGCACAATTACAGAGAAATTAAGGGGTGAAATCGAATCTTTTCTTCAAGCAAGACTGTCATCTGTCTCTAAGAATAATGAAATGCATGGTAAAAATGGGAGACGAGAAGGTTACTTGCGGCGCCAATCACTTGAGTCTGTCCAGTTGAATGGGGCAACTGGTGCACCTCGTGATGCAGAAGATGATGATTCTGTATCCAGCGATTTGCAATGTTTTGAGCTTACGATGGATGCTGATATTGATGTGAACCGTGAACAGTTAAACCCGCCTAATATAAATGGCACAGAAAAACTAGATCAAATGAGAAACTCTGATCTTATGGAGAAAAGAATGAGGTATTCTGATAGTACCATGAGTCAAAAGATGTCTAGCCTTCACATGCAATTTGGTGGCCGAATGGATAACCCAAAATCATGTGGTAAAAAGACACAGCTTGTAGACAGAGAACAGGAAATTAACTCTGATGCTGATGGTGAAACTGCAGGACTGAAAGCAGATCAGACTGAAATTGTTGTGTCCCATCAATCTGAAAATACTTGTACCAAGGAAGGTGATGGCACATTGAAGAGCCATTTGGAAATTTCTGAATGTCGCAATGTTCATCATGGTGGCTCTCAGGGGAAAGAGTCTCAAAGTCACTCATCATGGATGAGTCAATTTGGTGAGGGAGCTGCTTCCAGAGATGCATTGAATCTTTCTAGCCCAGTACAGAAGTGGAATAACCAGCGAGCAGCTTCAGATATCAAGATATCTGAATGTTCCTTAAAATTGCAAGGAGGTGTTAAAGAGAACAGTTTAAAGGCAAAATTACTGGAAGCAAGGTTAGAGGGTCGGCATGCTCGTTTAAAAGCCTCAACAGGTTCCTCAGTCAACAGAATAAGAGAATGACCATTTGGTGGATCTTGATGTATATGTTGTTTGATTTCTCGGTTTCCTACATACTCTTAAGGGTGCCCTTGAAGTTGAAATGCTGTAGTGTTCCCTGTTTGGCTTCTTTCCCCTGTAGTTCTCTCAATTTTGTATATCTTGGTTATCTCTGTTTGGCTTCTTTTCCTTGTACTTCTCCCACTTTTGCATATTACGAGCGGCAAATATGCAAAAGACTACTTAGTTCTACTTTTTCTTGCCAAGATAGTTTTAGACTTTAACTTCTTGTACAGTGTTGAAGACTTAGTATATGGCTCTCTTATTGGAATATCGATTAGCTCAGTGATCAAATCTTTCTCTTCCAGTTATAGTTAGTCCAATCAATTAGTATAATCTTGAGATGCTGGCAATTATGCCTTGAAATACAGAAAGTGGTCTTTAATGCCGTTCTTTGCAACAGCTGACATGAGCAGGTCAGTCCCAAAATTTTTGCAGTTAGCCGCTCCGCTGGAGTCCAATTAAAATATCTAATCCATTTCCAAGGTTTGATCAACAACTAATTCATGTCCTTGTATGAATGTTCTAATGGTAGAGGTTGCAGCCTTGTGATGCATGCTGAGCATATCATAACAGAAAAGATTCTCTGTCGAAGTGAGATAACTTCATTCTGTATATCAAGAGCTTTTCTGCAAGATTATGGGAAGAACCAGTGATATGTTGCCGTTTTTTGGGTTGCCTCTGAATATGGTCATTGTTTCTTCATCCAGATCAATCAGCACAGTGCATAAAGTGTATAGAGTTGGACCTGATTTTTGCCCACGAAATGGGTTCAGTAAGCTTATTCAATGCAGTCTAAAGGGAGTTGCTATTGAACCTGAAAAAATAAAACTTTCCTTAAAACATATCACCTGTCATGAAAATTGGGTATTCTTCATCTGCAGAATCTCCAAGTAATTGGAGCGCTTTTTCTTTTGAGCATGCTGAAAGTGTCGCTGCTCGCTTATGTCTACTGAAGGAGTTCTTATCTTGCATCTTCACTTAAAAAACAATGAATTAACATAAAAAATTTCCATCTCGGTGTTCTATTTTTGATGTGTTGATACTATCGTTTGCAGTTTACCTGCTGTACTGGAAGATGGAGATACATGTTTGCATGGAAGAAAGGTGTTGCCCCTGCTTCATGAACCGAGTAGCGGTTGCCAGAGGCTGTCTCGATGTTCAGAATCCTCCTGCTTCTTGTATCTACCAAATTGTAGCTATGACCAACTGAAACATTTGGGAGACGAATTCTCTGCGCGAAGAAATAAGAGACAAATTGTGAGTAAATTGATGTTGCTGACACTAGGAAGAAGAATTCTCTTACATCCATTGCATCATCAAGGCCAGTCGCTTCTAAGAGATCTCGCGATATGAAGTTTCGACCGATACCTCCTGCTGCAATTTCCTCATTGATGGGAGGCACAGAATTAAGTGTAAACGCCTGACGAATCGACATTGAGGATCTCAAGAGTTTGACTCACACCATGTAATGCTATTTAAAAAGGAAGGAACTGCAGATGTTACCAGTCCATGGCTGTTGAATCCAAATGCACAGCTTGGGAGCTCGCCTGCATATGTGTAAGCAGTGAATGACAGTCCATTCTGCAGTTTAGCCCTCACCAAATAGCTGCCACATTGCAACCAGCATTAAAATTCTAGCAATATATATATAGGTTTTGATTGTGTTTTCTTAAGATTAATGCACTAAGAAGGCCTAGAATTTACGTGTGACCGAGCAACGCTACATTAGCATCTTCGTTATGTGCAGCGATGGCCATGGAGTCATTTACGACAAGAACATCGGAGCAATCATCATCGATGACTTCTTCTGGCACCCCGACCTTCGGAATAAAAGGTAGTATCTCTTTTCGAAAATTCAGCAGCATTATCTGGACAGAAACATTGGGTGCTAATTTGATACTTGATATATATTACTACTACTATGTGCAAGGTTCAGTTCAGTGCTGCTTACATGTAGGAATGGGACTCCGCTGCCTTGTGCAGTCCCTAGCAATTCATCCCAGTACTTTGGATATCTCTGGCTATTAGCAGTTTGGAGTGCTTTAATAAGTGGCTTAGCTTCTTCACAGGTGTGAGCAAAAGGGAGGAGCTGCTCCTGAAGGATGAGGTCTGTGTCTACTCTGCTCCTGATCAAACTGGAGAATCTCTTCCCTATCAGGAAACCCAAATGGAAGGCTTCTTCGCATGGCCCGATGTCGAAAATTTCCAGTGTCTTCTCCTTCGAGACATCCATGTCTGAAGCCAGCATGAGCCTCACACTCCTGCCAATGGAGACTAGTCACCACCTTATCTTGGAGTTGCCTTTTCAGCTATTCTATACCTAGTTATAAGTTCATTGGCCTGGCCCACCCCGGCTTCAGGTCCAAGGCTACCAAAAATAAGTAAATCAAGGAAAAAGAAAGGAAAATAGAAAACCCCTGGCTTCTATCGAAGGAAGCGGCAAAGTCCGGCAGGCGTAGGTTGGCAACTCGGCCTTATTAACACTCCTTCTTACTTCGTCGTTCTTCCTTTAAACCTCCTTTTGCGATCAAAACCCCTGGGAGAGGAACTTTACTCGGGAATATTGTATTCCATTAAACCTCATATTAAAGTCTTCTTTGCCACTCTGTGCCTAGAATCTATAGATCTTCCTGGAGGAAGATATATCAAGTGGTGAGCTGCTTATTACTCCAAAAATACTATGGTAATTTTATTTTCTGCTGCGATCTATGCAAATGTATATAATGTTTCTTACTATACAAACTAGAAATGTGTTTTAGTTTACAACAATTGAATATTTTTTGGAGATCTCTTAGATTCTGTTAATACTAGGTGCTTGTTACTTATGGTGACTCTTCTTGAAAAAAGTAATTTTTTTTTCCATGTGACCAACCAAAACTTCTACTCATTTTGATGAACCTAATGGTTTGAGGCCTGATGAGTCTACAACTTTACAACATCCTCCGATTGATAAGAAAGAGATGCTATGTTTTGAGAAGATTAGGTAGGTGAGCTGCTCTTTTTGACTCTCTTGAATTGTGAAACATAATCAGAGAAGATAAAGGGGTTATACTATTTATTGTTAAAATTTATTAGAGAAATTGGTGAGTTACTATACTGATTGGAAGTATAGGTTCATGTGCAATGAATTGCTTTCAGTAAGAGCGAAATATTCTCAGGTCAGCGTTTCTACACTTGGGTGTTCATCACTTTGGGAGCAATTCGCTTTGTAAATAACTTACTCCTCTAAGAATTTTAAAACTCAAATATTACTCAATGTGAATAGAATTGGCAGTACAAGTACAATATGGTGGTTATAAACCATAGAGTTTTGTATGATCCCATTAATTGCATGTTTTACCAACTTATAAGTCATTATTTATATTGTCATACACATATGATATGAATACAAGCTGCTTATCCAATTGGTTGCAAGTGGCAAAGTGTAGAGAGATTGAAAGGTGGATTGGTATATGATTCTTTGAGCACAGCCATTGTGATGAGCTTATTTGCCGCTTCAGTGGCATGGATTCCATCCCAACTCACATAGTTTTCTGGATCTGCGCAAGCTTCTGCAGTAACATTTTGGCCATTGATTACTTTGCTATTTCCACAGAAAACCTCCTGGTTAAAGTTATGCTCACCCCCACCATATCCACAGCACGATTTGATTCCATATCGTAGCCCTGAAAGAACAAAGATGGATAGTATATTAGCACATATAATCTCATTAGATGAGAGATGATCAAGGAGCTTACCGTGGTCTTTGGGATGCTGGAAGAGCCCAAGCTTCACAGAGTGGGTGTCTACATATATGATTGAGGCATCTGGGAGCATCTCTCTGGTTTGATGCAGGGCAACATTCAACATATTGTTGTAATCCACCACTGCACTGTTAATTGAAATCATGCAACCATACACATCCAAATCTGAGGCACTGGGAGAGAGCTCTGTCAGGAATGAAGGATAGCACCCAACTGGTGCAAGGTTGAACACCATGAAGTTGCGACCTCCCATGTCATATAAATCCTGCATCCAATTAGTCCAAGAGATGGATAAAAGTTAAAGTTGAATGATGCAATGGCTTTTGAAAGATTCTTAGAGTTATTAAAGTAATATTTAAGACTTAACTAACCTTTATTGTCCAAGAGATTTGGTTGACCACCTGAGAAAGAGATTGTTTGACTTCTTCTGACCCAATGGATTTCAGATTAGAAGTGAAATCGTTCTGACCAATGTCTATGGTGTAAAGTGCATCACTGAAGATGGAGGTAGGAGGAAGATATCCTGTAGGAATATGATTCAAATCATTATAAGATGATTCTTTTTTTTTTTTAAGCTAACAGTTTCTAAACTGAAATGCTAAATTGGGTTCTCCCTGAATATTCTTTGCTTTTACCGTTTTGTCTAGGGAGACGTAAACATAAAAGAGAAGGGTTGGTGCATGAGGTTTTAGGAGCAAACCAAGTTTTTTAGAGGTAAGGACTTGAGCCTTGAGTTGCTTGATCTGGTTGAGCTGAATTGCCAAGGAGAAAGGACTGATCCCAGAGACGAAAAGCGAGGTGTTCGGCAAAAGAACGGTAGACGCCAACGTCGCAAAGTTGGCTCCATGTCTGAAATCCGAGCCAATTGACCGGAGATAAGGGCTAAGGAATGGAAGCCCAAGAGCTTGAGCTGCAGTCACAAGAGAAGAAAGAAAACGCTATCAAACAACATATTCTTATGCATTCCAGTTACTTAACGACAGTGAGAGGATCATTGCCAATTACCTAAGAAGTCAATGACAAGCCTGCCGTCCGAAGCACGGCCGGACAGTCTCTTGAAGTAGGTCATGCCGAACGGGCCGTGCTGCGCGGGGAAAGCCGCCCAGAATCCGCCGGTATCGGAGTTCGAATCACCGAAGTTGAAGATGGCCTGAAATTTGCATTTGGCTTCAGCTAATGGCCCAGAAGGAGCCAAGATCAGCAAGATCAAAAAGGCCCACATTGCTGTAGCCAACCCTCCAGCCATTAGTCTTGGGAGGAAATCAAAGGAAATAATAAGAAGAGTGTGTAATGAAGAGGGGCTCGAACTCGCGTTATATACAAGTGTCGGCAGAGAATTGTCAGCACCGAAATTAATGAAGGATACGCCTGTCAGGGCCTTTCGCTCTGGTACAAGACAAGTTGATTGAGTGGGTAAATAGAGGAGGTCACATGTCACATGTGTCAGAATACGAAGGAAATCTTGATGCCATTCGAGTGACAAACTTCTCATAGATGTAATCGTGCTGTGTCTTTATGCTCTTTTGTGACCCGCGTACCTTGTAGTTATTTGCTGGATAGGATATTGCAGCATAGGTTGGCAGTTTTTAAGGGACTTTGGATCCTCTCTCATGATTCAAAACGTCTCCTCTATTATCGCAATGCTATTGTACGATTGATCATAATTGCCACAATAATGTCGATCATTTGTGGAAGCCTCCTGCAGTTTCCGTTTTCTTTAAGATTGGGCCCAAGCCTTGCTTACAATTGGAATGTTTGAAGGCATGACCACTCTTTAAGAGGGTACACTGTACTATGGAATGTGGATTAAGAGGGTCTAAATCCAAAACGTGTTGTAACTATAACATGTCTTTATGCCAATTTCTAGGACCAGAAACTTTATTGGTAAGAAACCGGAAGTTGTTTACAGCTGAGCAATTTCAACACAAAATGAACAGGAACTCATTCTCATTTTTCACCCATGTATATGGCCACCTCTATGGTAACACTTTATTGGTTTCACAATATTACATGAGAAGTCCATCTTGCTTCCAACATTCGCACGCAGTGTGTTTCAGTAATATGTCAATAGAAATACAAATTGTTTTGCTTGGCATATCAAGAATGTCTTGAACTAACTTTTTTTCCCTCAAGTGTTAAAACTCGCTAATAATAGCAGAATGAAATCGGCTGCAGAAGCAAGTCATGAAATTTGTAATACCCAAAACATCAAGATAATCAAAGTAGACACCAAATAGTAGTTCCTCGTTGCCGCATCATTTGTTCGTGCCAAACATCAAGCAATGACCTGACTAAAGAGACTCCTACGAATCTGCAAGAGAAAAGTAGAAAAATAACGTCATGATAAAAGTTGTTAAGATGAATAGGTTAACAAAATTATACGATTGAACTAAAATGTTTCTTAGTATGCATTTATTAACCTCATAACGAAGATCAGCTGTCTATGCAAAATATCACTGATAAATTCAAATACACTGACACACACACAAGTAGTGGAGAAGCATGACCAAGCACCTACTGGTAGCTATTTTTCCCAAAAACTATCAATGGTACAAGAGCAAATGGAACTGGACAACACCTAGAGTATCATACATTAATTGTAAAGGCTACTATCCCTATCTCAAGTGGATTAATTATAACTATTCTCGATAAAAAGCCAAGCATGTGAATTAAAGAAACATTATGCTTATTAGTTTTAGCCTTTTTATATAAAAATAATATATTCAATTTACATTTAACATCAAACAATTTCTCTATTAACAATCTGACTTATCTTTTTTTCAGGAAAAAGAAGCATATTTATCTAACCGCCAACTGTTGTTACTTGCCAGCCGTCACAGTTTTGACTCATCTGGTGCAACAATGTGCTGGCTGTGGTGATGGAGAATAAGATATAGATTGTTAGTGGCAACCAAGGGGAGAGATAAACACGAGAAAGACAGAGAGTCGAGAAGATGGAAAAGGAGAAAGATATGGCTACTGTGCTGGTAGTAGTTACACTTTTGAGAGATGACTACTGTTGATAATTATGCTGGTAGAGAGTAAATGACAGAGGTAGTGAGGGCAAGAAGGTTGTCTGCTGCTTGGAGGAGATAAAAGGGGAGAAAGATGTAAAGAACAAATGATGATGACACTGGTGACATGAATGGAGACGAGGGCGGCGAAAGTGTTAGACGCTGTAACAAGAAGGGAGCAAAGAGAAGGAAAAGTAGGGAAAAGATAGGTGAGAAAAGCTGTGCCAGTGGTCACAGTGGTGATCGTGGACACTGCTGATGGCTGTGGTTGGATAGAATATGAGAAGCAAAATTTTCATTTACAGTCGTTTAATAGAATATCTGTAGCATAATTTCTCCATCAACAATTAAAAGTTAGTAGGTTTTGCCAATGTATTTGAAAAATAATTGTGTTACAAATAGTGAAGAAGTTAGTTTTTAGTCATGAATATTCGACTATTGAGTGGACTGCCGCTCTTCTTCTTATTTTTTTCTTTTGTCCAGATAAGTTAAACAAGCAGCGGATTCCCTAGCTTGAAGGATATCTATGGAGGAATCAAAGTTCATTAACTGTATCCAACTTATTATATTTATATTTCCTTCCATTTGTACCCAATAGAAAGTAACTAAATTATTTCTGTTGAAAGAGGAATCGATGAGAAGTAAAAGAAGATAGTAGGCACCTCTGGCAATTTCCGTCGCAAAACTAAATCAAGCCTTGCATCAAGTGTGTTTTCACAGACAATCTTTCCATCTCGTGAAGCCAAGACAATTCCCCCAGAGCTGAACCATAAACATTTGTCATCAGTAAAGATCATTTCCAGTTCCGTGATTTATCCAGTAAACAAAAAAATTGGCAATTTTATCAAAGTAAAAAGGAGCTCTTGAATACTAAGATATGAACTTAAGTAACAAACAACCAGACAATACTGTAACATGCATATCATACACCAGCACAGATTTATTAAGCAATTGATTCCACAAGACATAATTAATATTAGAGACATTGAATAAAATATTAACTGTTTAGCCAAATCGTAATTTTGGGAAAAGGCTTGGATGACGATTAATATAATTATGATCTACCATCTATCCATGCAGAAAAACTTTTTGTATCTCTCTGTCAAACATTTGGTGTAGAATTTTAAAGTTTGATTTATGAACCCATTATAAGATTGGTGTGAAGTCTAATACAATCCACACTACATAAATAAGTATAGCCATACTTGGAAGTGATATAAAAGAAAATGACTATGCAATATGTATTTATGAATTATCAAATATCATCCACAGCACCTAGTGCACTCTGCTATAACAGGTCAGTCGAAGTCCTTTGAGCTGCTAACAAAATAATCATAATCAAGTTATAACATATAAAGCAAGTCCTCAGAAACCTAACCAAATAATATTTGGAAATGCTTAAGATATCAAAATGGAAAAGAAAAGCATGAAGCAATATAAGCTTGCAATATGCCCTACAATAACAAACTTATAAGTTATAACCATCTCCTGCTAGAAGATTTTAAAAATCAATATAAGAATAGATCTTAGTATTTTACATTTTACTGAGATGAGAAATGTTACCAAGAAGGTCCATGAGCATAATAATGGCTATGAGCAGGTGGCAGATAAACATGACTGTCAATTACTATATATGGAGAATAGACATTTGCTTTTTTGGCATACTCGTCTTTTGCTGAATCCAAAACGGACTCCACAAGATCAACATCATCCCTCCGACAGCGCAACAATAGAGCTGGCTCCTTTAGTCGCAGCAAGCTCTGAAAAGTTAATTTTGCATCAGCTGTGACATGTATAAGTTACTCAACTAGAAACAAAAAAAATAAATAGTGCGTACTTCTGTGTGTGCTATTATTTTATTGGTTAGTATTTTTTTCAAGTATATTGATGTATGATGAAGCCATAGGTTATCCAGATGATATGTTGATAGTGATCCAAGCTATAACCAGACAAAAATCAAAATCTATATACGGCTAGACTTGTATAGGGAAGCAGCTTTCAGGCAGATAATATCCAACACAATTCCACTTCTACATGTATCATTAAGGAACATATTTGATAGTACAACAATAAAGTGACCAGTTGACCACAATGTTCTTTGTTTTATCTTTCAGACCTGCACGATCAATTCTTTGAGAAGTTTCTTGTAAGCAAGGTGATCTTGGCAGACATGCAAGAGCTCTTTCATAGCTGCTTCCTTCATGGAGCTTACTAAGTCATCCTGAGCTTGAAGAATTTTGATTCGAGAAGCATTAAGCTGCATTGAATACTCACTAAAAGAAGGAAATAAGAATTATGTCAAGAATGAACATAAAACTGATGTTCTAAACCATCCTAGATGCCATTGCCAAGAAAATGCAAAATCACACTTCATATGGAATTTTTATGTGTCACATGAATATTAAATGTAATAGGTGGAACTGCAGAAGTCCAATCCATGTATATGAAACAATGCTTAATGATCAAGGAATAATAATAAATAAATAAATAAACTAGATTACTCACAGCATCACAGGCAGTCAGAATTCAGAATGGCGGTCTGTGTTCAAATATCACAAGAAACCCATTAAGAAATATTAATATGCTGAAGGTTCGGCATAACAGAACTAGAAGTCGAAAAGTGTGTCAACTAAATAAGTCATAGCTCATTGTAACTGAAAGTTGCCTGATGTGTAGAAACTTCTTGTTCTCAGTCTTGACAAACTTATATGTAGAATAACTTGCTGCAATCGCCAGCATAAGAATAACAAAGCCTTGTCAATGAGATATATGTACAACAACTTTCTAGTTCTATATGCTTAATATTTATGGCTGTGATTAGCTGCTCTTCTACTGCCATTTGGACAATAGATGCTTGACATGGGATGCATAAGAAGAAGGTTGTTTGTGCCCCAGACTATCAAGTACGACCACTATAATAGGTACCAAGTAGAGATATTCCAGAGAAAAAGAACAGGACAAAAGAACAAACTATACATATAAAAAGCTAAGTATAGATCCTCAAATTATCGAGATTTACATGAAAAGAAGATGAAATGTTTAACTGCAAGTACATTACATTTTCTTTCTAACTTCAACTTGCTTCTCTTTCCTTTCATACTCCTGTCTGATCTTCTTCTTTTCAGCTTCAACCAGTTGCAATTTCTCAATATTAAATTCCTAATGCAGAGGAGCTCTCAAAACCATTAGTATGAGACAAATACTCATTACTCAAGATAAACCAGTACATGTACTAGTCAACTGCAATGCAAAGAAACAAAACCGTATTTTTTAGAAAAGAAAAAATACTGAGTAAAACATAAAAAATATCAACTCAGAATGAAACAAAAAGGACATCTGACTGTACAAGGCTTTATTGATGATAAGCAATAAGTATTTAAAATGTAAGATAATCCAGCCAATCCATGCTAATCCATGTAAGATTTAGGCAAATGTTTCTTCTCTAGCATTATTTCCAATCATGTTAGTTACCCTAATCCATGCAGAATTTATTGTCAGCATTTATCAACCTCGATTGGTCTCAGACTCTCAGTGCTCATTCTTATCCTAAACCCTTTTCTTTTATCATCTTACCCCCGCCCCCCCCCCCCCCCCCCCCCCCCCCCCCCCAAATCTTCTCAAATTTAACTTCAACTATAGCTTCCCCCGCAGAAAATTCGTTCATCTTGCTCCCTAGCCAATATTTGCAAACTAACACTTTTTCCATCAACAATGTGTGCCGGTGCTCAACTTAAATTCCTTATCCGCTAAGTACATTAATATCAACTACGCTTAGTTTATTATCCAGACTAGAGATTCGCAGCAAGAATTCAAAGGGTATAGTTTAACTTCCATATCGCATTCGACCCAAAGGACTGAAATAAAGATAAAAAAAATGCAACCACTCTCTAAAATAACATGTTACACATGACGTCTCACGCCAGTATCAAGAATCCATCGAATCAAGAGCGACAACATATAGCAGCGGAATGAGGATGAGGTACCTCTTCGGCGGAGACGGCGATCTCGTTGGCCTTCTCCTCGGCTTCTTGGCGGATGAACGCCACCATTTGCTGGATCTGCTTCGACACGTCCGCGTCGTTCATCTTCGAGTTTGAGATCCGACGGTCACCGGTGGATCGAGGAGGAGATCCGATCGGGACTCGAGAGGGGGAGAAGAACGGGAAGGGGAGGAAAACAAATTATACGCTAGAAACGAAAGAACGAAGAAACTTGGGCTTATGACAGTAATGGGATGGATGACCTTTCTCCGGACGTGCAGAGTATTAATATATACTCTTTTTCATATAAGCCCCTTGACATACATTTTTATTCCGGACGTGCAAAGTATTATATAATATTATATATTATATATTACTCTTTTCCATATAAGCCCCTGGACATACATTTCTTTTTTAAATTTGGGCGTGTGTTCTACTTGAAAGATTGCCACCTTTGTAGAGCTTATTCTTTAATAGATTGCATCCAACTCGGATCTCGCACCTGAAGATTTTTAATAGGTTAGAGGCACAAACTTGATTTGGATCTCCAGTGTCATATATCATCCTTATCACTCATACACAGCATAAGGATTTGGAATAAAAACTTAACGCGGTAGCTAATTGAACAAATATTTGCTTCATCAGGTTTTAAAAACATCTTTGTGCAGAACAGGCAAACTTTTTGTGCATCCAAAATACAACAACATAAGTTCACAAAATTACAATAGTGTGTATATGAATATTCATCCATACAAGTGAGTGGCCAGACACTCTGCGGAGAGCTATATAGTAGTAAGTCTTAAGCATAACATGAATCTGTACAGAAATTAGGATCTCAAGCATCTGCACAGACTCAAGTTGAGCTGTTGAGGAAGTGTGCCAAAGCCTTGTCGGTGTCGTTATCATACATGGCCAGTGCTTCTGCAACACTCTTTGATGAGAAACCCATTTCGCGGAGAAGGTTGTACCCTTTCACAAACTCCCTCACCTGAAGAGTAAAATATAAGATCAGCCAAATGTGCTGCCTCGGAAACATAAAACAGAAGAGAGCTGGAGATACACTTTCTTAATGCGGAAACTGATCAGGGAAAACACAAAATATCTATTTCCACTCTTGGTGTCTACTGGTGATGATTGGTAAGTCATATGGCTCACCAAGACTAGGATCACGGCTCACAAACTGATCTGACCAAACTGATCAACTAACAAACTGATCAACTTGGTGACAGCATCCAGTATTTTTCATCAGTAAAAAAACAATCAAGAAAAGTCAAGAAGAGGAAAAAGCATGCCTTCACTGGATGGTCTCCATAATTCAGAACCGCAAGTGAGACAGCTTCCCGCCCTAGTCCTGAGGCAACGTATTTGTCTACCACTGGATCTCCTGATGGAGCCTGCAAAAAGTTAAAACAATGAAATGTTGCTAGTTAAAAATTTAGACTCTAACGAGTAACATCTTAGTTATCCTCCAGTTATGATAATGATAGTTCCAAGAAATAAATGATTTTCATCATGTGAAGGATGAGAAAAAAATGGGAGTTGATAGTGGAAATCATCTTGATTGAAAGGAACCCAGGAATTCACAAGAATAACGCTCACCAAGTAATCACATTGTATATATCAATAACTTTGGGCATTGTTGTATATATCAATAACTTTGGGCATTACCTCAATTGCTTCCCCGCCCAATATACTTAGAAAAACAAGAAAATAATTACCATTCTTGACACTTCTGAAAATAAACAATAGCATATAAGCCTTACAGTGTCAATGAGGCTACAACGTAGATCTACCTATTAATTGCAGTTCATCCTCATGCAGATTGCTCAAGTTTTTAATGACAAAGAGACCACAGTGAAAGTGGGTGCGCGACAAAATTTAATAGAGGAAGTTATATTCATCTCTGACATGGAGAATCAACAGGGAAAGATGAAACACAGTTTACTTATAGGGTAGGTAAAAGAAAGAAGTGATATGATTCTCAGGCCACAGCTCATAGTTGAGTACAGCAGCTAGATGAGAAGCTGATTTTGCCCCCATAAATGATTTCCATGCATAGTGTAGTTGATCAAATAGCCACTACACTATATGACAAACCAAAAGCAAATGCTACAGATGGGATTAGCAAAGTGATGACCCTTATCAAGAGAACAATATAATAATCCACTAAGGAATTCAGTAACAAATCATTATCTTCTTATTCCTAACTGAACCCAATCTGGCCAATCCCAAGTTTGGTTTAGGCACAACCCAAGCAAAATAGAGCATGCTTTACATTATGTGAAGTTAATTTATATGCTGAAAAGCATAACCTAAGCATAAAAACAATCAAATTTTTTACTTTAAGTCTGGAGTTACTTCATGATTCTATGTTATATTACAGAAAATCCAAACTTTTATGCTTACAAATAAGATGACTCCGGATTAGAGATAATGAATATAACCAACTGAAATCACCATAATTTTCAACATCTAACAAAACAAAAAACAGCTCTTCCAATGCTTCTTTTCTGGTAGCACCAAGTAGTACAGAGTTCATGCGAAAGTGTTATAGAATTTATATAGCATAAAAGATATATTATACCGCAGAAGTTGAAGCTGCAACTCTTGATGACTGGTTTTCTGTAAATCTGCTCCAATTTTGAGTGTCTTTCTCAGCCTCAGCCAGTATCCTTTTTTCAAACTCAAAGTCAAAATGTAATGTGCAGCGGGGAACCTCTGGCATTTGTGGTGACAACTGGGGCTGAAAGTTTAACAGTTGTCAGAAAAGTTGAGACTTTGCATAAACAAGCAATTTTTAGAAGAGGGTAAGCTATTTGATTGAATGGATTTAACTTTTAAAATGTGATAGTACCTGCATATGCAAACTTATTTTCTCAGATAAATATGGAATACAATAGTAGCTGATATAGTGATGTTACTTGGACCATTATTTCAATGTACATTAGCTGATTAGCACCACTATACATATCCAATATAATGCATAAACTCACAACTGCGGACTGGATCAGAAGATGGGAACAGCTATTTAGAGGGTTCTAAGCATGATTTTCAAAATCGCTTGATCCGGATCGGGATCGGTAATGGCTGATCTCGATCCAAACCCAAAACTAGTATGATGGCAAGTTTCGATATGAGATTGGTCAATTTCAGTCATATCAGCTAAAATTAAATCTTTTTTAAGATCTCGGCCGAATTTAAAATATATCTAACCTAAGAGACATCAGTAATTGACGTCCTTAGTTGTCTTCATTTTAAGTTTTTAATTTTTATCCTCTATCTCTCACACGTACTTTCCTTCCAACCTCACACATTATCGAACTTATTTGGCGACCAATCTAGTAAGACCCTCCAGCTACTCTACATTCTGGTAAATTAGAATTAGTATTTTTTTTCCTTTTTTCTTATTTTTCCTCTCTTTCTCACCAACTATTTTACTCCTCTTTTTTTTTCTTGATACAAAACAATAGTGAGAAGAAAGATCTCTTTCTTCATTGTTGTTCTGTAGTAGTAATTTACAAGTACAAAAATTTATTAAATTCAAGTCAAAGTTTATTATAATTTTGAGTGAGTTTTTTTTTTTAGTTTTTATACTTCATATGTGACTATCTCGATCTCAATCTCTAATACATATCGTTTTCTCTAACAATCAATCCCAATCTCAATCATAATCCCAAATAATCTTGGTTCTAAGTTTGCTCAAGGAGCCAAATTAGGATAAACCTGATAGACGGTAATGGTACAGCTGAATAAAAAGTACTTTTAAAGAAGAGTATTCTACATGTAGGGTGAAACTATTATAATAAACCAACCATCAAAATATGGTCATAAAGCATCGCATTTGTAGATAAATGCGCTGATTGCAACATACAATATAACTTTCAATAAAACTTCAATGAATTTTCAGCAGAACTACTGAGTAAAAATGGAGAAGGCAAAAAGTACAACTTACAGGAGGCGCTATCTGATAGTCCGGCTTTATCACAACTTTTATGCCCAGTCCTGCTGCAAAATTGGAAAATCTGGTTTAATATGACACAACTTAAATAACAATCAACAAATAAAATGTTAAAACAGAAAACAATTGGCGCAAGAAATAGTTTATTCAAATGCAAAATATAATATGCAACTTATTTACATACCTTGTACTCACAAATACATCGGAATTGTTTCATGGTCAGTGAGAAATAATAAGGAAAAGATAGTCTCAGTTAGATGGAGGCACCAGAATGTTCAGAATGAACATATATTAACATGAAGGTTCGAAAAGGGAGTTAATCAGAATAAGTCTGTAAGTTTATATGATTCAGTGTTTTCGCTAAACAAGTGGAAGCTAAGCAGAAATCAGCGAAAAGTAAGATTAAATTAGCTCACTTAAAAAGAAATAAGAATGAGATCTAACAGATTTATGGAACTAGAGAGTGCAAAGATCATCTCTTAAAAAAGTTTTAGAAAAAAAAAATCCCTCTCACGAGGATACAAATGAAATAAAATAGTATATAAATGCTTCCCAGATCTTTCTATTAAAAGAGAAAAAAAAAACAAATTACAAACACCGGAACTCTTTCAAATGCCCTAAATCAAGATCCTACTACCAAATCAATTCAAACAAAAGACAGAAAAAGCATACAGCCATAATTTGAAGCAAATCTAACAGACAAACGTCCAAATCCCCAGCATGGAAACCAAATAATACGATCAGATCGAAGGAATTGGGGGCATACACGAGGGCGGGGCGGAGGAGGGCTGGTGGTGATAGGGCGGCGCTCCACGGCCGGACGACGGAGGAGGACCACTCTGCCCAGCCCTAGGATACATCGAGGAGGAGGAAGAAGGGGCGGGTGGACGATACATATTGAAGCCCGCACGGTTCTTGTAATCGTAGTCCATGAAAGAGGAGGAAGAGGAGGAAGAAGAAGGATTTGACGAAGTTTTCCTTTTCTTCTTTTTCTTTTTCTATTTGACGAATTCACCAACCGGAGTTCGGATCCGGATCCGGATCCGTTATTGACGCAGAGAATCCAAGTTTAGGCTGCATCTCGTTAAGCTATGGGCTGGCCCAGGTGAATTGAATTAAAGTTACAGGTTGCGTTTAACCTTCCCTTTTTCTTTTCCTTTTGGCAATATATGAACTTGTAATTTATTCATAGACTTGCTCCCAGGATGAATAAAATAAAAATTACACTACTACGAGCTTTTTAATCATCTGTGGCATACATCGACTGCTGCTAAACGTCTCAAAACTTACTATGCACAAAATACTCCATGTGAATTGCTGAGTTTATAACAACACATCGATGAAGCAACCACTACCAAACATATATAACACCACCCAATCAGTTAAAAGCAGCCACTAATGGCGATGAGCAATATTCCTCTCATCATAGGAGGGAAGCTGTACTCCACGCAAAGGGATTCAATTTTCCACTCGGGTATTACCACCTCGTTCTCTTGTCTGCCTCTATTAGGCCCAGCCCAAGCCTTCTGACACGGGCCGGGGTCTTCCTCCTTCGCCGAGCCCATTATGGAGCTAACCTTAGCTACACCAATGGCCGTTTCACTTCCACTCATCTCTCTCGTTCTCTCTTCTGACAAGGGCTTTGCCTATCCGGTTCTTTTTATAGACAGTGCCGCAGTGTTGATTGGAGAGAGGAGATGGGTTGCTTGAGAGTGTACTCAAGCAAAAGCAATCAAGGAACACGAAAGAGCTACTAACAAAGGTAGGTCCTTTTTTGGTTCCCTTTGGAGTTTAGATGGGACCTGTAAATAAAGAAGAGATCGCGTGTTTGTTTATCCTTCTCAACAAGAGTCGACATATATACTCATAAACTATTAAATATGTTACTAAGCTTTTTACATTAATATTCTAATAGAGATTACGGTTAAAATTTAACTAACTGAATAGATGGATAGTAATATTTAATTTTTTTAATGTTGTGTCAATTTCTTCAAATATTTAATTTTAATCTAATCATATTTAATATCTCCAAAATCTAGTGTTAACGAGAGAAAAGAAAACATTTTGAATTTTTTTAAGTATTTTTCTAATTCATAGAGAGGTAATTAAGTTGGGGGATTATAATACAATTAACCCAAAAATAAAAGAAAGTTTCGGATAAGACCCTATAATTTATTTACTTTAAAGCTTTTGCAGTCTAGCCCTTCCTCCTCCTCGGCTCTCAAATAAAAACATTACAAAGAAAGATAATCTTAATATAGATATTCTTTTTTATATTTTTAAAATAAAATTTTTAATCTAAAAATACTTATTTTTATGTTTATCTGTATTTAAAAATATCCTAAAATAAAATTATAATAATTACTTTTTAATATGATATAAAGTTAAAAAGAGAAGAAAATATAGTTTATCTTTTATAAAACTATAATAAATATCTTTTGATTCGAGTTGATTGATGAAATAGATTTTAAAAATAAATTAATAATTATATTTGATATAAAATATAATTATTATGATGTTAGCTGTTATTCCAAGTTGATGAGTTATATTCCGAAATAAGAAAAATTATTCGTAAAACAACAGAGGATAACTCACAAGAATAAAACCACAATAACATCACACTATTATCCACTACTAATCATAAATTTACATCAAGCCCCAACTATATAGTTTGAAGGGATAAGAGTAACGACTCTCAGAAGCAACCAAGACTTCCTCTCATGGTGAGTGGAATAGTGTACTCGGTGCAGAGGCACTTGAGCTTCCACTCCGGCATGGCCTCCTTGTTCTCATCCCCACTCTGCTTGGGCCGACCCAAAGCCAACTCAGAGGCGCCGGACCTTTCTTTCTCTTGCTGCTTTCCTTGCGCCGCTCCTCCGCTGCTCACCTTGGCCACGCTTCGGATCACTGAGGCCATTCCGCTTCCGTTCATCTCTCTCTCTCTTTATCTCTCTATAGTCTTCTTTTCTCTCTATAGATATAGCTATGGCCTATGTGTGGGTCATTCCTCATTTATAGTAGTCGATCATGGACTGATGTGGAAGGATGAGGTAGGCGCAGTTTTGGATAAGATCGCCAGTTCTTTTTATATCGAACACCCTGAACTGTACCTTTATTTTTGCTTATACCCGAACTTTTGAGCCATATTATGGAAGTCCAAATTGCAGGGTGTAAATGATAATAAACACAAAAAAATATGAGACTTCAGGTCCGATACTATCTAAAAGAAAATTTTAATATTATTATAGTTTATGTCTTATATTTTAATTTTTTATAAATTAAGTCTTATAATTTAGTGAATATAAATAAAAAATACTTTGCCGTAAGTTAAATTAACTAAACTAAAGAAAATTATAAAAATATTCTCAACCAAATCATACTAGGAATATTTTAATAATTTTAAAAATAAAAATATTTTAATTATTTTAAAAATAAAATATCTCTACTTACGAAATATCCTAACTGTGTTAGTTTAAATCTAACATAGGATATTTTCTGCACGTATTCGCTAAATTAAAAAGTTTAATTTATAAATAATAAAAATATAGAGTGTAAATCATAATTACGTTATAAAGCAAAGTGTTATATATAAATTTTTCTATCTAAAACCTTAAGTTGTTAAGAAAAAAACTATAGTTTTTATATTTCATATTTTAATACAAAGGCTCTTTGATTCAAAATGAGACATAGCAGCTTTATATGATAACATTTGATATTTGGAACTTTATAATGGCAAATACATAAAATATTCTACCTCATTTTCAAATACACTGCTACACCAATTTACTTGATAGATTATTTAGGCAAGATTATAGTGCTACAATTTACAGTGGCATTGCCATTGGTCACTCGAGAGAGGACTATTAAAAAATAGCTTGAAAGAGAACAGCAGTGAAAATGAGATGAGTGGCTTTGCTTGCTTGCTAGAGTGGATAACCCAAGAAGTGGGACCAGGTTAGGTGCTGGGTCTGTGTTGAGGATGGAGAATGATATGCTCTCAAACACTTCTAAACTTTCTATATAATAAGAGATAAAAGATCACCAAAAGCTGATAGTAACATCTTAACTCTGCCTCTATGGCATAGTGTCTAGAAGATAAAATTACTTTCAGAAGCACAAAAGTGGTTAATTGTTGTACAGTAATCAGACAACTTCTCAGGCTTCTTTTTTTTCTTCTAATCAAAACATAGCTTAGCTTACGAACCTGGGAATAGTTTTTGCGCATTCTTGTTCCTCCAAGTTGACCTTCATCTTCAGTTTCTGTGACAGCTATATGAATTCAACCACACAACACAATCTGCAATTCAGAAAGAAATGTTTATATCTGATTTTTTGTTTCTATTTTTCATATCATTGTTTCATAGGAAATCATTGGGTGAATGGTTGATTACCAATTGCAAAATGGCCTTTAGTACATCAGGCCATTCATGGATATCATCTCAATCTTCACCCCGCAGCATGCCTAAGTAAGAACAGCTTGCGCTTATACAAGCATAAACAAATTATTATGTAGCAATATAAGTCACAAAGAATTCTACCAGCACAGGAAAAGAATTGCAAAATAGGTATATAAATCTGTTGAAACTGGATAAGCAGCAGCATTTTCATAGTGGACTAAACCAGACTTGATTGCCAAGAAAATAAAGATTCAACTAGCTGAAAAGAGCTGATGGAATGCTATATATTAGTTGGTACTTGAAAAAAAAATGCCTATTTGCTGGTAATCAAGCTAAACCATCTGTTGCTAGGTTAGTAAATAGACATTGAAAATCTAACTAGGGGTCAAGAAGATCGTATATTTCACGTACTCGGAAAACATGTGTAACTACATATTACTTATGTACCATCACAAACCAAATATATGATCATTTGAACCAAAAATGGCACTATTGAACTGTCTAGCATTCAAGTCTCCACTGTCCAAGGCTGAACTAAACCGATCAAGCCATTGGGTCGGGTTGGGATTTTCTATCTCTTCCACCCACTCTGATGTCATGTCAATGTCATCTTGTACGATAGGATCGGCATCAGCTGGCTTTCCCTTTGAACGGAGCTTGAGATTGTAGTGAACGTAAAGAAGGTCATTTAATGCCTCCTTGCCCAGCCTGTTACGCTTTTCAGAGTGAATCTGCTGAATTGTGCTCCAGTTTCTCTCGAAGGTAGATGTACTGCAGACTTGACTCAGTATTCTAACTGCAGCACGCTGTAGCCCAGGTGCTGAATCCCCGTATTGTTCCCACCACATCCCTACAACATGTTCAAATGTCATTACAATAGGAATCTCAATTTTATTTAGAAGTAAAATCACTGCAATTGCAATCTCAATTTTATTTGGAGGTAACAATTCAAACATACCTGGAGAGGTGGTGTTGCGTGCCTCTCTCGCGAGATTAGAACCAAACATCCCTTGTGCCTTTCTAAATATATAAAGTTGCCCTGTGATATCATGTCTAAGTTCAGGCGTCGGCAGTAGCTTGTCAAGAACAGCGATGAATTCTTCTTTAATGATCCCAAGAAATTTCACTTCTGGATTGTATTGGATGCTGGGATTTAAATAGGCAGCTGCGGCATGAAGTGGTGAATGAAGTAGAGTCTGCCACCTTCGATCGACTATGTCCAGAAATGTCTTGCATTTGACTTCGTCCATTATGTAGTATGTCCTTATAGAATCTTTGATCTTAGTCATAGATTCATATATAGAACCAATTGCAGGTTTCCCACCCGAAACATCCCTCAGTACTTTCAACAAAGGTTCAGAAACGGCCGCGATTTCTTCAACTCCTCTCCAAAATTCACTGTCATCAAGGACATCAATACAATTGATGCTATGAGGCCTATTGGTATATGGGGAAGATGCGTAGTCGGGACTATTGAACATATGCTTCAGTCTTGACCTTTGCTTCAATATTGATTGCAGGGTAAGAAAGTTGGTTATGGACTTTGTAACACCAGTGCGCACGAGCTCCTGTCCTCCAGTGAATTTTCTCATCAGATCAAGCACCCAAACATGGTTATAAATAAATCTTGTTACAACTTGCGCTTGTAAGATACATCTGTTCACCCAATCAATCTTGGAGAAGTCTTCCAATATTGTATTCATACAATGAGAAGCACAAGGAGAGCAGAAGATTGTGCCGTAGTTCTGCATAATTTGGCTTCCGACATTGGCATAATCCATAGTATTGTCAATAATTACCTGAACAACATTTTCTGGACCACAATCTTGAATAACTGAATCAAACAAATCGTAGAGGCATTTGGAATTTTTGAAGTATGTAGATGCATCAACTGATTTGTGGAAAAAGGCTCCTAGGGGAGATGAAACAAAAAAGTTAATCAAGGCTCTGGATTTATTGTCTGTCCATGTATCAGCCAAAATAGTACAACCCGTTGTTGCCCAATCTTTCTGGATTTCTTTTATTTGCAGTGTAATTTCTGATTTGAGCTTTTGCAACCATGTGGTCCTTAATGATTCTATTGACGGCCCCCTGAATCCTGGGCCACAAATAGCCTCAAGCATAAGCTGAAAGGAATTAGATTGTGCAACACTAAAGTCCAACTTGTTTTCGAAAAAGAATTCAGCAATACATCTCTCTACATCCAAAGAAGACTGAGGCCTGACTGCAGTGCTTCCAGTAAGAAGTTTTACTAATGGAGGAGCAGCTTCTATTGGTGGTACAAAGACTTTCGTGTTAGTAATCATAAGAGGTGATTTTACTTCAGCTAATCGTTGCTTTTTGGCACTGGCAGCTTCTTTAGTCTCTTCTTTCATTGCTATGATTGTTTTTACCCTATCAGTAATTTCATCCCTTACTTTGCTACAAGGATGAACACCTTTACTTGGCAATCTTGACAGATGGAACTTCAACCTACTTATACCGCCGTTCAACACTTTCTGACAAAATTTGCATCTAACCTTGTTTCCTTCCAGCTTTTCACAGTATTCCCAGCAAACATCTTTTTCTCGAACCACTGGAGCAAGAAACAGGAAGAAATAAATCCTCTTGGTTCAAAAGAAACTAATATTTGAAAACTAGCAATTGTTTCAACCTGTTTCAGAAACATGTTATATATAAACGTAAATGCATTTAATTTCTTTTTTCAAATGATAGCACATTTGGAAAAATACTGTGGTTTGGTCTTGTTATTCAGTTAAAAAGGCAAAGGCATTCAATATTCCCCGAGACTTTGCATGTAAAGAGTGGTAGTTCAAACAGAAACAACTTACTGATGGAGTAGAAATCACCTCCAAAATGCTACCTGAAAAAGTAGTAGACAAAAAACTATGATTAAAACTTCAACCAGCTCAATATAATACATTAAGTGCTGGAAGGATAAGAATTTACATCTGTCAATCAAACGAACATGCAAATCTGCAGCAGGCAAAGATGACTTTGACAATATGAGATTGGCGTGCTTTAGTACAAATCCGATGATTTCGTTGAGACATGGCCAAATGTTTTGTTCTGGAAACAGGAAACCCCTAAATGGATAATTATAGCACTTCTATCAGACACAAAAGATAAAGATAATTTAAAAATCAAGAAAAGGCAGTTATCCATTTCAGAAACAAAAGATGAAGCATGAGCTCATGGTATCAACAGAAAATTGTAAATAATTGTCTTTCTCAGGAAAAAGGATAAAGAATTAAAGATAGTTCCTTTTCAGGATTTGGCAGCTTAATCTACTAAAGCTACTATGCATGGGATGTAAGCAACTCCTTGGTTCTAACAACACCCTCTCCAAACTACTCCAGTGTATCTTGCTACTTATATTTTGCTCAAAAGTTCACACTTTTATTTTGCATCAGTATTCATGATTCTATCCTATAGGTCACCTGATCCGAGAATGCGATTCTTAACTTACTTGAAGGCTCTCAAATTGACCTTTTTTTCTCATTGAAATAGTAAGTGCTACCAAAGAGTTTACTTTGCAAAAATCTAGTATGTGGCAAACAAATTACTGATACTGACAGGAAAGACCAAAAAAAAAAAAAAATTGGAACTTGGCGAAGTTCTGTTTCCTTCTTCACTCCAATCATATCCTCATTGTAATCTAAAATTCCCCAACTCAAAGGTATCATGGATATTTCATGCATATTTAACTTAATCTGGTACGTTTACAGTCATTAACTTCCACAAATCATGAAGTAGAGGCATGAAATTGAATACTCCCTCTGCCTCTATACGAAGGGAAATGGATAAGGAGGGAGACGAATATTTAATGGAGAGAGAAACTCCCAAAAAGGAGAGGGAGGGAAAGAGATAGGAATAACGGACCTCAGGACGCGAGGAGAGAGATGCTCGAATTCTCGGAAGCAGGAGACCGGAAACGTTCCAATTTATCGCCGGATTTTAAGGCGAAATAATAAAACCCCAGCTCCGAATAAGAATAAATATCGCGATGCACGAGATCTCGCCTCCTAGGGTTTCTCTCATCAGTCAGTCGCCTCCCCTTTCCGCTCCGATCTGAGAGGATAGCTTTTCCTTCTCTTTTCGCAGCGGTAGGTTGGTCTCTGGGGAGAATCGCGAGAACTCGCTCAGCCTTGGCGACACGTGCGCGCGATGCTAATATCTAGGGCTGCAATGGAGCCATCTGTCATCTCGAGATAATTTATTTCTGCTGTACTTCGCGATTAATTCACGATCTATGTAGGAGACTTTAGCCCGCTACGTCCCGAATTAAAACGCTACGCTTGGGCTTATTGGGCCTCAAAGTTCACGATTGGTTTGGCCCAACTTAAAGAATCCACTTGTTCACATAAAAAAAGCATTGTTACTATATTATAAAACGACTTAACTAATATCATTTATTTTTCATAAATCATAATCTTATTAATATTATCGACTATCCAAGTACCGTAATTTCAAAGATTAAATATGAGTTGGACAAATAACCAACTCTCCATAAATATAGACACTTATGTCATATAAAATTTTAATAAATATAGTAAATTGTTTAATCTAAGTTTCAAATTAAATATTATAGAGACCTTAGCTCTTCTATAAGCCAACCACATGGCAGAGCTACTAAATCACTAAATAAATAGTAAACTTCAATTATTAAATAACAGACATATAACATATATCATATTTTAAAAGGGACGATCACGTACTAAGCGGATATGGTCGGACGGCTCGGACTATTCTAGAGCTCTCTTGAATTCATTAATTTCCAGCGTGGTAGTTCCCCCTACAGTAACAACGTGTGACATATTTGTATCAGTAAGCGTATGTTTGAGTATGTCAACAGCCGGTAGGTGGCAGTGGGTCCCGGCTAATCAATCACCTACGCTGAATTATTGGGTTCCAAATCACGAGAACATATACCTGACAAGCTATCGCACAAATACAAATTCCGGTGTCGTCTGTATGTACCCAACTCTGATACAAAGAAATCCTAAGAATTCCCTTTAGTTGTTGTTCCCACGGCCCTGATGCTGCTACCAGCCACCTGCTACTTGACAATTTGGTGCACAAGTATGTAAACATATTGAGGTGTCGTCACGAGGTTACCTAACAACATGACTTAGGATAACATTATATTAGGGAAAATTTTTATGAAAAAGACCCTTACTATTTCTTTATATTATATTGAACATTTATATCAAACCTGTTATCCTTTGGTAAGGAATTGCTATTGACATAGGGCCTTTTATATAATAACAAAAGTACCTCACATGTCTATCTCAAGAAAAACAAAAATCACATGTATTTGTTGGTGTTGGAGTGGATGAAGTTGGGCATAGTTATTATTTTTTTATTCCTATTTCCTCAGCTATTGGTATATTTTGAGGCATTAAAAAACTATAAAAAAAAAAGGGGGCAGGAGTCGAATAATAAGTGTGAGTGATAATCCGTATCTGGGATTACAGTACTCATAAGGCTGTTCATTTTTTTTGTATCTTTTTTTTAACAAAATAATGCACATATCAAACATGCGATCGGTTTCCGAGGAGTTGTTTCCATGAGCCCACCCCCACCCCCACAGCCAATCCAAGCAGTAACCCATCACAAAAATAACTCCAAACGGACAAGTTACATCTATCACACCAATCTCTAGTCAACTCCGCGACCATTAATCTGGTTCATACTCATCCAACGGCCACCAATCCTCCGATCCTTCTTTTTCCTTTCTTTTCCTTGCACGCACAGACGCACGCCTTCTCCCAATAACACTATTCGCAGCGACACGTCCGTACGAGTAGAGTGCAGTATTATTCCGTCGGGTTAAGAGCGGAGACAAAGGGTTTTTGAAAAGACAAAAATGTCCCTGTCCCTCCTACCACGGCACTCCACGTCATATCCCATTACTATACAGTACAGTATACAGCTTCACGAACCTTCCGTCATCCGGGCCCCACCGCCAGCTCAGCATTAAATTCGAGATCGGTGGATCGGAGCCGTTGATTTCACTGCGGAGAGAGTACTCCGACCTGGCCATATTGTCTTCTTCGTATACACATTGGCCCATCAACGAAGCTCATAATTGAATTGAGTTGGTTCGAACTTTGTCTCATTATTTTTCCATCACGATACTTTTAATACTTTGATTTATCTCAAAACTTATTCTATCGTCACCGATTAAGCAATCAATTATACACGCAGCTAAATTCCGACTCAAAGAAGAGAGAGAAGGTTGTCCTACGCAAAACTCTTTGAACGAAATTCAAACACAGAGAGCAGTCAAAAGCAATCATCATCGTGTGGCAGTTTTACAGCAGACTAATGAGTCTCTAAATATACCTTTTACTTTCCAGTCCTGGGACAAAAATCCTTACAAAGCCATCTTTCCACATCACCCCCTGCCTTTTGTCCGACGTCCTTATAATCTACCGAAGTTTGAAGGAGTGAAAGAAAGAATAGGCTCCAAGTTCCAAAATCACCCCTCTTCCCGCCTCCCATTTTTTACACATTCGACCGTTAAATATAGAGATATTTCCAAGCTGCTCCAAACCCTAGCCGCCGGTGGTTCGGCCTCCATTCCCCCCGTCCTCACATGCGAATACCCCATTAATTAACCAGAAATTATACTTGCCTCCTTTCCTTAAGCCGCCATTATCGCTCGCTTGCTCTTAATGGCTACTCCCAACGACTTTTGGATGCGCTTCTCCCAAGCAAAGTCATATCCTTGCGTATCCTCTACGTCTTCCCCCCGTCCTCTTTTATCCAACTGTTAGACAGACTCCTCCCCGTTCTTAGATCTCCCTCCCCTATATATTTTTCAAATTTTCTTTGGAGGACAAGGGAGAAAGGGAAAACGACGGCGAGGATTTGAGAAAGCGATGGGTGGAGCCGCATCGGGGGTTTTTGTGTTGTGCCTCGCGGTTTTCGCGCTCGTAGCGGCAGATCCGGCCGAGGACAAGCTCGCGCTCCTCGACTTCCTCGCTGCGGTCCCACACGGCCGCGAGCTCAACTGGCGTGCGGGCACGCCCGTATGCGGACGCTGGACCGGCGTCACGTGCAGCGCCGACGGCGGCCGCGTCGTGGCCGTCCGTCTTCCGGGTATCGGATTCAACGGCCCGATCCCGCCCAACACCCTTAGCCGCCTGTCCGCGCTCCAGATCCTGAGCCTGCGATCCAACGGCTTGACGGGCCCATTCCCGGCTGACTTCGCGAATCTCAAGGCGCTCACCGGCCTGCACCTCCAGCTCAACTCCTTCTCCGGCCCCCTGCCGGCGGACTTCTCCCCGTGGAAGAATCTGACTGCGCTCGATCTATCCTTCAACAGCTTCAATGGGAGCATTCCCGCCTCCATCTCAAATCTCACTCAACTCGTTGCATTGAACTTCTCGAATAATTCCTTCTCAGGTGAGATCCCGGATCTCGACCTACAAAATCTCAATTTCGTGAATCTTTCCAACAACAATTTGACCGGAACCATTCCGAGATCTCTTCGAAGATTTCCGGATTCGTCCTTCTCCGGCAACGATCTCTCGTCTCCGTTGACGCCGGCGCTGTCGCCATCAGCATCCCCATTGCCTAGCCCAGCGCCTTCACGCAACCGAAAACTCGGGGAATCAGCGGTTCTCGCGATTATAGTAGGCGGTTGCGCCGCGGTGTTCGCCGTGATCGCTATACTCCTCTTGGTCATTTACTCCAACGGGAGAGAGAAGGGTGCGACGTCAGGGAAGGGGTTTAAGGGGGATAGGTCACCGGAGAAGGCAGTGTCGAGGAACCAGGACGAGAACAACCGGCTTGTGTTCTTTGAGGGTTGCAATTTTGTGTTTGATTTGGAGGATTTGCTTAGGGCATCGGCCGAGGTGCTCGGGAAGGGGACGTTCGGGACGGCGTACAAGGCAGTGCTGGAGGATGCGACCACGGTGGTGGTGAAGAGGTTGAAGGAGGTCGGGGTCGGAAAGAAGGAGTTGGAGCAGCAGATGGAGATGGTTGGGAGGATCAAGCATGAGAATGTGGCCGACCTGAGGGCATATTACTATTCCAAGGATGAGAAGCTCATGGTCTATGATTATTATGCGCAGGGGAGTGTGTCTTTCTTGCTCCATGGTATGATACTCTTTTTTCTCTTTCAGCATCTACAGTTTACTAGCATTTGCCTTCGAATCTCCGTACAGTACTTAATTCGTTTATGTTAATGCGTTTGTGAATTTGGTTAGCTTAGTCTTCCATAGGGAATTTATCTTATTTTTCCAAACACTAATTTGAGCCTCATTTCACCTCACCTGTGAGGCACCATCTATGAAAGATATGGGTGTACTTTGACTTGGAGAGGTTCCTACCAAAATTGCCAGACTTTCTACAAAAAGCCAAAGTGTTAGGTTTCAATAGCTTTAATTACTTGAAACAAGGTGTCAGTTTTTATTTTATTATCTCCAGAATTTTTTGTTTCCTTCTCCCTTATTGTTTAACTCAACTTATAAATGCAGGATCATTCTTATGTCAAATCCTGCTAGAATTTTAACCAGGTTTAACTGAATCAAGTTGTTGAGCTGGTGCTGAAATGTGTCGGGGAACCATGTGATTATTGTTTTGTAGAGTGCAAGGGGCCCAGATCAAATTAAGATTAATTAGATTTAATTACTAATGTAAATTTTATCTACTTAGAAGAATAAGTCAAGCAGGCTAGACTCTTCTATTAAAGAAATATTCCTGCCGTCGCATTCATTCCTGGAATATTGGAAGACACCCAAATTTGCTTTGAGGGAAAGTGATTCAGGAAATACATAAATATTGAAGAAAGAGTAGAAGTAATTGGATGACCAACTTAGTTTAAGAAAATGCTTTGTATATCTAAGCTGGAAAACTTTCAAACATGTTATTTGCTCGGAATTTCTATTGCATTTTATATAATGTTGTGCAAAAGAATTGGGAATATTCCTGAAATTTAATCAATTCAACTAATCCATACCCTCTTGGATGTTTTTGTTGTGGAACACTTGGATCCCCATGAGTTGTTTGCTTTCTTCCTGTCCTCTTGCCTACTTTTCTATTCTGTAATAGGGATTTTATGATTTCTAGTCAAATGTATAGTTAAATCAGTGATGACTGACAATTTAAAGCTTGGGATTGTTTATGATGACAATGACATCTTCTTATCCCCTGGTTAGTCAATCCTTATTGTCCTTTTGTAGCGTGTATTTAGTTGTATTATAATTTAGAAATCTACGGTGCACCATTTAGAGTTTAGTCTACTTTCAGATGAGCACTTGACAAATTCAACCTTCTATTTCAGCCTGTTGCACTATTTGGCATATCACGTTTGAATTCTTGAATACTGATATGTCGTTGCTGCAGTTTGGTGCAGTCAGCTTGTTTGATAGGGTCAGCAAAACATGAAAAATATGCTACCCACTCCCTTTTTATCTGTTATTGGGGTACTTCCCATGGTAACCAGTTTTCAGATATCACTCACATTGAACAAATTGTGGACTCTTAATTGGTTGTTGATTGTAGTTAAGGAATCTAGAATGATATATACTGAAACAATGCCTCTATCTGATAAATTTTCTTTCATGCTGAATCTCTGTAACTTCTATATAAATGCTCAAGTGTATGTTCCATTTGTCAAAATCTAGTTTTATACAATTGACCATAAAGTTTCAGTCAATGACAAAGTTCTTTTTGTATCTGTTTTGGTTTACAGTATAAAGTCATGTAATTATTGATAGAAATTGCATGGAAAGATCATATGCATGACATGATAGCAAAAATTATTATGATTTCTCAGGGAAAAGAGGAGAGGGCAGGGTACCTTTGGACTGGGAAACTAGAATAAAGATAGCCCTTGGTGCTGCAAGAGGGATTGCACATATCCACACCGAGAACAATGGGAAGCTTGTCCATGGGAATATAAAAGCTTCTAATGTCTTCTTAAACGGCCAGGGATATGGCTGCGTATCTGACCTGGGCTTGACAACTTTCATGAGCCCAATGATTGCTCCTGTATCCCGTGTTGCAGGTTACCGTGCACCCGAGGTGGTTGACCCTCGAAAAGCATTGCAGGCTTCAGATGTCTACAGCCTTGGAGTTTTGATGCTTGAGCTTCTCACAGGGAAGTCTCCCATCCATATAACCGGTGGGGGTGATGAGGTCATTCACCTTGTTAGGTGGGTGCAGTCTGTGGTCCGAGAGGAGTGGACAGCTGAAGTGTTTGATGTGGAACTGATGAGGTATCCCAACATAGAGGAGGAAATGGTTGAAATGCTTCAGATTGCAATGGCATGTGTTGTGAGAATGCCCGAGCAGCGGCCTAAAATGGCTGAGGTGGTAAGGATGATCGAAGATGTTAGAAGATTTGATACTGGCAACCGGCCATCAACAGAAGCCAGATCAGAGAGCCCAGTGCCGACGACGCCAGGGCAGGGTATGGAGGGAAGCTCATCCACTGGACAGTGACCTACTTGTCACTTGATCGATTTCTTCATGTACTATCTTGATCTCTCCTCGGTGCAGCCATTCCTTGTTGTAACAACATTACTCTGTTCAAAATTCTTTGGCTTTTTTCTGATGATCTTTTACTTAGAGATTATCCTAAGGCCAGACATAGTACTGTTAGTTTCAGTTTATTTCTGTTTGGAGAAATGCACTCGGATCACCAGATATTGTAAGACAAACGGGGCATAAAGCAGGTGCCCTCAAATATGTTCTTTTGAGTAGCTATTATATTATTTTCAATCTCGGACGCATTTTTAATGGGACATGGGGACATGCTCTCTCTCCCTCCATGGAAATGATTGCATTGTGAAGTGAAGTGGCATGTACTTAGTGCTACTGATGTCGGATTTTGTGAAGTATTGTAATTGTATAGCATCTTTGCTTTGCTTTGACTCTGTTTGGTTGTGAATTGTCAATAACATAGGCATTTGGATAGAGAATAATTATAACTTTACTATAGTATAGCGAGGATTATACTAGTTTATCATCCAGACAATACTTTATTTCAAAATTAGTTTAGTAATGCCTATTTCTTCCTCTTATCTTCTATCTAATATTTTTTATTTACTAATATAATTTTTTTTATAAAACGTCACTTTAATTTACTATTTATTTAATTCTTTTGTCTCTTTTTCTCATCCATCTACTCCAAAGAGTATTTTAATTATTTGTCAGAATATCTTATAAATTTATTATTTTTTATATCATATTAAATAATATTATTATATCACTATATTAGTTTGCCTCCAAATACTATACCAACTCAAATTAATTTAAGCTAGTTGCCAAACGCCACCATATAGCTTTTACGCTACTTACAATTTTTTGTGCAGTAAACAGCTTAATAACATCGTTCTCTCAATCAGTAATTTTTATTAATTTATAATAAGTACTTCTTTATAACAATAAATACTTCTACCAAAAAACGGCTCTTTTTTATGATATATTATTATATAAATCGTTGTCTTAGAAAAAAGATTTAATAAACGTCTTTTTGAGACAGCAATTGACCTTTCTGACATGGCATTTGTATGGAAACAATTACTAGTACATTAGTAAATAGTTTACAAACTATAGTAAATATTTTTCATCAATAAAAGTAGATTGCCCAAAAACTCCGGGTTCGCTCAAAACAGGAGGAGAATTGTCATCAGTATCAGGGCAATATCTGTCACAGTAACTGAGAGCAGCCCAATCTTTGTACATTGGCACAGTAGGGAATGCAACAACCATGTGGCATGTGCAAGAACTCTACTCTTGCAAAAATTTGCTAAAAGATATGCCACTAATTTTCCTTTCTTTGGAGAAAAGTGAGAAAAAGTCAGTTGAGATTTCATTATGAACAAAAGGGGCTCCTTGATGAACATAGAATTTTACTCTGCAACTTGTTTCAGGAGTAGTCTTGCAGAGTTAACAAACTTGTGAACAAATTAAGAAGGCTGACATAGTCTGATTGAACCCATAATTCATGCATTTAACGTCCACTTGAAGAGTTTTCTACAGCGATTTGTTGAAGTTTGACGGAAAATTCTACACCGATGGTATAGAAAACAATCACTAGGACTAATGCAAGGAATTCGAGAGGCAGCACAGCTATGTTACAACATATTAGAGTGAGGGGACAAGAGACATGAGCCAAAAGAAGGCCAAAACCAAACACTTCTAGGGCATCTTTACATATGATACTTGGAATCTACATGTCATCGTCGGGTTGTCTTGGTGGAGATCTTTGTCTTAATGCCTCCTGCAGCAATTAAGTAACCATTAGTACAGCTAAACCTCAGGCAAGCTGATTGCAGGTGAAATAGAGGCGATGGATGGAGTTCATATAGAGTGAGGCAGCTTGTTCCTGGAAGCAAGGTTGAACAAATAGGTTTGACTAAGTACTATCATATCAAGCATATACAATACTGGATCACTTTATAGATTACATAAAAATGACATATCAAGCATATACAATACTGGATCACTTTATAGATTACATAAAAATGACATATCAAGCATATACAATTTTGAATCACTTAAAATTACATAATGAAATGACGAATAAAACCTGGGTTTAGTTTGATTTGCAATTTAATGGAAACTTGGGTTTAGTTTGATTTGCGAATAAAACCTGCTTTAATTGGGTTGATGATTATCTCGGGAAAAGACGAAAAATAATAGAACTGCAGTTGAATATCACCTGACCAATCCTTCTCTTAATTTTCCTTGCAATTTTGGCCAACTACTTTGATGGCATTGACTGACTTATTCTGGAAAGGATATTTTTCTCAAACTAGTTTCTACTAATTGGACGCAAATCTAAAGTTACCTGCAACTTCCTCAAAAAGAACTTCTTTCACTGTATCAGCAGCAGAATGGTAATCAAACCTGCCATTCAGAAAATGAACATGATTGAGCAACACACCTCAGAATTGTTCCAATGCTCCCAATATCTTCCTCCTCACCCCAACATACAAACCAATCTTCTAAGAGTTAAAAATAAATAAACTTTCTTACAGACATAATACATATTGTTGTTGGGATGGTACAATGTATGATTCTTACAGACATAAAACCAATGTAGTTGACGATGCAGATGGTACGCTAAATATTGGAATAAATCATTTGTAATTTGGAAAGAAAAATCCCTTCAATTTGCATTTGATCTAAGGACGTCTCAGGCTAAATACTAATATCTGGTCCAGAGTTTAACATTAATAGAAGTGTGTGAAAAGTATTTTGGATTTAGTTCCTTCAGCTTTATGATGTTTGAAGAACCATCTGCAACTGGAAACATGTACATCACCTGAAATATGGCTACAATTTACAGTACTGCTTCAATAGTTGGACATAATAGCATGAATCAAATTAAAATATTAGCTATACTTTGACATTATTTGCTTTGCAAATAACTATGCATCTAAATAATAAACTACAGAATTTTGACCCAAAAAAAAAAGTGGGAGTAGATCAGTAGATTCTTCTAAACAATATATTGGGAGATTATACATCTTTCCTCATTTATCATAATATCTGAAGAAACATAATCGCTAACATGGAAATGTAGTGATTAATAGATTCACCAAAAGCAGATGGCATTAATGACTGGAATGTGCCCTATATAGATAACGATAATTACAATAGACCCCTGAATTATTGTCCATTACTATATGTACCTGGTCATCTTTTTTTTTTTCAAGTACAAATTGATCCTAAATATAGAAAACCTCTCACCCCCTGATGATGTTAACTAAAATCGTCAAATAAAAATTTTATCTTAAATTTTTATTTCTTTTACTTCCCACTAAAATAAGGGGAAAATGGTCTCTATAATTAATGGAGTTAATATTCAATGTGCCAAAAATAAAAGGGGGAAGAAAGTGAGGGGGTATACGTGTAGATGGGCAACAATTCAGGAGTCTATAGATGTATATTATGCTTGTAGATAATTCGATCTTTACCTGTTCGAGAAAGCCACTCCAATTTCATAGTTGGATTTGCCCTTCGTGACTTCTTCTAGCACGGTAAGAATCTCCGTCTTCCTAGTGCTAACCATGAGGCAGTCATACTCCTTAGGAACGATGAGTGCGAAAAAATTATCATTCAACTTGCTCAAGCATATCTTATCCACAGCCAAGAGTTCTATTCTCCTCTTTAGAGCTTCCACATCCGGGTCTACAAGATATATCGCGCGATCCGTGATCATCATCACACATCGCTTCATCTTCCCTGATCCAGTGAATTTAAGAACCTTGTCCGCAAACAGAAGCATCTGATCACCTGCACAATAAAGTACTTTGCTTCAACGCGATCAAATTGGAGAGCAAAAGAACAACACTAGTGCTAAGCTATTCTCAATCGATCTACCTCGCTTGGATAAGATATTAGATAGGGACGGACTAGAGGGAACATCGAGGTAATCCCCTTTATCATCCCGCCGAATAGAAGTTATTCTCCTCGCCTTCACCCCCATGAGCGGCTTCGGAATCTCCCTCCGCGGCGGTGCAACCCCCGCGGCTTCCTTATCCTCCTCCCCCTCGACTTTACTCCCGCTAGGTTGGATAACTTCTTCTTGCTTCCACCGCGGCACAAATCTATCCATGGCTTACCGGGAGATGGCAGAGGAATGACGACGAGGCGGTGTATTTGAAACAGGAAGCGTATAAAATTGTACTAATTTATAATTATATATATATAAAGAGAAGGTACCGGGAAGTGGCAGTACCGGTGAGTGGAGCAGCGACAGAGACTTCTGGCCAATCGGACGGAAGGAAGTGACTTGAAAGAAACCCGCTGGCTCGAGCTAACCTGGAGAGTAGGTTCTCTATTACTATGGGCTGTCCAATAATTGGAAAGTGGGAGAGGGAGAATTTTTAAAAATTTATACGTGACAATAAATAGACATAGTTCCAATTTGTTATATAGATGTGACATTTATTAGAGAATAATATGATTTATAAGTGACATGTCTCTCTCGACAACTTTATATAAGGCAAACCTAATATTCATAAACATACGAGTCTAACCTTTTCATGCCAATAAATTTTTTTTAGCCCAAACAGTAATTGGGCTCCTCTCGGCCCAGCCCATATGTGTTCTTGTAATCTATTAAAAACGTTATATATATATATAAATATATATGTTTTGCTTTTATTATTATTCACATTCTATCCTATAAATAGTTATCATTCGATCTTTATATTGTACTTTATGTGTTAAAACCAGCCTTAAATTGATTTTTTATCTATTGCTAATGGAATTGAGAATAATCTTTTTGATATTAAAATTTAGTTTCCTTTTACTTCTTTTATTTAATCTTAAAAATTTAGGTAATAATATTATTTTAATTTGTAGTAAATTTTTGTGAGCAAAATACCATGTAGAATGATAATTATACACATAATAGGGTATGAATAATAATAATAAAGTCGGGGTTCTTTGGTGCCATATTTCTAAAGCTGTTGCATCAACCATCTTCCATTTTGGCTAACGCAGAAGCACACTTATTACTTCAAAATAATCGACATAGGCTTTCTTCTTCGTGTCCGAGCATTTTCCAAGCCCATCCTCTATGAAAACCCTAGCCCAAATCTCATTGAACAATCCAACCGATTCTCCAACTCAATCTCAGCCTCAGACACCACACCTTCCTATCTAGTCCAGCCAACCGAAAGACTTGGCCCTAGATCCTAGAACTTGATCTCAAATCATAGCCAACTATTGCCAAGATCTAAACTCAAGTCTAGACTCGCGCGCTCTGATAGCCCCGTCCGTTCCAGCAAGTATAGACCATGATAGCTGTTTGCTAGTAATATTTATTTTAAATTATAGAGTATATCTCTGAATACATCCGACCAAATGGGCTCGGAGTGGTTTTGATATTTGTTTTGGTAAACGTACATGGATTTGTAACTACTCTTTTCGTTTTCTTTTTCCTTCAATAGAAAACCATTCATTCGCATCATCACCGTCAACCAACCACTGTCACAATGTCGCCATTATTGAATTATCTGTTAGTAGAATAACCTTACGAGTTAATAGCGTAAACGTATATATATATATATATTGAGCACTCCCCGCTTTCCTTTCTATTTTCTCGTCAAATCGATCATATCCGGAGATCCGACAACTCTTCAGGTAATCAACCCCATCTACCGCCCTTCTCTTTCGTCAAGTTCCCGTCTTTACGATCTCTGTTCTTTTGCGCTCGATACGGGTGATCTGTAGGTCTTAGTTTCGGCCATGGCTTCGAAGCGGATCTTGAAGGAGCTGAAAGATCTCCAGAAAGATCCTCCCACTTCTTGCAGCGCAGGTATCTCCTCCGATCTCGTGATTTCGTTGATCATGATCTTTTGGGGTTCAGATCTAAGGTTTTTCTTCTTTTTTCTACAATTTTGTTCTAGAATTACATGGAATTTGTGGAAAGATGAGTGCTTTTACCTAGATCTGTTGATTTTTCTTTGCTTCTCTCTTGTAGCTGATATATCTAATTAAAGTCATCTGGAGAAAATAAAATGAATGAATAAAAGTGTCATTTCAAATGTAGCATCGATTGGGTCCTTTTGTTCTTTTCTCCTTTCGTCTTGATCAGATGCTGTGCTAATGTCTTTCGGTGCTAGGCATGCAAAGGCGTAGCTTTTCTTACTACCTTTTCAGTATGAATTTCTTTTTTCATATTTCCTTTGTTGGATATAGGACCATGAAAGATTCATTTTTAGGAAAGCAGATGTAAGACAGTAAATGTATTGTTTTCTCTCTATTCCTGTTGAAATGATTATTTGCATGATGGGGATAAATTGTGATTCAGCATTCCTTGCGTAGGCACCTTGCAGCACGAAATTTATGTGCGTCCTCCTAGCTTTCTTGCCCATACCACTAAGATGTTCTACTATAGTGGGAACTGACCTGCTCTTTATATTGGTAAATATGTTGTACATCAGTGGTGTAATTTGATCAGATATATGCTAATTAGTCTTTTCTCAATCTTACTGATTTTCTCAACCGTTTTAGTTGACCACTTTGGTATTTATATCACTATCTCCTCTGACACCACCCATTAAGTTTCAGATTCACAGGGAAATTTATATAAATGCCCAGGGGCATCCATTGGGATGATTAACCTTGATCTCAGATAATGTTGTGGCCTTTTTCTTGTTAGTTAGCTGACTAAGGATAATTGACTTTGCTAGTTGCCAATTTCTTCCTAAAGTACTTGCAAAAAGTTCATGAAGTAAAATATCCCAATAACTAAGTCAAACATTGTAGTCCACTCATTTGCTTTGCTGCAATTTTCAAATGGTTGAAATCTTTCTCTATGAAGTAAAGAAGATAAGCGTAATCTAGTAATCATACTAGAAATGGAAATCATGATTAAGTTGTGATAGATATTTGCTTTAGTAGAGAAAGTTTGAAAAGAGTCCTATGTCATGTACACAGCTTGTTAGGAAGTTGTTGGTCCTTATGATCTATATCTGGAAATACTGGGAGTCCTTTTATATCGGTCCAGATGATTTCCTAGCTTTTTTAAGGGGAAAATATAGAAAGAAGGTCAATTAGGATTTCAGAGTACATGTCTGAGACAACTTTTATAGGACATAACTACAGGATGTGGTGGAACTAAGAAGTACTTATGTACAGATCATGTAGACGGACTTGTGTTAGAAACAAAGGCTCCTACCTATATTCAGTGTGGGCTATTAGGCTGCATAGATATGGACTTCATAATGTGATCTTACACATAGTTGTACCACTTTAGTGACAGTAAACTGCATTTTTTTTTTTTTTTGTCATTTGACAGGCCCTGTGGCAGAAGATATGTTCCACTGGCAAGCTACTATTATGGGTCCTCCTGATAGCCCCTATGCAGGTGGGGTCTTTCTGGTTACAATCCATTTTCCCCCAGACTATCCATTCAAGCCACCCAAGGTATTGGCAAATTAAGTTATCCTTCATCGATGTCGTTAAGCTTCTTTTCAATAGCTTGTGTCTAATAAAATGCTGTATTTCTTATACTTGAAGTGTAAATATTAGCCAGAAGTTTATGCCAATATTTGCTTGAACTGGTTTCCTCATACCTACATGCTATTCAACTAAACATGCCTGTAGAAACAAGCATATCCTTGTTGATTTTTTGTTTCTTCCTTTTTTGTGTGTGTGTGTGTGTGTGTGTATTTTTTAATTTTTTAATTTTTTAATTTTTGACAAAAGGCAAGAGCCCTGTTTCATTGAAACAATGAACATAGTGTCACAGTCAACATCCTTGTTGATTGTTTACAGTTGGTAATTGGTTTATTTTATCCTTTTTAGACTTGTCGCTTGGATTTCTTTGGAAAGTTCAGGCAGCTAATTTTATCTTCTATTCTTGGATATATCATGTTAAAGTTGAGTTTGCTTTCTGATTTATTGCATGCCATCATTTTGCTATGCGATGATGGCGTTCTTCATCTGCTACAATAGAAAGTACCACAAGATAACTACCTCTTACATGGAATTGTACATGTTATTGAGTGCAAGTCTGAAATCATTTATCTGATCTTCTATTCCCCTAAAATTTCCAACAATGATTTGATTATCAAGTTTTGTACCAAGACCAATTATGTTGATACAGTCCTATGAATATGTCTAGGTAAAGGAATGACCATGTAATGAATCAATTTTCTTCTGTCTCTATTAATATCTTCCTATGGGAATATCCTTCTTTCAAGAAGGGGTTTGTCAAATTTGCTCTTCCTTTCCCACTGTGATACCTCTCTATGTGAACTGTTTCATTTGTCACAATTGTTTCATGATGCGATTTCTGGTAGACATGTCTGAACTTTGGAACTGTTCTTTTGCATTTTATCATTGTTTGGTGCTATTGTCAACTTACTATAAATAAACTAATTACAAATTTTTTATTTCATCTACCTGTTCATCTCAATATTCTCATTTCAACAGAACTTTCTGAACATGTTATTACCAATTGGTGTTAACATTTACATCTAGAAAGTATCACTAACATTGAACCACCTAAAAAGGTTGCCTTCAAGGAAAGGAACATGTGACAATTACAAGGACATCGCAGTTTATCACCATGTGGTTCTTACATCTAACATTCCTCTGATAGTCCAATGCCTATGAACATAGCTTGGAGATATGGCCAGTTGATCTTTTCCTTGGTATACTTGATATCCTTTTCATTCCTGACTCCTATTCTTGAAAAATGTAGAAAAGGATTTTTGCTTGAAATAGCATACATACAGCAGCTTGGAGATATGACCAGTTGATCTTTTCTTCGTTATGCTCAATGTCCTTTTCATTCATGACTCCTATTCTTCAAAAACGTAGAAAAGGATTCTTGCTTGAAATAGCAGCAATACAGCTCTTTCTGCATTGCTCATATATGTAGGTTTAGGTTTTCTGATTATTAAGAGTATTGTTCTGTTCAAGGGACGTCTATCTAAGGAGGTACCACCAATACTAGTATATAGAAATTCCGTATCCAATGCCAAATTGAAAGCTAGGGAGAAACCCTATGCATAGGAGTGGGAGTGGTGGCCTTCATCTTATTAGATTTTAGAGGGATATCATTTTCCCACTAAATCTTCAATAGGGTAGCTCTGATTAATCCCCTCGTCACCGTAACTTGACAGTGTGCTGAGGGCCTCATAGCATGACACTTAATGCAGTTAGTCAAGGAGAGAGGATCCTAGCAATAGACTAGATGGAAGATTAGAGTTAGTGGAATCTTAGGTTACTTCTTGGTTCATTAAGTACTTTTAGATTTTTCCAACCCAAGGATTTTCCACCTGTGTGTTATCACATCTCAATCCCATGAAAGTTTTCCTCTGCGACAACACAACCTGCCGTATGGGAAAACAGAGAAGAAGTTGGGCAACAAAATGGCATAATGGTGAAAGGCTGAAAGTGAAACAAATGACATTCCAAATGCTGAAGGAAAAAAAAAAACTTCTCCCATCCATTCATTAATAATGCACATGTCAATCTAAGGTCTCTCAAGTTAGTTTATTCTTGTTTCCCCTCTACAGCATCACTGCATCCTCATTGCATTTCTTCACATCTCCACATAGTTAGCGAATGTATAATAGAGGTTGGGAGAGGAAAGCTGGTGTTGTCAACAATGCAGCCATTCCCATGACCCTGATAATAGTGACAAAATAATCATCTTTAAACAAGTTTACCTTCCGCATGATTAGAAACTTCTCTCTCCTTTTGCATGGGTATTTCACATGAATCCTCAAGCTTGGCTGCTACTCAGATACATATAAGTTTCTCAGACAATTGATTTGTGCATCAGGAAGAGCTTCAAATTTCTGCCAACTTCTATTGGAATTTGACTGTTTTCTTGCACATTCGTGTTAGCATGGAGAAAGGGGGATGAAGAACAGGGCTGTGGTGGGTGGGATGAGGGAATGAGAGCAATATAGAGGGGGAGAAGAAGGTCAAGTATTTTAACTTTTCTCTGCAAATTTATTGCTTTGTGGTTCAAACAGAGTTCAGGTGGAATGGGGTATGTAAAGCCTTACCAATAACCCATCTGTTGGAAGCTGGTTGGCCGATAGTCAAATTTTTTTATCCCTTGTTTGTCCAAAAGTCAGCCCTCAGCCTGCTGGGCCCTGAATAATCTAGGCCTATTCTTGCTTCAAACCTTAGATAGCGGAATACTTGGATCATTACTGCGACATAGCAATTTTACTATTGAGTGTTGAAGTAAGTGTTGAGAAATTTGATATTTTCACTATGAGCACAACTTTTGGGCACCATAATGCATGAAATGGGCGTGAACTAAAAATGACACTTCATCCTATAATTTTTGAAGTAAGATTTTTGAATTATGCAGGTCGCTTTTAGGACAAAAGTTTTCCATCCAAATATTAACAGCAACGGCAGCATTTGTCTTGATATCTTGAAGGAGCAATGGAGCCCAGCATTAACCATTTCCAAGGTTATTTCTTCTCTTTCATAGTTTCCTTGCTTTAGCTCTTACTACTAAAAAACGACAAGCATAAAAATATAATGGCTAAGCTTATCGTGGTCTATGAAAGACTTGCACGTGAACAGTTCATCGGATGATTGGAACAGAGTGCAATATCTTCGTTTAATTATTTATTGGATCCATTTCTTAGAAGGTGCTAGTTGTAGATTGGAGAATCAGAAAAACAGATGAATACTAACTTCTCTTTTAAAATAATGGTGGTTGTATAATCTTTTCCTGTTTCTGTTCATTCTTGGCATTTCCAGGTGCTGCTTTCAATTTGTTCTCTGCTGACCGACCCAAACCCAGATGACCCCTTGGTTCCGGAGATCGCTCACATGTACAAGACTGATAGGAACAAGTATGAGACTACCGCAAGGAGCTGGACCCAGAAATATGCCATGGGTTAGCACTGGCGTGGGATTGGAGACTGCTGATGCTGGCTTTCTTCCCTCTATGTCTTTAAAAAGTTAAAGGTCTCTGTGCTGCTGTGTTGCTATTAGGTGTAAGATTTGCCTGTTAAAACTCTTTAACACTATTCCATTGAAGGGCTGGGAATGGCCTCAATCCTGCACTCCCAAAAAGAATTAAGGAGAAAAAAAAAAAAAAAAGGCGAAAAACTTATCGCAGCTATCAATTATTAACATCGGGATTTGGTTCCTGGACCTCTCTGGTTCTCCCTCCCCTCTCTTGTTTCTGTGCTAAATTATCTCGTGGAAAAGCCAAAGGCAAATTAATGCTGGTTCAGTGCATGTAAGTGGATGAGCTGCATATCTCTGCAGCCACCTGTATCGCTTTGTCCGCCCACGTCTGCTTGATGCATTCTTGTGGTTTATCCTCTCATTGATTACTTCTCAGCAATTACTCGTGATGTCTGTTATGGATTCCATGTTGTCGTCTGGACCCAGGATGAGTTCTTGTAGACTTCCAGCCATGTATCTATCTATCTATCTATCTATCTATCTATCTATCAACATGACTGAGAACTTTGACCTATTTATGTGTTATAAACCGCTGCTGTCTCGAGTAGTTGCTTTCATGCATTTCTTGCAGCCTCTTGGATGAAATATTGTCTTTCTTTTATTCACCCATTCACTACTAGAGTTACTCTTAACCTTATATATACTCTTCTATTCCTACTACTTGGTTAGATATTGCTATATCTCCATGGCCACACTGGCTCTGTGCAATCTTATTCAAGTCCTTGCAACAACTTAGATCACGTCAGTGTGACAGTATAACACTGTTATTAGGTATAGTGCGACCACAGCTGCATGCTGTTACCACCATCACCACCACCAATCCTTTCTGGGGGAAAAAAGCTGGTCATTTTAAAATTGTCTTCTTTTACAGTCTCAATAGTTTACTTTTGAAAACTAATCAGATGAACAATTTATTTAAAAATTATTTAAGAGGAATAGATAACTGATAGTTATAACGCATCCACGCTCCCCAAAAAAAAAAGAGATAAATATCCTATAATTACTTTAAATTTTGATTTATTCGGCAGAAAACACCAGGAAAAGTGTGTTCCATTATGGCAACGTCACCATTGTCGAGGATATATATGAGAGAGAGAGAGAGAGAGAGAGAGAGAGAGAGAGGCCCACTAATAAGTAATAAATAGTTGGGTTTTCTTTATGCTTTGCTTCCTAGTCCTTTAGAACAGTGATGTGTGTTTATATGTCCCTTTTATTTCTAATATATTTCTATTAATAAAACAAAAACAAATTCTTATTTACATGTTGGCCCCTCAAAAAGTTTATCTTTTTTATTAAAAAAACCTTTTATTGGTATATTTTTTACGGTAATAAGTTAGAATTTTGATTTAGAAAAAGACGGAAAGACCTTTGACTAAAAGAAATGGATGCAGACAAGAATATGACATGTTTTTTTAAGGTTAAATTGTGATAGTGAGTTTGATTTTAGGAGTATTAATATAAAAAAACAAAGTTGTTTGAGGGATAAACATGCATTTCAAGTGCAATTGATGCAACCGTAGACATCAAGAAAATTTACTTGAAGATTCTAAATGATAATCTTTTCATCTGGTTGGACTTTTGAGGTATGATATTTTTCTATCTTTTTTAAAGAAGGTCAGAGACCCTATTTCATTAGAGACATAAAGTGATACCATTTTTTTGATAATTTTCTATTTGCAAACTAATTTAAATCATTTAAACTAATGGTTGATTAATAACCCATAAGCCCATGAAGCAACAATGATTAACCAAGGGATTTTATTAATCCAGTTTGTGCTTAAGTTTGATTAAGAGTGTTAGTTGTCCAGGTACCATAGTTGGATCTAATTATTCAGATAATTTTTGGGGTTGACTATATAACGGTTAAGTAATGAAACCAATAGTTTGTTCTCCAGCAGTAATCTAATTAATTAAAAAGCTTAATTATGAACTTTCCAGGCAACAAAATTTTCTAAGTATCCCTCATTTGGAGGACTTAGTGGAGCTCCATCATGCTTGTGTTGGATTCTCTTAACAAATGGCAACTGCGTTTATTCTTAGACTGCATTAAATGCGACGGGTTTACTAATAAGGTGTAGGATGGCTGTCTTAATTAGCCTAATCTTTGTTCATCTTGGACACTAATACAAACTAATTAATTTTGACCATCTTAATTACGTCCAAGGGCTATTCTAAAGAGAAGTGTGGCCGAGACATGGGTATATAAGTCAACCTCAGGGCCTTGCTATCCTAAAAGTACAACATTTGATGCAAATTGCTTAGAAATCTTGCATTTTTTTCCTTCTTCTTTTGTTTGGTCAACTCAGCACCAGTGCATGATCCAGTTCAAGTCGCCGCAGTTTGATAGATTGTAGTAGATGGTTTTGTTTGTTTGTTTGTTTGTTTTCATCACGAATTCTAACACTATTTCTTTAACTATAAATTATGTTTAATTTAAGGGAATTCTATAGTTTATACCCTGGCTTTTGTTCTTCGTTAGTACCATTAGCATTGTAATGCATGAGTATTTATTATTCAACACTTATATTTAACTTTTACTCTTTCAAATATTCTAAGTTATTTTAACATGACTGTTACTATTACCTAGTGTTAACCCTCTATACATTAGAGTTAATATCTGATGAATTAATTTTTCGCCATAGTACTACTATATGATCTATTTCTTAAAAGAATCGGACATTTATTCAAATTATATATCAAGAACATCAAATGGTTAATAAACTTACGTAATTAAATTAACTTATTTGGAAAAGAAAAAAAAAAGCTCTGGGAAATTAAGGCAAACTAATTTATAAAAGTTCTTTAATTTGAGTAACAACTTACAAGAGTGATCTTGGACTATACGGTGCTATAGGAAAGTCAAAGCCATGTAAACCTCCACATCCGGGAAGAAGACGAAGGAGGAGGAGGAGGAGGAGGAGAAGACTTCTCCATGTGTCACGTGCCACGTAGTATTAGTTGGTTTAGGTTTCAACGCCTTGGGGTTAGCTTCTTATTAGTCCCTACATATCTAACTAAGGTAGCAATTAATTGCACAATTATGAATATATATTTTATGATCAAGGAGAAGGTGTGACTTAATTAATTACCTATCTTTTGTCCCAGCTTATATACTCATGATACGGAGAATTTATTGCCCAAGACTTCATGGCAATATATAACTTTATCTAGTCGAAGGTGCTGCTGGTTGTGAGTTTATATATATATTATATATTATATAGTATATAATTCTGACATGATCTTGCCATTTGAAAGAATCGCCACTTGCCTAATTTATTTTTACTACATCGTCGTTTTATTTAATTTTGATGAAGATAACTGGGATACAAGTGAAATGGGTCAGGATTCGAAGCTGCCCAAGCGCATATTTGGTTCGTGGTTCGAGTCAATGTATACCGATACATTAATCGTGCATATATAACTGTACTGATCACGCTAGTAAATCTTATAATTTTACTATATTATTTCAATGCAATTAGAACTGTCGAATGCTTATTATTTCTGAAGAACCTCTTAAAAAATATTTTTATTATAAATATATATACATATATCAGAGGATAAAATAACAAAAAAAAAACTAGTAGAAAGACAAGCATCATGTGTAATTTTTATATCAGTCCATACTACAGGATTAAGTTAACCTGGACAACGAAATTAAACAATGCTCCCAAGTCTATCATCATCATCATCTACCCAAGTTTCAATCTTATCTACTCCACGCCGTAGCCATGCATGAAATATTTCATGTTCTACCCACTAAGGTTATATCTACTAAACTACTACTACCGTAGATTTGCCATCAATCAAAGTGAAGAAGAACAAAAAAACTAACATAATATACTAACAGTAATAGTAGATATTGACCACTAAGAAATATAACTTAAGTTTACGTTGAATAATTACACACGATCTAGCCATTTGTATAAATTATAATGCAAATGTGAATAAAGCATGCATGCATGCATGCATGGACGTGTTTGCATGAGACTACGTGTCGGAACTCTCTCTGAGTTTGCTTACACGTCATTTTTAGTTTTATCTTATCACAATCATTCTCTAATTAGGAATCGAATAGAATCACAGGTACCATGCATGCGTCCGGTATTTGAGACAAAAAGTAGTTTGCAACGTAAGCTTCACGATATACGATTTGACTTGATAAACCGCATATGAGTGGACATTGTGATGTGATCCTTAATTAGTTTATTTAATTTAATCTAACTCATTAAGAGTTGCTCTTCGGAACTTGTGTTTTAGACTTTTATGAGTAGAGACTAGAGAGACACACTTTGATGTGATCCTTGTCATGCCCTGCTATTGCCTCATCACGTACGAAGTTTTAGTAACTTTAGTTGTGCCAAATTGAATTTATTCAAAAGCAATTAATCTTGAGCACTAGCTTTTAGTCCTACAGATTCTTTGAGATCAAATGAAGATTTATCTCGGAATCAACGAATATTTATTATAATTTCTTTGATGGAAAAAGAATATGGTGTTTGATGTTAAGTGTTCTAATAAAACTATGGAATAATAGGGTGTTTGATTGTTGAGATAAGAGATACAAATAATTAAACTAATCTTATTGTCCTTCTCTTTCTTAGTTAATGTAGAAAGATAGGACATAAAGTTAAAATTAAATATAAACTGTAATTTTCTTTTATAAAATATAATTTATAAAATATAGATACTATCACAAATGAATAGTTTATATCAAAGTGTTTTCATTATAAATATATTCTGTATTATCTATAGTTACATTACAATTTGGTAATATATTCTAATACATTATTGTCCATGTATATTATAGTCATATTATAATTCAGTAATTTTATATTTTAAGAGAGTTAATCATAATTTGAAAAAGTTAAATGAGTGAGATATCTCATCCAATATAAAATTAAAGATATTAGATAAGTGAGATTTATTCAGTTTATCTTGAATAATTCCCGCTTATTCAAAACAACCAAACAAACATAGGCTAAGAGGGGGTGTCTTAAATCTTGCAAGATCTTGAGAGAAAGATATTTATTAGTTAATCTTATTCTTCTTTAAACATAAATTCATTAGCTAATCAGTAAGATGAATTAATTTTAGGACTTGTAATAATTCATATTTTAATATCTATTATACTCAGACCTCATAGGACCAAGGTAAAATTATGGTTAGTGATTGTCCTCGTAGCTCCAAAATAAAACCAACAACTAACCGCAGAAGCATTAGGAATATTCTTAATAGCTAGTTAAATAGCCCAAATCTAGTAAGATTAAGTAAATAAGTATATATATGAAAGTGGTTAAGATATAATTAAATATATATTTTTCCCATTATCTCCACCCTGGTAGTAGAATTGGGCCTTTTGGCGCCAAACGTCTCCCTAACGACTCGGTCAAAGCGTCAGACGGTCGATTTCGCGCCATTTTAGGCACTCGACCGTTAGGCACGTGACTGGGAGCTGGCATAAAGGTATGGTCACCTCCGGTGCGAACACCTCCCGTAGTCAACCGTGGCAGCAGACCAGTGTCTTTTTTTTTTTTTTCTTTTTCTTTTTCTTTTTTAATCTCTCTCTCTCTATCCTAAGTCTTAAAATGGGGGTTTGAACACAAGGAATCCATTGTACGGCTCTAGTATTATATTATATAATGACTCAGTGAGTATAATATTAGCTTCAACCTTGAGTCCCATATGCCTACACGACCGTTAGCTAGGTTCAAAATCTAATGTATTAAAATAATAGTGTAGCACTAATTTTAAGTTCGTGCACACGAGTGGTGCCTTTAAGTAAAGCCTTATAACTAGTAGCTAGTTTTTAGAAGGGCATATATAAATGCAAAAGAAAAGGAATGAGAAAGCTCAAAATGTGCATTAATATATATATATGAGGATGACTTTGGGTAGTTTGGCAATGAAACGAAAGACAAGAAGACGAGCCACAACAAAAGGCTGAGCACCACCCACTTACTGAGATATCCCAGTGGACGATGACGTGGCCATTGCCTGGTCTCCACGTGGGAGGGGCCAAGGAGTGAGCTGGGCTTGTCCAAGCTCTCTATGCTCCCTCTTGGTACCATGCACGAGAGATCATTTCATATAATATTCATATATTCACAGAGAAAGAGAGAGAGAGAGAGGTGAAAAAAGAATGAGAGCACTAGTTTGCATGTCTTCTGGGAATTGTTTGATCCCTTTCTGTATTATTAGCATCAGTCCAGACCCAGTTGGAACTTGAGCTTACAGATATCGTCGTCTCCTTTTTGTCACGCCTCTTAATTAGCATATATATATATATATTCTTTCTTTCTTTCTTCTTCTATTTTTACGTGCTAGATTACATTTACATGAAAGTTTAATTTTGTATGTGTATTTATCTTATCAGCATAAGTTTGCAAAGTGACAATAGAGTGCACCGAAGAAAAGGCATGAACCATCGTCACTAGAGTTTTTAACCAAACTAGCCTATTTCCATATTTTATTTAATTGAAATGGACCACACTACAAACTTATAAGTAAAATGTTAAATTTATCATCTCATTTTCTTAGTGAAATATTGATACAGTTGAAGTTTTACTAACCGGTAGTCTGTCTATTTGGGCATATCATATCTCATTACGAAAATAAGAAAAGAAATTATAATTTAATCCAAAGAAGCGAAAAAATATATAAAAATAAAGTTTAGAAATTTATAATCTTACATTCAATTATTTCTTGCAATCAGAAAATATATCTTTATAAAAATATTAAAAAATCTACCAATTGGAATGGCATTACGACTCCACAAACCACAGTGAGTAGCGATATTTTTTTATTATATTTTGAGAAAAATATTGAACTGTTCGTAATTTTCTCAAAAGTAAGACACTAGATTGTAATATATTCAGTATTTTACATAGAAGATAAACGTTTTGAAGATTAAATAAAATTTGAGAGAGAGAGAGAGAAGGATAGTCGGGTTAAAAACTCACATCACTACAAAGAAAATTGACCAAAAAAAAAAAGACCAGGGATAATAATACACGGGAAAGAAGTCAAAAGAGAAACAAATTAGTAACGTACTCTAACTTCGACATCTCTGAAGATCTCAGAGATGTGCATGCATGCATGCATGCATCTATGCATTTACATGTGACATCTCGCCCTTTCTTGCCAACATTAAAATCATGCATCTTCCCAAATTCGCATGATATATATATATATATACTGCGGACCTAAGAGAGAAATGTAAAACGCTTTTACAATATAATTATATTTAATTTTTTAATTAGTGTGTATAATTTTTTATAGTCGATAAATAATATTTTATGTACACTAGAGTTTTATTTTTATATATATTAGAAAACTAGATATAATTAAATTGTAAAACCTCGGAAATCTAGGACTTAATGTGGAGCTGAGATTATACTAAGGGCCACGTCGTCGTGGGTTTACTTTGACGAAGTTGCTATCGTGCGCTTGCTCCACGTCCGACAGAATCTATCTAATCTAATCTAATCTAATCTAATCCAATCCGTTGCCCGGCCACATGCGTTCGACTGACGCGCGTCCTCCGACTCTTGGTGGTTTGGCGGCCCAAGGACGACCAGCTCCGGTCAGCCACCGGCTACCAGTAAGTGGGAAGGGTGTGGGTGCCACAGCGGGCCCCACGTGGCCTTAAATTTCCGCGACAGCTCCCGCACGATCCGTTTGCTAATCTTTTTAGTCTTTTCGGTGTCCGCTTTTTCATTTAGCCTTTTAAGTTCGAATAATTTGATAACATATATATATATATATATTCCGTACGTTATATGGTTTTTATATTTAAAACGTGGCACATGAGAGTAGCCTATTACTGGTAGATACCCTAAAATCTTATGCCCTTCGAAATTAATGTACTTAAGTGCTATTAGTATATATATATATATACACACACAGAAAAGATGAAAGATTTATACAGCCTTGCAATTAATTAGGACGAATAAAAACTTATGTTTACTTTAATTCATTCGAGCGTCAGGATCATTAATGCAGTCAAGTGCTTAGCTCTCTCCAGTCTCCACCTCTTTTTGATGAATAAGATAACCACTATAATATTGGCTCAGATTGACCACCTAATGACTGCGAGGGGAGCAATTAAGAGTATAATAACATTAGAGAGATGTGCTCAAAATAATAATAATAAATACTATTCTCTCTCTCTTTTTTTAAATTATAATTTCTTTTTAATCTTTTATATTTGAAAAAAAAAATTAAAGTGAATTTGTTTTCTTTATATTTTGGTGTACTTTTAATTTTGGTCTTAGGGATTGAATCCATTGGAACGAATAAAGCTCTACATCCCTAAGTTTACATATGCCAAAGAGACCTTTATGTTTTCGATAAATCAATTGCATTGCCTTGTAATTTACAACTTTAATTGGGTTTTGTATTACCCAATACGATTAAAATTATATTCTCTAGGTGTCATGCCATTTACATTGATTAGTGCATATGATTGGCACAGTAAGTGAGGTGCAAAGATGGTCATGCTGAAATGCATTTATTGTAGCTATAAGCTATGCGATTATCCACTTTAAATAAATTTGAGATGATAAAATGGCTTAAATGAGCATGCTTTGTTTAATGAATAAAATAGTTCAAAATACATAGTGTAAAGAGAAAATAAATTTTAATTTAAAATACAGATATGTAAATATATATTTAACCCTGCAATATGAATCCACTCCTCAAATGTGCATTGGATGAGTGTTTGATAAACTAAGTAGTATTTGGCCTATTCAACTACGAACTTTATACAATTGAAACTTAGGTTTTGTTTGGTTCGTGCATAAATTTTTTTTAAAGATAACTTTATGCACATTTATAATTTTACTGACATTTTATTGTTTGGTTGTAAGATGTAATGATTATTTTAAATAATTGTATGTAGAAATTTGTATTTAGATACTGGTTACGAATAAGTATGTCAATTGTAACTTAGAAACCGTGCATAACTTTATCACACCTTGGACTTATAATAATATTTTGTTCATAACTTGATTTATCTTATTTAAATTTGATCAAAATATGCATGGATGTTTAGTTGCAAAATATATTCAAATGAGTTATAATTTAGGACTAAATATCTGCTTATGCATGAATCAAATGCCACATAAATTTTAATTTAGTGATCAGTCTGAGATTCGAATTCAGAAACTCTTATGCAATACAATATGAGCCATTATAATCAACTGAGTACTATCCAATTAGTGGAATTTATATTCTCATTATATATATATGTATATATATATGGAGAGAAAGGCAAGAAAGAAAAGGAAATGGGAAATTGGAATAGGGTTTTGTTTCTTAGCTGGAGAAGAACATCTAGGGTTTGATGCTCCATTGACTTATCCTTAATGTGGCTCTTTTTCTAGGTATTACCCACTAATGGCCATAAGACGTCGCCGTGTTTTGTGGGGTTCGACCAATAGCCACCATTTCTTGTCGAACTCGGTGATCACTCACCACCTGTCCCTTGTGACTCGTCTTATGCATCCATGCACATTACACCACTTAATTATTTATTCTAACCAAAGCATCCATTATTAATTCTACCCTAATTTGCACAACCATACAATTTGGGATTCAATTTATAATTTCATTAATTCACGAGGACCGAGATGACGAACCTTTTGGAGCAATTCCCAACTTATTTCTCCTTCGTTTTTCACCCAACTCATTATCCCAAAGTGTTATCCAAATCCCTAGTCCGTTAATCCGCCAACAAATTACAATAAATTTTACCCAAAAAATATATTAAATTGATGAACGGCCAGGTCGTACGGGTTAATAAAATTTGGATGCCTTAATTATTATCATGGTTTGGATTATTGTCTGTATGTTTTCAACCATTTGGAAGAAGTGTTCCGCAGTATGATGCTAGACGATAAATATATTCAATTCAACAAAGTTATGAGGTTTTAATTTATTAATTAATATCCGCTAAGATAGTCGGTCTAATTTTCATTTTAATCCCAGTTCTATGTATTGGGATTAAGGGAGAAGGAAAAGTTAGACCGGCGTGGAATATTATTTGTTTTCATTAATATGGTGTTTAAGATATATATATAGAGAGAGAGAGAGAGAGAGAGAGAGAGGGGGGGAAGAAGGAGATGAGAGAGAGAAACAAAATCCAGGCGGCTAATTTTGATTTTTTGTACGATGCGTCGTAGGAAGCGACAGAGAAGGAATGTTTCTACCCCTTCTCGCTCCCCACTCTCACCTTTCACCTCACGCAACCAATCTCTCCTTCAAAGCTTCGGCTATTTTTCTCCGTCGGATTTAAATCATACGGCCGGGATCTCCTTCCTGTCCTTTTACGGACAACTTGGACTGCGGCATATCCATCCAGGGAGAGTGGGTGTTCCTTTTGGATTTTAGCAAATTGGTCCCCCTCCCCCCCCCCCCCACCCGCCCAAAAAAAATCATACACCCTCCAATGAACTCAAAATTTTTGCGTGGAAAAAATCTGGTCCGTCCGATGGGTCGCTCATGATCTCCACTAAATATTTGGCGTCCCCACCGTATGATTGCCTCTAATAACTGGGTCCTGTTTGGGGATCACGGTACGTCACAAACGGACGGGCGTGATGCGAGATACGGTGTGGTATCTATTTGAAAGATACGCTTCCAATACGATACGATATATACATATTATATATATATATTTTTTTTTCTTTGGCAGCAAACCGACGCAAATGCACGACGCGGCCTCTAAGTACCCCAAACTTTAATTAATTAATTAATTAATTTAAAAATATCAGCGCCCTAAGACCAAGCGCTGCATGACCTGCATCTTTATACTTACCAACACGAATTCCAAGGAGAGGGGTTCTGCGTTCGCGTTTACCATAATGCCCTCGAGGATAGGAGAAGACTCTCTTTTAGGTGTTTTGTACACGTCAGCAGCTCATGGGAGGCAGATGGGGGAGTGGTAAGGGGAGGTGAATTACTAGGAGCCGTACAAGTGACCACAGTAAAAAAAATATAAATAAATATATATATATATAAGTGATATAAAGAAATTAATAAAGATGGGTCCAGGAACAGCTGTAAGAGATAGTTTACAAAGTTAAATGGATTTTAAAATTACTGCGGTAATTAGACGAGTTTTGTTTATCAATACAGCTGTGGGTTTGATTGGATCGGGAGTTGTGATGCACGGTGGTAATCCACATGATTGCAGTAAGACTGGGAGATTTATATGTGGCTGGCACGGTTAGCAACGATGTGCTCCTTTGATGTCCTAATTTAAAATAGGGTTGGTAAGTGTTAGGAAACTTTTATTAGTTTTCTTTCTAGGCAGTTAATTCTACCACCACGAACTGAAACGAAAGATTGGAGCAAACCTGGTAAGAAAGGAAAACAGACAGAGCGGTTAAACGCGAGAGATTTGACCGTAATTAGTATTTCGTAGGTCACGTGACCGGAACCTCGCCGACCGTTTTACTGTCCGAGTCAGCAGGCCGGAGTGGTCCCATCTGCCAGGTGTCAGGAGGGTACTGGTCCACAACCCGGATGCGGCGGTTCGTGGCGCTCAAAGAGAGCTAGTAAGAATCCACCGGGTACCGCTGTCTTCTCTAATGTTTTTTTTTTTTTTTTTTGAAAGAAAAGAATTAGTGAAAAAGGGTAAATTAACTGGGGGGGCAGAATGGGAAATGAGAAATTATAAGAGAGAACAAAATTAGAAACTAAAAATAAACTTGATGCTTGCTAGTCGAGTTTCCCGAAATCGGCTGTTGGGATCCTATAAAGTAGGCAGTGCGTCCCCAGCCTACAGCAAAGCGCAATCCCAATCCTCCTCCCCACCTCTCTCTAAACCTTGTGCTCTTCTCTCTGTCTCTCTCTCTCTCTCTCTCTCTCTCTCTCTCTCTCTCTCTCTCTCTCTCGAGCTCACTTGCTTCCATTCTGTGCAGCGCTATAGCCTGCAGTGGTAGTACTACGGCCATCTCCGCAATCCTTTACCTTTCTCTCACCAAGGTGAACTTCTACCTTCCTTTATTAAGAGCTCTCCCTCCTGTACTCCGAGTTTCTCTCTTCCTCCTCTTTTCTTTGCTGGGATTCTTTCTCCCAGCTAGTTTAAAGGGGCTTAAAGGTGGCATTTTTCTTTGTTTTTTTGATGGGTTTATGTTATTTTTCTTTAGAACAAGGGAGAAGAGAGTCAACAAATGCAAAGTAAGTGATTGGGACGATGATGGATGCGACGTTCCTGTTACCCATCAAGCGGACGGAGCACGTCGACGTGACGGCGAAGCCCCTCCTGTCTCCCTCCCGGCAGCGGTCGGGTAACCACCGCTCCGGAGAGGTCACCAAGTCCGCGGTGGGCCCTCGCACGGTGAGGATATTCTGCGACGACTACGACGCTACCGACTCCTCCGGGGACGAGGAGGAGACTGCCGACCGCCTGCGCCGCCGCGTTCGGCGATATGTGCACGAGATCCGGTTCGAGCACCGCCCATCGAAGTCCGAAGCGGCGGCTAAGGGGAAGCCAGCGAAGGAGGGGGCAGGCGGAGGGAAGAAACGGAAGCAGACCGGCGGTGGGGCCGCCGAGGAAGGTGGGGCCCCGAGGTTCCGCGGCGTGAGGAGGCGGCCGTGGGGGAAGTACGCTGCGGAGATCCGCGACCCGTGGCGCCGGGTGCGCGTCTGGCTCGGGACGTACAACACGGCCGAGGAGGCCGCCAAGGTCTACGACAACGCCGCCATCGAGCTCCGCGGCCCGGACGCCACCACCAATTTCTCCCGTAACGCTAAACCCCCAATTACTCCCCCAAAGAAGAACCTCTCCGACACCAACCTCTCATCCTCCGCTGGATACGACTCCGCCGAGGAGTCGCATAACCTCAACTCGCCCACCTCCGTGCTCCGCTCCACCTTCGGCGAGAAACCGAAGGAGCAGCCGAAGGAGATGGATGAGTCGGGCGGTATGCTCACTGCCGGTGTCGGTATCCACGACGATTTGGACTTGGGCGAGTTCGGGATTTACGAGGACTTGCCGATGTACAACGACTTCCTCGATTTCGGTGTACCTGAGCCAAGGATATTCGAGGACCCGGCCCAGATCGGCTTCCTCGCCGGCGACTTGAATGACGAGTGGCTCGGCTCGACGTCGACGTGGCAAGGGGACGATTATTTCGAAGACATCTGCGATTTATTCCTCGTCGACCCTCTCCCCGTCGTCTGAGTTTAAGACGACTCTGCGGTGCCTCGTTCACCGGACGCCGATTAATCGGCTGATTTTGTAGTGGCGGAGTGTTTTTATTTTTCTTTTTAATTTATTTCGTTTTTTAATTTTATTGATCCTGTAGCTTCTTCCTCCTGCTTCCCTCTTAATACCTCCGTCAGTTAACGGTGACGGAGCATCACCTCTCTCTATAGTGTTCCTCTTTTCTCACTTTTTCGCAAGAAAAGTATTGCTTCTAATATATCTATTTTATAGGAATTAAAATTTTGTTTGTACATTTAATTATTTTTTAAAAAAAAAAAACTCGGACAGCAAAATAATGGACACGTGGCCACAAATCACGGGTCTTGCTGGTGGTTCTCCAGGCTGCTCGAGGGGCCGTGATTTCCTCCTCTCGCAATCCAACGTCTTGGTTCTTGAGACGAAAATTATCTTAATAATAAATAAAATAAAGTAAGTGCAATTAAACTCGATTGGCAACTTTGCAGAAAGGCCCAATAAGCCTCTCTCTCTCTTCTTTTTTTTTTCTTCTTGTGTGCAAAAAAGCCCACTCAAGATTCTCGCTCGCCTGACAAAAGTAGTATATGGGATTAAGTAAAAGTTAAGGGGGGGATGGATTTTACTACGGTGGCGTGGGATTATTAGACGCAAAAGCTGGCTTTGGGTAGGTAATAACTTTCCTTGGGGAAGTAGTGTCAGTCAGCCAAAGAAGAAACGGGTGGGTGGGGTGGGGTGGGGTGGGGGGCGTGGCCTGCAAAATTTCTTTCTGTGGGGGACTTTATTGACTACTGCCCGTGGGCAAGAAGGGCTCTTCTGCAAAATTCCCGAGCTAAATAGGATCCATTGAAGTATATATATATACCTTTATTTATCTTATCTATACCTTTGTCTCTCTCGTGGAGTTGCTACAAAAGATGGCCTCCTCTGTGTGTCTATTCTTTTGGAGCGAGCTCTTTATATGGGCATGGCTTCGTGCGAGAAATTTCCAAAAGAATCCTCGCTCCCTATCTTTATCGCAAAAGGGTCCCTCTTTTTAAAGCTTAAAAGCAAAAGTGGATCAAGGCACGTGCGGAGCACGTGTGGTTCTACTCTCTCCACTTGAAAGTTCTCAAGTTTCACTTCTTCTTCTTCTTCTTCTTTTTTTCCCTTCTTTTACTCAATAAAAATTGGCTCACTCACCATTGCTGTAAGAAATAGAAGAAAAGTTTCACAAAAGAAATAGGGCTAATGAGGCCCACTAATTAAAAAACTTAGTACTTTGTTCACAAATATTATGGTACTTGAAGCTTTGCAGAGGGCTTCCTAAGTTTATTAGGTAGTTTCCATCAAAAACTCTTCTTTTAGATGTCCACTCAATGTACTACTCTGTAGGGAAAGCAATCAAGGGAAAGAAGGCAAACAGAACGTTCTTAAAAAAAAAAAGCCATCTTTGGAGCTTTCCCAAAATTGTGTACTCTCTGGTTTCAAATAGTTTGACTTAGTTTTTGTCAAATTATGTCACTCTTTAGATCATGGTCAACAAGAATGAGATTATTAAAAAAAACAATAATTTGATCAAGTTTTTATGTGGTTTTTCGTATGTAAATAGTACTGCTCTTATTGAGATGTCAGACAGAGGCATGTTTAATTAGCATGCACTTAGATGTCAGAGAGTGTTGTACCAGGGTTGAGACCATAATAATATTTTCCAGCTAAAGTTCATAATGAGAACAAGACTTATGATAAAAATGCCCATGAAGTGTAATCATGTATGCTTTAATCAGACATAAGCAAGCAAAGTTTGCTAAACAAATGGGCCTGGTATGCTCCAGGTAGCTTGGAAGTACTGAGATTATAATGATCATCTGTGGCTTTTGTCTGGGTTTGGCTTTAGATAATTAGTAGGTTGGAGTTACAGACCTATAGATTAATTTAATCAGAAAGAGCTGCAAAAGTTACAAGGCTTTCCTAACTCATTATTAACCATAGCTCCTGTGAAATTTGTGAATGGAATTAGAAAACTATTGAGTAGTAGTGAAGCAAAGCAACCTCTCCACACTTCATTGTCTGATAAATAAGATGATTTTATTGAGATAAGCAAGGAGCACAGATGGAATACTTTTGGCCCCCTGATACTTTCTGATCCTATTACCCCCTTTTCAAATATTTAGAAGTGGACTTCACCTTGATAGGGGGACCATTCAGAGATCCTCCTCCATAGTGACTAGAGTAAGAAATAGCTCTCTGAGGAACAAATGATAAGAACCACTTCTGTTGCCATAAGTGCATCAGAAATTAAAGATATTAAATCTCTTTTAAATAAACTCAAACAAAGTTGCAAGAAGTTTTCTTTCTCTTTTGCCTTCTAAGAAGACTTTGTAAGACCCAGCAGTTGGTTGATTAAAGGGGTTAGAAAGTAGTGATAGGGAGTTTGAACTAAAACTGAATGCCAACAAAGTGAATGAGTACATCTACACACATCTTGACAGTGTGAAGACAAAATAATGCAGATTAGAGTATAATTAAACCTTGAAGACAAAAGGGTCATATTTCTTTTTTGGACTGGTGTTGCTCAAAGCTAGCCCAACAAAGAATCTATTTGACCTCAATCTTGTTTTGGAACTTAAACACACTCCTCTCCCATTAAGCCTAAACTTAACCATCAAAAGCTCTTCAGCCCAGATATATATATATATATATTTTTCCTTCTGTGGGGGTCTTTTGGCTCCTCCTCTTTCTACACCTGACAAAATCCTAACCCCATGTAAGGTTGCTTTCATCAACTGCTCAGATGACTAAATTGCCCCTAATCTCTGTCCTTGTTTGCAGAACAAAAGGAAAACAAACCCTATAAGCTCCAAAAACCAAGTTAACCTTTTCTTGGGCTTGTCACCTTATACCATGCATCTATCCCTTTCAAACTCCTGCATTAAAGATACACTAGGGATTACATAGGCCTAGTATTCTCATATATATATATATACACACACACACACACACTAATTTAATTAGCCTACTGTCTTGTAATATATATATATATATATAAGAGTAGCCATACCTGCATGTTATATAGAAAAATCTGGGCAAGAATTAACCTAATTGAGTGATATGATCACAGACTGTGAGTTCTGGAACCAGGGTCTGGAATCTGAAATTACCACTGGAATCTTACCCTTATCCTGAGGTGGCAGGTAGCAATGGCAGAGTAAAAATAATTAAATAAAAATTTGTGAGGCTAAGTTGTGGTTCCCACTTCCAAGGGAAGCTAGCAGATTGAGTTGAGCCTAACGGCCATTCTGATAAGAGTAGACTGGTAGGAAGGAAGATAAAACTTTTGCGTTGGGGTGGGCACTGTGTGACTTGGGTTTGGGTCCAGTTAGGTCAACTGCTGAGGAGTAGCCCCTTCTCTCTCTCTCTCTCTCTCTCCCCCACCACCACGACCAACTTTTAAAGCAAAATATTAATCTTTCTAAGGTTTCCATACCATAATGAGAGAATGTTAGTTAAATCACTTGACCCAAATTTCTTTTAAGTTTTTCATCTTATTTTTTTGGTGATAAGTAATAAATCAAAATAGAATATAGAGATAAAGAGAAGTAGGGAAGAGTTACGCACGTGGGAAATAAAAATACCGGTATTTTTGTGTACAAGAGGCTCCACGTGTCAGTGCAGGGAAGTGTGTCAAATAAGAGGAGGGAGGACCCCACCGCGGGCATCCGCCATTAACGTTCATTTGGCGGTGTCGTTGAGCTTACAGAAATAAAAGTAGATAGCGATGGGCCTCAACCTCAAAGCCCTTTCACCTACCGACAACTTGCCGTGATGGTTGGATGCTGGATATCATCTTTTGCTCATAAGCGTGGTGGAGAGCCGTACACCCCCCTCCCCACCCCAATATCCAAACTCCACTCTGCTGTCAAATTTAATTTAATTTTTTATTTTTGAAAGAAAGAAAGTATAACAAAAATTATAGACGAGATAGAGCGTACCTGCTTGACTAATTCGACAGCATTACAAGTATAACAATATGAGCTTTAAAAGGCTCAACATTCAATTGAGTCCACTGAATATAACAAAACATATTAAGACCTAATTTGAGAATCTGCGAGCAATAGAGCCATCTATTACATCCATAAGAAATTCCATTTTTAGAACATAGCAAATTTTTTTTCTTTCTAAAATAAGGCAAAGCTGTGACGGATCCTAGTAAACCCAGATGGAGCTGAAAGCGTCCGCACGTAGATGTTGGTAAATTTAATTGGGCATCCATTATTTGTATGGAAAGCCAAAAAAAATAATTTACTTTTATTCCATAAAAAAAGTACTCTTTTATTATGATTTATTTTGTTGTTGCACATATACCTCTCTAAAACCCCATTTTATGTTTGTCTCCACCCATATTTTTTTTCTTTTTCGTTACGTTACATGGGCTTGTTCAAACATGTTTTTTTTTTTAATTTTTCTCTATATATCAGGCTTGTAATTATCTGTTTCACTATAGGCATTTCTCTTAGTCCTGCAAAATAATAATAACAATAATAATAATAAACAGTGATACTATAAGATCGAGGAGCAATTTGGATGCCTTTGGGTCCAAACCCAATTTGGGCTTTTTAGGCCCCACCCACAGAATCTGGCAATAGATCGCTAAGCATTTTGTGGCTCATGGGATCACGAGAGAGACCAGTGCGAGTCTAAATTTGGGTACACCGAACCGAGCCGAATCGAACCGAAGCGAACCCTCCTGCATCTCGACATTTAAAAGCCAAGCAGTGCAGTGCAGTGCCGCAGGGGAGTGAGATCCTCTCCAATTTGCAGATGCTTTGTCGTGTTCCAGAACCCAACCTGGCAAATATCTTTGTCTTCTGAGTGAGGACAGCGAGGACCACCACATTCTAATCGTTAAAGATGGGGGTCAGGGGGTGGGGGCCCCAATTGGATTCGACCAACCAATTTGTGGATCTCCATGAGTGTGCGACCATGGGTTAGCTTTTGGGTTCAAGTCAAAAAGGTCAATGAAGAGGTCAGCCGTGGCCAGGGTCGGGCCCAAGTCGACCAATGAATGCGTTGGGTCCACTGACATGGCTCTTGGGACCCATTTCAAATGATACACTGCACCACCACTGGGGAGCTTGCTAGGATGACTTCTTTTCTCTCTCCCTCTTTTTAATGATGTTTTTGTTTTCTTTGTTAAAAAAAACCAAATTAAGACTTACGTCTTTTATTTATCGTTCATTTATTGCGATTCAGATGACTAAAAGGATAAATTAGACTAACGGATGTTATATCTTTTTCTTAACCTTTTTGTTCTCTTTTTTCTCTTAAAAATAAGAGTAAAAATATTCCCTATAGAGTCTAACATTGATTACCTAACATCTACATGTCATTTTTAATAAAAAAAAAATCTAATGGATAACTAATGAAAGGAGTATTTCCAAGAATTTTCTTAGCTAAGAGAGTCAATGTGTAATTAAAAGAAGAGAAGAGAGATCTATGTGAAAATAACTGACAATTGGGGTGGCATTGAACTCAATGTTTGAACCATATGGAAGTAATGTCTATCAGCTCCTCTGGGAGTTTGTTCAAAGTAAATCAAGCAATGTGTATGTCAAACATAACTCACATATATCTGTGGTACAACAGTTAGGAGCGGGCAATCCAGTCAAAAAAAAAAAAAAAAACGATGCATGTTAGAAATTAACTCTAGCCCTTAGCTAACAACACAGTGAGATGCTTTCTATTACTATCCTGTGGAAATCTCTCCAACTGGGAGGTACCCTTTTCAACTATATTCCTGTAAGATGACTGAGGTTGTACCTCCATAGTTTCACTCCTGAAAGCCACTTGATGCAGCCGAAGAAAAGCGAGCATGCTTACGCCAAATATTGCAGCATTCCCTAAGAACCCACCAACAATCCTATCAAATCTAAAAGAGCTCTTAGCTGAAGAAAGATGGGATATTAACATCTGTATTACAGCACTCAAGCTCTGTTGCTTGTCATCTTCGATGTACTCATCAGTCTCACTTCTCTGCATCTCATAAAGTTTTTCAGATGAAACAAACAGGCTTGTATCATGCACATCACCAACAAATGTTGCAGCCTCTTCTATGACTTTGCACTTCTTCCCCTGATGATCAGCCAATATCATTGCAAGAACTAAGCGACTCTGCTCTAATCTTGCTATTGCAGCATTTCGCTCAGAACGTTGTTGCGATTGAACAAACTGCAGAGCAGCATAACACAGAGAACTAAATGCATAAGAGAACATATGAAAATCAATGAAATCTGACTCAGTATCGAAACAATTCCTACTATACTAACACACTCAGGTCCATCATCCAATATATTTAAGTGAAAAGCTGCGTACACTAACTGAACCTTCATATAGCAGCAATAGGAAGTAAAATACAAGAAGGGAGGAAAGGAATGTGTACCTTAATGTGCTGTTATTATGTTAGACACAGGAAAAATTGAAGGAAGCAAGACGAAAAGGTGTTCTTGGCTAGCATGATTTTCCACACAATAACTAGAGGGCAAAATGAATCGAATGCAATTTATGATGTACAAACAAAAGAAGCTAGTCAATTAATTACATGTAAGTCGCAACCACCAGTTGACCAACAAACATAATTCAAAATTGCACAATATACAAAGATACTCCATCAGCAACTTGCAATAACAATTGAAAGGAATTGCACAGTAAAATCTATTGTGAGTATCTTCAAATGGTATTAGAGAATTGATATCTCTGTTTAAAAAAAAAGATGAAGTGGAATACCTAGATAGGGCATTGGAGGGGAAATTTCAAACGGTTAGGTAATAAAAGAGTAAGCCCAAACCTATGTTACCTTTTATCTTAAGCATGTAATGCAAACAATGGCGGGGGAACCAAAACCATACGATATATCGGGTGTAGAAGTAGGCCAACATTTCTAGGTGCTGCTAAATGGAAGGATCTTATCAACGTCCATGAATGATAAATCATAGATTTCGACTTGGACCATAATTTTAAGGCCCATTTGCTGTAAAACATCTCCAAAATTTACAATGGAATATTTTGAAGGTAAATTGATTGCAACTTGGAGAATGGGATGCTCAGAGAACATGGTTGAGCATTTCAAATAAATTTGATGAGGATAGAAGTTAAGGTATTATGACTGAGCAGCATCATTATAATTAACAGGACTTTCATGTCCAAGATAAACTATATGCAATCATACCCATCAGCTGAACTTTTCTATTATATTAAAGAATAGAAGAAGAAAATAAAACGTGATAAGATCAAGGGGCCTTCCAACAAACTAACATTTGAAACTTATATATGCGCTAAACCAGAAGCACTATAACTCTCAATAGCCTTAAATCGAAGGGTGATGCACTGTTCCAAATTTGATATATTTGATAAATTGATACCCTGTCAACCAGATGTTTGCAACAATGGAGGTTTAGAACTTATCAGAAGTCACCATATAACCCGCTTCTAACCTTATTATGGTCCATTTTCCGCAAATAAATTTACTATTGTCTAGCAATCAATTGCCACATTCACAACATGCAAATAAAGATACGACCAACCGATTAAATTAAATAACTTTCTTCCTCCAACCCACATACGAACCAAATGCAGCACCAAATCGAAGGGGGAAAAAATAGGAGATAAATTAACGGCGAAAGCTGGAGAATCTCACGTGGAAGAACTCGAGCTGGTCCTCGAGGTTCTCGAGAGCCGTCCGGATGGCGTTGAGGCTCTTTGCCTCCGCCACGGCCGCGTCGTCTTCTACCTCCGCCCCCGCGTCACGGTCGGCCCCGCCCTTGCCACAGCGTCCGGATTTGCCCAAGACCTTGATGGATTTGAGGAAGTGAGCACGGGAAATGGCGTGGATCTCGTCGCTGATCTTGTCGTGGAGATCCCATATCCTCTCCAGCGCTGCCTCGATCCCACCCATCTCCATCTCCATCTCCATCTCCATCTCCATAGAAAGGATCACCATTTGAATCTCGGGGTCAGCACGGTGGAAAGTGGGTACCCAACTAACCCAATGGGCTTTTATGGCCCAACTGCAGCTCATCAGTCCTTGCAGCCTCATTTAGATTTGCTGTAATACCATTTAGAATTCATAATAATATACAGAGAAGCATAAGGAAATATATAAAATATGCTTACCCAAAATTAATTACAAAAAATATATAAAATATGTTAATAGTAAAAATATGGCATAATACTATATAAAAAAGTTAAAAGGAAAATAATTAACTATACCCTTTTATAGGTTCTTTTGTGTAGCTTTTCGCATTTACTACGTCGAATTTATATTATTATATAAATTTAAAACTAATATAGATATATATATATAGTTCAGCTGTGATCGGAATGGATCCGGGTCGGATGTCATCCTCCATAAAAAAGTACTAGATGCTTCCTTCTCCTTCGTGCTCTCCTGACCAAAGAATCCGTAGGTCCAAAGACCAAGTTCGTGTCGCCATGAGCTCTCACCACGATTCTTCTCTCTCTCTCGTCTCTCCACGATTCTTCTCCCTCTCAAATCCGAAGTCCAAGAAAGCTAACAATTGTGATTACCCAATGGAAGCATCTGAGCCGTCCGCTTCCTCCTCCTCCGCCTTTTCTCGTCGTTTGTCCTCGTCGGACTCCGGCATGGGTTTCGGCGAGCGAGCGTTCTCCGCCGCAGGAGCTGCCGTTGTCTCCGCGATTCTTGTTAATCCTCTTGATGTCGCGAAGGTACTCTTTGCGACGATTCTTGGTGTAGAAGGAAGTTATCTTTTCTTGCAGGATTCTTGATAGTTTTGACTTAGGGTCGTGTGTTTGCGATCAGCTAATTTCTGAGGCAACTTTATGACAACTCATTTTTGCACTGTGACGTTTTTATGTGGTATTAATTGTATATTGATCCAAATTTGTGAAGAATTTGGAATAGTAAATACAGTCTCTTTAATAATGAGAACAATGGCTCGTATGTCTTAGTTTACCTTGCCCGTGGAACACTTACTCTTTTCTTTGCATTACTTGTTATTCTTCGTCTTCTTCGGTTGTAAAATTTGGTTTCTTTGTGGAATTGTTGGCTTCCATTTTGATCAATGCATTCCTTGCCCTTATTGCAGACAAGGTTGCAAGCACAGGCAGCAGGAGTCACCTATAACCCGGTATGATTGATTTCCACTGTTAGATTTCTATCACTTATTTGTGAGAAATGTACTTATGATAAACTACATCGACAAGCTGATTTATTAATGAAGTGGTAACTGTAAAAGTACAGTATTAGGATTCAAATAATTTGTGCAAAATTAAACATGATAGTCTCAATTAACTATAGACGAAGAAATCAGTTGCAACCTTTGTCACATTTAGAGTTGTTGGAAGTTGGAATGTCATACTTGGCACATACTAATCTACTTTAATTTTGAAACACGCAACATGATTTAATTTACAAAAGAATAGAAAAATATGCAGGCATTGTACTTTTTGGGTCATTGAGCAAGACAAATAAGAGAACAATAATGAGATATCCTTGTATGTATACAAGCTCCTTTTTTTTCAGGTTAGGATTAGCATTTGAATGAGCTAGCTGGAATGTTGCCACTCTCACTCATGACTGATGAGAAAAGTTCTTGTTTATGATATGCACCAAGGCTAGTTGGATATTTGAGTTATTTTACAAGAATCTAAGCACATTTTCCCACTTTTGGATTTTCTTCTTCCTTACTGCCTGGCAACTGAATCTCTGTGCAACCTAAATTCCAAAACTTTCTATGTGAATGCACATAGTTCCTGTGCCTTTTTCAGGGTTGGAAAAAGCACTTCAATTACCACAGGTTAATGATCATGGACTAAAATTTATTATTGAAACGACAGAGCAACTTTCAGGCATTTGCTGAAAGAAAAGCGACTGTTTTCTAAAACTTTTCTGCTTCCTCTAGTCTTATCTAGAATCTTTCCAACATCTAATAGCTGAAATAAAAATCCTTCTACTGTGGGCCTTTGCTTACTTCTGAATTTCTTTCAACTAGTTAATTCTGCACCTGTTTTTCACATTGTTTCTTGATATTGTCATATGGTAACCCTGCTTCCTATCTCTCATGTACCTGGTCCTGATTAAATAATTATTGTGCAGAATTATTGCATAGTTTTTGACTCTCATATTATACTTCTATCTTTCCTCTCGTGAGAAATCATATTGTGGATGTACGTTGAAGCTTTTAAATGCTTAATATCATGGTACTCTGTAAATGATATTATTTAGTGGTACATAGTCACTGTTTCCTTTCACAACAAGCTTTTGCTTCCACTTGCATTTTTCTTTGCTTTACTGATTCTTTTATTTGGACAGATGTCCTGTGCTTTTTTATTTGATCATCAAGATACGCTTCTTTTTATGGGCTTCAATAATTTGCTTGCAATTATTTTATTTAAATTATGCTGCTCAGATGTGGTCAGATTTTAGGTGCTATCCTTCATGCAGTCCTAGTGGAGTATATGGTTCAGGCCAGTTGTGCAATCCTGATTGCTTTCAGTACAAGGGAACATTGGATGTATTCTACAAAGTTGTAAGACAGGTAAAAAGCTTCTATTTACCATATTTGATCGGAATAAATGCGTCTTCTTTCTTATTTTAGTTTTAAGTGCAGTTATCTATTACTGTAATCTTCATTATGTTACCTTTATAGCTTCTTAGGTGTAGATGTCCTTTGTAGTTATAACTGAGGAAGTCTTACAGGAAGGATTAGCTCGATTGTGGAGGGGTACAAATGCGAGCTTATTATTGGCTGTGCCAACGGTAAATTTCTTTAGTTTCTTGCCGTGATTTTGCTTCTTAGTAAATAATGAAGTACATCAAGCTCTTTATTGTGGAACCTGTTGTGTAAGTAAACTACAACCCGCGACCTGTCTGGTCTACTCTGTAGCTTTTTGTATGCTCTATTGCTCTTCATCTACTTATGATAAGAGTTCATTCTATAGAGAGATGCTTGTGCATGCAAACAAAATTTTATTATTTTTTGATGTTTATTACTTACAGCAAGATTAACATTTTATAAATGGAAAGACAATGCTAAGTAATATTGTAATTTTATTTATTATATATAATGTTCAATTCAGTATGCTAATGCAATTAAGGAACTATTGATGCCAAATAGCTCTCTCATGAGCTTGGTAAATCTTGTAGCTTAGTTATGTAGCAGTAAGATAGAATATCTTGAATTCTGCAGACTCTACATGCAAAGTAAAACATAAACTCTTAGGGCATGTTTCGATATTTAGAATACTGTGGTATTTAATTGATTCCACGGTATTTTAAACTTCATAGTAAAATTATACAAAGGGGCTGTTTGACAGCACCTCTTATGGTTTATACTTGTATTTGCTGTGAATTGGTAAAGATGGTTGTCCTGGTATTATTATCTGCATTTTACATCCTTTTTATGTCTTGGCTATTTGATCCTATCTCTGAATTTTTGCATACATTTGTTCCTCTTTCTACATCTGATTTTAAGCTTTTCTCTTGCAATTCTTTCCTTATCTTTCTTTTGATTTATTTTTCACTGATTAAGGATTATGTTGTGGAAGCTCAAATGTAAGTATGCCTAGAGTTTTGGCGAAGGTGAAAGGGGCCTTTTCTCCATCTTAGTGGATGGAGCTGAAACACCGAGCCTTGATCTACAAATAAATTGTTGCAAACATGGTTATTGCCTATAGCAACCCCGATCATTTATTAATTGGTCTATAAAATAGTTTAATATAAATGTAATGAATGAGAAATAATAAATTTATAAAAATTGGCTTATTTTTTTAAAAATAATTGGAGTAAAATTCAATACAATTTGTAAAGCCCATCCAAACAGCATATAGTTTAAAAACTCTATGGTATTATGACTCCTTAGTAATAAGATATGCATCACTTATTACCATGGTGTTAAAACTCCAAGGAGGAAATATACATTGTACCAAAATAGAGCTTTAGTGCTAAGAAGGCATGTAAAAGCAGCAATCTAAATTTCAGCTACTTTACAAATCAACTGTTCTTTGTTACATGTCTATGTCAAATGTAGGCGACAAAAATAAAGGACAAATGATAGTAAAATCACTATTTGATGAATTTAGATGCCCGTAGGTCAGCGATATTGTAAGTATGGGGCCCTTCAAGTAGGCTTTTCTCATTATCTTAGTAGAATGATATCGTGAGAATTTACTGCAACTTTGCGAGCTATTATAAATGTGTTCAAATATTACGATCTAAAAGTTTGATATTCCTTGCAAATAAGCAAATGCTATGAACATGTCATTTAATTAGTATATGTAAGCACATAATCTTGAAAGGTGCCAAGGGCCTGCAAAGTAATGCATTACAATTTTCAAATGCTATAGATCTACACTACAACAATTTCAAGATGCTTAAGCCTTGTTCCAGTGTTGCACTAGGTTGATGTTTTGGGCTACTGTTGGTCTTGTACATTCTGGATGCTTGTATGCTTGTTTCAAATGCTTAAAAGATCTAGGTTTCTTGCCTTCAAGAATATGTGATCCAGTCACCTCTTTCCTGCTTCGCTATTGTGAGTCAATAACTCTTGACATTACAGGTGGGCATCTACTTACCTTGTTATGACATTTTGCGCAATTGGCTTGAGGAGTTCACTACTCAGAGATCTCCCAAATTGGCACCTTATGCTCCTCTAGTTGCTGGCTCAATTGCACGCTCACTGGCATGTATAGCTTGCTCTCCCATTGAGCTTGCAAAAATACGTATGCAGGTAGGCTTTCTATTATCTTGTTGCCTGTGTCTTTTAATGGATTAATACTCATGATTGCAATGAACTGTTGCATTATCTGAGGTCTGTGCTGCTAGGATAGTTGCACATACACTTTAGGGTTGTTCATGGGGCATAGGGTGCTTGCCACTAGAATCTGGGTACTGTACCAAGTTTAGGGCTGATCACCAGGCTTGATCAAGCTTGGACCTGACCCAATCAGTGCTTTCATTGAGGGACCTCAAAATTATGCAAAATCTCTATCTAATAAATGACCTTATTACTTGTCGTGGAGCTTTGATAGATGAGGCACATCACATTAGCATATAAGGAAATAAAGTGAATTAGTTTTTGTGTGCAATCATTATTTTGTATATATGATTAATTTAGACTAATTTCCCATTCCGATCATCATTCTTTGTTATTAGAGGAACCTGCTGTACTGATGACAGGCATTTAAAGAGTCTCAAGCTGGAGCAAAACCCCCTGGAATGTGGAAGACTTTGCTTGGCATACCATCACCATGGCGAAGTGCAAATTTTCTCGAGAATTGTATGTGGACAATTTTCTTATTGGTGACTGTTTAACTTACCTTCTAAATAGATCCCACTGGAAGAGAAAAGTCCTTAGCTCATTAATCCAACCATCAGCTCATCTTCTACTTTTTAGATCATTGAAGTTTTGCCATCAGAATACCAAATGAAGTCTGCCGCACCTTTGGTTTTACATAAACAAGTTGCTTGATAACTTAGTTAAAGCATATTTTTTAATATCATATTAATTCTACTTGTTAAATGATACAAACAGTGCAGGGATACCGATTGCTGTGGACAGGTCTGGGAGCACAACTTGTCCGTGATGTTCCCTTTTCTGCTATCTGCTGGACAACTCTTGAGCCAGTAAGCTTTTGCTCTTAACATATGTAAAATTTTGGTGCTTCCGCTTTTGGTCTGTTTAATTGTATAAATCTTTCAACATTTGTGTAACAGCCATGGCATATATTCATCAGTATATTGCCCTATGATGTTTTGAATCGATTTCTACAGGTGAGAAGGAGATTACTTGGATTAGTTGGTGATAAAGATAATTTGGCTACAGTTTTTGGAGCCAACTTCTCAGCTGGTTTTGTTGCGGGAGTTCTTGCTTCTGCTGCTACATGTCCTTTTGATGTTGCCAAGACACGTAGACAGATAGAGGCAAGGTTCAAACAATCAAATTTAGTATTTTAGATAAGCTTTTTTTCTAGTATGGTTGGAGATCCAGAAGGGTTACAGAATACATTGTCTAAATTGGTTAAAGCCTTGTCAGACATTATTGGCTCTTAACTTTCCTTTTTATCTTTTTAAGATTTTGAATGGCCTGATTCAGAGAACATATTAATTCTTATTTCTTAACGAACTTTTTATTTCTCAAATGTAATAACTGCAACTTCATGCCTGTTACAGAAAGATCCATCACGGGTACGGAAAATGAACACAAGGCAAATACTCCTTGAGGTTTGGAGGTATACTTCTTTAGTTATCGCAGATAATGCCAACTTTTCTAGGGGACTAGAGCTTCCTTGTAAAAGTTATATCATAAGAGAAGCTGGATGCTCTCTATGCCCTTATCAGTTAGATAGGAAATGAACACCATGTACCCAGTGGCAGAGCCGGAAGAAAAATTCTTGTTGATAATTTTGCAAAGCATGCAAATATTATAGCATCGCCCACAGCTATTTTATGGCTATGACCAAGTTGAGCTCTGACTTAGAAATCAAGCCCATCATGCAATTAATTGTGAAATTGTTAAGAATTCAATGGTATATCTGACACCTTAATAACGGAAGTTGCACAGAATTGAAAGCTTACTTTTTTCTCCTTTATGGATGTTTACTGCACACTAAATTTTGCTGCAGGAATGAAGGTGCAAAAGGGCTTTTTACGGGTGTAGGCCCACGAGTTGGCCGGGCAGGTCCTTCAGTTGGGATTGTTATTTCCTTTTATGAAGTTGTCAAGCTCGTTCTACATCGAAGACATGCAAATTCATGAGGGTTAGAGTTCCCCAGACGTCCACCGTTGGGCAGTCTTGCATTACTGCTTCCCGGAAACATGTGTCCACATTCAGAGACATCGCTGACCCTACTTAAATTACTTCTTTTCTTTTGAAAGCATTGTAGTCGATATCATGCTTAAGAACAACATGGTTCACATCACGATTGAGAAAGAATCGTACCTCATTTCTCATGATATCCAAGTTTTAATGAGTGTTGCCCTCCAAACGGGGCTAAAACCATTGCCAATTGTCTTTGCACTTCTTTGTAATAAGTCCAGCACGTATTCTTTTGAGGAAGAGTATTGTCACTTTCTTCTGCACAATGAAGTAGACATTTATCTTTTCATTTACAGGCTAATTGGGATTGCATCTGTTGTACTACTTCATATACGTCTGTAATAGTTGTTATGTATTCTTGTACAGTTATCGAACTGACTTCCAGCCAAGTTACTGTTGTACAGTAGAAGCATTTTGGTACCTATTGGGAATAAGTAGCCATGAAAACAATCTTAACACAAGAGAATGCAAGTCATTTACTAGTTTCTAGTTCCTCTTTCTTCAGACTTGACAAACTGGCATGCCAAGCTTGAAGTAATACTATAGTATTTCAAACTCATTAGCTATCTTAAGCATGATAATATTTTTTTGAACAAAAAGTACAACTCTCTCTATACATCACTGAATGCTGAAGCTACAAGCTACAAACTTTCCAATCAAGTCTACTTGACAGCCATAAATTAGTGCCAAGCCCCTTTAAAAAAGCAAGTAGATTTCCAAGGACAATGTAGGTAGTTAATATACTAAAAGCAGTCGCATGCACATGCCATAATATTAGCAAGGAGTAAGAATCCGACAGGCCGGTGAAAAGCAATCCAACCAGATGTTTATATCGCAAGGTCACAATAATAGATCCAAACAAAATGAACAACCATTACAACCTCATGCCCATCACTTTCCTCACAACTATCTATTTACCACATTTAAAGCCTCTCAGAAAAGCTTGTAAGGGGAGGAAGCATCCAATGGATGGATGAGGTAGGTGAGCACCAGGGCAAGCAGCATCAGGACATATGCGATTCCTTGGTCAATTGATGTTCCTGAACAAAGGAAGAAAAATGATCAATACTTTAGACTAGTAGAGCTTATCATTCAACAAGTAAGGGAGTAAGATTTCCTTTGTACTTGCTTCCTGTTAAGGGCTACATTTTTTTATTAATTATCATTTGTTAGTAATAATAACTCAAAGTAAGCACCTTTATTTCTTTGCTTACCCATTGACTGAAATGTCTACTTCCATAGATCCTATTTGCTTGCAAATGACTAGAAGGAAAAGGATTAATAAAAAAAATCTATACAGAACTAGAGGCTTGCTCTTTTAATTATTTTATTCAAAAGAAGAGGCCTTGGTGTCTGAGCCTAGGGATTGCACTATATTAGTACATAATTTATCAACTTAAACCTCTTGCAAATTACTCATCCTTCCATTTAGCCTGAAGATTTCTTAATTTTAAACTCATAAACTTAATCAAAAAACAATCTGTTATTTCATAAAATGAGAGTAATTAGGTGAGAAAAGACTCAATAAAGAGAGCCCTACAACGAAAAAGATGAAAAAAGGACAAAATTTATCCCATCTATCATCTGTGAACAAGAAAAAAGAAACAGAAGACTAATAGAAGGGAAGATCGGGAAATGGGACTCACCATCGCTCATCGGAGCCGGCGCCGGGGCCTGGGCGTTCACGGACGGCAAAACGATGCAGAGGACGAGGGCCGCCACGGCCATCAAGCCGAAGGGGAATCTTGGGATCGCCGCCATTTTCGAGATCACACAGAGCAAACGACAACAAATACCGCAAAACGAAACACTAGATCTCCCACCCTTCCTCTCTCTCTCTCTCTCTCTCTCTCTCTCTCTTGCTCTAACCTTTCTCTCTCTAGAGAGGAATTGAAAGAAGAGAACGAGAAGAAGAGAGGAGGCGATGGAACGAATGAATGGGAGGGCCCCGGACCTCTCTCCTCTCGCTTTTAATGCGCTCCTTTAAAATGTTTCTTTTGGGATTTTTTTTCACTTAAACCCTATTGTCAGATTTATTACGAAAACATCCTCTGTTTGCTAATTTGCAAATTGACTCCTGCATTTCTGTATATTTGTATAAAAAAGTGCATTTTGGTAAAAAGAAATGTTTATAAATTAGAATACTCCCTCGAACTAATTAGAACGAGAAATCAATTCATAATTTTAAAGAAAGAGATGATTTTTCATAAACGTAGGTGGTAATTTGCAAAAACAGCCTATTTTTCTATTTTATTTCTTCGTTCGGGGGAAGCGGGCACGTTCTCGTGGGGTCCACCCACGTGGATGAAGGGCTGAGCTCCGTCCTCCTGCCAGGCTGGATCCCTGGCTGTTGTCGTCCAACTCGTGGGGCCCATCCGAACCCCACGTGGTGGGCGCCGGGGAGGCCTTTGCAATCGTAGTAATCTCTCTGACGATACTGCCCCTGGGTGGACGGATCTAGAATACCCACGTCGCCTTACTTGAGTTCCGTACCCTCACGCTAAATTTATTATCCAAATAATTAACTCCGAAACTTAACACTAAAAAAGAGTTTATCGCTACTATTTATTCTAAACGTTGATAAGACCTCTATTTCTATTAAAAATAAGTACAAAGAGTAACTAGTTGCATAGATAAGTCGCTGAGGATCGAGGTTTAAATTGGCGTTAATTATCTTGTAAGGGCATTTCGGTCATTATACGAACATAAAACAGTAAAGTAAATCTCGTCGCGTTTCTTTCGTGTTGGGTTTTGTCCTCCCAGAGAATCCCATGCCTCTCTCTCTCTCTCTCTCACTCACTCTCTCTCTCTGTCCATGTGCGAGAGCCAACTATTATTCAACTGCTAAGCGACAGAGAGGCAGTTGGTGTGGGACGCCATAAACTTAGTAACGGGAACTCTCCCTTCTCAATTAAAACACCATTATTTCTCGCAAATTATCAAAAAATTATCTCGAAGTTTGGAAATTAGATAAAATAAATCAAAGTTTGTTTTGACATATTTGAAGTAGTTAAGACATTTGTGAAAGAAGAAGTTACTTTGTCGTTCGACCTTCACGTCGGAGGATGAGGAGTAGAGTAGCTTGCTGGAGAGGAGATTTCTGCAGTCTGGGCTGCAGAAGATCTCCTCCCTAGACAGTAGACACACACACTACTCGTGTATCAGAGGAGCAGTGCTTGGAGGAATCTAAAGTCTTTAAGATAAAATTCTCTCTGACTGATGAACTGGAGAGATGGGTTGCTCTGTGACGTACTTTTTAGTTTATTCGACAGTCTTTTTGCAAAGCTTGCAGAACTAATAATGTCGTTCCAGTATATTAATATCATGGCATCCATACTTCCGAAGGGTATCCAAGTGGATATGCCAACTTGATCTCTTTTAAGTAATAATATCATCAGGCAACTTGTTAAAACTTTCATAGTTGGATCTGATCAGAAACCACTAACATGAGTCTATGTGCTCAGGTATGAAGTACTGGGCTACTGCACTGCACGACGAGATTATTTCATGAAGGGTACAGGTAAATATTTGGAATTGTAAGGCCACCACTGTAGCTCTTGGAACTTACACTTGATTATAGCCTGTTTTTTGGGGAGATTGTCCATTTGGCCTGTTGGGGTTGTCCAAACAAAGCCCAGTCCGGGCTCGATTCGAGCTCACCTTGGACAAAAACAAAAAGTATAATTTGGATGAATAAAAAATAAAAAGTACACAGCTATCTATGTCTCATTCCTATAATACACCTCTAATGCATGTCGTTTTATATTATATTACTTGGTATCGTAAGATCAAGGGCTTGCTCATCCGGGTAACATGTTGAGGTGTGTATCTTCTTGGCTCACTGAAACAATGTAAACAAGTGCTCAAAGAATGGTAAGCAAATCAGGAATGAAGATAGCTAAAATGGATAAGTAGATCATATTACAAGAATAGTTTGTCATTTCATCAGATCCAAGAAGACAAAGCCATTCCATAGGCTATGCAAGAGCATTGATGCTAACAAGTTCCGGGATCTTGCAAAGACGGCCCCCATTACCACCCCAAGGAACACCAGCGGCAATAGCCTCTGTGCGTTGAAATGTGCCAGAGCAAAAGCAACAGCACTCACCATGATCGCTGACCAGAGAGGCATGTACCTGGTCAGTGAGGGAAGAAGAAAACCTCGGAACACAATCTCCTCCCATACCGGGGCACAAACGGAGACCACAACAGCATAGAGAGCCATGGCCACTGGATCACGAGCAACTATGGATTGTTCCACACTGGAGACTCCAACAGGTGGGGTTGGAAGGACCGGAACCATATTGATATTGACCTGAGAGAGGAAATTGACAAGTGGAAACAATAGGCATCCCAAACCTACATCTAAATGCCAGCTACCTCTCAAGCTGAACTTAAACCATCCTGAGGGAAGGGGGTGGAATTTGGAAAGGCATCTATGGAGGATTGCGATCCCAGCCAATCCCTCGGCTACATCTGTCAGGAGGCTATATAATGCTTGACCTCTGTATGTCAAAGATTCCTTGCTGAAACCAGCAGCATGGGCCAAGAAAGGGATTATCCAGGATCCAACAAACCAAAAAGAAGCAATCCACAGAAGCATAACCTGCAAAGCCATCACATGTTAACTTACGTGTAAATACAGCGGAGTTTAACACCTTGGTGTAAGTTGACAGCAGGATCAAATTTTGCAAGGGGTAAAGAATTTGAACTTTAAAGAGAAAAAGGGAAGGCAATGAGAACATATCATAAATGAAGGATAATGTACTATATGCTCAAAATACTACAGTAATATCTTCAAGTATAAGGTTGCCTACACCTTCCGAGTTCCTAGAAAAATGAAGAGACACAACCCGGAGAATGGCTTTATATTCCCGCCTCACACAAGGTGGATTATTGGGTGTCAGGTTGGCCTAGCAAATAGAACTCTAACACTAATCTCCAGTTAGAATATATACACATACTAACATACGACCAATTGCTGAGTTATGCCTTTATATCTTGCTCATGCATTCAAGTGAAGGAAGCATCCTCTTCTATAATGAGGATAAGGGTACATACTACTGACTTCCCTAGACCCACATAGGTGGAACCGTAGTGCACTAAGATGTCTTTTTTGGTTCAAAACGTGAGCCTTAGGTATTAATGCACTCTCATTTTCCTGACCAAATTATTTTCACTAATTTCTGAAGTCCCTTTTGAAACCAATGAACAGTCTTGCTTCCTCAGCTTATAGTATGCACAAATTATGGTACACTATGAAAGGGAAAAAGGATAATTCAGATAAGAAAGGTCAGCAAGATAATGCTAAATTTCTGGATAACTTAGTAAAGCTAAAGATGACTGATTTTCTCATGAGTCACTCAGTATACCAGTTAGGCTTATCACCATGCACCATGTAGTTACAAGTTTGTCACGCGAATGCCTATTTAAGTGGAAGTAAATTTGCTTATATCAACTGACAATGAGATCACAGATAGCACGAACTGATCCAGGTCAATTCAAGGTGGTATAACCCCAAGAAATTTATTAAATATACATTGCATAGTAGTCTGCGCTACTTCTACGTTAATTCTTCCTTTGTGGTTCTACAACACTAGATATTCCTACCAAAAATTGAATCTCGTCTTACAAAAAGTCGTCTATGCCACAAAAGGATTCAGCATTGATTCCAAGAGAGTGGCTTACCCACAGATTGAACTAGATTATTAAGCTTTAGTGGATAACATTGGTACTTCAATTTATACAGCTTGCGACGCTTTGCTTCTAGCTTGTTGGCGGTGACCGGCCAAACCTAAGTCCAAGGAACAGACATGCCACACATCTTACCATGATGTACTGTCACTCAGAAATGTACATCTGTCTAAAGGAACTCAAAAACCAGGTTTATCAACGTACATATATGAAAATGTAAAAAAAATTATGGTCTGGAATTGTGGATTAAAATATGACTTATGTTCTTAAAAATGAAACCTTAATAACAACAATGCTATTTTGAATCCTAGAAATTCATGTTTGCTAGCAACCAAATTACAGTGAGGTAATATAAGAAAGTACTGACCTGGATAATAGTTTCCGCTGTCCATGGTACAGTCCAAGGATCGCTAGGTAAGACGAAGATTCTATCTACCACCTAAAATAATAAGTGTTAGTTAGTAGACTATCCCAACCAAAAAAGCAATCACAAAACCAAAACCAAACTGGCAGTTTCAGACAATCAAACCACCCCACACAGGAAAAAAAAAGGAACAATGTTGCATTACTGAAACCAGAACTGTTGAACCAATCACTGTAAAATTAAATTAAGACAGGAAATAAGAGAAGCCACTTACATATAGAGTCACAATCTATTCATCATGAATTATAAATGGTAATTTGTCATGCTGGAAAAGCACTCTGCAATGGCAATAAAGACTTTGCAGGTTGTAATGACATCTAAGGAGTAATGAGTAACATCCTTAAAGAAGAGAAGTCCAAGTGACACCAAGATAGGAAGCTTGATGAAATTTTCACATGGTAAAAACATAAAACCATTCTCTTCATATCTCAGTACCGGATGGTAGTTGGTCTACTATTTGGGTGGGGGGAGGGGGGGATCAACTGTGTAATATCACAAAAATTATCTGGGCCATCATAAAGATAAAAATAACTAACAAAAGGTGCAGCTTTAGTAGCTATAAAAGCTTGAATAAACTAGAAAAAGGTGAGGGGAGATTTTTATTTGCCATATGAATATATCATGTATATAACACCACTAGAATTTATTTCAAATGTATTTCCATGTCTCAGTTGACCTTTGCTTCAACAGAAAAAGTAATTTGTTATCTTGATACTAGCAACTCCTGGAAATAACAGTTTTCAACTTTCAATAACCTTTCTTATATCCACTCAGACATTCACTCTAGCTCTTGAGTACTATTATTGAGTCCATCTACCTCTTAAAAGATTGATGTTTCTCCACCGATCTGTTCTCTCATCACCTAGGTGTCAAAATCTACCATGTAGCCCGTCATATCTTTTTCATAAATGTCAAGCATTAAAGACATGAACTTTCCCTTTCAAAGTGACCTGCTCCATCTGCTATCTCAACTATCTTAATTCTTATACCATGTGCTATATTCCTCAATTGCCTCACCACCAAGTTTCTTTAGTTGTATGTCCTCTAACTTCATACCTTCTAGAAACTCTAACTAGTAGTAAGCTTATATCATAACCGCATGGAAATATATTAAAAGCAACAACTGCAAATAATCAATAAGGTATTCATCACCAAGAAGATAGATAATTAGAGAAGAAAGAAATTATCATCCCCTAAATGTTATAAGTTGTTACCAGACCTTGCGAATGCTTGAAAACCAATGTCTTTTATTCCCAGTCGAATTCTCTAACTCAGACTTCCCCAATTCTTTTCCCTTCTCAAATTCGGTACGCTCAAATCTGCTACCGGGAGTTGACGATTCCTCCTCTTCGTTCATAAAGCACGAGACATGTCCCTGCCTCCATCTCTACACAACAAAAGGAAACAAAATACAAATAGATCAAACTAATTTCAACTAATAACTGATAAAATTTCAGCACGGATACACCAAATAAGAGACTATTATAACGAGCCAGGGATTCCAACCTTGGGAGAAGCTCTCTGCGTGCAGAATCTAAGGGGAGCGGGAGAGCGGAGGGAGAATCCCCTGGAAACCTTAACCCTAGGATGCGCTCGAGGGAGAGGGGTCAAGAAGGGGGCTTGAGCGAGGCAACGGCAGGGAGAAGACATGGGGGAGGAGAGGAAGGGGTTCTCGAGGCCTCAGAAACCCGGTAGCTCCGCAGACCAAACCCTAGTCCGCCATTAACGTCTCTTAGAAGCCATGCTTCCGTGTCTATTTCCGTTCTGGGTATCCGCATAGCCCAACGACCCCGTGGTCTCCTCCCATCGAGAAGAGAAAAAAGAGGAAGACGATAGGAGGGAGGCGAGAGATGCACCACGAGGTCGGGATGGATAGGCACGTGTTTAACAGGTGCGTTCGTTTTTCTTTTCTTTTTCTTTTCTTTTATTTTCTTGGGGGTCCTCGGGAGAAATTTGCGTATTAACGCCTACATTTAATCGATTTTCGATTTTGGCTTCCAAATCCTTAGCATTTAACAATTTGAGAAATTTATCCCCAAAAAACACTGTACCTCAAAAACAACACGTCATTAGTTTCTTTTGTTTTTTCCCTAATGGACAGTTTCAATGTGTAGTTAGTTAACATTAATATCCTTGATTAAGTTTTTTGAATTAAGGTAAAAGTTTTTTTAAAAAAAAGAACCGAATTTAAAGTCAAATTACAGGTATTTTAGATTTTTTAAAAAAGTTTTTTCTCTTTAAAGTTATGAAATATTCTCTATTTTTTTAGTTTTTCTTTCTTTTTTAGAAAAAAAAAAATTAACATTCAACAGTTAAACCGGTGAAATATTCTCCTCAAAATTAGTTGATTTCTCTTCATTTAGTTAGTGATTAATCTACTTGAAATTTTAGTTTCCATGAGAAAGGTTTCGAGGTTGCAGGTGTGCCTTCTCCGAGTTGGTCACTGAAGCGTAATCTATGTCTAATACTTGAAAGCATTTCAGAATGGAAGTCTCCACTGAATGAGAGGATTAAAGCTCATGTTATATGATGCCATTACAGACTAAGTAATAGATGGAAACTTGGAGTAGCTTATTAGTATCTCGCAGTACTGCATAACTACTTCCTTGATGACTACTTTGCTGCATTTCTTAAGTGAAATCTTCCATTTCTTGGCATTTTCATGGAGCTAGCAACTTGTCAGGCAAAAGTTTAGTAAGTCCACTTGGATTCCTACAAGTAAAATTTCTAGTTATCATCTCATTCCACTGTTAGGATAAACTTGCCACAGCTGATCATAATCTGAATAGTCTATGTACAGTGATGATTCGTATTAGTGAATTCTTGGTTTCATGTAGTTTTCTACAATTCAAAAGCAGGCATAATCATCCATAGTTCTTCTGATTTGTGACCTTGCTGCATCATAGCAGAAAGCTTAGGATTTTGAAAAGAGATATTGTAATTGATCTAAGTATCAACTGAATCACTCTGATCAGTAGTTCTACTCAATTTTTAGCTGAATCTTACATTCTTACTTCATGTTATATTTTTGTTTTAGTTTAACTTCATATTCAATATGATGAACCTGAACTCAAGCTTGAACTAATGTGGGGATCCCAAAAGTACCAGTAATTAGTTTTAGTTGGATTTTTGTAAGTGAAATGCTTCTGAGAAATTAACCACCTTCATTAAAGAATAATTAGTGGACGCCTTGTTATTAAACCAATAAGTTCCATTGCCTTTTCTCAACTAATGGAAGTAAAGAACAGAGAAAAAGTAAAGGGCACATAAAAGAGTAACATAAAAATGTTTTACTAATCCTTTCCATCTCTGCACGAAGAGGATTGCTTGCGAAGAGTTCGAATTGGATCTTTGTTTACTTGGAAACCATTATATGAAACCATTTGATGTAGCATGACCTTCACTTACTCAAGCATATTATAGTTATAAAAGCTTTGATAGTTTTAGGAGCTTTCTAACTTTGTTTTTATCTAGCATCAATTGATTCTATTCTCAATGTCTCAATTGCCTTTGCTTTAAATAAAGTTTAGATTACTTTATCCTGAAGTGTCAGAAGTAGGCACTGAAGCACCTTGTCGACGCCGAAAAGCATCCTTCTAACATTTTCCCAAATGCAGCCTCCTTCCTTATAGAAGCCTTAATGCCTGCCATTATCATATGCTTCTAAGCTTTGCCTTTTCTTCCTATTGATCCTCTTCAATTTTGCAATGGCGGAAATGGAAGGTGACATCTCTTAGCTAGTTAGCTCCCACCATCCTCCTCTCTTTGACACCTCCCTCTCAATGGCCAGAGTTAAAAAGACTTCCATCTACCTAACAATGCTCAATTTTCCACTCCAACTGACCAACTTCGATCTTATAGGTTCACACTTAAAATTAAACAAGCTAGGCATGCCAACCACCTAAATCACAGTTACTACAAGTGGAATAGTTTGGTTTTTTAGCAAGTGCAAAGCCAAGTACAAATAGAATGTTCTCTGATTGCAATGCCACACTTTTTGCCAAACCAAGCATCATGAAAAAAGGCTATTACCACAAAGCAAAAGCTAGCACTTGGAAAATAATCAGAAAACTAAAGAAGTTTTATATGCCTCCACAAGTGTCTAATCACTTTTGTTTTTCCTCTTATTATATGAACTGAAAGTTAGTTAATGGGGACTACTCCTCATTCCCTTGAGCTAAAGATGAGATGAAGTGGATGAAATGATGTAATATGGATTCTGTGTCTCCTATCTGCTAATGAATATTGCGAAGATAAAGGTAAGAGGGGAAGAGGCTAGGATGAGAGCATTCGATCGTAATTCTCTTATTAGGTCTCAACTGCTTTCATTCTTTCAGATATTAATTTCCAAGAGTATATATGAAGATTCGAGATTCATCTTTGTTTACATAATTTTACTACTTAATTAGCTTTCTTGAATTTGACACGTCTGTATGAAGCAGACGATGCTCAATGATCGAACTTTGAAGTGATTTGTCCTTTTAGAAGGTGGTGTTACAAAGCTAGTAGCAATCACTGAAGCAATGAGCGCGCATTCTTTTGTGTGTAAAATAAAGTTTGCACTTTTATTAGGATAAGTGCTATGCCTAATGCCTGCTTTAAGAGAAAGGAAAGGATTATTACTGCTTTTCCGCAACGGGCTCCAGTTGAAACTTGTTACTTCATCACTGGATGCAAGCATTCAGACTTGGACATGATCGCATAACTCTGTGAGTTTCTTTCATTAATTGTACCTAATTATCAGACAGTGGGGCAGGTTGTATCAAAACTTTGCAGGATAATATCCATTACATAGTGCTCAAATGACCCTCCAAGGAGTAGCTAAATGTGTTAGGAAACGACCAGATAGTTTATTCATTTGTTAAAGCACCTTTCTTTATGTTTTTCTGTACAGACAAAACAAGTGGCAGTATGAGTGAAAAATACTAGGATGTAACTTATAGAAGTTGAGCTAAGTTGTGATGATGCAATGCATTCATTTTATTGTCCCAGAGTGGAGTAGGATTCCAATAACAAAATCTTTATTTATTTTAATTTTATGTATGATGAATTTAGAACAAAAATGATGGGACGCAATGCAACTTTAGAATACCTATCTCAGCATTTGCCAGTCATTTGATGTCTTTGTAGTCCCCAGAACTGGAATAGTTTCTTAATTATACCAAGAATAATTCCTGATTAAAACTAAAAGGAAGGAGTAGCAGCAAGAGGTCTAACCCACTTGTTACAATTACATATATTTGAATACATAGCATCTCATGATCCCTAGAATAGAGTTGGCTGAGGCCCATGCAGGGGACCAAACCCACTTGTAGAAGAGTTGTCTTTTAATAGATGCTAATCCACCTCTTGTTAATTAGCCCACTATATCCAGTGATCTGAGAGAATAAATGTATACAATTCCCAAACTTGGATTCGACTGAGGTCAGAGAAGTAACTTCCTTCATTCTTAAAGAAGGCCAGTGCTTGATTCTCTCAATTTTTATGCCCAAGAGAATGATTGTGTTGCTTGTAAGTCAAACTTGATAACTTAGTTTGCAGGGAAATTTTTTCTTAATCCCTTCCAAAGGGTTGTTTAAATAGTAAAAGAAGAGTCCACTTTATGATAAAAAAAAAAAGGGCCAGGTAGAGAATATAAAACTTGAATCACTCATGGGAGTTCTTATTATATATATAAACTCAGGAAGCCTCCTCTTTGTAAGTTGTTTATAATGAGTCATATTAATAATTGGGAAGCTTCGCAGCATACACCACAATAACCTATGTCTCCCACTACTGATGGTATATGGGTCGAGGCCTAGTGCTTTCTTTGTCGAAGTGTATAAAATTGATTTTATACAATTCTTTTTTCCCTTGTGATTGTGATCCACTTCAATATTGATTGAAATCTATATGTGGCGTGTTGTTGCTTCTTGATAACTATGAAATTAAAAAGATAATTGATAGTAATGGCCTCACTGTTTACCCTTATTTTTAATTTAAATTAGGTGGATATTGAAGTCATATGCCAAATGTGTGAGAGTGCATGCTGAAATGGCAAAAGGCAAAAAGAGTAAACTATTTGCAAGCAAAAAAAAAAAAAAAAAAAATTTACTCATTGTGAACTTACCTATTTGGATTGTTTTTGAGGATGAGGTGCTTGATGTTGATCAATTAGCTAGCTCAAAATTAAGTAGAATATATAACTTCACTTTTAGGTTTATTTATATGCTTACACTTTCCTAACATATATACTATCTAACAATTAATGATCATTGATTGCTAGTGTTGCTTTAATGAGACACCATGTAGTATACTATTTGTTTTCATTTGCCAATTATATGGCTCACTTTTGGAGCTCGCGTAGGTTGTGGGTAAGAATAATTTTTACTCTAAGAGAACCATTAAGTATTCTATAAAAGACGACTTGCTAAGATGGAAAAGTTACATAATAAAGTTCAACAGTACTAAAGTGAAACTTTTTCCACTGATTACAATGTGGATATATTAAAACCTAATGCGAAAAGTTACACATAAGCCTGTTAGCTTTTTAACTTTTCCTGCGTTACTTAAATATTTTCCACACAAATGGTGAAAGAAAATTAGTTTAATATCTTCCACACAAAGTTTTTAATTATTAATCTCTCGCTTATGAGGTTTAACTAACACTTTGCATCTTCTCATCTATTAAACTCTAATCTTTACGATGACTACATATACCTTCTCGTGTATTACACTTATTGTGTATGCTCGACTCGATATAAGATACTTAAAAGATGAATATAAAAACGAGTCCCTTTTTGGGTATAGCCTGCCAACCTGAGGTAGGCAAACAATACAAGTGAGAAAAAGAAGAAGAGAAACAGCTAAGGCATTGCTATGGGATTGACTGGTTATGGTTTGTTTTGTAGTACCGCATGACAATTCCACCCAAATACGGCATTGTAGAGTGGGGGAAGCTCACTCTGGGCTTAGCTTAAACCCTCTTAGCCTCATAGGCAGGCAGGCATGCGTGTGCAGAGCCACAGAGATCATATACTTAGAGAGAGAAGAGAGAAGAGGGATGTCCAAGAGTGGCCAAGGAAAGGCATCAACCGCTTTGTTCTTTGTCGTTGATACAATACATTAGATTTTGTTTCGATAAAAACTTATGCATAATATATAACATGTTTTTAGGAAATTAAGTTTGACTCATTCTTATCTTTATATATATATATATATATATATATATATATAACCGTTTCATTTAAATGCTTGATTTACTTGGGAAACAGTTTAATTAAGCTGTCCTACTCTTATGGAAAAAGAAAATCTTATACAATTATTCTTTTTCTCTAAGGGGGCCTAGAATTTTTCTTTTATTTTCTTTTTCTTTTTGTATTCAAATATGTTTAGGATAACACTAAATAAATGTCACGCCACTTAGCCTCCATGTGTAGGAAAAGAAAAGGTAACCCAAGTGAACAATATATATAAATAGCCCAACCCTGTAACTCCCTCACACTCTCCTTTCCCTTCTCTTCTGGCCTCCCTTTGATTCTTACTCGTTCTTCCTCTCCATCCTCCGCTTCCTCCTCTATCGGACCAAATAGATAAGCTCGAGTTATCCCTCCGATAAATGAGGAGGAGTACTGGATAAGTGTGGAACACTCTCTCTCCTAACTACCCATCCAGGGAGCAGCACGTAGAGACCAAAGAAAAAGGAGGAGAGAGATCGAGTAGAGATAAAGAAAGGAAGAAAGATATACCCAATGATCTCCACATACCATCTGTCTCTTATTCCCATCTACAAGTTGTATTAGTGGTTTTCCTCCTCCATGGATTGCTTTAGAGAGTCTGAGGGCAAGAGAGTTCATGACCCCTTCTTCTTCTACCATTTCCAGCAGCAGCAGCACTGCACGATGAAGCCGGCTGACCGGTACGTGCTCGTGGAGGGGCCTGTAATCGTCGGGGCGGGGCCGTCGGGGTTGGCGGTGGCGGCGTGTCTAAAGGACAAGGGGATCCCGAGCCTGGTCGTGGAGCGGGCGAACTGCATCGCCTCGCTGTGGCAGCTCAAGACCTACGACCGCCTCCGCCTCCACCTGCCGAAGAAATTCTGCGAGCTGCCGCTCATGCCGTTCCCCGCCGGGTTCCCGACGTACCCGACCAAGCAGCAGTTCGTGGCGTACCTCGAGGCGTACGTCAAGCGGTTCGACATCCGGCCTGCGTTCGACGAGACGGTGGTCGGCGCGGAGCGCGACGTGTTAGGGTACTGGAGAGTGAAGACGGAGGGAGGAGGGGAGAAGGAGGGGAAGAGGACGGAGTATGTTTGCCGGTGGCTGGTGGTCGCCACCGGGGAGAACGCGGAGGCTGTGGTGCCGGAGATCGAGGGGATCAGGGGTTTTAGAGGGTCGGTTCTGCACACCAGCGCTTACCGGAGCGGCGACGCGTATCGCGGGAAGCGTGTGCTCGTCGTCGGTTGCGGCAACTCCGGGATGGAGGTCTGCTTGGATCTCTGCAACCACAATGCTCGTCCTTCCATGGTCGTTAGAGATACGGTGAGTTCGATTTTTTTTTTTTAAAATTTTCTTTCTATTTATTGTTAGCACGACCACTTCATCAATATATATATATATATATATATATATATATTATAGACATATATTAACGACAGACTCACGTGATGTTGCGCTTCTCGATCTCCTGCATTAATATCCTCAAAGTTTTATTTATTTTTTCTTTTATCTTTAAATTATATATATTTGTTGGTAAATTAAAAGAAGGAGCGGAATGGCATGCGAAGAAAGATGGATTCGCCTTGGAAATCCTTTTCCGCTGTGAATCTTCTCCCCTTTCTTGGGAGTCATCCGCACGCGGGGAGTATGCTCCGCCTTCCCCAGTGAATCACCTCACCAGTCGTTTAGTTTACTCGGTTTTTATTCCTTTGCCTTTGAAGGTGGACAACTATCATGAAACATGTTTATATATATACATATTCATATGCACTACTTCTTGGGGCCCCATTGCCAACAATCTTTGTCATTCCAAGTACCAACCATTATTGAGCAAAAATATATACGATCAGGAGTTTGGCCTCAACTCTCATCCACATCTTTTTTTTCTTTTTATTTTGTGTGTGCCCCCATGTTAAGTAAAGTGCGTTGTAGCTAAGATTTTGTGGAGACTGCACCAAGTTGTAAACTAGCTCAAAGTTTTCTTGGAGGCATGACAAAGATAACTAGTAGGTAGTGTTGTCTGGGACCCAACAACAATGTTTGTCATTTGAAGTACCAACAATAATTAAGCGAAAATAAGTCAAATCGATATATACCTAGTGCTAGCTACTAACCATATTTGCATGAGTAATTGTTTATTTTGGGGCCCAAAACATGAGTCCACATCATTGTACAACTCATCCATTTTCATCTTTGCACTCCTTTTTTTGATATCTTTCCCTCGATTCTATTACCTCCAGGTGCATGTCCTCCCAAGGGAGATGCTTGGGAGCTCTACTTTTGGCTTGTCCATGGTGCTCCTCAAATGGCTGCCCATCCAAATGGTGGATCGCTTCTTGCTCCTCGTCGCCCGCCTGATGCTCGGCGACACGGCTAAGCTCGGCCTCGAGCGGCCCCAGCTCGGCCCACTCGAGCTCAAGTCACTCTCGGGGAAGACCCCGGTCCTCGACGTCGGCACCCTCGGGAAGATCAAGTCTGGAGACATCATGGTTTGCATATTGAACTATCATAGTCGATCTAAAAGATACTTATCACATCGGTCGCGGTTGCTTGAATTGTTTATTTTCGATTACAGGTATTCCCCGCGGTAAGACGGTTCACGGAGTACGGCGCGGAGTTTGTCGACGGCCGGTCGGAGGTTTTCGATGCCGTTGTTCTAGCCACTGGATACAAAAGCAATGTACCTTCTTGGCTAAAGGTATATACATACATACATATATATATATATATATATATATAGTTTACGTAAGATTATAATTTGACTAGCTAAAATATTGATATCAAGTTGGACTTGGCAGGAGAGTGAGTTCTTCTCGGAGAAGGATGGGTTGCCAAGAAGGCCATTCCCTAATGGGTGGAAAGGCGAATCCGGATTATACGCCGTTGGATTCACCAAACGTGGCTTGTTGGGTGCATCATTTGATGCCACGAGGATTGCTCATGACATCGAGCAATGCTGGAAATGTAATGCCAAGCAGCAAATGCCCTTCTCTTAGACTTCTATAGCACAAGATTTTTTACTGCAACTAGTGATGAATTGATCCTAGGAGATGGAGGGTGGCTTGGGTAGTTGTGGGTTTTACTAGTAATTGTATATCTTGTATATGGTCTTCTTTTCGTTAGCTTTTCTTAACTTGGATTGACTGACATGGAGAGAGAGAGAGCAAGAGAGAGAGAGAGGTCGAAGGATTTCAAATTTGTTTGTTATTTTTGAAATGTTGATGTACTTCATTAGGTGTTAGGTTTTGGGGAGGTACCGCAAGCTTGATCTCTTCAATCTTGATCAGTAAAGTCTGTCTTTCAACTTTTCTTTTATTATGAAATATATTAGATCAAAAAATATAGTGTGGCATTTGCTCTCTCTCTCTCTCTCTCTCTCTCTCTCTCTCTCTCTCTCTCTCTCTCTCTCTCTCTCTCTCTCTCTCTCTCAATGAACTAGTCTTAAGGCACAATTTTTTTTTCCTAAAGACCTATCAGGTTACATCCTCATGCCCAACTCCATGGTCCGAGGACCACCACGATACATACAAGTATAGAATATTGCCTTCCACTCAATGATATGTGTATATATATATATATAGTAGTCTACATCGATTATCCAATGAGCTGGCCCTCTACACACACACTTGTACATATATACCCCACCTTTACTCCATTAGCATATTCCAAAGTATATAAGTTAATTAGCCAGTGCAACTATTTGGCAGACCTGCAGCTATCCTTTTCAGATCCCATGCATGATTCCTTCTTCTTCTTCTTCTTCTTCTTCTTCTTCTTCTTCTACTTCCTCTTGGCTCTTTGATCTTTTTATTCATGCAGCCTTCCCTGTAGGCAATCCACTCGGAATGATCATTTCGACGTTCTATATAATCTTATCACCTACTAGCCAATGATGAGGTCGAAAATTGTTATGTCGACTGGAATATTCTCTGATACTGGATCCCGACAACTAAAGCTTGCATTAGATTTACTCGGTAGTACTATTAGTACTACTAAGGAAGAGAAGAGAGACGTATATATCTTGATCACCTGCTAAGAATCCACTATGCAATCATTTTCATGGGAGAATCAAGAGGATGAATGATTGAGGGAAGAAGGCATGGGCAAGTTGGAATTAACTGGCGGTCCCAAGTACAGTGCTCATCGGGTGATGCGTGCAGAGTTGTATGCCCAAAGATTATATATATATATGGAAAAGGATTGTATATATTTATATATAGATATATGGACTGCACCAAGATCATACTAGAAGGAATAGTGTTATTACATTCACGTGTAGTCAACTACGTCGGTTGACTAGGGATCACATGCAAGGACTCTTGTAATAAACTTTGACTATAAATGAAGGACCAACCTAAGCCTATATTGCCTAGGCAAGTTAGGACCATCCTCAAAATTGAGCAGAAAACATACTCAGGTTCTGAACTAGCTAGGAAGATATATAATTTGCGTGAAGTTTGAAGACTTTGAGCTCTTTATACCCAACAAACTAATGCGTCAGAGAAGAGTAGTTTGGGCATTTCATCGAGCATGCACCAGTCACGCATCGGAATCTTGTTGCATGTTAGGGCCCAATTGGCACGATTTTGACGACAAAATGACGACACCAATGTGGCAACGCTGTGGCCTGTGGTGAATCCAGAATTTAGATATGAAGCTTGAAATTTCCATTACTGGAAAAGAGAAACATATCATAATGGTATGGGCGTGGTCCAAGTGGGGCTCTCTGATGTATTCCCTCATGTTGTCGTCTTACTATCCTAGAAGGGAAACTTTTTCAGATTTCATACTATCTAGTTACAACCAATAACCTAATATCACAGCCCACATGAATGAACACGTATTGGATGTCAGGATATTATTTACCTTTAATTCTTCCTCACTCTAGATCCCTTTCCATCATTAGCTCCCGAGCTCCACTAAATCCATTTGCATTAATCTGGAATAATCTTATCTCTGTAAACATATATGGTGTCAATAATATATAGTTTGTTCCGCGTAGGAACGCCCTCTACGTTGAAATAAGTGGTCAACCTTGACAACGTACACGTGCAAGTGCAAATAATATAAGATTGCATTAAGCCAAAAGCTAATCTTTTTTCAATCTTTTTTTTCTAATTAACATGGTCGTATATGTACATGCTTGTAAGTTGTGCCTCCATATTTGTCACATTTCAATGCATATCATCGCATTCTTGCACCTAGATAGCTTTCCCTGTTCAACGATAAGAGAATATTGATGCAAGCTAAATTCGAAGGGAAAAGAGGGCAAAAGTTTGTTCATGTCAAAGCCCTTGGGGCCCCATTGTAAGTGGCCACAAGATTTTATGGGTGCATGCAATTATTTTGCAGACCCCCTTTGCCTTGGCCTGATTGAGATAACGATCACACAATAGAGCATCTCTCTCTCTCTCCCTCATGTTGACATGCTCATAGTATTTATAGTACAAAGTTAGATGGAGAGAGATGAGTGTGTCTGTGTATGTGTGCCCTTTTAAAGGGTATCAGGGGGCACTAAGGCAACTAGTGATGCTGCCATTTGTTCTCTCCTCATGAATAGGAGAATCTTGAAAGAATCTACGATTTGATGCCTCGAGCTTTTTTGAAATGAATCTTTCTTTGGCTTTTTCCTCTTCTTCCTAATTATGGACACAGTCAGTTCACCTTCTACCACTAGATCACCGACTGCTGTGAAAGCCAAATCTAAATAGTATCTACCAGCTTATTTGCAATCAATCTATTCTTTGGCATATTCCTTCTTCTTAAAATTATATAGGCACACAGTCAGTTCACCTTCTACCACTACATCACTGACTGCTGCGAAACAGTGAAAGCCAAATCTATATAGTATCTACTGACTTTGAATGAGCCATTTTAAACGACTAGACACTATCCCACTGCCCACTGGCTTTGTCACGAGACTTCAGGAAATTTTCCCAAAAGAGAAGAACAAAATCCTATACACCATGGGCTTTTCATGGGCTTTTTATAGACTAAAAGTTGTGGGTTTTTTGAGGTGGGGTTAAAGCAGGGGGGGGAGGGGGTTTGAAAAAATATCTCTATTATTTGATAGGACATGGAGACTGGAGAGCGAGCCGAGAGTATATATGAGAAGATTGTAGCAAAATCTCTCGTTCGGCAATGAGACACACTGGTCCTGTAGGGAATCTTAATTTCCGCCATGCAATGTTATGGGCCGTCAAAAGGGATTGGATCTCAAGGGGCCCAGCCCTGGATACTTGACATGACACGTGTCAACATCAAGTGGAGGACGAAAGGATCCACTTTTTTTTCCCCCTCGTCCAAAGGTCCCAAGTACAGGTGTATCCCAACCATCACAGTCGCAGTGTAGGTGTCAGATAACCTTGTCGTCCGACGGACACAGATTGATCACTCCGGGGGGCACCTACCTTTTCCATTGCCACGTCCCTCGGCTCATTTTTATTCTAAACCGTCCATGTAGCAAAGGCGAAAGTCGTAAATATAAACGAAACTCACTTGATATAGAAGAAGATTTAATTTTACATTTTACTCACACATTATGAGTGTTATCATTACCTTTTTTACGCATAAATAATATATAAGTGTCCTGAAATGAGCCCAATCTATTTTATTTATCTAGTTGGTACTTTGGTATGAATTATTTTTATTTTTATTTAAAAAAAAACACATAAAACATCCCTAGAGAGTAGAGGGTAGAGATTAGAGAAGACTATAAGACACACAGGGGTACCAAAATTACAGTAAGTTGTACCCTAGGATGGCAGCACACGCAACTAACTTCACCCGCTTTGATTCCCCCACCCACATTCTTGAATCTTGACCCCCAGAATGATAACGTCCCTTCATTGCATTCAGCTCTCAATCCCTCCCACTCCCCACTTCCCACTTCCCACCTCCCACCCCCCCCCCCCCCCCCCCCCTCCCCCAGCCTGTAACCCATCGAAACCTCTCTGCACTGGAATCTTTCCCTATTTGAGCTCCCATTTGCCACCACTTCTTCACTATCTCAAGCCATGTGCGTCCGTACAACCCATCTCTGGAATCTACCCTAATATCTCTCTCGATTGATCGAATCTAAGTGCCAAGATATTCCACTCCTGGTCTGGGATCTCATGAACTTTTGGAATTGGAGACGGGAGGGGGGGTAAATGATTATGGATTCCAACTTAAAAACTTTGCGACTCCCCCAGGAATCTCAGTGGGTAGCAGGAGGGGCAATCAATCCCTAGTGGTGAATCACTGGCACTTGGATGTTATGTGGGACGGGACCCACTTTGGCCAGTGTTGGGAATCACTGGGGCAAATAGTGGCATGAATTGGGTTTGGTTGATGGCACTTTTTGTTACAGTTTGGGTCTGTGGATCTGATGAATGCTGATGGTTGGTAATTGTCTTTGGGTCAACGACACGGACGGTGCGTTGCGTTGCTTTGGGTTGGGTTGGGTGAATCTTCGGTAAGCTTGCTGGTTGGGACTAAGGAAGGTTCAAAGGGGCCATTACTCTCAATTGAGATCCACCTGGGCTTTGTCAACTTTTTACTGGATCCCAAAAGCTTCAAGCAGTCAATGGGTTCTCGGCCTAACCCAATGTAGCCCGAAAGGCCGAAAGGACACTGGGCTTCTGGCCCATCCTATTACTAGTTTTTCATCCAAGAGAAATTTATAAATAAACGCCTTATATTTTAATTCTATTATAAATAATGCCCTCTCTTTTCATTGGTTATATATAAAACCTAATATTCGGTAAAAATACTGAACAATACCTTGAGTTAAGATTAATTCTACAGGCACCTCACTAAATTAGAATAAATGAACAATACCTCATTCGCACGATCACAAATAATATGCAGTTGAAATTATTGTGATCATGCGATAACATTAATTTAGTGTCATCTTTAAAATAGCAAATGCGGCCAAACTCATTATAATCAGCATGCAACTATGTACAAGTAATTGCCACGTAGGAATACTTAGTTAATTGTGCCCAGTCATCGAGTTCATCGAGCATGGCGGCTTTGCTAGAGACCTCTATCTCGCCGGACTTATCGAGGAGTTAATTAGCTTAATTGGTATGGCATCCAATAGGATTAGAGGACGAGGCTTTGTAGTATAAGTTGACTTCTCTTTAAATCTCTCTTGTATCTCGAACAGATAGAAAGCTTTAATCACACCATTCGATGATGCATCGTATCGTGTTAACGGTTGCGATTCTTTTGGTTAGACACTTCGATGTTAATGATCATGATTTATTATGATTGTAAGTAACTGGCTTTGCTAATTAACCTTAAATTCCTCGCATGTGCAGGTTGCTGCACAACTCTCAGTAATCAATAACGCAGCTCATCTACCTGCCGAGCTCTATTGGGAGAATGTTTTGCCACACACTCCCATGCCAAGCATCATCCATGAACTCATGAGTCTCTCTCCTTTATAAACTCGTAGCATGCATGCAAAAGAACTAGAGTTCGGTTTTTTGCCGCAATTATTTGATATAATAATTTGAAATTATTGCTTATATAACAGCGGCAAAGAGAGGAATTGTAACGGTGAACGCAATTTATCGGCCGTTGTACTACGAGAGTACGACCACGGAATTCCCAAGCGATCCTAACCTCTTCTTCCTAGAGGAGGAGTTGCACTCCGGAGCTGAGATGAAGCCAGGGCTAAGCTTCCTCCGGACCATCTCCGGCGACGCCTTCCTCCCCCGGGCAGAAGCCGAAGCCCTGCCCTTCTCCTCGAACGAACTCATGCAGATCCTAAATCGCCTCTCTATCCCCCTCGACTCACCACGAGCCAAGGAAGTCGAAGTCACCCTCCACGACTGCGAGGCCCCGGCAGCCGCCGGCGGCGGCGAACGCAAGTACTGCGCCACGTCGCTCGAGTCCATGATCGACTTCGTGACTTCCGAGCTCAAAACACGCGACATCGAGGTCGCGGCGACGACGACGTCACTACAACACGGCGGCGGCACGGTACAGGCGCAGCATGATTATTATTATAGGATCGCGCCGTCCGGGCCGCGAAAATGCCCGGAGAAGATCTCGTGGCGTGCCACCCGGAGCCCTACCCGCACGCCGTGTACTATTGCCACCGTACGGGCGCGACGAAGGCGTACGCCGTTCCGCTGGTGGGGAAGGCGGCAACGACGGTGACGGCCGTGGCGGCGTGCCATTCTGATACAAAGAATTGGAATCCTATATTCTTCAAGGTTCTTAAGGTGAAACCTGGTACTGTCCTCTGCCACTTCCTTCCACAGGATCACATCATATGGACTCCCAGCCATTAGTACGTCATAGTTTTAGCTGTGAAGATGCCAAACATAAAACTTCATTAATGTAAACCTTTTGCTGAACCAACTATTAATATTCAGAATAAACAATGGTGATATACTATGTGAACAGAAATCAAAACCAATATTTTTTTACTTTCCTCTCAACTCAAATACATGATTATGATTAATTATATTTGGATTAGTAATTTCAAAACATAACATCCATGCAATTCACAAAACTTGGTGTTTATAGAGAAAGATTATTCTGTTTAAAAATGAAAAAATAATAATATCCATTTAACAATATAACTGATTTATTTGATATCAATATATCAATATTGTTTGTAAAAATGTCACATTTAGATGAACTTCAAAATAATAGAATGGCCCAAAGTCACGATGTTCAAAATTCAAGATATCTTTTGGAAAATATATAATTCATTATAAGAACATTCTGTTATGAAAAACAAAAATGATTAAACCAAATAATTAAGTTATTAAATTGCTCCACAAGGTTGAACGAAAGACTGTTTAGTAATATCACTTTGTAAAAAAATAATATAAATTCCAAAACTATCAAAACATTTTCTTTTGATGTTTAATTATATTTATTTGTATAGATCCAGTGATACTACAAATCTTATAAAATATTTTTAAACATTCAAAAAATGCTAAATGATCTAAACCAATTAGATTTGAATACAAACACTGTTCTTAAAGCTTTTAACGAATATATTATGTCTGCAAAATTAAAAAAAAGACATTATATTATCTTCAAAAGTGCGGGCAAAAGTACATCAGCTAAGGTATCCTTATATATGATTATAATATAGCAAATATAGAAGAAAAATCTTGACCTAAAATTGGTTAAGCAATCTCAACACTAGAGGTGTCAAGCTTGTCGAGCAGCTTGGGCTCAGTTCGGCTCAGTCAGAGTTGAGTCGAGCCCGGGCCGCTAAAAGAAGCTCGAAATCAATATCTAGTCGAGCCTGAGCTGAAGCCGGCCCGCTCAAGCTCGGCTCGATCGGCTAGGTATAAAACTAAATTAGAAAACCCTAATCCCCAAATCTAAGTTCGACATCCCCTCCTCGCCTCCTACCCCAAATCTAATTTCCCCCTGCTGTCGTCGTCTCTTCCTCCTCCTTTGGCACTCGGTAGTCGGCAGTTCGGAACTTCGATAGTCGGCACCCGTGCTAGTCGTTTCCTTGAGCTACCGCGGTGCCGCCTCGTCAAGCTGCCACGGACCCGCAGTAGTCGTCTTCTCTAAGCTCCACCTCACCTTCCTTCTCCAAGCCGCCGCTGTCGCGTCGTCCTCCTCTCGCGACAGTTGTCTCCTCTAAGCTCTACCTCACCTTCCTTCTCTAAGTCGCTGCCGTTGCGTCGTCCTCTTTCCACAGCAGTCGTCTCCTCTAAGCTCCGCCTCACCTTCCTTATCTAAGCTTGGTTTGGGCTCGAATTGGCTCGGTCCAGCTTGAGCCAGCTCAGCTTGAATGAGGCTTGATAATATGCTTGTTTCAGGTTTGGGCTCGACTCGGGCTCAATCAGGCTCGCTGAAGTGAGCCGAGCCTGAGCTCAATAAAGAAGCTCAAAATTAATTTCAAGCTAAGCCTAAGCAGTAGCCGGCTTGCTCAGGCTCAGCTCGTTTACACCGTTATTCAACACATACACTAGTTATACTCCCTAAAATAATAAAAAATAAAACAGATAAATAAAGTATTAAATACAAGAAATATATTAGAAAAAGTGTGCTTTCACTTTTTATGTACGGACACCATAAAAAAAAATATTGATTAGAGAGCGAGAGGCGGATTTGATGTGGATATTTGACTGATTGTAACCTTTATTAACGTAAATTTGAGTATCTCTGTCTCCACTCGCACAAAGTCATTAGTAATGCCCTAGTCACACTGACAACAAAAGGCTATCGTTCGCGGGCCTTAAAGGAGGACATAACTCTATCGATGTTAAGATTAGTGTACCCTACAGTCGGGAGTTTTCACAATATTTTGAGTTAGGTATTGTGGTTGCTTAGTCAGCTAACTTTCATAAAGACAAAAAGAAGAAGAAGAAAAAAGGAATAATTTTAATTTGTGCATGCTATCATTATCCTCTGATACTAATCCGATTCGACAACAAACTCATCGGTGTTTCTTAAGGCGAGATTCGCGCCACTACGAGTAGGGACTTAGGGCGTAGTTATATTGTTTGGTTCCTCTTCCTACCACCCCCTTCCTCTGTCTTTTTTCTATTTTTGACCACCTCCTCGAAGATCTCTTTCTTCGCGTTCTTGGCGAGATTCCAATTCCTTTTATTTCCCCCCTATTTTGACTTCTATTCTCACCAATCCAAAACGTTCCTTCTCGACATGAAACCCTCGAAGAAGAAGAGGAAGAATTCTAAGAACAAGGGGAAACCCTCTTCGTCGTCTCCAGCTCAAGCCGAAACCAAATCCCTAGCCGCGGAGAAAGGGGAAGAAGGAAGTGTAGGAGAAACGGCGGAGTCCAAGGAGAGGAGAGACTTGAATTGGTTGCTAGATGCTTTCGCTTCGGTTTCGGTAGATAAAATCGAGTCGGCGTACCGTGAGGCCGACTGCGACCCCTATAAGACGGCCGGAATCCTCGGAGCGCAGCTTGAGGACCCCGGCGAGGGAGTGGAGGGAAGTGATAGAGGTAGCGGATTTGGGAAAGGACGCCGGAAGCCGAAGAGGGTTGTGGCGGCGGCTACCGGGATGGTTTCGAATGTCATTGGGAAAGGGTATTCGTGCTCGCCAGGTGTTTGCGGAAAAGGGAGGAGGAGGATTGATGGAGCGGCGGAGGGAAAGGAGGCAGTGAACCGTGCGTATAGTGTCGAAGAGGCAGAGGAATTCTTGTGTTCGGTCCTGGGAGAAAACTCGGAGCTCGGGATGGCAGTGGTCAGGGATATCCTTGGTGAGTTCCTCCCTTTTTCTATGTTGTGGTTTCTGTATCTAGTGCTGGGAAATTGTTGCTTGACCTGCGATCTTTATTGGGAGTAGTAAAGGTTTTGTAGGTTTCAACATGTGAATATTTCGTGAAGAAACTTAGGATGATAATTTTGCAAATCATGTAGATAAACATTAGCTGATTATTCTTATCTTTCACGCTATTGCTATTGTCTTTGTCATAAAAAAAGATGATGAGAATATAAACTTCTTAATGCAAGCAATAAGGAGAAATTATCTATCTCGATTTGCAATTCTTCTATGCTGTACATGTAAATTCTGAAGGTTAGTGCTAGGCCATCTCAAATCCTTATTTGGGAGCAAAGTAGATGTATTAATGAAATACCCTGAAGATGAATGGAGAGGATTTGGTATTTGAACATGAACATGGAATCTTTCTTATGCAAGGGAATGGGTTGAAGGAATATACAATTGTATGGTTGGAAAAGTATTAGGTTTGGAGGGTTCTGACTCTGATATGCAATTATATTTTTATGTTTCAACTTGAAGAAGATTTTCTTTATGGCTAAAGAAAATGAGAAAATTGGAAATCAATGATTTCTTTTCATAAGTACTTGAGATAGAGGATATTACTAGGTGTCATGTGACATCACGGTTGCCATCCATGCACTTTGGTGCGATATTGGTTCAACTAAAGGTTATATTCAACTTGTTTAATCCTGCATGGGTTGAGTTTTGTGCACTAGTGCATCTTTTTCTGAGAACTTGATATAACTAGTGATTAAAATCAATGAAGCTATGGATCATAAGAGTCTGCCAGGAGAATGCCCCGGGTGTCAGTTTATGAATATCAGATTTATAATTCTCATATTCTTCAAATTTATATAAGAGTGGTTCCTAAATAATGCAACTAGGAGACTGCTAATCAGTGATGAATCTTTTGGAAGCTAGCATTGAGATGGCTTCTAGGATTGCAGCCTATTGGGTGGACTAGGTGAGGTTTAGTAGAAGGTCCTCTAAGGAGGATATGTAGAAGACACAAGGCTCCTATAAATGCGGCGTTCGGAAGTACTCAATATATGCAGCCTTGCCTCCTTAGCTGAAAGTTCACTATGAAAGTAAACGATGTATCCATACTTCATAGCTGAAAACTCACTATGGAAGTGCCTATGCCTCTCTTTTTTCATAGCACACTGCATGATCTCGTTCTGTGTTTATTTAACACATCAATTTATAGCAGTAATGGAGCTGCAGTTGACCCTGTTGTATTGTTGGGAATCTTTTATAGTAGAAAATATGGGAATTTAATATCCTTGAAGACTTTAAATGGACTAGCACCTCAATCCCATGATTACAGTAACTGTCCAACTTGATGGTTAACTTTATGAGCTTTGACTCACGCCCATTCAACTTTGTCTATGTTCATGAGAGGTCACCTGAAAAGACTATATGGAATTATGGATAAATCAATGTGTAAGAGAAAGATGACATAGTGGAGAGGAAGAGCTGTACTTGGCATGCTACAGCTTTTACTTTGTTGGCCTTAAAGTTTTGTTTGTTTAGGCAATAATAATTTGTTTATATATGAGTAGCACATTTTGGCTGAATGTGTAGACCATAATGGAGCTGCTGACTCAAAAGTTGGATCTCTTCATGAAAGTGGTCCATTTTTCTTGTACGGCATAGGAAACTTAGAGGAGTTTTATTATCTTCTGTTGTAATGCATCTCCCTTATATGACTATCCATGATATTTGATTGTAGCATGGCACACTTTCATTCTTTTTATCTTCCTTTCTAAATTTGCAGGTCAATGTGGGTGTGATGTTGAACAGGTATACAGAGAGACCCTTAATGGTATATTGTTCTTTTAGCTTTATAATTCTTGTCATGGCCTTAATTGTAAGGCTTGTCAGAATGTAACATGTTATGTCTTCGGATATGTGAAATACTTTCTCTAGTAATGGTGGTAAAACTACATACATCTTGCCTCCCCAAAGATTGGGATGGCAGGAGCCTATTGGTTCTTGTTAGTAAAATAAATTTCTTGCATTAACTCTTATTTAATAAAATTTTATTTATATGATATTAAAAGGAAAATAAACTTAGTGGCAGTTTTGTTTATTCTCTCGATTGAAGTGATTTATTCACACAGTATATTCTTTTCTCTTTTATACTTGGCATTTCAAAATTCAGTAGGCAGTGGCAGGCGGTAGTGTTTCTTAACCAGGCATTTATTCCAAGGAAGCCACATGCATAAGATATATCCTGTTAACTTTTTTAGGATCACTTGTGGAATACATAATTTGCAGAAAGATTTAGAATCTTTAATTGTGGATTACATTTTCTTTCCAGGCATTTTCTCTTTTATCGGGAGCATGTGTTGATCTTTTAGTATATTCTCTGGTATTTTGTTGGTATTTCTCATTTATTGATTAGCACACATAGCATGTTATTTGTTTAGTTACTCCATTGCTTTGACTATTTAGTATTCATCATGTGATTTCTTTCAGTTGTGGTTAATCTTGTTATTTGTTCCTCTTTAGTCTCCTTTGTCTAATAGGTCTGCCATTGCATAGTTGAACCTTCCTTCGCTCTCCTACATCATCCTTGCATTAGGAACAATGATTCTTTTAATCAGTCACAACTACTTATTTAGAATACAAAATTGTACAAGAAACTTAGTTAATTGCTTCACAAATTTCTTATGGGCAAATAAGGAGTAGCGCATTGCGCAAGGAGTATGTCCAGCAAGGATTGATGTGCGTAAACGTGACAAAGTTGGTGCCTGTCGGCACATACTATGCCTACTATGAGATTGCTTCATAGAAGCAGCATGCGGTTGGCAGATTTCTATCAGATATGATCTGCATGCTGATTGTCTGTGAAGAGATCCTCTTTGGGCAAACTGTACCAGTCCTTTGACACCAACTGGTATTGGTGGTGCCACAAGAATCCTGTGCTTTAGCCGTCAGGCAATTGTACTAAATTTCTTTGGATTAGTATGTTTTGCTAATTGATAATATATTTTGGCTGCTTTTCCACTTGATGAGCTTTTAATCCATAATATCTTTTCAGATTTAGTCAATATCTAGATTTGAGGGAAATCATTATTTAATAGTTCGTTCAATTAATTTTGACAGTTTATTTGATTGTAAATTTGTTTTGGAGTTTTGCCCAATTGCATTTATGCATGAATTGTGTCAGCAAAAGCTGAATGTTGGTTTACTACTCGGCAACTCAGCACTTAGTCTTCTATTTCATTTATAGATACCAACTGTGACAGAGTATGACAATTTGATTATCTAATGCGAAAGCTTCCATTGCTATTATCTTAAATGTCTTGAAGATCATTAATTTGGTATTTTCAGGCTCTGGATATGTTACTTGATCTATCAGCTTCCTCCTACAACCGACATAAGGAGAGGAGCTTTGCTGATCATGAAAAGAGAAGGATAGACTATTCAAGTATGTTTGCTGGGTTATCCACTAAAACCCCTGTGGAGAACAATATAAGTTCATCCCAGGTGCTTACTTAACCAATTAATGTTGATTACTATTTAATATTTATGTTTTATACAGTATAGCATGACCACCTGCAAAGATCATCATCACTTGTATGCGTTTTTTTTTCCTGGGGAGAGGGGTTGCAGTGGGCAATGGGGGGTGTTTGCAGGTGGTCACCCTATATGACCTGTTTTTTGGCGTTATTTAGGCCTAATTGGAATCCACGCCTATTTCTCCCCAATCACTTTCTCAAGATACCTTATTGATGGATTATTTTACTCTTTTGTGTATTTGATATCAATATCAAGTGTCAACAAAGTTTTTGTTTGTCCAATTCTTTTGTTTTGAAGCACCTTGTTTTGACATATGTCTCAGTTAAAGGACAAGACGTCAGGTTTGGCATTTCATCCATTTGAAGAAGGGCATGACCATATGGGCGGTGGTAGCAGGTGAGCTGACTCTTTTGACCACTCATTTTTACTGAATCCATCATATCAGTGGCTAAAACCTAGTTTATGTTTATATAATTATTGTCATTGTTTCTTTTCTTTTTTTTTTCTTTGTTTTGAGTTTTTCAGTGTGAGGTTCTTGAACATTTATTCCCTCTCTTTGTTTGCAAGGGGCCAAGGGCCTTCAAGTAGATCTATTTTACCTCTGTGCTATGTTTAACTTAAAAATGAGTCAAAGACCATCTACTGTGTCCATATAATATTTTATTAAATGTTTGGAACCAAAGAGAGAGTGGATATAGGGAGAAGTTGGTGGACTTAGAGTATGATCAGAGCAGCTAGCAATTGGATATTGACTATTCTTGACAGATTTCGCTATGTAACCAAAATTGTGGCTTTTCAGTTTCACATCATTCACCATTTCATAAAAAAAATATCTACCTCTCTCTAGACTCCTCTTCCATTACCATGAGGTAAGAGGTGAACATTGCACCTGGAAGATGAAGAGGCTGCATAATGCTTCGGAAAATAATCTGACTACTTTAGTTCAATGTAGTACTCAACTTGGTATGTCACTATGTTGTATAACTATTGCGGCTTATGACTTCCTAGTGTTGCATTGGTGAAATATCTGAACTGTACAATTTTGTATGCGGATGCCTTAGAACCTTCTTTCCTCTATGTATTATACGAAGGTATGCTTCTTAAGCTACAACAGTTGGAATGAGGTTTTGTTTGAAATAGGTAACTGGTTGATGGCTTTTCCTTATTGATTTGATTACTTAACGTGTTCCTAAATCAGAGTTTTGTCACAAAAAAAAGAAAGAAAATCTTTTATTAGATTAGTGAGTTCCTCAATCTGGAAATGGTAACCTGTATAATTCTCACTCTTTCTTTGAGTAGACACCACCAGCTGGGTGGTAAGATTAATGATGCAGTTAGGCTGAAGACAGAAACTGACATAGTAAAAAGTCATCAGTCCGCCTTCAAATAAAATGTTCAGTTGGAGTTCTGTTGATAGTTGATACATGGTATGGTTACTTCAGAACAGTTTATATTTGGAACTTAGACACTAGATGCTCTGGGTACACTGAGCGGTGCTGATCATTGATTTGGATGAACAATACATTAAGGATGTCAGAACATTCCTATTTTTACATGTAAACGTGCTTTTTTTCCTTTACATAAATATGCATATGTCCTGATCCTTGTGAGAATGTTTCAGAGACCACATGAAGGATACATCCCGAACACTGTCCAGGTTAACAATAGTGAAACCTGAAATGCAGCAAGAAGTGTTGGCCTCATTGTTTGGTATCCCTGAGCATCCTAAGTATGAACCAAATTGTATGAACTGGAAGAAGGTGGTAAAGAAGCTGGAATCAGTTGGGCAAGGGTTAGAGTTCAGCTTTTCTGGCATTTCAGATGCTCAGGAAAAAGCTAGAGGTGGTATTCTTTTTTTTTTCCTAATTACAATACTGATTTTCTCAAAAGCTTCCGTGGTAGGTTTTAGGACACTTCCCACTGCAGCTTCTAAAGTCATAGAACCTAGGATACACCACCTACTTATTCATGGTATAAACTCATGCAATCAAGGAGCAAGTCACGCTGCTGCATTTGTATATCTCTAGCTATTGCAATTTTACTCTAAACATGTTGTTGCATATAAATTACAGTTTTAATGCATAAAATTGGATAAATGAAAGAAAAGGAGTTGTTTAGTACCTACATTTTATTCAGTTGGATATGGAAGAAACATTATGCAGTTGAATTTAGTCATTTACTCTTTTAAGTGCTGTTCTTATGCTTGCAAGTGGCATAGGTTTATTATGAATTTGCAGATTGTTCTGTTCATTCATCTTGTTAATGGTACTTCAGTACTTCTGACGAATGCTATAAGTACTGTTGGTGTAGGTAATGAAGATGGTTATAAGGAGTTCCGCGCCGTTGCAAGTAAGCATTGGGATGTGATGAAAACACACTATCAGGAGGTAGGAAATCATGGTACAGATGTACTTCTACTAGTTGCATGAGTTAGCTTGTAATCTAGTATATCTATCTTATAATTGATTTCAAATTGTCAACTCTTTTATAGGCTGCATTGGCATATTCAAGAGGAGAACGTGCTCGTGCATCTTACCTTTCAGAGAAGGTTTGGTTAGAATTTCTTAATCCTCTTCATGAAAAAAAAAAAAAACAAAATCTTTTTAGAACTGTAATTTTGTTGTCATATCATTTTTGAATGATTCCAATTCTGAAGGTCTACGAAATTCTACGGTAGAGGGAAATTAAAAGATACAGATTAGTGCTCCTGGAATTAGCCAATTAACTGTTCCGAGCTAATTACTAACAATTGTCCAACACCTAAAAATGATAAGACACATGCAGAAAAATCGAATCCCACTTGAGAGCTGTGAGGCTCCAGTGACATGGTGTGCACAGTGGCTAGCAAAACAATTGCACGTTGTTGCATGTGCTGGTTCTAAAACATATTTGAAGAGAGTTTTTGTTCTTTAATCAACTTACATTTGTGAATCTTTTGATCCAGGTGAAAGATGTCTATAGTACACCTGGTTCCATATGTACTCAAAACTTTTTTCAAAGAAGTTTAACTTTGCATTTGTCCAGGGTGTAACATTTATTAGATTGGTTGGTGCTTGAACATTATTCAAATTTGTACTATTAAATGGCTTATGTTTATATTTGCTTAGGGGAAATATTTTCGTGACTTAGCCAGTGAAGCAGATGAAAGAGCCAGTCAGGAGATTTTTGTAGCTAGGTGATTGCACCACTTTGTCTTCTGTTTTACCTCTATGATATCACTTATAATAGTCTTGGTGTATGCAGAAATCGAAATATTAAGAACACAGTCACTATTGACTTGCATGGGCAACATGCCAAACAAGCTATTCAGCTTTTGAAGTGCCACTTACTACTGTTGACATATATTCCTTGTAAGCACCAAATACTGCAAATTCTCAAATTTCTTAACATATTTGATGAAATTCAGTTATCCACAAGTTTATGAATGAAAATTTTTGCTTCTCAATCTAATGAGTTTTTCCTTGAACTAGCTGTCCCCTTACTCAGGGTTATCACTGGCTGTGGTATAGATGGTGTTGGGAAGGGAAAGTTGAAACGCTCGGTAAGAAAAGATAGTCTGACAGTATCACATTCCTTTAATTAAGTGGTGTTATCTTCTTAAATTCGTTCAATATTCTAAGCAGAGCTAAACTGCTGCAATAGTCCAATTTGTTATTTTCATGAAACAAAAGAAAGTAGGAATTTCGTATAGCAGCAGGAAACATGAGGGATCTAGATCTCAACAAATTACTCTAGAAATGCATGTGGATTCTGATGGAAAACAAAAGCCATGTCCATCATTTAGTGTGGTTTTTTGACATTTTTGTTCTTGTCATCTTATTATTCTTTGAAGTAACAAACTTTCATTTATCGGCTTCTCGTAAAATTTGTGCCCTGTCTTAGATTCTGCACGGACATCAGCAGGGAAGTGCTTGCTAAGCCTTTGATCATTTGACTTTTTGGCTATCACAGGTACTTGGCCTTGTGGAGAAAGAAGGTATTCCATGGAGTGAAGAGAATGCTGGAACTGTACTTCTCCGGCTTGATGGTCCAAGGGAGTATAGCTTCGTGGTAGAAGATTGTGATTCTGACTAACTTCACTTCCATTAATTTGTTCAGTATGTATAATGGTGCCTTACTAGTAATGTTGGTGGCTAACGAAAGTTAAGTTCACCTATCTCCGTAGGATCTAACAGTTGACACCTTCTGTAATTAACTAATTATAGATGGGGGGGTCAGGCTTGTATGTAAGATTAGGTTGTAATTTATGTTTCTTCCATAATATTATGCAGGTTGACCCTGAAAACTCACAAATATATACACCTTCTGTAAAATTCTTTGCGTAAAAATAAAAGACCTTTTTATCTAATATGTTTTGCATTGTCACCACCTACATATTAAGCCTTTTCAGTATATTCTATACTGTGTAAAGTATCTTTGATCCTCCACCTATCCAAGAATTTTGCACATCAAAGGCTTTTATTAAATGATCGAATTTTTTTTAAGGATATTTCTTAGATCGATGTAGACACCTTTTGTTAAACATGCTCGAGAAAAGCAGTCGATTCTTGCAGACTTTTCCAAGGATTGGAGGTTATGGGTTTGCTAAGATCTTTCTTCCTAATGGCCCAATAAAGGAGCAACATGGCCCGTCAAAAGGCGCAGCCCTTTAGAAGGTGAGGGTTCTCTTGTGGGCCTTTTCGCATTGCGGTCCATATCTCCCTTCTCTCACTTCGCTCGTGTACGCGCGACGAAGCTGCGTTAACACCGCAATGGCGAACCCCTTCCTGCGAACTCTCCTCAGCCGAGGACGCCACCCCATTGGATTAAACCTCGCGAAAGCTCTCTTGAGCACTCCACTTCCCTCGGTTCCTGGTAACTATTCTAAAACCTCTCTTTTTTTCTTCATTCGATCTCTCTGAGCTAAACCTATGGAATCCAGGCCGCTCCCTTAAACCCTCTCTTCGTCATTCCCCTTCTCCACCGCCATGGTTTTGGCTTCCTATCGCTCGCTTCAGCGGAGGAGCTCCAACCTCGGATTCATCTCCCTCCACTCTGGAGAAAACCGGGAAGAAGAAGAAGAAGCCCCAGAAGAAATCAAGATTGGATTTCACCAAGATCGACGCGGCGCTCCTACCAACCGTGATTCTTCTCGGCCGCCCCAATGTGGGCAAGTCGGCTCTCTTTAACCGGTGAGCTATCATCGGGTTTGGGATTTTAGTTATTGGTTTTGGTTTACGTGTAACTTTGCTTCTTGTAGCTTGATTCGGAGGAGAGAGGCTCTTGTTTACAACACTCCTGGTGACCATGTAACACGCGACATCCGAGAAGGGATCGCCAAGTTGGGCGATTTGAGGTTTCGGGTCCTCGACTCGGCAGGGCTTGAGACGGCAGCGACTTCGGGGAGTATTCTTAGTAGGACAGCCGACATGACAGGGGCGGTGCTCAGGAGGTCGCAATTTGCAATCTTCTTGATAGATGTGAGGTTAGTTTCTGGGAATTTTGATTCAGAAACGGAATTTGTTTTTGTAACTGATAAGGAATCTTGGTATTATAGGGACGGGTTGCAACCGCTTGATCTTGAAGTGGGGCAATGGTTACGGAAGCATGCGCCTGGAATTCGGACGATTGTTGCGATGAACAAATGTGAGTCACTTGATGAGCAAGTTCTTCTTACTGCAGCAGCAGGGGAAGCCCATAAATTGGGGTTTGGTGACCCAATTGCTGTGTCTGCAGAGACTGGGTTGGGGATGGCAGAGCTTTATGAGATGCTCCGTCCTTTGTTTGAGGATTACATGCTTCAATTTCCAAACGGTATGTTCATGATAATTTGTCTTCTGTAGAACTGAATAATCTACACCTGTTTTTCATGCTAATCTTCATTTAGAAATTAGAATTGACCTGGATTATATCTGTTAGCTCATTAGTTTGATTTTGAAGTCATATGTCATGTGCTTTACATGTAAATAACTAAATATTTTGGATCCATAATATTTAGTAGATAATCTGAACCTAAGTAAGAGATTTTTACAACCAATTGCATTTTGGTTTTCACTGGGCATTTGTATGTATTACGGTAAATGGCTTTATCCCTTGAGATTTTTCTCTTTGATTTTTTAAAGGTGAATCACTCATGTGTCTATAACTAAAGTTAGGTGGTGTCAGATCTTGGAAAGGATATCCTTTGGTAGTCCATCTTCTTGGTGGGAAATGTATTGAAATTCAGATTTTTCTCTGACATTTTAGTCACATTTTTAGGTTTCAATTTGAATAGAATAATCCCAGCTTGATGGGTTGCTGATGGCGGAGTTGGGAAAGAATTCACCTCTTGTTTTTCTTGATGTTTTGGATAATTTAATCTCCAGCGAGATACTGACGGGCGTCTGCAACTAAGATAGTTTGTCACTGCATACTAACTTGCTCCTTCCCCCACTGTCCAAAATATACTCTTTCAGAATTCAGATGTATACGTTTTGCTTCTGTCATACTTTGCTGTAAGATGCTGGCGGTGAAAAACTCTTTCTGTTTTGCATCTCTTGCCCTGAAAAGCTGTGAAGTTTTAGCTTCTAATTCGCAATTAGTATTTATTATAATAATGTCCGAGTAACACATGTTGAGACTCTCACTGATTTTCTGTAAGTTGACAATGGCACATGGATCTATTTAGGTTATTTTTTAATCAATGTCTGGATGCAATTATTGGTATAAGAACCAGTCGAATATATAATGGTAGGTGCATCAGATATACTTTTTTGATATATACAAAAACTTTGACTTTTGTTATTTAGTAACCATATTTTGTGATAAATTGTAGACAAGCACGAGCAAGATGTTGGTACCTCTGATAAAGAGAATGGTGAGAGCAAGGTTCCGTTGCAGCTTGCTATTGTGGGGCGTCCTAATGTTGGAAAGTCTACTCTGTTAAATACCTTACTACAAGAAGAAAGAGTGTTAGTTGGACCGGAGGCTGGTTTGACAAGGGATTCAATTAGAGCTCAGTTTCAATTTGAAAGCCGAACTATATATTTGGTAAATTACAGGTTCAGCATTTAGTTTTACTAAGATATCCATCTACCACTCTTTGTTTTATGTCCATATGTGAAAATATACTTGACCAGCATATATACTATGTGGGAATAGTAAGACTTAACTAGCTGAAGTGACAACGCGAAGTGATGCCCTTACTACTGATGTCAGGACCAAAGACATCTGTATATCACTGTATGAGTATGTGGAGTTTCCTATATGTCTGATCATGTTGTGGTTCACTATTCAGGTGGATACTGCAGGTTGGTTACAAAGATCAGGGCAAGAGAAAGGAGCAGCATCATTAAGTGTTGTGCAGTCAAAAAAGAACCTTATGAGAGCTCATGTTGTAGCTTTAGTGCTTGATGGAGAAGAGGTGAGGACATTTATTTTGTGTTCCTTTCTCGGATAGATATCAAGCAATATAGTTGGGCAGCTCAATTGATAGACAAAGGAGCACTATTTGATTTCTCAAGCTTATGATGTTATTCTCGCTTTCCTATCTAATTATAAAATTCAGTTATTCTATCCTAGTTATGTAATTAGGAAAATGTGCTTTTGCTCTGAAAAACTTAAGATCACTCTTTATGGTTTGAGTTCAAAATATTGCAAGATCATATATGGCTGTTAACCTGATGATACTTGAATGCATTTTCTGGATATATAGATTGCAAAAGCTAAGAGTAGTATGAAACATGCGGAAGTAGTTATAGCACGCCAAGCTGTAGAAGAAGGTCGTGGACTTGTTGTGATTGTAAACAAGATGGATCTTCTTAGAGGAAAACAAAATCCCTTGATGCTTGAGAAAGTCATGAAGGCTATTCCTGAAGAAATTCAGACGGTCATACCTCAGGTGTGTGTAGTCCTTGTGTTTGTTATATACTTTGGTTTGGTAAACTTGTATAAACTTTCCACCATTGACATTCAAGAGTTTATATTCTTTCATGGTAGCTGAGTTGTATGCCTAGCTTGTTTTAGCTAGAATTTATAACTTTTAACTGCACGTCTACTTTAATTGAAGTACAAACAAGCTGCATTATATTGGTTTCTCATGGAATGTCCTTAAGACCTGTACCACTTCTAGCTTTTGGACAGATAAATTGCTGTAACGAACTTTCGTAATTATTCTATAGTTGCACTTTGTGATGATAAAATCCACCAGCTTCAATTTCACTAATTGAACTTTTGTTCTTCATGTAACATCTCATGAAGTAAACCAACTTATGGGAAATGCAAGAATTGTTGTGCAAAATTTTAATGGTGCACATGTTCTGTACTTTCAGTTCTTTTAAAGAAACAAGTACCTAGACTATCTACTGATCACTCAAAAGTTATGATCCCATGTGGTTTTCAGCTTTTGTTACTTCGGAGAGGATTTAGCACATTGATCTGTTGATAGTAGTAGATGTTCCTATAAAATTATGTACTTATTTCATTATTATACAACTCGATAATAGTCCAAGCTTGTATAAACCTTTTCGTTGGTTGACTAGCAGCAGAAAGATTTGTATAATTTTCTTATTCATATAAAATGCTTGTGTGATGCACTGCACCTACCCTGCGTGAGTTTTGACATACACTGGCTTGATATGCTGTACTCTTATTGCGGAGTTGCTTTAGTTACAAGGTTCTATTGTTTACTTATGTTTGTCTACTGTTCTATCATTCGTTGTTTGATATTTCTCTGCGGTGGCCATCAAAAGCCTAGAATTTGCTATAATAGCTCTAAGCCTCTATCCGCTCACCTTCTTTGTACAGATCACGGGAATACCAGTTCTATTTATTTCAGCATTGGAGGGAAAGGGACGGGTAGCTGTCATGCATCAGGTTATAGATACATATGAGAAATGGTGTTCAAGATTGCCAACAGCACGCATTAATCGTTGGTTGCGTAAGGTAAGCATCTTGACGAGTATCTCTTTTTTTGTTACCTTGTGATATATATGGTAAACCATAAGCTTAAGAGTCCCCTAGTACTTGGGGAGGCAGGTGCCTCCATCCTAGCCATGTTAGTGAAGATATTGTCTCCAGTCAAACATATGCCAGAAACTCTACTGGACAAGCCTTAAGCATCACAACAAGTGATACCCTCAAACAATAGAAAAACTAAATATCTTTAGTGACTTTGTTTAAGCGGCAAATGCATTTTCTTTCTGACATCTCTTGTTGCTTAACAATTCTGTTTGCAGTAGTCACCTGTATATGTTAAGGAAACTACTCTGTCCAGAAGCACCTCATTGTTTTTCTTAAGCTGGACAAATGGTGCACAATGTATGAAAAACTAGTACAGATTAATAAGTTTACCTACTTTTTCATGGCATAGCAGAAGGTCCTAAACCGGTGCAATGCAAGCAGGAATTTATGAGAGCTTTGTCCTATTGGAGGAATCTTTTTGTTCAAGAGGGTTTGTCTTTGAGTTGATAGAGAAAAACAAGAATGTTGAAGCAAGATATACATGATTGATTTGTTACCTAACAAATTAAATATTATCTTAAGTGGCTGCCTAAAAGAGGAAATGGTGGTACCATCATTATATGTGACAGTTTCTCATATTTATTGATGTTAACAGGTGATGAGCAGGCACTCATGGAAAGATCAAGCAACACAACCAAAAATTAAGTATTTCACACAGGTTAAAGCACGGCCACCAACATTTGTTGCCTTTATGAGTGGGAAGGCACAGCTTTCTGATACTGATGTGAGGTTCTTGATGAAGTCTCTGAAGGAAGATTTTGACCTGGGTGGGATTCCTATCCGCATCATGCAGCGTTCTGTTCCAAGAAGAGCAGCGGTTGACAACAACAGTAAGAAAACGATGACTAAGATAAAATTGAGAATTAGATCAGACAAAAGATCTGAATCGTCAGAACTTTCTCCTTGAGGACTCCTGAAAGAGTCGAACCACGCAGAAACAGATGGGCCTCACTCAGATTGTAGACAACATTTCCCAAAGGCAGGAAGTTTTGTCTGCAGAAAGAGGAAAGTTTAACGGCTCATCTGGTGGATTTGCAGCAGTTTCTCTATCAACTGAGTCGGATAGGTAGCAATGACCTAGTATGTTCTGGCCTGCTTTTCCACAGCAGATCCTTTAATGTCGAGATCTGAGAAGATGGGTTTTTCCATTTACTTGCAGCAAGTAAAGTTTATGCTTAGGAGCGGCAAAACATGGGCGAACGGCAGGAAAAATAGTTGCTTATACGAGAGCCTAGGATCTGTACAACAACTTGAACTGCAAGATATTTGTATATTGTACTCTACATTTAAGTTAGACATTCAGCAAAAGTTTTTATCTTTTTAGGTGACATTGAGCAAAAGTTCTTGGTTTGGTGAACATTCGGGAAAAGTCGTACAAGTTCAGGCATTTGTTATTTCTGTTACTGTCTAAAGATCACAAAGCAAGTGCTTGGTTTTGTCTACTCTGTTAATTCCTATAATCCTATCAGCATAGGGGGCAGGTGAGCCGTCCACGCCGATCTGAATCTTCTTTGTGATATGACCCAGATAAAATATTTTCGCTTTAAATGCCGTTTCACTGAATGGTTCCAGATTAAATATAACCTAAGCGGTCTACTGTAGTGAATAAAACAAGATGCTAAGATAATGATTTGACGAAATTTATTAACAATGATACACGTGTCAAATATACTTCTTATTTCTAATAATATTAAGACTTCCAGGCTCGGCCAAGGTGCGGCCCAAATTGGCAGATCTTTCATCTTTCCAACGTCTAATTCATCTTCCTCTTCTCGAACGCGAGCATCACTCTTTTTCTCCTTCTTGCGACGCAGCAAACCAACGAGTGATTCCATCACCGGCGCCACCGATGCCCCCCCCATCTGAGAAACCCTCGCATGGAAGCCACTCCCCCCCGTTCCTCCTCTCCGCCGGTAGCTCTTTGCAATCTCTCACCGCGGGGCTCCTCTCCCGCATCCCCTTCTCTCCCTTCAACCCCCATCGCGCCGCCCCCGCCGCCGCTGTTAACCCTAAGCCGGCGCCGCTGTGCTCATCGGCGGTGACCGTACCCATGGCGTTCCCCTTCTTCTCTGCCTTCTCCTCCGACAGCTGGAGTCAGAGCCAGGGGAAAGCGCCCGCCTCGGCCGCGCATCCTGCGGTGAGGAGCTTGCCGCCGGGAGTAAGGATAGAAGGGCTCAGCTCGAGCTCTAATGGCGGAGGCGGGCCTGCTTTTGTGGGGCAGGTCTTTAGTATGCTCGATCCATCCGGAAATGGCCTCATGGCCGTCACCACCCACTTCGATATCCCGTTCTTCTCAAAAAGGTCAGTTGTTTTACTCCTCCTTTCTCGCCGCTGTGGTCTTACTATTGGTGACTATCTAGTGATCTAATTTGAATAATTTTATCAAGACAGTATTTTGACATGTCTATTGATCTAATTTGAATAAGTTGTCCAATTGTCTTTGAAGAATTTTATCCATCGACACAAAGTCATGATTAAATTTTAATCCTCCTTTTGTATGTAATCTGTAAATTCTCAAGAAAGTATGAAATTTCACTAGTCAAAGCCATGATTAACTTATATATATATGCCTTTCAAACGAGACATGAATATGAGAGATGACAATATCTTCATCAGTGGTTCCAGAGTAAAGTCACATAGCTTTGTCAGGAGTCTGTAGAGTTTGAATAAAAAAACTTAGATAGGAAGTTGGGAGTCTTGTAGAACATAAATGATGTGTCAAACTAGGGAGTATGACTGATATATTTCTGAATTGGTTGAGTGCTACATCAGTTCAAGTGTTGAAGGAACAGGATAAGTCACAGAAACTATTCCGAATATGTTAGTCCTATTTAGAGTTAGAATGTGAGGCTTTCTCATAAGGTCATATGCAGTTCCTCTCCAGAACATAAGAATCTACCATATGTGAAAAGAATCAAAGATATAACATTCTTTTGACCAACCACAAGTTACTATAGAAGAGAAATGGGAAGATTTGTTGTCCTTAGATGCTGATATTTCTCTCTTGATGTACATTTGATGAATTTGATAAGCACATACTGCTACTCAAATCATTTGGTGAGGTGCCTACTGACGTGAATCTACTCTTTCTTCACCAAGTATGGGAAGTTAAAAGGGAAAAAGATAACGGAAATTACAGGGAGATTTAAATCATTCTATATATAAACATATGCTACAGTGTTTTAGAGATGAATAATATCAGGTATTTGTGTACTTTATCCACTGTTAGTATTAAATGTTCCTTTTTCTTGTGATAAAGATCTTCATAATCATACATGTTCCACATCCTCATTACGTTCATTTAAGCATTAACAGGTTGTCTGAGTTCTGACTTTATATCTAGCTGATGGTTTGTTATACCTTTTCTACATTTGTAAGATCATACTTGCTAAAATCTAGGATGGCATTTTTTGAAAGTCGAAACTTTTTCACCAGTTCTTGAACTTGACTGTGATTAATTAAACTTCTGCTATTTTGAAATATATTAGTGGAAATTTTTTGAACCATTACATATATTTATTATTTACAATTGAGCGGACTATTCATATTATTTCTGCTTTTAACTCCAATGTTCTTTTGCTTATAGGACACCTGAGTGGTTAAAAAAGATGTTTGCAACGATTACAAAGAGTGAAACAAATGGCCCAGTCTTTCGCTTTTTTATGGATTTAAATGATGCAGGTACACGTATGCCCTTGATCAAGTCTTCCCTATTAACTTTTAGGAGACTATTATGATTTCTCATTGATTGCAGCAAGAAAAACTTTCCTAAATAAATAATTCATTTTGAGTTCAATTCATAGATTCAATCTTTTTGGTGATTGATGTACATGAAATTCCTTAATAATGTCATTTTCTCTAATTTATGCTTTCAATTGTAATAGATTTTGATATCTTCATTGAAACAGTCTGGAAATGGTGTTGTTAAGTCGTTTAATGAAAAAGAACAATGAGGATGCATGATATATTGATTGGAGATAATTGTTTCAGCCAAGAGTGGCTGCTTTCTTCTTTTGTTTTTCTTTTTCTGTACTATTATAGATCCTTAGGAATTATTACTGTTATTTGCTTCTTGCTATTCCCCAATTGAATATATTGATTCATCCTTTCAGTATCTTTATGCATGTATCTTCATCTCTTAGTTAATTAGTTGTTTTTTTGGGGGCGGGGGGATTTTTTTTTGTTATATGAGATTCAATCATTTAGATCTGCTCTATTAACAATCATAAACAAACAAGGGCAGGTTTCTCTGTAATCATCCATTTAATTAATCACTTCTATCCTATTTTCTGTGACCAAATAGCAGGTTAGTATTGACTCCAGACTCTAATTGTCTTTAACTTTAAAGTCCACTATAGGTTAATAGGCTCTAACCTCTGTGTTCTACATAATTATGCTATGGACTCGTATTATTGTTGCTAATGGAACCAAGATATTCTAGTTCATAGATGAAGAACTAAAATTTATTGTTGACATAGTGTTCAAGTCATAGATCTTCACATTTGCTCAGAATTTGTATGATTCATTGGTTATGTTTTGCTTTACGAAAGAGGAATTGCAACCTAACTAACTTTACTTCCTTAGTTTCCTATGTTAAACGGCTTAACGTTCCAACTGGTATGGTGGGTGCTTGCCGCCTTGATGTGGCATATGAACATTTCAAGGTATGGGTGTAGTGAAACTAGAATCAAATTGCTGCTTTATGTATATTAGGATTTATAAATCTAGACTTCATTTTGCAGGAAAAGCCTCACATGTTCCAATTTATTCCCAATGAAAGACAGGTCCATACAGTTGTTCTTATCATTTTTACACACTTTAGAACAGTTTGATGCTTGATTTTCCAACTCAAAACAGGTGAAGGAAGCTAATAAACTTCTAAAGGCATTCCCACAAAAGGGTGGGAAGAGAAAGCTTGATGGCGTGCCTGTGTTTACCACTCATAACTTGAATATCGCGATAGCAACAAAGGACGGAATAAGATGGTATGTACCCATGTTGTTTGTCCTCTCAGTTTTCCTTCCAGGTAGTATATTAATGGTCATGATACTCACATTATGATTAATATTTTGGCTAATGATTTCTATGAGTTCATATGGTACATCATCATCATTATGACTAACATCATCTATTTTATCTTCTGATGAGTTTTTATGTACTCATGGCTTCAGGTATACACCTTATTTTTTTGATAAAAGCCTGTTGGACAACATTCTTGAAGCTTCTATTGACCAGCATTTTCGCACAATAATCCAAACCCGACACATGCAACGACGTGGTGATATAATTGATGATAGTCTAACTGCTGAAATGATAGAAGATAGTGGAGATAGTTTGTTTGAGCCTCCAGAGGTATCTTCATCCATTAATTTTCTAATTGCATCTAAGATTATTTGTCATTCTTGCTCATGGGTCAACTATATATAAACTAATCATTTTTCATTTGTACTCTGCATATTGCATTTAGATACTCTGCTTGCGTTCCATTTCCTCTTTCCACTTCATGACTTTTAGCTTACTCAAAGTAATACAATAACTTATGCAGGTCCAGGAAGTGATGGATGAAATGGGTCATTCTGGAATACCACTTAGTGTCATATCAAAAGCAGCTGAGATTCAGCTTCTTGATGTTGTAGATAAAGTACTTTTGGGAAACAAGTGGTTGAGGAAAGCTACTGGTATTCAACCAAAGTTCCCTTATTTGGTTGAGTCATTTGAAGAGAGGTACTTTATACATGTCATCTTTTATTTTCATCACTTCTTGTTTTGCTTCCATGCTGAGAACTATCTGGTAGTACCTTCACCTAATAAGTTGTAGTAAAAGTATACGAACAATGTAGCAGTGCCAAATGACCAAAGTTAAGCTCTGACTTTATGGTTGCTTCAGATAAGACCCACCAAAAATGGGCCTAGTCTTAGCTTAGATTGTCACTTCATAATCTGGTAAGGGATAAGGATTGAGCTCATAGATTGATGTTCCGTCCCATGCCAACCAGAATATGTTGCAGCAGTACCATGTTAATTGTGTAATGGTAGATACAGCACATACCCACAATACAACCTCATATGTAGTGGTATCTTTGGCTTTAGATATCTTAATTGGGTCAGATATTCAGACTTTAGAAGGGAGTGGTGTCATTTGATTTTTCTTTTTGGGTGAAAGTAATCGTTGGTAGTTTTTGAATTTCATTTTAACATATGGATGAACTAGTTGATCATATTAAAACCAACAGATGTCTTATTATTTGTTAGATTATTGAAACTAAAGGGTAAGATAAGCAATTCAAAGTTCTTATTAGTATGACAAAAATCTGAGTTTGTATCCAATATCCATCTATTTCAGAAAAGGGAAATAAAAGAATTACATAGAACAGCTGCTTTCTGTAGCATAACAAGCTTGCGCATACTGAATTTCATCTTTCTCATTCTCTTACACATTCAACTTTGGGTTTATTTGATTATACCATGCTAAACTTCAAGATTGTACCATTGGCCATCTCTCATATGCTGCTTCTGTGGATGATGATGATTTCAGGAGTGCTGCATCATTTCCTAAAGCCAGTGCATCAACTGGCATTATTTCTGATCCAGAAGGTTCTGGTTGTTCCCAGACTGGTTATTCGGAGGTCAAGTTCAATGAGAATGCTCAGGCAGACCATGACCAGTTAGCAAGTGATGCAGCTTTCCAGTTTCCATTTGCCAACTGGCTTCCAAATTTGTGGTCAGGACCACATGGAAAACATCAAGAGCGAGAAAGCAGGAACAAGTCAACTGCAAGGTTTATATTGCTGTTCTCATCCTTGCTTTGCAAGTTCTTTTAAATATCTTTTGATGATACTTTGGTTGTGATGAATTCTCTCGGCTGAATCATTAGATCTGATAGAGATGTCATCAATGAAGTACCACCAAATCCTCTTCTCCCTAAGATTACGATGGTTGGTGTCTCGATGGGTGAAAGTGGACAGATGAGCAGAGCCAGCTTGAAGAAGACAATGGAAGACCTGACGAAAGAATTGGAGCAAGCAAGTCAGAAATCAACGAAGTTAGACAAAGACAAGGATCCCCTATTTGTTGCCAATGTTGGTGATTACTCAAGTATCACAAGGATTAGCTCTTCATGACGAGTCAAATCAACAAAGAAAACTGTGATCATGATCCTGATCCTACTGGGGAACCTATTCTTCAATTTGGGCTCCATTCAGCCGATTTCATCTTTTTCACTGCGCCCCGCTGGTCTTCCACGAGCCCAATCGCTTTCAGAAACTCATTTGGTCCAATTATGGAAGATGCTGTAGTGATGTATTACAGCAGTTGGCAGGTGCTTCCCATACACATTTACTAATCCAAATGGAAAAGAAAGTGTTGTGATTCTGCTTCAGCCAAATCAGAAAGCTATGAAATTTGTATAATACAGTGATTGGAATAAAAAAAAAATTGCAAGTGGTGTTTGAGTAAATCTGATTCCAGGCCAACTAAAGATTCAAAATTATATGCTTACACGTCCCAGGAATAACCAAAGTTATTAAATTGTTCTCAAGTGCAATGGGCATCTGCCCTTTATCGTGTTCATGGGGTTCCCTTCTTTTCCGAGAAGACAAGGGGGGGAATCCGACTCTTTCCTCTTATAGAAACCATCTTCATCTCTCAGTAAGTTATACAGGGTCCAATTAACTCCCTCCCCCTTTATGCTAAAATGTTAGAGAATTTTAAGCGGGGGATCATTTTCAAAAGTGATTCAACCGTTTTGTTGCACTAAGGTCATATGCTCTGCTTTCCTGTAACGCAATGATTTCATTTCTTTTCTTCCAGAATCCCACTAGAAAGTGGTGTGCACTTTTGATGGATGAACGGGCTAGAAAGTGATTTGTACATCTATCTCATTACGAAGCAGTAGAGACTAGAGAGGCTTCAGCTTTATCCTATTCTTCTACCATGCAACTCATCCGCCTTATTGTTGTTTTATTGTTACATATGGAACATAGCTGGATGCTTATCAGCTTTAGCCAATCAAGTATGCTGTGGTGGTGATTTCCTTCTAGGATATGTTTTAAAAAAAAAAATAGCAATAAGTTGAGAGCATGTTGATATAATTAAGTGGTGGCCCAACTCATCCAATTGACTTGGGGTTAAAATTACGGAAATAATTTTCTTTTCACCTCTTAAATTATCACCCATTTTTATAATTAATTATTTAAAATTTTCTTTTTATATGCATTGATCATCTAAACTATCAAGACAAGGACGTCGTTGACGGAATTGATAAATTAACTAAATTATCCCTCTATTTATAATGACAAAATAATTAAATGGCTTAACTAATATTAATATTTTATTTTATTTTAAATTTCTTTATTTTCTTTTGTCCTAATCTCTTTTCTGAAACAAAATTCCGTCGCTCCAAGGGAGTAAGGTGTGATGCATGACATGGGGCGACCGACCATGGCTTGGTGAAACATGAGGTCGATGAATGCCAAGGGGTCGACGATCTCAAGGTGAAGGCCTCATTGAGCCCAAGCCTTGGTGAAGGGTGCATTATCATTGTCGTTGAAGACCTCATCAAAAAGGTGGCGCTCGTTGGAGAAGATGATGCAAACGTGTATGCAGGACAGATCTAATAGAGGATTTTGGACTCGAGGGAATCTCACCTGAGGCATTGCACATAGGCACCGAGGTAGCGGAAGCAGAGGTCCATCGCCAGCAATGCAAAACTACTCAACACTGAGGCAGCCCTAGCTAACGGAGATCATCTGTCAAAGATATATCAGAGGTCATAGATAGTGTTGGAGGGAAGCAAACCCAACGCTCATTGTTGGCGGTGGTGTCCGAGGTTGAGTACCATTATGTCGTTGGTGAGTTGGCGTGGGCCACCGACAATCAAGCCCTCAACGGGATTTGCCTCTTCATTGGTGGCGACAAAAGAGGAGCGAGCCGTTGGGGCGGCTAAGGCGATGTAGTTGAGGTGGGAGAGGATGGTCGAGGTGAGAGATAGAGCGAATATAGTTGATGCCCGTGGAGAAGAGCTAGTCGTTGGATGGAGACTTCTTCCGGCATGAGGTGGAGAAGGCATCCCACTTGAGTGAACCCTGCAACAATGGATGGAAGGAGTGGAGGAGGGTATTTTCATCTACCTAAAATTTTCTCTTGACTTAGCATGTGACTTGCACATGCACATAAGGGTAAAATTGGCATACATTTATCACGTGACATTTAATGGACGAAAATAGGTAACAAAATAAGTCAAGTAAGATATATCCAATATCTAATAGTTTATGAGGTTAGTGTATACTAAACATATTTACGGGGACAGTGTAGAAATAAGTGAGTTTAGGAGGTGAAAAAAAAAACCAATATTATATTGCATTGATGCTGCAGTGTGATAACTAAACCCCGCCCTTTGATCTTTGCAAATTGCACTAGAAGCTTTCCTCCTTGTAAATTTAATATAGTATTATTTAGACAACTAGCTCGTTGGAAGTTTTCAAGACGATCGTTATCACTGAGACGCTGCAACAGTTGTACAAGACTTTGAATTCTAGAGAGAAGACGTGGTGGCATATTGACATCAAGCGTGAATTAAAAGTTCTAAGTTTATCTCAACTTAGTATTTTGTACGGCGTATATGCTGTAGCCAAATATTTAAGAATGATTTGGAGATGATATTGATAGGAGACTACTACTTTGTCCAGGTATTTAATCAACTAATTGGAAATGGCTGCCCTGCAGTTCCCACACTAATTAAATTTGAGAAATTTATTAAAAGAAACCACCAAGATTTTGCTTTTATTATCATCAACTTAAAGCATTTTCCAGGTATTAATAATAAAATGCAGGTGTCAAGTAATAAATACGTATATAATATAGTGTTAATTATTAAAAGGCAAAACATATGGTTTCCCTAATTAGTTACATTCGAAAATTTAGAGATAGAAAAGTGATAATGGATTGAGCTAAGTTAAGAGTCGATCTACAAATGGGTTGATCTAGGCACATTGTTAGTGTCTATCGATGTATCAGTAGTGCATATCTGAAAATTTTAATTCCTACAAGAAAAGAAATATAGTAAAAAATTAGCACACATATAATTGAAACCGTCGGATGCATATAGTCAAACCTTAAGTCCACAATGATTTGCATTACGAGCCAAATCTTATGATTGACAATTTATTTTCTCACAAATTTACATTTCACACCTTATATATTTTAAAATATTTTTAATTTTAAACCTTATATTAAACTTTATTGTCTATCGAAACGCCTCAAGTATGCCTATACTGATGCCTTGTTATCGGTCTTCGTTGGGTGACATATATATAATGCCGGTGTTTTCCGAGACTATATACTATAGCAGAGGCCAGAGGGCTCCATAGATACCAAACGGTAAAATCATAAAATGGTAAGGTGTGAAATGTAAATTTTTTTCCTTGCATTTATTCTCAATCCAATTCGGGCTTTATAATTACTTCCTTTGTATCTTTTTGTGAGCGCATTGACGACCCGCGCGTGGAAGAGCTCCAACTTAACTAAGTCGACGTAGAGAGGGAGACGACATCTTCTCTCTCTATCTCTCATATCGCTCGCTTTCTCTCTCCTTTGACATTTTTTAAGGTCTAGTAGGGGGAATCGATCCAAAAACTGGAGACCGTTTCTGAACCGTTTCCCCTTCTTTCTTTTTTTTCCTCCTTCCCCCTCCTCATTAGCCTTTTAGGGGAGGATCGAATGCCCACCACCACATACAAATCCAGTGCCCACCAAACCCACTCCCTTCCGTACAAATCCCATCTCTCTCTCTAAAAAGTCAGCGCCTCTCCCTTATCTCTTGTTCGTCTTCACCAGAGAAGAAGAATGCCCAAATAGCTTACCCTCCCATGGACAACGAGAACAACGACGACATCAACAACAACTGGGATCTCCAAGCCGTGGTTCGAAGCTGCCGTTTCTCGAGCCCACCACCGCCGCCACCGCCACCGCCACCGTCACTGCCACTGCCGCCGCCGCCACCACCTCCTCCTCCTCCTCCTCTTCCGTTGTTGGGTCTTAAAGAGGAGCGATTAGAAGCAAAAGAAGACGTCGCATGCTTCAACAATCCAACGGAGACGAAAAGTGATCTCCAAGAGCTAGAGGAGCTCTGCAAAACCTTCTTCCCCAAAACCCAACAACACCAACAAGAGCAAGCGGCACATAAGCCTCCTCCCTCCATTACATCCCCTCGGCCCAACTCCTTAGGCCCCAAATCGAAGCGAAGGTAGCTTAATCACACCTTTTTCTGTCTTTCTTGGTGATTAATTCACAAATTAGAAGAGACCCATTGAAAATTTCTGATCGAATCGCAGGAAGAACCAGCAAAAGCGGGTGGTTTGCTATGTCCCTGCGGATGGGGTCTCTTCGGATACATGGGCTTGGCGTAAATATGGGCAGAAACCCATCAAAGGATCTCCTTATCCTCGGTGATTACCGAACTAATTTGCTTCAGATTTGCTTCTTTTACTAGTACTATTCTCAGGTTCTAACTGAGTGGGAGAATGGATAACAGAGGATACTACAAGTGCAGCAGCTCGAAAGGTTGCCTAGCTCGGAAGCAAGTGGAGAGAAGCCGGACCGATCCGGCCATGTTTGTGATCACCTACACGGCGGAGCACAACCACCCCATGCCTACTCACCGGAACTCGCTCGCTGGGAGCACGCGTCACAAATTTCCTACTCCCTCCGCCGCTGCCGCCACGGCCGAGAACCCACCTCCGGGGAACCCGAGCGCGGCCGCGGGGCTCTCCCCGACGACCCCTCTCACGGCTTCCATGGAGGAGGAGGAAGAGGACGGAGTGATGCTGGTGGACGACATGGAGGTGATGGGAGAAGACGAGTTGCTCTTCGTGGGCTCCGAAGGCGATAAGGATGGCGGAGAGGTGCAGTCCACTGCGGAGCTCTTGAGCTTCTTCGACGACGGCGGTGAACTCGAGGCGGCCTTCTTTAACAGACCATGAATGGTCAACGGTAACGGCACAGTAACCGTAGCTTGGGGCGGTTGACCGCAGTCCCTGTTTGTCCTTTTGCCGGCAGACTGCAGACATACACAGAAAGAGTGCAGGGAGAATTCGATCCATCCGTTTATATTTTTGTAGAAATCTCTCCACTCGCCCTTCTTCTTTAGTTTATGTACAGTGGAAATAAGAAACATAGGAAAAGGAAAATTTTTAGGCCAAAAAGATTCCTTGATTCCAATGCTGCTTCTTCTCTCTCTCTCTCTCTCTCTCTGTAAAACTTTTAGATTTAGACACAACATACCATGTAATTATATTAACATTTGAAATTTTTCTTCCTTTTTTAATGAGAATATTGCTTGTCGCCAAGTCCTAAAGGAGAACATACATCAAAACCGCCCCCACTGGGATGTCTCAGTGGGAACATCGAATCTGTTCCAATAAAACGCTATATATCGGCAGTAAATCCCATCTAATATGTTATTAAATATTAAAACTTTGCTTCACAGAGGTGCAGTCAACGCGGTATATCATAAATGGAGGGGAGCTAACTAGCTAATAGTCAACGCGTCTAAGTCATTGAGCCCATCTCCTTGGGCTAGAGAATCAACCACTTACATCATTAAAACTGCATAAAAAGTCTAATTTGCCCATACGATCTCCTTTTCTTTTGACTTTTCCTTTAACTGGGCCTCTTTGGAGCTCTCCGGGTCTAATTAAGTAGGCGACGAGTTGTCCCTCTCTGTGGGTGGGGGCCATCATGGCCACTCGGAGCGGGCTCCATCGCCACCAACTGCGGTTTTATACGGCAAAGACGTACCGACAGCGACGGAGCAAAACGAAGATGACAGCCAGCAGTCGGTAGTACAACTTCCACGACTCGTCGAGTTAGAATAGTTAAACAATGATTAATTCTAGTTTTATTTTTCCTCTTCTTCCAGATTAATGATTAATTAATCCTACTCCCACCCAATTAGTCTCTAATTATGAAAGCAAAGCATTGGTGTGATAAATTCGGTGGCTCCAAAGGATGACAAAATTATTATTTCTATATTCCATCGTACGGTGACGGTGTCACCGTCCTGAAAATAACGTCTCTTCGTTTTTAAGTTGTATGCATGCATTCTTCTTTCTGTAGAATAAACAACCATATGAAAGGACTTGTTAGACTAGGGTTTTATTGACAAAAAATTTATTTAAATACCCTATATATAAATTAATCACCTAACTATATGCATCCAAGTTGCTAACGCTAGTTTTGATGCATCTATCTTATCTAAAAAAATTTAATATGTAAACCATTATTCATATAGTTTAGGTAATTATCTTTTTTGTTTCAAAATCTCACTACTCTTTTAGTACACGGACTCAGGTAGATTATGAGAAGTGCCTACTTTGAAGCGGACTTATTTGACTAACTAATTTTCAAAATCTCACCAACTTTAAATACATCCCATCAAGCCTAAAAACCCTACTTTGAAGCTGACTTATTTGAGAATAAGAAGTCCCTCACGCTATACATCTCATCTCATTCTAATCTAGAATGCATCCCCATTTGGCTCTGCCCCCTGACTCACTAGTTAGATTATAATTAATTAACGACTCTATAAGTGATATTAAGATCCACTGCTGCTGTGACATAAATAAATAAATAAATATATATATATATATATAGTTATACACACACATTGGTTGTGTGCAATGGGATGCTATATCATTGCTTTAGCGTACCCTTTGCTGAATTCATGTGTAGTCACATGTTACGTTACAAAAGCCACTAACACCAAAAGGCAAAGCCATGCAGGAGTGTAAACCCAGCATCACATGGTCTCCATGCATTTTTAATTTTATTTTTATTTTGAACGAGTTTGGTTGACTTAACATCGTCAACGTACGCTATTCACTCTTTTCCTAAAGTTATATATGAAACAACTTACACCAGTGGTTTGAATTAGCCGCCGAAGATATTTAAGATCTCCAATCGTTTGGTTAGCCCTTGGTTCTTTCCTTTTTTCTAACAAAAGTTTGTAGATCGATTGGACCGAATGGTGGCCTGCCTTTAAATGTTTGCTAATACATCAATCATATACATCCAATGATTCTGATCTTATCTGATAGAGCGTTCTTTCTCAACGCGGAGTTAATCCTATATAATTAGGTTGGATGAATCATTTAATGAGTGCTAACCCTTTAATCATATGCATCTCATAACTTTGATCTTATTCTAATGAAAAATATATGGACCCATAGGATTAAAATGACATAAATTGACCCAAAAGAGTAAGATCTTTTTATGAACCAGGCCCAGGTGGGCCAGGTCTACATGGAGAGTCTTGGCCACCCTTATTTGAAGGCCCAACTCTAATTAGTAACTACTTAGTAGCAAACTATTTATCTTCCTTAGCTTAGTTTGCTTAGGTTTTCTTAAAATAAAATTTTTATTTTAAAAATAAGAAATAATTCCACTTAGAACTATTGCTGTTTTACACATACATTTACTCAATTTTTTTATAATTAACATACACCCTAAACTAAAAAGAAATATCCTTATATATCCTTTGAAGAAAAAAAAAAGTAACTCTAAATAAATCAAAAAAAAAAAAATTTAGTTCAAGGGATGTATGTGATACAAGAAAAGCACAGAAAGTGTACGTAGAAAATAGTGATAGTTATAAGATCTAAGTAAACTTATACCTAAAAGTATTATATTTTAAAATAAGAATGTAATAATTATATTTGATGTGGTATAAAGTAAATAAAAAAATATTTTACATTTTAGTATATTATAATAAATACATTTTGATTTGATATAAAATAGATCGGTGAGCTATATATCAAGAAAAAAAAAATAGTAATTAAATTAATGCGTAACATAAGATATAATTTTAATAAATAATATTTATATTATTAATTTAATTATTATTTTAGAATAAAAAAATTATTTATAAAATAAACGGAGCCAGCAAATCTACATGATATACTAATCTGGATATTCCATCCATCAAAACATAGCAGGAATTTATGCAGCTTATATCTCATGTATTAATGTGAACAGAAGAAGGATGGAAGACGACTAGACGAGGAGGATTCTCTGTGACTCTCTGAAGAGGGTAAAAGCCATCGGTATTAGCGCCGACGAAGAGAATCCCGATGGGAACGAGAACAAAGTAAAAAATAAAATTCTTCCACCCTAACCTTATAGTATCAGAGGAGCATTACCATAACCATAACCATAAGTAGGGCGAGATTGGATAAGTTCCCCTGCTATTAGGAGATTGGGATGTGAAATAGTATGTATTAATTACCTCTAATGGAGTCAAAAAAGGTAAAATATCTATCTACTTTAGAAAGTATCAGTAATAGGCAACAAGGAGCTTATCCAATATCCTCCACTATTTAAGCGGATTAAATAGAACCCCAATTTGGTCGGTTTTGAGCCATCTATTTGAATCCATAATTCCATTCGATCGAGCCCAAACCCCGCTCTGGTTCGTAACCCGTCGTATCCGAGACCGAGAAGGCGAGAACTCTCTAGAATCCAGAACACCGTTCTCAAGTCTCACAATTCCTCCCCTTACGCTCCTGGTCTCCTCCATTTCGCTCGCGTCCGCGCTGCTATCTGTGTCTCTCATTCGCTCGCTTCCAATGGCAACAGATCTGGAGAAGAAGGCGAAGGAAGCCTTCGTCGACGACAACTTCGAGCTCGCCGCCGATCTCTACACCCAAGCCCTCGACATCGATCCCAGGAACGCCGATCTCTACGCCGACCGCGCGCAGGCCAACATCAAGCTCGAGAACTATACCGGTTCGCTTTCTAGTGTCCAATTGCGATGGGGTTCTTAATAACTCTTCCTTGATGTTCTTGTTTGTGTGTCGACTTCTGTGTTTGCTCGTAAATTTAGGCGTGTTTGATTTTTGTGGGTTTTTTTGCATCGAGATGTCGCGGTTGGTACTTGCGGTTGAGGGCAATTTCTTTTTGGGGTTGCCAGTGAGATTATCTTATGTGTAGTAATGACAAGACTAGCGGATGCTTGACTAGGTAAAGACGTCAAGGATGCCGCTGGAATTTCTTGATTTTACCGTTTCTTTTGCTCAAAGAACAACTCGTTCGGTAGGGTGCCATGCAATTTCTAATTTGCCTCCACTAGTTAGGTCGTTGAGAGGGAAAAGTTTTAATATTTTTGATAAGTGCAGCACCACTTGTAGATTGGAAAAGAAGCTGAAGGCATCCTAGTGAGCTTTGGAGTTAGTCGATCTCCAAAAGACTAGATGGTACAGGATTGGTTGGGTGGTACAGTCTGTGGATGGCAATTTTGGTTAAAAAAAAGTGTTACAATGGAGGAAAGAAAAATTGAAAAACCATTCTATTGGACATCACTGATCTTTTGCTTTGATATTGTCATGATTCATTATATTATAAATTTTGGAACTAGTACTTATTGTGATACTTTTTTTTTTTTTTTTCAAATATGGGCTGATTGTCTATCTTATGTCAATTTCATAGAAGCTGTTGCGGATGCAAACAGAGCAATCCAATTGGATCCTTCAATGACCAAAGCTTACTTGCGCAAAGGGTCAGTACTAGTACTTTCATGATAGTGTATTTATACTTAGATGTGATCGATGTTGAGTAGGCTTGACATTAGACATGATTATCTATTAATTCAATAACTAGGAGCTGGACCAATCTATCTACCTTTATCATAATATCAACTACGACAAAAGAAAAAGTACATCTTTAGTTTCAATGTTTATCTCCGTATTATTTGTATTCAACTATTTATGATAATGTACAAACTTTACTTGAATATCATTGTTTCAGATTTGTGCTGCAATAGTTGAATGCTGTTTCTTGCTTCAAATGTAGTAGTTCTGAAAAGGAAAGAAAACGTGATATCATATTTCGTGTCGATGCATGAGAGTGTCAAAAATTCTTCTTATGTGCACTCCAGATTTTTTCCTTGATTTGGAAGGCATGCTCATTTAGTCTTTCAGGAGCCTAACCGAATCCTATTTTAATAATTGAGATATAGATTCTTTGCGACAAGCAGAGAAAGCTGGTTGCCATATTTGTTTGCATGTGTGGATTCCATGTGTCATATGGCCTTATTACTAGTGGTCCCAGTTGCATTGCTCTAATGTCAAGATGCGAAGCAATACTGGATGCGAAGTGACTCCTACATTATAGCTTCCATATGCCATAAAGTTTTTCCTTTTTTCCTGTGTAACCGAGGGAAGGCATTCATTTATCCTGATGCAGCGGAATGCTAATAATACAATAAACCATACCTTATAGAACCATGAATAATACGACAAAAGTCATAAAATGCTAATCTACAGAAACAAGAAGGCATTCCTGTTCTATGAGTGTATTTGAGTAAATACTCGTCAAAATCTGTCAAAGCGGACATACTGATTAGAAGCAAAAGATGGTGCTTAAGGTGCAGGTTGTACATCTGGGATTTAATGACATGCAAGTGTAGCTGCAGCATTCCTCAATTAATAACTTCACAATCTGATTATTCCAAAATATCGAATCTCTTAACTCATTTTGAGATTTTCACTATTAATCTTCTACTATCAAACATGTCAAGCAGTCATCTTACATATTCAGCAAGCTTTGGAACTTTATGGTAATCAACTAATCATATGCCTAAATATGCACGATTTATCTCTAAAGTTAATGTAGTGTGGTATTTGAAGCATACCTATTAATGTTAGAACTCATGAATTAGAATCTCTACGATTCCTACTTTGGAAGTAAAGTAGCTATTGTCTTGATAAGGTTCATTCATAATTAGTTACACATGATTCTCTCCCTGTGATCTATATCCTAGACCTACCTTTTATTTCCACCTTTTTCGGGGTAACTTTTTTCTTCCAAATATAATTGGTAATGATTGCCATTTAAGACGTAAGGCTCATTATTTCTGTATGAGTTTCTGGATACTATTCTGTTTCCCTTATTAGTATTGTTGTTATAAAAGCACGTTATGAGAATTCAGCAGCACATATGGTGGTTATCTTATTCAAATATATGATGATATTGTTCTTATTTCAGCAGCACATTATGGTGGTTATCTTATTTCAAACACTTCTATATTATGAGGCATATATGAAGCCCCTTTTTGTTGCCCTTGATTTATTTGCAGTATTGAGTGGAGATAATTACTTGATTCCCTCATCACTGGAAGATTGTTCAGTGCATACATATTTTGATGGTAATTGCTTGTTGTGACTTCCTGTGGATGCATAGTATATGTGCTGTTTGTATTACAGTTTTTTATTCGGTAGACTTGTAGTACTTTACATGGATTTATAGATGCTTATGCTTGCTTTTAGGGAAATTGATTTAGTTTTTATCTTGTACGCTTATTAAATGCAATTGGCCGGTCACAAATATTATGTTTCAGGATGGTATTGAATAGCACATTTCCTTTTCACATAAGCTACCTCTGAGCTTCAATACATCTGATGCTTAAGTTGTTCCTATAGGACTGCTTGTATGAAGCTAGAAGAGTATCAGACTGCAAAGACAGCTCTTGAAGCAGGTCTTGCATTGGCACCAGGAGAGTCAAGATTTACCAGATTGATTAGAGAATGTGATGAGCGCATTGCAGGTATTTTAGTGCTCATATTAATTCTTCGTAGTGTAATATCTTCTTAGTCTTCTTAAACCCAAATGCTACCTTATATGCCTCAGTTATAAAATGAAATGGCAATGAAGAATTTCTCACAGCAACGTCTTTTGATTTTCAAAAAGAAACTGTTGTAGTGAAATATTTGCACGTATCCTGATACATGAGTACTGAGTACATTGCAACATTATTTAACAGAGGAAACTATTAACTTGTCAAAGAGACCTCTGCCTACTCCACCTAGTACTGTATCTCCACCAAACTTAACTACTGAAAATGTGAAGGATTCTCGGTCACAAAATATTGTACCCCTTCAATCTGCAGTAACAACAAGCAAACCAAAATTCAGGTAATTTCTGATCTCTAAACATTACAGACCTTATAAGTTTATACTTTATTTCACTTGGTACAAAGAATTATTCATTATTGTGTACTTTTTTTTATTCATGCAACTGCTCACTGAAGTTTGGAACTATGGATTGGAGTTCTTTACAAAAAGAAATTCTGAGTGCATCTCTTGCATGCAAATATGATTATTGTAAAAAATGATTGGAGCACGATACTGGGTGGAGTACGATCTGTACAAGCTTAGATATCTAATTTGCACTTCTTTTCCAAGTATGAAAGTGTATTGACTGCTAACTCAAAAAATTCAGGAGTAATGTTTCATCCAATATGGTGTCCATACTCTAAGGAGAAATGTGTTATCTAACTAACTTTAGATGTCTATTCAGCTAGTTGATTCTGAAAAAAAGAATTACAAGTTAGAAATTTTCTTGTTGACTAAGAAGTGCCTATTCTAGATATCTTACCATTTACAGGACAGCTGGACAGGTAGGCTATGCTAATTTGCCCAATCGCTTCTAATTGCACATCTGGAATTTCCAGTACATAAAGGCACTGATTTCTACTCATACCATTAGTTTTCTTATAGTTTTTTCTCTTTTTTTTTCCATACAGGCATGATTTCTATAATTCTGTCACAGATGTTGTTTTGACCATTTTCGCTAAGGGTATCCCAGCAAAGGATGTGTCTATTGAATTTGGTGAACAAATAGTATGCTCTTCCATGAGCTATCTTTTATCTGTATTTTCAGGCTGACATGACCTTTTCCTTTCACAAAGTCATTATTATGTTGATGTGATGATCTTTTTCATCTTTTCAGTTGAGCGTTGCCATAGATATCCCTGGGGGTGAAAAATATCATTTTCAACCACGTTTATTTGGAAAGGTACTGAACTTTTTGAGAATTCTTTTATGGGAAGAACTTGATTGACATTAAAATATTAAATGTCAAGAGGATAAGTAGTTCTTTGTTTCCCTCTTTCCTTTTTTGGCTCCTTGGAGATGTGCATTTTTCTTCTTTGATATGAAGCACCTTTCTAATAAAATCTTCAGAATGAAAGGAACTTTTTTGTGTATGGTTCTATCTTTTGCAAACTAATTTCTTTTATGTTTATTTCTAGATTCTCGCTGATGTTCATTGTGATGTACCTAATGTCTAAATGCTGGCATTGTTTCCATTCTGTGTGATGGTTACAACTTACAACTATTATTTCTGTCACATGTTTGTCTGGTTATTGTTATTGTTCTTGTTATTTTATTACTTCTATCACTACTAATACTAGTAGTATTTTCAATTGTTCTTGTTATTGTTTTCATCAACAAATTTACTAGTTGACATGAATAACCAAAAGTCCGGGATTTTTAGGGGCATCATCAGTGTCCTACTTAATATGTTCGGCTTCTGCCTTATGCCTGACCACTGGTCAGAATGTTCATTTGTGTAGTTTGTTCATAATCACATGCAAATCAAGCTTATGAAAATTGAAACCATTCGATGAGCACATTTAATGACTGTTGTTGAAGCTCTAAAGTGCATATATATCTAAGGTGCACTTTTTCTTGTTTTAAGCTTTTGCTGGAGGCCGTCATTTTCTTTTTCATAAATGTGATGGTTTTTCTTTGTTGAACCCCTCTATCAGATTCCGTGCCTTCTGAAGATTAACCAGCTGCACTTCCATTCTAAATTCAGTTACTGGATTTTGTCTGGAAAAGCATGATCTAGTTTCAAACGTCTTCCATTCTTTTTGGTTTCCGTTTTGGCCGCAATATAATGTGGTTTCCTTTTTTCCTTGCTTTTGTTCGGAAACAAATAGATTATACCAGAGAAATGCAGATATCAAGTTTTGCCTGCAAAAATTGAAATCCGTCTTGCGAAAGCTGAAGCTATTACATGGACATATTTGGAATTTAGTGACAAGAAGTCTGTTCCTCAAAAGATAACTAACATACCAGGTAGTTTTTGTATCTTGTTTCGGTTTGTTCTGGTTTCAGTTATTTTTTAGGGTCATTTAGAAATTTGTAGTTATATGATAATTTCTTATAGTTTTATTTATCATGAAATTGTTTTCTATATGTGCCTGTGTAAATACTCTTTTTCCTTATTGTTTTCTATATGTGCTTGTGCAGTTCAACAGTCTCAAAGACCATCCTACCCCTCTTCGAAAACCAAAGTTGATTGGGACAAGCTAGAGGCTGAAGTAAAAAGGGAGGTGGGTGATAACATGTGGATCTGATTGTTTATGTATCTTCTTTGTGGACGTGCAACAACTTGGCTTCTGTATTCCTATGCATCCTAGTGTAATTACACAGATTTTACTTCCTTGAGTCTCTTTATTGTTGCTCTCTCCCAGGAGAAAGAGGAGAAGCTAGACGGTGATGCTGCATTGAACAAAATGTTCCGGGATATATATCAAGATGCTGATGAGGACACTAGAAGAGCAATGAGCAAATCCTTTGTATGTCGTGACTTCATTATACAATTTTGGTTTGCCTATAGAAAGCTACTCGCTGAGAGTGCTGATTACAGCATCAGTTCCAACTTTCCTCCTTTTGGGATACCATTAGTTATTTGAAGTGTAGCCTCATAACAAACACGTCAGCACCGAGAGGACTATGTTCAGTCTCATGCTTTCATTACTATCCTATCTGATGATCAGTTTCGGTTCTTACGACAAAATCTTGTCAAAATACTACCTCAAGTTACATGCTCTAATTTATTTTCTGCACTTTTCTGCAGATTGAATCAAATGGGACGGTATTGTCAACTAACTGGAAAGATGTGGGTTCAAAGAAGGTGGAGGGGAGTCCGCCTCAGGGTATGGAGATGAAGAAATGGGAGTATTGACCCATTCTAGTCAGTTGTAATCTGTCAATTTTGTTTGTTGGACTTGGTTTCGCATTTAATCTCATTGGGGCTGTAATAATTGTATATTTCCTTCTATGAATTAGAATTTTCATTTAACTAAAGTAAGTTGTGGTTTCCAGCATATTCCATGTTAAATAGAATATTTATCCCCCTCTGATTTGATTTTATTGATCTCTTGTTTTCCCATCTCTTTGGACTTCTTTGTTGGGTCTTAATTTCTGTCTGTTAATTGTAAGACATTCCATTATTGGTGCCTCAGCGAGACGTTTCTCCTTTATATCGGTCATCCAGAATAGTAGTAGTTTTCTAGCTTTTGTGGTTAATGAGTATCTGACACTACCGATCAAAATCAAAATGCGTACTCGTCGCAGTACCTCGATCATGCACCTTTGATAAATTTTAATCGCATCTCAATAGAGATTATTTTGCATTTACACGGGGAAATACATACTCGTCGATACCCATCTAGTCACTTATTGGTAAAATCTTACATTTGATTAGAAGTTACCAAAAGTGTTGCCTTGAGAGTATATTAAGGTATAAAGATTGTAGGACTAGGATTTTAATCAATTCGGTCTCACCCAGGTACGTGGTAGATTTGAGTTTAGATCCATTTAACTTTCTCGATTCACATCAGATCATCAGAATCTATCTCAATTTGAATCAAACAAATATCCAACTACACCCCGGAATTTTGAATCCATTCAAGTTCCACTTCCATTCGGATCACAACAATCAGCGCACCATGGACTCGTGAGTCGTGGCCGCCCAATTGGTCCAGTCGACCAGAGTCGTACCGAACCCGTTACCCGTCGCCGACTCTGAATGCGAATCCGGAAGGACCGTAACCAACTCGAAGTTTCCCTCATCACGCGTTGTCTTTTGATGTTTACTACGTGTCACAAGGCCGTCCTTCGACTTCGACTGGGTGAAGGAATTTGTTAATCGTTACAAATTCTCTACCTTCTCTTGCGCCCTCCCACGCTGCCATTCCCTCTTTGTCTTGCTTTCCCTCGATTACTATCCTAACCCTAATTTCGATCTCGATCTCGATCTCGATCTTTCCTATCCATCTCCACCATGCTTCTCTCTCCCGGTCACTCTCCCCGCCAAATCTCCCCTCCCAACCAAACCCTAACCCTAGACGCTTCTCCGGCCTCCGGCGGCGTCGCTGCCTCGTCTTCCTCCTCCGGTGTCTCTCGGAAGCGCCGCGCCGCCGTGCTCGACGAAGACACGTACGTGGCCGCGATCGAGAAGATCATCGAGCGTGACTTCTTCCCCGACATTCCCAAGCTTCGCGACCGCCTCGATTGGCTGGAAGCCGTCCGATCCGCGGACCCTGTCCTAATCCGCGACACCCAGCTCAAGATCCTCGAACGCCGCGCCGCCGCCGGCAAAACCCCATCCGCCTCTGCCACCGGAGATCGCCGCTCCTTGACCCGCACCCCCGGCACCTCCTTCTTTCCATCCTTCTCCGCCACGCCCTTAGGATCCGACAAGACCCCCTCCGCCGCTGGTCAAACGGCTGCGGCGGCGGCGACTGATGACCCCTCGGTCGACGTGGACGTCAACCTCTCACTCGATGATTTTTTGAGAAGGTACACGAGCGAGGACAACGATAGCTTCTCCAATATCCTGGAGAAGGTCAATCGGAAAAGGAGGGAGCGGTACGCCCACCTATTGGAAGGCGAAAAGGAGCAACCTTTAAAATCCTTGGAGGACGCGAAACGTGACCGGATCACCGACGGTTATGGCACATCGGGGCAGCCGGCGAGCACGTTGGAGGCATGGAAGTACACTGCGAAGAATTTGTTGATGTATAATCCTTCCGACGAGGGGGAGGCCCCGCTAACCGAGGCGGAGAGGGCAGAACGGCTTAAAGGATTGACGAAGGAGATCAATCGGTCCAACACGCGGTTTAGCAGCAAGTCGGTGGCGGATGCGAAGCCCACTAAGGAAGAAGAGGCAATTGCAATACTCTACACTCCGGTTGCTGGCACCACGCCGGCTGGTGCTGCTTGGCCTTTTGCAGATCGTGATGCAGAGAAGTCAAAAAAGTACGACCTGGAGGACTTAAGAAAGACGCCGAATCTCTTCTATGTAGAATCTGATAAGAAACCAGACAATGGGTATAGCTTCGTGAGGACGCCATCCCCGGCCCCTGGTGTTGACGAGTCGCCATTTATGACCTGGGGAGAGATAGAAGGGACACCGTTGAGATTGGATCTGGAGGAGACACCAATAGGTGTGGGCGGAAGCAGTGACGGACCGCACTTTAGGATCCCGTTGCCTCCTTCGCGGGATGTGAAGGCCCACTCATTGTCGAGGGAAGCTGCCCGGAAGATAAGGGAGAGGTCTAAGATGTTTCAGAAGCCTCCTCTGCCATCGCCAGCTAGAGGTGGTAGTGCAAGCCCAAGCATGCGGACCCTTTCCCCTGCTGCGCAGAAGTTTGTGAGGAATGCCATTGCGAAGACATCACGCACGGTCGATGAGACTCTTCGTGCAAGCTATCGTGGTGCGAGCCCATTGAGCACTCCAAAAGAGCGGTCAAGGTTTTCGAGAGATAGGAGCTTGGGGTCAAGATCTCCTTCGGCAAGGCAGGGATCAACTCCTCCCTGGTGATGTAGAGTCATTTCCCCTGTTCCTTACTGTTACATTTACATGATAAAGATGTGTTGCTCCGCCATGTGTCTGATGATATATACTTAAGAAGTGAAAATGTTACCCCAATCTCTTTAGTTTAAATTGTGGAGATGCACTCTTTTGTTGCGTTATTAGTTATTACTAATTCTTTACTTTATAAGCCTTTGATCTTTACTGACATGTTTTGATATATACTCAGAAAATGCAGTTCTAACATCCAGTGGCTTGAAGAATTCTTTGTACTATTTGACCTGTTTATCATTTTCTTCTTTTGACATATAAAACCTACACAGGAATTTTGATAAATCTTTTGCCACCAGCAATTTTTAAGATATAGACAATAGCTTGTCTGTGTGCTTATACTTGGCTTGATAGAGCTTCTCTTTAACTTCCATTCCAAGTCTATGTATCTTTTAATTCATTTGCTTTTAGAATTTTGAAGGAGGGATAATAAAAAGAATAACTACATAGTTCCAAACATGATCAGGTTGTCAGATATTTTGTTGATCTTACCTTCATTTTTTTTTCTGTAATTCTTCCTATTCCTTTGTTTATCAATCATAAGAAAAAAAAAGTTGGTATTTGGTAATAGTGAAGGGTTGCAGTAGGTTCATCTTGCTAGTTTTTGTTGATTTCAAAGAGCAAAACATGTTAGTGAAAATTTTCTTTTTAATATTGTGACTTGTGATTGGTTTAGACTTAAGAAAACTGGCCAAAGTGAAAATATTCATTATCTATGATGCCTTTCTTATGCTCTAGGATGCTGTATCATTTGATAAAAAGGCAACTCCATTTGAAGATAAGATGCACAGTCGAGCTATCAATGAGAGGATTTAGTTATGTTGGTGGCAGTGAAGAAACCATAAAATTTGGTGGATGTAGATTGAGGTTTCCTTCTGTATTCCTTTAAGAGAGAGTCATGTTCTTGAAACATTTTTGCCACTTTGATGAGACTATCAGTCCTTCAGGTTTGTATTACGTATCGCTTCTAGGAAGTACCATATATGGGATTCTTGACTCTGCAAATTAGGTTTTAAAAGTGCTCTTGGATATCTTGTGAATTAGAGAATTTCAAAATTAATCATACATACCTTGTGAATAAAACAACTTCTTGGTTCTGTATGTTAGATTAGTAAAGAAAAGCGTTAAAAAAGCGCACCGGTGTGCTGGTACCCTAAAGTTTCTCCAGCACAAGCTCCTATCTTCTTTCCTCTTATTTACTGTCATTATCTGTGATTACGGCTTGTTCTCTGTTGATCATCATCTGTGGCATCCATTATTTGCACTTGTTTACTCTGAATCACCATCATCACACTAGTCTCTTTAATCTTTATCTTGTCAATATATTGGAGCTGGAAGTCAGTCACCAACCACCAGTATGAGATATGCTGAATGCTTGAGGTTTAGTATTTGTATATTGGGGAGCTGTGGTATTATTATCAGCTTTTTGTACTCTAGTCACTGGATTCATTAATCGTTGCAGAGATTTGAAACCCTTAGCCACTCTTTCTTTTTCTTCTTAGCTCTCTCTAGTTGGAAAATGATGACTTACAGGCTGAATTTAATAGGTCTCCAAATCTATCGAGGGCTTCACTCCTGCGATGATTTCTTGTGCGGATGCTTCTCCTTCTACTTTGCTCTCCTTTTTCCTTATGCTGAGTGCTTCCATTACTATCCTTGTTCTTGTTGCTGTTGCACTGGTTTTATTATCTTGATTTGTTTCTTCAATTATGCATGACTGTTGTATTCGTATCTTCTTCCCTTCTGCTGCTGCTGCTTGACTCTCCAAGATGTGCAATGTTTTTAGCTCTCTTATATCTGAAGCATGTTTTTAACTTCTTTTTAATGCACTCATTATTATTATCGTTTTCTTCGGTATGCAAGGGTGATGCTGTCTTCAGTCTTCCTTTTCTGTTTTGCCGTTGCAGGGATACTGCTGCTCGTGGGCGTTGTATTTTTTGTCTTTCATTTCCAATTTCTATCATATATGAAGCTTTCTTGGCGTCTACTCTTGTGCGATTTTTTTTTTCTTTTCTACTTCACCGACGTTGCTTCGACCTCATTTTGTGCGCTTCGAGCCTTAAAAATACCAGACTTTATATACGTGGGTAGGTAGTCTCTTACCAAATTCAAAATCCCGTAACTAAAATTAGAACAAATAGCTGATGTAATCGACCATACTTGCAGTTTTTAGTGGACCAAGTATTACTAGTTCATGCTTTAATTCTGAGATAGGAAATATTGAAACGAGTGTGTTGGTAATGGATTTCTTCGGACTTGCACTCTGCAAGGAGCCCAACACTCGACCATGGACGAAAATACAATCCCATCTGCGACGAATTACTAATGAGTACAAAATATAAAAATAAAAAATAAAAATTTACCGACATGTTGCCTAGACTCCAAACAAGTCTGCAACATCAAAATTCTGTATTGTTGAAGTAAAAACACTCAACTAGTAAGAAAAATAAGTAGGTCTAATTGATCGATGCTAATCACTCTAACTAATTCGGCGCAAAATGCCAACACCAAACCATTGATGGTGATGGGCTCGAGAACCAACCGTTGAAAGAACTATACAAATATGGTAACAGGATCTTAGTAAACTTCAAGTATTTGAAAGTTTATCTTTACAAAATCATTATACAAAGAGAAGGAAACTCCTGTGCCCTAATGTTAATAGTAAACAAGGATCATAATGTTACTATTTGCATAATGTTTCCTGCAACAATCTGAACAAACATCAAGTTATCCTCACCTAAACCCTGAGTATAATGGGGTAAGGTAGCTTCACCAACAATTTACATCATCTGCTATTTTCTTTACAGTTGCCACTAAAACCATGGATCAAAACTTGTGGTCACTTCCAAAAACAACGGCCCTATTTACAGTTACCTGTTGGAGCTCCCTTGTTGGCTGTTCACATCTCCAAGCCTTTTGTTAGGCTGCTGCTTCACAAGCGCATGAGAATTGATACTGCTCGATATTAATGATGAAAGTCGGTTAGGATTAGAGCCAGCGACTGAGGCAGGTGGCCGTGCTTGTGCTGACTGTGTAGGAGGAGACAAGTATTGGTTAAGGGCGGCTGAGTAAGCATCACCAGTGAGGCTTCCCCTCATTCGCCCTGTTGGCCTCCAGTGTTGCTCAGATGGCAGCTCCTCAAGACCATCGCTCGCAAACTGTATAGTCCTGCTCCTGTCAGCAGTTGCTACAGCAGATGAAGGCACATGCGCTGTTTGAGAGTGAACTGCTGTACCATCTGCTAGCAATCTCCCATGTTGAGCTGCAAAAAGGAGACCCCGATGACCTTCCAAGCTTCCTACTGTAGCACCTATGGCATTTTGTGACGCTTGTGAAACTTGCGTTGATGGGACACCAGAAGTCTGTCGAACATTTAACGGTTGGGTTGTGGAATGATGTATCATCTGATTTGGTATCTGACCGGTAGTCTGATGTTCCGAGGGAAGCTGCAACGAAGATCTATAAGCACCAGCTCCTCTCAGTTGTTCTGGCAGTGTCCCTGTTCCAGTTTGGTTTGGCGCAGGAAGACCAACAACCTGTTGCAAAACTCCAGATGGAGTGTTTTGCTGGTCCTGACCATCTCGATTCTGTGGGTCAACAATGGGTTGATTCAGTAAAAGAATCATAAACAACCAACCAAGCAAGTCATGCATAAGCAACGAAACCAATACCGACAAAGTTACATGGCAATGAAAGCCGGTAGTACCAGTCAGAATAAATAACAGTTCAATCTTGGATCCATATAAGTGTATTCATAAACCAGTACCAACTGTCACAGATATGAGTATTTTCTTTTAATGACATCTTGACTACATACAAGTATTTTCTTTTAATGACTTCATGTAGCATTTACTTGAAGGCAGATATCACCTTTAACCTCAACTTGATGATGCTTGATGGCTGCAATTTAGATAAATTTACATTCCTTAAGGTCAGGAACTTGGTATTATTACAGCATGCACTAAAACATCGACAGACTACTCTGGGTTGTGAATAACTAAATCATTCTGTTGCTAGTTCTTATCAGAATGTAGATTCTATTGACTACAGACCATCATTCAAATAATCAGTGAAAATTTAGAGTGTCAACCTAACTCCAATAAAATCCAACTTTATCATGAAAAGATCAAAGCCGAATCACTGGTTTTATCAAAGAAAATAAAAGGCACACATATGTTTAATATCCATATGTTAATCGACAGGTCAAACATGTAGCGTTAGTAGCTATCAGAATTCAGAAGTATTTTATCAGAATCTATCACATGCTTTATACTTTTCTTAGAAATACTCAATCTAGAGCATTGAGGATGAAGGGTTTCCTACTGATAATATTGGATCAGGATTTTGCAAGTTGTGCCCCCTAAAGATATGGTGTTTGGTTCCCCTGTAAAATATCCAAAGAATGATGATATTGAGTTTCTAAATACCACCCCCCACCCCACCTAGCTTAAGTAATAGGCCAGAGAAGAGTAGAAATATAGCCAGTGGCACTGAAAGTCCTTTCCTCATTTCTTTCATTTCAAGCATCTACATTTCTTCATGATAGTTCTGACGCATCTACTCTTAACTCCTCTTTTGAAATCTATGAGTTATTCTGTCCTCTCCTTTGTTGATTCATTGCAAAGTTTATAGAAGATTTGAGCCACTCTGGGCATGGCACCAAAAGTTTGACAGTCTCACACATTCTATCCATGGAAATAACTCCTCATCAAAAGGGTAAAGATGGGTACATTTTGTGTCTCCAGATCACCACTGAAGAGAAGCTTATGCAATCAGATGCCCACTTTTAGTAAGTTTTTGTCAAAACTTGAAAAGTCTATACTCCCATAGAATAAATGCATAAAAGTCCAACTCAAAGCAAGTTGGTAATGTCATATTCAAGGGCAATTATAAATCAAATATGATTTAAAAATACCTGCAATGACTTAAGCTGCAATGATGGAGTTGCGGCATTAAAAATCCTTGGCATTTGCTCAAGTCCCATATCACGTAGTGCAGCAAACCTGTCCAGTGATGCAGTTGGTTGAAGTGATGGGAGAGATGCAGAGCTCAAACCACTAGGAAGCGTGGAATTATAGTAGGCCAAGTTTCCATACGGTCTTCTGGAAGAACTGGGTGTTTGTGTTGGCACAGGAAGAGCCTGAACTGCAAAAGGTATTCTGTCGACATGCCTCGCTATCGGCGACCTCCTCCCTCCATTGCTGATCATAGAATCTCCATAATTTAACTGTGATTGCATATTGTCTGTAAGCTGCCTTGCATGTGACACAGGCTGAAAGGAGAATGGAGACTGTGAAAGTTCAAATCTGGCTGTTGAGTCTCTATTAAATGCTGGTAACAAAGAATCTGTGATAACAGGATTTAGGACCGCATCAGGCACAAGAGAACTCAAGGTTCCAGATGCACGGAAACTTGAATCATGTACTGGTGCTATTAGTCCATTTGAGACAGAAGTTAATGAGAATGATCCATTTAACCCAGAAGTAGATGAGAAGTTCCTGAACGAATCATTTTCACCTATATGATATGGGATTTCTTGACTGCTCACTGATGTACGAATACTTGGAGGATCGGGGAGTAAATCTGAGGTGATGAATCCATGATAATCCATGATAGGTTTCCTATCTTCCATCTCAACAGTAGTGTTTTCACCTAAGTTTGTAGGTCTCCCTACTGAAGGTTCCAATTGTCTTGAACTTACAGGGACGGTACTTTCATCATCTTCATCCATTGTCAGATCCACAACATCAGGTAATGCGGTTATATCAGTCTCCAGACTGCAATCTTTCTGTCCTGCATGTTTTCCACTGGCCAGTTGATTTATACTTCCATTTTGTTCCAGAACAATTTTCCAATATCCATTAGCAGACATAACAACATCGGCAGTATCATCTCCCACCTCTTGCAATATCTGGAAAAAAATTAAATCATGGAATAAAAAAAAAATCAAAGCCCACAGCTAGAAATACTAAAAGATCCTGCCTTGACCATAATCTCATGAATGCATAAGTTAAAGCTCAAAATTCGATAAATTCTAGAAGTACTTGCCTTAACCATATTTCGATCGATGCGTAGGTCAGGAATGCTTATAGGCGTGTTACAACATGGACATCTCCAGGATGGCTTCCTTGAATTTATTTCCATGTAATTGTCATAATCAAAGCACTAAAACAGGAAAATGGGTGAAAAAACAATAACAATATGCTACTGTCAGCTACATGAAAAGGTTACAAAAAACTGACCTGATGGTGTTTGCAGAGATGTCCTCTAACGGGAGTTTTTATGCGTTTAAAACTGGGCATAATAAGCCAAGAAAAAAGAAAGAATATCAACTTGAGAATATAGATCATGTAGGAAGCATCTTTAAGTGATCAAACGAAATGCACATCAACTACGGCCTGGTAGACTATTTTCTTGTCTTCACAACAGTGATGAAGAGCAAGATACAGAAGTAAATAGGACAAGAATGACAGCAAGAAATACATGTAGCATTTACCTATATGAAAATTTAGAAACTCATTGCAAGGTGATCTTAACCATTCACATAAAGTTTCTGGCATAAATGAGAAAGAGTTGGTCGTTGTTCTAAGATTCACCCATCCATTCTAATCTCCTGAATGGAAAAGCTAGATACTAGCTATTCCTGATGAAGCCTTGATGAGTCATCGAAATGAGAAAGAGTTGGTCGTTGTTCTAAGATTCACCCATCCATTCTAATCTCCTGAATGGAAAAGCTAGATACTAGCTATTCCTGATGAAGCCTTGATGAGTCATCTTCGATGTACTCACCAGTCTCACTTCTCTGCATCTCATAAAGTTTTTCAGATGAAACAAACACCTTACAAATTACAGGGTGGTCCCTCTTCTTCATAGCAAGATAGTATTATACCCTTTCGTAGGGGTTAGCACTTATGGTGTCAAAAGAATGGAAAGTCAAGACAAGCATGACAATCCTATCTGACCTGTATTGCACTTATGTCTTGAACAAACAGACAGAGAAGCACCTTAATAATGATACTTATTAAAGTTTAAAGTATTCTAGTGGATAATATTGATAGCATGGAGACAAGCTATCAGTGGAAAAGCTTAAAACATTCTAGTACTGTAAATGTTGATGTAGAAAAACACAAAATATGCCAGAGCAAAATTAAGTCACAAATGGCACTAGAAGATGAAAGAAATAGTTCCCAAAACAGTATAATATAATACCTTATTGGACAATTAAGTGATACTCTTGATGGCCCCTCAACTATCTCAGCATCTACAACAATTTAGGGATATGTTTTCATGTTACAAGCACAGACATAAATCATTATAGAGAGTAATCACAGAAATAGGAAAACATTTAAATCCTGATGGACACAAGCAGAACATCCGCTAGAGCAAAAAATACAAAATGAGTGCCATTAGTGTTTCTACAGTAACACAAGGTTCCTCTATCATGTGCTTTCTGCAATGTCATTGAATAATAGTTGATACACGGAGGCAAACTCACAGCAACAACAACAAGAAAAGGAAAAAGAAAACAAATCGAGAAGCAAGTGGAAGTTGTAAATAACTTTTAGCAAGTGGTGCTACTCAAATGTAAAGAATTTATTTTTTCCAGTTGCTTCTTGTAATAAAATCACATGTTGCAGATCCAAGGCATTTTGATGAAATAATAAGACAGCTTAAAGAATTAGGGGGACTTCTAGTAAGTTCCTTAGAATGATTAGATGAAGACTACTAGCCAGTAGTGTTCTGATTACTAAGGGCTTCTTTTATGTAATCACTAATAACTGTTCATGAGCCAAAATAAACAATGATACTAACTCAACGATTTCGTTGTCAACAGTAATATGTCTATTGACTGGTGGTTAGAAAGCGTCATCAACATGGTGTCATGCCAAGACTGGCATGGTGGTAGTGCCATCGGTAGGTCTTTCGTACTGGTAGGGAGAGAGAGGGAGAAGACTCACAAGAAAGGACCCACGGGATAGAGGAAGAGGAGCAAGGAAGAAGAAACAAACAAGAAGGGTTTGGCTGCATTGAGTGAAGAGGAGAGAGGAAGACAACATTATGATTCTAGAATAATTGGTGGGTTTGCACCACATAATTCAACATAAGGCCTGAAGCGACATGGTTTTTAATTTAGAACTGGCTATGTTTGCATTGTGTCAACCACTGTCCTCTTCAACATCCATTCACACCGGCACTATCGAGAAAGGTATACTGAGCAGCCCATGGAGCACAATATATGTATATCCATTCGTATGGTTTAGATATATAAGGAGGAATAAGGTGCTATAGGTTGGGCTAGGTCACGATGAAGTTGTCCCTACCCCACCATCCAATACAAGGTATTTTAAGGCCCGAGTGGAGAATCGCTTCCATATTGTGTAGAATCAAAATTTTTGATTAAACTCAGAAAATGACTTTTTCTAATCTTTTATGTGAAAATGAATTCATAATCATCGAAAGATAAATAAGAAAAATTGGTGATTATCAAAGTCCAGGTCATGAGGACTTCCACTTTAATGGATTATCTCATGTAAACAATTCTTAATCATATGGGAAATTTCAGCAATACATTTAGTTAAAAATGAATTACCCTAACCCAGCATAAAAATGGCCACATTAAAATAAAAAAGCTAAATAAACAGTTGCCCATATTGTAACTAGAAGATCTTTGGTTGTCCTGATAACATGTATTGCATTTGTTTAGATGGTTAGCAACAAATCTGTTAAGGTGTAGTGTAATGGACAACAGTGAAATGGAACATAATATGCCCTATACTGCATGAGTAATGAGATACTTATCAAGCTACAATTTTCAAACTCAATCAAAAGGACAAATGAGTGATTTTTCTTACCTGAAGCAGGTTCGGCAACTGCAGGTTGAACATAGTCCTCAAGTATTGGTGCATTAAAAGAATTTAACTTGCTCATAAATGCTATTGCAATGATATAATTCCCTGTGATATTTAATTTGAAAAGATCCGATTATAAGCAAAGACTAGCAAAAAAAACATATGCTTACGTCTTTGTAAAGATTTTAATTGGATGGTGAAGCATCCGAAACATACACATACCATTAAAATATCCGATTGCCTGGATTATATTGGTCCCGTACTTGAGCATTTTAGTAATATCTGTCGGGAATTGAGGTCCAGTATCCTGACAAATGATGTCCATCAAACAGAGAACTGAAAAGGAAACTAAATGGTAATAGAAGTAATAGTAAGAACCTACAGACCAGTGAGATAGTAGTCCTTCTCTCCACAGCCTTTCCATTTACCAAAAAACTGCAAAGAGAAGAAAAACATTACATATATTTAGGAGAGATGTTTGACATACCAGCGATGAGCCGATGAGAAATATACCTCACTTGTGATGGACTTATTATACAAGATGATGTCTCTAGATTATCTGTTTGAGCGACAAATAGTCTCTGCAAGGAGAATATGAAGTAGTTACTTCAAACAAGCTGATACGTCAAACTTCAAATAGTTGATCTACAAATTAATGACCAATATATGAATAGACAAAATGAGTATGGAAATACTATTGAAATAAGATTACCTAAAATCTTTAGTCAAACAAAAAATTACCTAACATCACAACTTAATCTTCATACATTCATGTAAAACTTCACACAAAAAAATGTAGTTCAAGTTATCTCTTTCAAATGGCTAATATAAATAACTTCCTCCAAACACTATGATGTGGCATATGTATGAGCTTATTGAACAATCTGCAAGTTCCATGAAGAATCACTAATTGGGCCAAATCATAGGATTTGGTCCTTAATGTCATTGTTTACACCTACACAAAAATATACCAGGAACTTCTTAGTATTTCCTATTTTACATGGTTTTTAATGAATTATCAAGTGTTAATTAATTTCTTGAAAACCAAACATGTCACCATGTGATCAAATTAGTATATAGGTTAGCACCAAGGAGTTTGTGACTCAAATTCTAATTGCAACCTTCAACAATTAGCTTGTGAAGAAAGCCACTTTAGAAGTAATTTGAATTGGCAGCAGCTAATGACACTTACCCAATGTATCATGATTAGGAGATTGACTAGGAATAGTTGCTTGAATGCTACTGCTAGCTTATAACCAGTGCACAGGGAATAAGAATAATAATAACTGAAGACTACTATAAGACAGCTCTTATCAGATAATCCCACATCCAATAAATGCAAAGTTCCAGAAGTAGGGATAAATTTACTATTTAGATAGCTAATGTGGGGACAACTTGTTGGGAGCTTCCAGGGCTAACCAAAACATAGGGAGAGGAGGAAAAGAATACTGGTAGGGTGGAGTAGCACTTCGATCATTCTAATCCAACATAATATATTCTTACTTTTTGCTTATTTATAAAGATGCATTAGCATGGCCGACAGATGGGTTTCTATGATGTCATTGTACTTTACAAAAGCATTTCATGCATCATTGAGAAAGCATTTTGAGAATGTCGTTCTAATTTTATCTGAAGATATGAATCTTAAAATTACTCACTTTTGGTAGAAACCAAAGTAGACCATAGACGGAAGCCCTGAAAGTATTCTGGCGGTGGTGACTCTATCAGGCTAGAAAGAGATTCAGGCACGTTGGAATCTAGTCTCCAGGAAATCTAGTGCACTACTATAGTGTTGACATGAGATGTTGGATGCTAGTAAACATTACGGCTGTTTTGAGATGTTAAGCACTCAGTGCATATCATCTATTCTAACAGCATTGAGATGTTGCTGAACTTCTAGATGGTTTAACTAAACGATCTCATGAGATTGTGACATAATGTAGATACGTCTAAGACCTTATGTTAATCATTTTCAAGTTCCTCTATACATGAATTCTAGAAACAAGGATCCACAAATATTTTATTCTTGGTCAGTCATACTATTACCTATGATATTGGAAAGAATTCTCTCCCATGATATCTATGCAAAATTCTTGATGGTTTTAAAAAAATTTCATTCACAGCTTGACAGTTGACAGGGTTGGTTGGCTCACTGTGCATATCATTATTTCAAGTGAACAAATAGAAAAGAATATGTGAACTATTACAAGGCGACACTTCGGCGTCTCTACCTTCATAGTTGTTAGTTCTTAAATCTGAGCTAGTTGATTTTTTGTAATATTTTGTTCTAAGATTTATCACCAAAAATTCAGTTATTATGTACTAGAAATATTTTATTTTCTTTAGTTAAAGGTTTATGATTTGATAACATAGTCTTATGTTTCCCTATGACATAAACAGAATATCATCTGAGACAGCTAGGCTAGAAAACTGAAAAGCAGTGTGAATATGATCTCAGACAGCATGGTCTGGAAGAACAAAAAGTGGCGCAATCTATGCCATGATTTAGACTTAAAACTAAAAGAAGGGAATAATATATACCTAGATACTACCAGTTCACTATCTGGTTTGGAAACCTGTCTGAACAGGCTAGTGAAATCCACCAGCAGAATAAGCAATAGTATTAAGCGACCTTACATTCATATTATAATAAATAGAGTAAAGTAAATTAACAAAGAATGGCCAGTGATATATCCTACATTTATTTAGTTAGCCCATCACAAAAATGAGAAAGGGTGGGGAAAAGATAGAGAACTTGTCCCATGTACCAATTAAACAAAGAATAATTGAGCTTATACAGATAAAAGTATTTCCAAATTTCAGTGCATGCAATTCAGGCTTTAGTACCAGATTCCAATTGCAGAAAATATTGCTCTATAAAAGTTTCGATCTTTTACTGAAAAGCATCAGTATTTTAGACTGATTCTTTCAAAAATAAAGATACGATAAGATTTTGCTTTAGAAGATACTTACAATCCTTTCATCTGGAGGTATATTCCTCTGAATGTAGAAATCAGTCATAAGAATATTGTAACCATGCTGTGAAGGAGAAAATAAAAATTGTCAGCATCTTCACTATTTGAAAATTTAAAACTTCCCAAACAATAAACAAGCAGAAAGAAGTATATTAGAGAAGCACCAAGTGTGCATGTCTGTGGGATGCATGTGCATGCATATGTGAGTGTTTATATGTAATAAGGAACATGCTGTAGCCCTTAGTCCCATAGGAATCAAACAAGAAACAATGTAGAATCATATAACTATCACAACAATGGCAACACCTAAGTCATTAACTCAACACAAACTCTCTAGATTCAGCAATGGATAACAAGGTAGGATGAATGCATTGCATAAGCATTAGCAATGTTGACATAGTTATGATCTCTATGTCTCAAAATTAAATCTAATTGCAGAAGACAAGTGCAGAACCAAAAATATAACACGTAAACTAGCAAGCATGACAACACATAAATAAGCAGTTGTAGGAGCAAAGATGTGCAATTTGCAAACCAAATACTGTTAGCCTTGTGTACTAAATCATGTTTAGGAACAATATATCAAATATTGAGATTAAGTCGCAATGACATCGAAAAAAAAAACTTTTAACTGGCTACGGTAACAAGTAACAACTTAACATAATGAAGAAAATGCACTTCCAGCTTAGGACCACAAATACAATGACCAATTAAAGGTCATGGTGATCAACATAGTAAACAAGATGGACGACCTATAAGGATAGAACACATCAAATGTGATGCACAAGGCCAACGAGTTATATAAGCCAAAATACATGTAGCCAACAACCCTAAATTAAAGAAAAATAATTTTGTATTCAGAGAAATAGTTGGCAGAGAAGTTGAACAGTGAATAACTTAAACACCCTCAAACTAATATGTCAGTGTAGACATCTTCAAGCATATCATCAATGTGAACCATCAATTAAGTCATAGTAATGCCCAAGAAACATAATATTGCTTAATCTTGTTTATATTCTTCTTTAAGGACTTTTTCTTCACAAAAAAGCCTCAGCGTTGGCATTACAAAAAGAAATCTTTGCATCAATATTATCTAGGCAACAAACTGCAATAAATGTGACTTATACATAGATCTAATTGACTTAGTTTCTCCAAAAAAATACCATGCTGAGTTGAGATATTTTCTTCCTGAAAATTAACTACTGAAAGTTAATATCAGTTGTATTGGTTCTCATCATAAAGTAGAAAAACTAGCCAAAATAGCACCAGACCTTCACTTCAAAAGAAATAATTAGAAGGCCAAGCTTCAATTGGGGATAAAACCTGGACATAAAAGGACCATTAATGAGTGTATCAGATATAGCAGCAACATAAACATGTTAAAGAGAATACATAACTAAACATAAACCTGTAAATATTAGAATGAAATTAGCTGCTAATTGAAAATAATATTGAATTGGATAAATAATCTAAGTTAAAACAGATAGAACATTCACTACACGCATAATGAGAGTATGAGACATATAATCACTAGAGTGACCATTGAAGGATGTAATCAACTACTATAAATACTAATAACAAAGAAGATAACTATGAACTAGAAAAATTATGTTTAGGAAAAACAAAAAAGATGATGGTCCAGAAATAAATAAAAAACCAACAAAATTTTCTTCACATATAAAAAGATATGATATGAACATAAACATTTTACGAGTACACTTCTCAGAAAAAGTCTATTAGAAACAGGAAATTGCACAATTGTGTTTAATTTATCAAATGGAACAACATTGTGGAGCTATGAGATGTATCCCATAAAGTGACGATCAAGAAGAATCATTTTCTTAACAATCCCTTTTGACTTTTCAATATAGATTATAGGAAAAAGTTACCAGTTGAAAGATTAAGACTACTTCAACAGTTCAACTGACATAAAGCATTCTAGGCAGGTCATATTTCATGGACAACACGTCTTCGAAAATCATTCTCCAAGCAACAAACACTAAAATAAGTCATGCAAAACTAACTCAGTCCAACAAAGACCTGACAGCTATGTTTTGGCCATAAGGATGAGGGACAAGCTAGCATATCCCCCCTCGCTATCTTTTTGTACTTCTTATACATCACATAATATATAAACATGATTTAAATATTTGAAACCCAATAACACTCATGATATACCAAATAAGCAAGTAGAGACTGATTACCATAACTGACTCGGAAATATACTATAATCAATGGCAAGGAACTTTCTCTAATTCATAGAAGGATAAAAGTACAGTCATCGTCCATCATGGTTGTACCTGCTCATGATTTTTGCAATGGTATCAAAAGCATTACCAACAACAGTCATGGAACTCGTTGACATACAAAAGCTGCTAAACAGCTGCATGGATAAATTCTGTAGTTAGAAAGATGCCATAAAAGCCAACAGAAGGATACGAAGAAGAGGGAATTTTATCCAGATAAATTTACAAAACCTCTTTTGCCATGCCAAGAATTTCATCACTATCACTAGCTTCAAACCATCCATTTGTACAAGCACTCTGCAAAACATTCAAAATGATTTAAACTATAGATATTTAGATATGCATGGAACTTCTACAAGAGTATGTGAGACAACTACCTTGTCAAAAGTACATTTAAAGAAGTTAGGGAAATAAATCGATCAGCAATAATCATAACATGTGAAGATAATATACATCAACTCATATCAGATTCCCTACAGCAAAAAATTTACTACAGGCAACAGTTGTGTCCAAATTAAGCCCAATAGATCTGTGGCAAAGGGAGCCATCAACTTGACCCCACTCACATAAAAAAAACCCAGCCACACTGCTATGTATCATACCTGTGCCCAAATTGAACATCTCCCATGGACAAATGATGAATTGAAAGGACATGCACTTACATAATGCTACCAAACAGTATTGTAGAGTGTGAAAGCCTCCAAAATATTACTGAAATTTTAACACGATGTGTGTGTGTGTATAGCTAAGTAGATTTCCATTTTAACTACAAAAGTTGCTAACTCCCCACATTTACAAAAGTAATGCTCAATACATGCATTTCAATTATAAAGCCATACCAGGAAATCCTTGATCATGATTTTGAATAATGAATACTGTGCTCAACAAGAAAAGTGTACTACTCACCCAGTTTTCTGAGGAGGTGAAAGTGGAAACTTCAGCCAGATAGGCGAAGAGAAATATTAGCTTACACCAGTCACTATAATGCCTATAATTCATAATAAATAACATAATTTTACAGACATAGATGAAATATGTGTCTATTACCTTAGCAGAAATAAATAGCACCATTAAAGCAGACTGAAGAGACGAGTCGCTCCTACGCTGGTATACCTATGCACGATTCAATTGGCCCAGAAAAACAACAAATCAGATCAGGAATGACAAATTCAATTAGATAAAAAGTAAAGCATTCCATAACAAAAGTAGTTTCTTCATCTTAACTTGGATTGTCAAAATGAATAGAAGTTTGCTACAAAAATAAATAAATAGCTAAAAATAATACCATGATTTGATGTTTTAGTTTCAGTCCTAGAAAAAAATGAAACATTCCAGAGTTACACTAGATTTCGGCATTTCAGTTCCAAGTTTTGGTTTTTTCTGCTTCGGTCATTTTCTTTAAAAAAAATTTTTTAAAATATCAGATTTAAATTAGTTTACTACCATTGACCATTAATTAGGAGACAGTGAGGAACTATTGTTGATGTTACCAAATTTATTGCCACTAATTAGAGTAATTACTATTGCTACTATTGTTTTAAATAAACTAAGGCCATATTGCTCATGTTACCAAATGTATTTCAACAACAAGAAATTAATGCTATGTTAACCACATATTTACATATTACCATTAATTAGAGAAATTAATAAGCCATTCCTAATATAAGCCATTTAGGAATTCAGAGGAATTAATGATGAGTAGTAATTATTGTTTCGAAAAACGGTCACATGGACTGCATATGCGGCCACATAGACAGTGGCAATTGGTCAATTGCCCTGCATATGCATTATGTGGACCTCATATGTGGCCCGACTGCATATAGACCGCATACACATCCGTTTGCATATTTGCCATTGACAACCACTTAGGTGCCACATATGCATACATATATGAAAACAGTATGTTGTGATATTGAGGTATCAACTGAGCTTCAAAATAATTTTTTATTGATTAATTTTGTCAATTTTATTAGTACAATTAAAAAGTAGCATCCTTAGTTGATAGGATATCTTGAAAATGATTCTCCATATACTAATTTGCATTCTCTTACCTATTTATAAGCTTATTATATCATAATGTTCAATACACTAGATAGGAAAGCTATATATAAATTATTTTTAATATTTTATTGCTAGACAGCATACACCCCTGTGTACTGCATGTGCTATGCGATGACATGACCGCCTGCATAACACAAGCAATTTTCACAACATTGGTAGTAACGGAAAGAGATTATTTAAAGTTAAATAATCAATGTTGATATTACCAAGAACGGAAAGGATCAGGCTACTTTCAATCTTAAAGCCCGATCTATCATCTTAGTTACCCATTAACTTAAAATTTATGGTTGTGATTAGATTTCCTATTTTACAAAACCCTAAAGGGAGTATAAATTACTCGTTTCAGACCATTTCGGCTGAAATGAAGTCGAGAAACGGATCAGCTTTGGCTGAACTCAGAGTAGCAAGATGAAACCAGTTTATTTACTAGTTATATCTTTATGGATCGGGCTTGGCAGAAAAAGATCAGCTTTGGCTGATTTTTCAAACTATGAATAATACCATTGACCGTGTGAAATAAAATACCATAGTACTGGAGTTCGTGCAACCAATTATAGATGAAATTCAATTGATTTCATTTAAATGAATTTTTTGGTGGAAAATAATGGAATTGAAATGATATCTATCTAATCTTGTTGTTTGGAACAAAGTAGGAATTCATTTCTTTATGTTCCTCTTTCCATTTAATCCTTCAGATTCAATAAGAATGTAACAAAATTAGGGTTAGTTAACTTAAGTGACAAATAAATTCCACCCAAATCTGACCTCAAATCATCGGATTTCATCATATGTACTGAAATCCATCCAAATCCACTGAAATCACATCACTTAACGGTTCCAAGTAGTGGACTTGGATAAACTAAAATTCCAAATCAATTAAAATTACACAAATTTGGGTTTCCAAAATGGGTGTTAACACAAACTAAGAATGCATATAATAAAAAACTAGAATGGGCAAATTGCGGTTAATAAAGCTGGCATCAAATGCTTCCAACTTCCAAATGCCCTTCTAATTACCAAGATAGGAAGAAGTGAAGACTTAGCACTACCATCCGACCAACCTTCTATTTACATAGTCAAATATGAAGCAGCTATCCTATAAAACTTGATGGGTGTATGTAGATAGTGCCATCAACTTTAACTCTAGAAATTCAACAATATAATTGCATTCAGGTCACGGGCACTTAAGATTCCATCTCATTCTAGACCTCCTCATGAACACCAATATATTTTTCCTTCCATACACAAAAAAAAATCAAGTAAAATCAATATAATCTTAATCAAGATCACCTTCTTTAGAAGCGCAGGAATACGATGAGCCATAAGAGGAACATCATTGCATGAGAGTGCATAGTCGATGCCTCTGTGTTTAAAAAAATTCATCCAGTAAAAAAATGATAAGTCTTCCATCAAGAACAAGAATGCTAAAATAATCTGGCTTCTTAAGCATAGGAGAAAAATGAAGGATGCTAGAATTGTGATAGTCCCTCTCAAATATGAAGAACTTGAAATACAGAAGCTATATAAATATACAAAAGGAAAAGATTTTATCCAATTAATATATGACAAATTGAGATTATAAACGCGCACAACTATGATGGCAAATGTGAAGCATGATGGATTATCATTCAATGTACCTCAAAAGTTGTGCATTATGACACTATATAAACCATCGACATTCATGAATCTGCAAAATTAACTACTAACAATATAATCACATTCAAATCTATGTACATTGTATAGGTATTTCTGCTTGCATAAGGATGAAGAAAACCTAAGGGTTACAACCTAAATGTGCTTCCAACAAAAAAATTATTTGGTATTTCGAGAATCAGGCAGTGCAATGCCAATGGGTTGGCGAAGGTTATCCATAAAAAGGAGAAATAAATCTATCATGAAAATGAACGTAAAGTTTAAGATAGGTATCTTTATATCTTTGTCCATATCACCAGATGTAATTATTTCCTGCATTTTGCACAGAAAGCTATTTTAAGCATTCTTACAACCTTAATCCAAGCATACTGGAGAAAGACTTCTTACTGGCCATTATGTGCTAACAAAAGTCACTTCAGAGAAATATTATCTTTCCGTACTAAATTATATTATATAAGTTCTAGCACAACAAAAATATAAATAAAGAAAGAAAAAAATGAGGGCATCTTTCAAATTACCAATAAAACGAGATGAAGAATAAACTGAGAAGTTGTGAATCGATGATAAGAAAAGGATGCAGGTTCCATCCACTATTCACTCCTAAAATAAAAGTTGTTAGAGACCACCTACAAAGGAGTTTCTTTGGAAAAAAGAAAAAGATGAACCTAAATTTCATCCTAACTGAGAGTTTATCCATTGTATATAATATGACAAAAATACAACTCCCGGTCCCTCTACACGGTACATTGCAAAAGTAGTTGGATTCAAGAATTTCTCTGACTGTATCGGAACATCGTCTAACTTCTCAAAACAAGACTAAGAACAAAAGAGAAGTAGAAATTGAAGGCAAGGGATATAACTAAACCTCGCTAGGGCATAGCAGAGTTGGAAGAACTCGGGATTCCCCAAGACGAGAGAACCATGGAAGTAAGCGGAAAGACGGTCGGCGACGGCTCCGAGTCGGAAGGAGTTCACCGCCGTCGCCGTCACCAGTTGCTCTGGTGGAGTCGCCGACGCCGCCATAGCCCTAACGGGTGGCTGAAGAGGATGAGAGGCGGGAGGAGGACGAGGAGTAGGAGGAATAGAATTCGCCATTGCTCCGTCCTCAGAGAGCCGAGATGTTTCTTCGCCTAGAAGGGAGACCACGAAAACAAAGCGAGTTCAGGAACGGAAAAGGATGCGTGGGAGGGTTTAAAACCGCTCCGAAGTCCGAACGATACGATAATTGGAGGTCCGGTTTCCGTCCAGCGGAAGGACCGAAGGAGGATTCCAGTTTTCTCCACGTGGCGGTAATCTACCAGTACTGAGGCTGGACGGAGGGAGTTTCATATCGCCTGGGCTCGCATCACAACCGAACTCAAATTGGGCTTGGCAATACTGAGCCTAATTAGAGCCTATTCACGTGCAGAACACATGAGCATCTACGGAGAAAGGGGGAAAGAATATTAACAAGGCTATGTGGCAAACGAACAGCCGCTACACCATCTCGGGGATGACAGGTGCCCGAACTCTTTGCAGTGGCGTGTCACCTCTACACACATCTATAAGGACCGCTTCCTGCTCTCTTCTCACGGGCATCTACCAGCAGCCCGAATAGCGACAGGAATAGCGAGGACTTTTATCCGGACAATGGCGCATCTAGTCGACAAGGCAAAGGAGTTCGTCGTCGACAACATCGTCCACGTGAAGAAGCCGGAGGCCGACCTCACCGACGTGTCGATCAAGCACGTGAGCAGAGAGTCCGCAACCTTCCACGGCCAGCTCGAAGTCTACAACCCCTACGGCCACTCCATCCCCATCTGCGAGATCTCTTATTCCCTCAAAAGCGCCGGCAGGTATAGTATAGTATATTCGCGTGCTGTTCGTATCCCGTGCCATATATACGTAAATATAACTTATGCGTAAATAACTTTTGTTATCCAAGGGAGATAGTATCGGGAACTCTGCCGGATCCGGGATCCCTGAGGGCGGAGGAGAAGACGACGATGGAGATACCCCTGAAGGTGCCGTACGATTTCCTGATTAGTATCATGAAGGACATGGGGAGGGATTGGGACATAGATTACGAGCTGCGGGTTGGATTGACCGTTGACCTTCCCATCATTGGGAATTTTACGCTGCCTTTATCCAAGAAGGGCGAACTCAAGCTTCCCACCCTCTCCGACATCTTCTAGCTTTAATTTCGTTCCATTTTGGCTTTTAAACGCGTACGTGTATGAGCGTTCTTTTGTCTAGCTTTGGGGAGTGGGATATGAATAGCTTTATTAACGAAGCAAGGAAGGTGAATGATAACATGTTTAAATAAAACTTTGCAGAGTATCAGAACTGCCTCCACTCGCGTCTCATTGGGTGTCGATATGTGCCTCAGGAAATTATGTCATTCATATTGGCATAGTTTCTTATGCAGTGTTGATGTGAAATTTCAATTTTCTATGCACCGATCATGATGCATACCTGTTAGACCCACACGGTAACGATGCATAAGAATCTTAGTTTGAGTTAACTAGGTAAAGATCCAATACGCCTTGTACTAGACTTATTGCCTTCTGTGTCTTTAATCAATTGATTAGCATCTAAATTGTCACAGGAAATGGGTCGACGTCCGTATACCCTTGATAAGAAGACAAGCAAATTTGATTGGCTTATATTTACTAAGATGAGCAGTCAAGTGCACGAGAATTTGTACCCTTATGTTACGTCTCAATACGTCTGATTTGACTTATAGAGTGGACCGGAAACGAATCACAATGTTACATTTTCAAATAAAGAGTCCCAACATTTCGATGCATCCAAAAATAATGGGCAAGAAACGGGCCACAGAGGCCGACGACATCAAATTTTGATAGATATCTGCGTCGAAAACGACATCTCAATGGATCCAAACTCAATCCTATTTAGGCTTGTGAAGAATGGCTCAGTGGCTCATGAGCAAACTCAAAAGACCGGCAGAGCTCGAGCTCGCTGTTAGATTTAAAAAAATATTGATCTAGTTGTGTCGAGTCAGAACAAACTCCCTGAGGTGAGCTCGGAGCATCGAACTATTTGATTAGGACTCAATTATTATAGCTTTTAATATATATATTAATCTTTTAAGTTATTAGAACCTATTTTTCTCTTATTCAAACCCTAAGTTAAAAAAAAACATATATATTATCTACAAAGCCTAAATCACAGATTATACTATCAAATCTAAATACTATGTAGGTTTACAGTATTTATCAGAGTCAGCCAATCTAAGTATCTAACTTTTCGTTATGTCTTCTTTTAGTATTTATCAGAGCCAAGCTCGAGCTGAGAAAAAATAATCTATCGACCCGAGCCGAGCTAAGCTCGGCTCGCCCGACCTCTTCTCGTTTACGCACGTATTCCTATTGCATACAAATTGAAGACGGATAGTCTCGTATCAAATCGATGCAGTTCTTTGGTGGCTCCTCGGTTGTGGAGGCAAGTCCCTCCCCGGCGGCACCGCTGGGAACGGCGACCGGCTTGGCTGGTAACAATTCGAGCATGGTCTACGTGTTCAACCGCGCGGGAGTTTGCCTCCTCAACCGCGAGTGCCACCGAGCCCTTCGAACCCTCGACACCAACCAAAACCACAAGCTCAATGTTTGGCCTCCTCTTCTCGCTCCGATCCTTCCAGGTATTTGCTATTTCTCTTTCTTCTTTATTTTCTTTCAACTTGATTTCAGAAAACAAGAGTCGATCGATTGGGCTTTCTTTGGTCTTGTGGGACAGTGCGGAGAAAGGCTATCTTAAGCTTCACGGGAGCTCCTCTGGTTTGAAGGTACTATCATTTTGATCCTTTTGTTCTGAAATGAAGAATCTATGATTGTATCTCTATGAAATTGGAACTGCGTGTGCATGTGAACTGATATGTTGGACTGGAAAACAGAAGGGGCAGCTTAAGAGGAAGTTTTGGACCGAGTTGGTCGATTCATCCTTTTGCATTTGGTAAATAGTGTATTGAATTGCAATCAAATTTGTATGTCTTGTTTTGCTCCCTCTCTCACCTATCCAGTGTGGGAAACCAAAGAGAGTTTTCTGTTTTGCTTTCCTCATGAAGGTTTTCTCTCTGACTCCTTTTCTTCTTTTGTTGGGATTGAGAAGCTGAGAGGGGTGTATAAGAGGTTTAGGCCCATATGTTTATGCGAAAGAAGTTTACTACAAGAAAAGAAGCTCGTAGTGATAGAAAGGAAGAATACATTTTAGTTTCAAACACTAAGGGGTTGTTTGGCTCCATTTAGTTTTAAAAAAAACTGCATATACATGTATAAAATGCAAAATAAAAACTGCTTTTTAGTTTATAGAATGTACTTTCCAAGGGCTAAGTTGAGCTTATATGCAATATCTTGATATCCACTTCAATTAAGTGAATGTTAAAACATATTATTTTAAACTTTAATGGGAAAAAAAGAGAAGATATAAACTTTTATCTGCATTGATTTCTCACTTAACATTATATATGCTACATCTTGAAACACGTGAAATCAAATGGCCCATAGATCCTACTTTAAAGTGTTAAAATGCTGTAAACAAAATTTCAAATTTGCCAACTAATAATGAAATGCCCACTAGACGTTGGACCAACTAAAGATGAATCAAAGAGAGAGACCGCTGGGGCTGAGGGAAGTGATGACTTTAGTAAAAGTTTCAGGACAAGGAAAAGGTGTTCAAAACAGCTTGAAACAATGAATTCATAGGTTAGATCTCTCTAAATGAAAGTGTAGTACAGGGGCCATGAGATATTGCCTTTGGATTCAACTACAAGCTTCAAAAGAGGATGTTTTCTTGTAGAAAATTATCAGGACAATAACAATTGAGTTAACAAATAATAAGAGATGAGATGAGAGGGGCCAAAAGTTGTAAAGGAGTAGTGGAGAGGTTCGGGAATAAAGGATGGCCTAATGGACCTCTTTTCTATCTCTATGAAAAAGGGGAGGAAAGAAACAACACAGGGCCACAACCTTAAAAAATGGCATGGGTAGCAACCTCATTAGCAGCTTCAGACCTAGCAATCAGTAGCTTATCCCAAGAAATCTTGACATTCTTGTATAAGAGAATATCTAGTGGAAGCAACACAGACTTTGTACAATTTTCTGTGCTTTTCTAAACAGCTCTTCACTTGACAACCCATTGCAGTTGTTATCATGATTACTGAAGCACTGGTGTAATATTCCAGTCAGTTTTATATGTTATAAATTTACAAGCCAGGGTAGGTTCTTCAAATTTCAAATGCTTCGAATGTTGCCGTCTTGCTTTAACCAATCCCTAGACATTAATGGTGATAATGACTATCTCTTCTTTATTTAGATGATACATGATTGAACCATGACATTTATTTAAGGTTTTATTTCTTAACATGATACAGAATGCATACTCATCTTTTATATGGCCAAGCTTTTTAATCCCTTGCAGACAATACATCATGCTGAAATTAATTTCAACTTGATGCAGATTATTTTAATTACTCATCCTAGGACAAGTGACCAGCGGGAGTTATTGAAGTATATATACAAACTTTATGTAAGTATGTCTCTCACACTTACTAGATGAATTTTGCAGTTCTTTCTTTTTTCCTTGTACTAAGCAAATATGCAATCAGTAAAGCTGTGGCACACTTATCAAGGGATTGGCCCTGCTCTTCTTTATATTTGATATTCAAGTTTATGCCAATCCCTGTATCACTTTATAGTATTGTTCTTCTCATTTTGGTCATTGTTCAATGTTTCAATTCTCTAATCATCATACTCTGGCTTTGAAATCATGTTAACCACTCTTTACATTTCAAGGATAAATTTCTTGCTAAATGTGAATTTATTGATTTTTATCTTCTTATATTGTAGGTGTGACTCTTCAATAAGAACCTTGATCAATATGCAAAAACTATAATATAGCTTGCTGAGGTAATTTTCTATGGTTTCATCTTATCCTATCATTTACTAATGATACTTTGTTAGATTAACATACCAGCTGGTGCTATTTTGGTTGATCAACTTATGACTGTTTGATTATGCTTTCACTTGACCTTACTCTCATTACTCTAGTGATTTTTTGCTTTCATAATATCTTTTTGGTTTTAGAATATCTTCAATTTGAATAAGAAAATCAGTAATGACTTGTAGAAAAGGAAATAGAATAGAGAGAACCTTTGGATGGAAAGAAGATAATGAGATGTTCTTTGTGTTCATCTTCTTTCTATGGTGCAATCTCATAATTGGTACAATCTGCATGAAATTTCCTTCATGACATGTATGAGATTTTTAATGATTAGGAATCACAGTCCTCCTAACTAGTGGAGAAAGAATCTTGTCAAAAGTTTTGTGAGTCTTGGTTCATTTACTTTGGATAACCTCTTCTTCATGTTAAAAGGTTTTAGTCAGTAGGCCACTGCATCTTAGCTTATCTTTTTGCTGCTAATTGCTAGAACAACTCAAGTTCCATCAGGATATATATATAATTGTGATACACCAGTAAACTTCTATTGAGATACGCTAGTAAACTTTTGCTTATAATAAGTTATTTTCTTTTCTCCATCATGCACCATGCATTTAATTGGTTGGTTATCAACTTATCACGATATAACTGAAAAGCAAGAGAGTTATCCTCCTTGTATCAGCAATTCTATAGCTTGAATAAGTTACTGCTAGTGGCTCTGAAACATCGTTGATTTCTTCAGGTTTTCTTTTTCTTGGTTGCTATCTTCAGCTATCTCTCACCATTTCGAGACAACCCTGGCCTCGAGGAAGATTGTATTAGATGTAGGTAATCAGAGAAATCTTTCTTCAATATTATGTAACAAGCATTTTTCTCTCAAAAAGATATTGTGTGACCGGCCTCTGATGGAAGAAGCATGAGTTTACGAAAATATGTTTGATTCTTCCTACTTGGGAAAACCACCTTTGTTGTTTGAATGATATTACTCACAGTTTAAAGTCAACAAAGGTATTACTCAAGAGTTAATAGTGCAAACATTGTATGTCATGCAAATTCTTTTCCTTTTCATGCCTAAATTTTATCAATCTAGCTTTCTAACAGTACTTTGGAGCATATGAACCTCTTGAGTTGTTTCCAATTTATAACATCTCGCGGTGACAACCGTTGCATCACCTTCAAAAGTAAATTCCAAACTTGATGGTGAAGTCATACCAAGGTAGAGTGCTCTATTAGTTGTTCTAAGCCAAAAGGGGTAAAAAGAAAAGAAAGTTCTGATGCAGAAAATCCTCTACATAAAGATCCTTGAGGTCATTGGTTTGACTTCCACCGGCAATTTGCCTCAAATTCTTTTGAGGGAGAGATTAAAAAAAAAAAAAACCCAACTTTATCCTAGACTAATAGGCCAACATTAGTGAATCGTGAATAAAAAATAAAGAAAAGAAATTTTAGGTGGTGAAATTTCTTAGCCAGAGAGAGTTTAAAATTATAATCTGAGAAAAGAAAGTCAGCCAATAGGTTGATGAATTTACTATTTTACCCCTACGCTCTCTCTTTTATCTTTTTTCCTGTCAGTTTGTAGTAGGACAGCAAAATCCTTTATAAATCATCCAAGTGTGGATTAGGTGAGACCATAAATCCCAAAATTATTTTGCTGTTAGGTGTGGTTGCCCATTCTGCCACGTGTAAAGCTACCAAACCTGTGGCAAGGTCATCCAACAGGCAACAGCGGTGGGTTCGAAGTCTCGAACGAGACATCTACGTGTCCCAGAGGAGTAAATTCGTGTCTGAATACTGCCCCAACTCTCTACTTAGCCGGAATATTCCATCTTGACGCCATGCCTTTGGATTTTCCCGAAAACTATATATACCTTTCCCCTCTTCTCCTCTCTTGCCCTAAAAATTCCAATCGCCTTCTCTCCTTTTTCTCCTCCGCCGCTCCGCCCCCCAAATCTCACTCTCCCTCCCTCTCTCTCTCCCTCTCTCTCTTTCGCTCTCTCCCTCCCTCTCTCTCTTATATGTGGATCTCAACGACGGTGTTGAGATCCATGGTTTACTGTAAGTCGCCTGCAAATAAGAGATCGGTTTTGGGATTCGTCGATTTCTTACAGAGAAGCCATCTAGATCGGAAAAGATAGCAGATTTCCTGGATCCTTGAGGGTCTGCAGCCCCCTGTTGGTGGTGGATGGATGCTGTCGAGTTGCCGCTGCCCGCCAACGTTGTCGTCTCGAAGCTTCTGGCCACCGATGGGTTCGGTCGGGTTAAGGATGCCGAGGGGAGGGGCTTGGACGGCGTAGATGCATCTGTTCTTGGGAGGACTAAGGACTCCGGCTGCAGCCCGCGTCGTGGCGGTATGGATTTTTTTCCCTTTTACAGAGTAAAGTGCTGATTTTGACATTTGGTTTCCTAATTGTTTGTTTATTTCCCTACTTTGAGTTCATCTAAGTGGCTGGATTTTTGTTTAGTGGTAACTGGTATATCTGTCGTATTTTAGGGTCTGCTATGACGAAAGGATCAGTTTTGGGAGGCAAAGATTTAGGGCTTATGTGTATTGTTTTTTATTTTTCATTGAATCCTAATAACTGAGCTGGTTGGATCTCTGCGTTGGAATGATTTCATTCAATACTTCTCTGAGAAGTCAGTGGTACTTTATGGAGTATAATTTCTGAGCTAAAATTATGCTTGTGGTGGCATGTAGTTGGCATGATGTGCAAAGTTCTAACTGTTGATATTCCTTCAGGTCTAGTCATTTAGTTTCTTGTTGAACTTTGGTCAGAAGTGTTATACTAATTATGAAATTATGTTCCTAATGATACTTCAAATACTATTTTTGAAATTATGGGTCAGATAATACACCACCAACATGTTTAATGTTTTTCAGTCGATCTTATGATCTCTTCATCAAATGATTTTCCTATTCTGCTTTCTTTCCATGTTATCTATGATGTGCTTTAAATTATTGGTTAGTGGTGGTTAGTGCACCTACATAAACTGGATTTTGGGGTAAGGTTTTTCCATACTTTAATTTAGGGGAAAGTATGAGTTACACTCTTGTGGTTAGGCCAAAATTGAGAGTGCTTCCCAGAACTTTTCTTTGTTTCAGTTAGCCCTTTAATGGTTCTAACCTATATGCTAGTACACGGCAAATGTTAACTTCAATATAAAATGACCAAAATACTCTAATTGGTTTACGTCAACTACTTAAAAAGATTATTTTTTTTGTGAAAATATTTTTTATCTTATGCTTCTTTCATCTTAATCTTTCTCACTTTTATATTTTAAACACTGTAAAAATTCAGAAAAGTGATAATACAAAGGCAAGTCAAAAGTTATTAATAAGTTTAGAAAATTGCATTAATCGTTAGTTTTGATATAAAAACTAATGATTTCACATATTTTTAGAATTACAGAAGTGTTAAGTGACACAAATAACAGTTCAGGGAGACACTTTGAAATTTAATCTAAATATAGGGGGCTAACATATATATGCCCCTCTTATTTGTTATCTGATGTCCCAGCTCACATGCAATTAACCCTATGAATTCTGTGATGTGCTATCTCTGTTTTTGGGATGAGTCATTTTATGGCATGCAGTTATGAGTTGTATGTCTTTGCCATGATCAGTGAGACGTAAATATAAATATCTCATCCTTTTGGGAAATTCTCTGTTATTTGACTTTTCTAGTCTTTCCTTGGTGGTGTCTCAATTGCCTGCAAAGATGGCACAGAACTACAAATGATTGAACTGTTCTACCGTGAGTATGACAGTAGGTTATCATACAGCCCTTCATTATCTGAAGAACCACTGTAGGATATTCTGTCCGTATTATCCTGCATTAATTTGTCTGCGTATTTAGGTATTCTCATTATTTATATACTTGATGCTGGTCATCCGCCATTTCTAAATTTATATGTGTAATTTGGTCAAGTAATTAGTAATAAATTGTTAGTTTTGATGTATATCTTTGTGAGTAGTTGAGATTACCATTTAAGTGCTGCACAATATTGATGTTTCCTATGGTACTGAAATTGTGTTTCTTCAGTGAGCGACATCTGATGTTCTGATATATATGTTTCCTGATGTGTATCCAAGAATTCTCAGTATATCACCTAATTAGTGACTATCTGTGCATATCTGTGACAGATTTCAAACATCCATTGTCAATTTCAGAATGCAGTTCAATTTCTAGAAACAAGAAGAGTATGTTGGAGATCCATTCGCAAAAGCATATGCTGCCCAGTTTCAAATCTGAAGGTAATAGTAAAAGGCATTACCTTGGGGAAGTGGATATGACTACCTTATCAATGCCGAAGGATGACGGCAAGATAGTTACCAAGAGATCTGTAAAAAAACTAAGCAGTTTCCCATGCCCTAAGAAGCCAAGAATAGATCAGGTTGAAAATTCTCTTATTGCTGAAACTGATGATCGTGAGAATATCTCTCGGGAAATTGGACGTGATCTGATGCTGTGCACATCTTCTGGTAAGGGAAAAGAAAAACCTTCTCTTTTTGTTGTAATACTTTGTATTCCATTAAAGTTAATATGTTCTCCTTGATAGAACCACAGTTTGTTTCTACACCAATAAATTAACCCGTTCTCTCTTAATTCTTTTCAATATCTCATTGCAATATTTTGCTAACAGCATATTTGAGTTGCTTTATGAAGTTATCGGTGTTACAATAGTACCTATATATATTCATTTGGTGCTTCTTGTGTCAAACTCACAGTATCCAGCTAATAAGTTTACAGCAGATGCCGAGTCCTTAGTCCCTGCTATGTGGGGTCTGCTGTAGGAATCATTTTCTCCATACTATCTGGTGTAAGGGTTTGCATCAAGTCATGCACTTAATTCCTCTTATTTAAGTTTAATGTTTCACTCCTCAAGGAACTTATACTTGAATGACATCACTCCTCCTTAACAGTATTATGTGATATCCATTGAACATGGCCATGCAATATTAGTTGATTCTCTTGGAACTTATCTCCTATGGTTGCTCTCCCTGACTTCTGATTTATATTGTCATTTCTAAACTATCTTGTCCATTAACCCTGCTCACTCACCTCGTCATCCTCCTTTTAGAGAGCTCAACCTTCGCATATATTGTTTTCTAGTTGCCCAAAAATCTAAGTATCCAACAAGTTAAAGCTTGTAGTTTTAATACATTCTGTTTAATGATACTATTTTGATCACTTGTTGTCTTATTTGTTTATTTCTATTTAAGGAACTCTGTCTGTAACAGAACCATTAGTGAAAGTAATGTATCTGATTAATTGTCCTTGCCAGTTTACCTATATGTATATATATAACATCTGTAATCTGTCATGCTACTTCTTTTCAAGTCTGTTAACCTAATTTAAACAAACCTTTTGAAGTTTTCTGAAATAGAAATTTCCCATGAATCTTGTAGGATGATCTCGCAGGTCATAGAGCCTGAAGAAAACCGTAATACAGATCTTTCTTTCTGAAGGATGTATTTGAGTAGAGAATTGTATGAGTATATATTGAATAATAGATTACATTGACCTTTTTCTAGTGCATCATTTTTTTGAATTTTGAGTTATGTTATTACTAACTTCTCTTTTATTTTTTGGTTAATTCTCAATCACATGGAATTGTGACCTTTTGTTTAAATATTCAGAGAAATCTCGTTTGGTCAAGCAAAAGCGAGGTCATGATGGCAAAAGAATGGATAAGAAGAATATCAGAGCTGCTCCCAAAGCTAAATATGATGGTTTTATGTTGAAGTCCGGGTTAGCAAACTGTGATTCTACTTTTGGAGGAAACAACATTCTTGGTATGTAATGGCAGATGCTTAGATAAAGTAACTTTATCTTTTGAGATTTAATTTTTTTTTTCTTGTAACATTCAATCTAGGTAGGTATCACTTTTTGACAAAAAGAAGGGCTTATCTTTTCTTTCTTTTTTTGTTGCATATTACCACCTGCAATTTAGTCTTATTGTGAAAATCTGTCTCTTTTTGACATATTGCAGATTGATTCTTCCTTGCTTCCTTAGGATATTGTATATTTTTTACTAAAATTCCCTTCTTTCTCCTCTCTTCCCACCTTTCTTATTGATATTCTAGTCAAGGAAAATAGGATATGAAGTAATATTCCTTAGTCTTTATGACTGGAAATGGTTTTCTGAAATTCCTATGGACGGTTTTGAATGAGAAACTTTCCGTTTCCTAAGTCATCATAGGACCTGTATATATATTTATGTTTCTGTATAATGTCCCTTGTCATGATACAGAAAAGCATTCAGAATCTATATAAGGATGAACATTACACCTACTTTTAGGGTTTATGGCTTCTCTTTTAAGATTCAGAAATATGATTTGTCGCCAATTTCTCAGTGCTTCTGCAGCTACTTTTGTGCATATATGATGTATCAGACTGTTTTTTTTTTCTCGCTAGCAATTGATAAGGAGATAAAGAAGTCAGACTTTTGTTGTCATAATGTAGTTGCCTAGCCATCCATCATAAAGAGTGTCATGTTTTACTTATTTTGTTCTTCAAGTTCTGTAAGAAATATGCCTCTTGCAGTGATATGGAACTTATCACACTATTACATCTTTATTTAGGAATATGTGGTCTCAAAGCAGACATGTGTGATGTTACAAAGCATATGGAGGAGCTTTCATTGGGTGAACTTCTTGATGGCAGTTATAGATATTCTAGTATTTGTCCAGATAAAGCAAAGAGGCACTCAACTACCAATGAAAGTACATTACTTTCTGTTAGAAAGGTTTGGTCTATCCTTTGTCCTCCGGGTACAGTAGATAGCAGTGTCAACAGAAAAGATGCTGCAGGCATCTTGAACCCTAACATGACTTCAGGTGGTGACATATCTGATTGTGATAACAAGGATAGAGGTGGTGGTGAAGTAGTATCCTTCAGAAAGGTGAGTTCAAATTTGGATTTACTTCTTTTTCGTGAATGTTTTTCTCTACTTTTGTGCATCATGTCTTTCGGACTTCTTTTCAGGAACCCTTTCACATGAACTTCAGCAACTCCATTCTGTCTCAGCCTAAACATATTCTAGACAGTTTAGCACTTTCGGTAGGGCAGGATTTGGATTCTCTTTTGTTGGGCTTAAGTATGAATACAGCTCCTTTGCAGCCGACTACTCATCATACGACTTTCTGTGGTGCTAGTTTGCCACCATTTACTTGGTCTTACTCTCACACTGGGGCTTACAGATCAAGTTCTGATGCTGGCAAACTAGCTTCAACTAGGAGTTCATCTCAATGCAGATGGGTTAGAATAAGAAGCAATTACATGCCTGTAGGAGAAGCTAAACATGCAGAAAATGAAGATCTTTCAGGCCGTCAAAAGATTGATAATATTCTTCGAGATGTGGAAACCATGAATCTGTCTGTCAAGGATACATTCAATCCATCATGCTTGCTGTCTTCTTCTGAAGTTCTTAGTTCCCTCAGTAGTGATTCAATGATAGGCTCTAGCTTTATCAGTTCACATATTTCTCATGTGCGGACTATTACAGAGGAGCATGGGGGTTCTTCATGTAGCCAACTGAAATCTGACAATATGGAGAGCTCCTTTCTCAGATCATCTGAATCTGAAGCCATGATGAAATTTCAAGGAAATGAAACTACCTTTCTGGATTCATCGAAGAGCATTTTGCAAGCTAAAGACTTCGGAATTGATAAGAATGAGCAGCAAATGGGAAAGAAACGTGATTGCCCTGAAACTTCCTGTTTCAATCCTTGTGAAAGTCTCGGTGCTGTCTCTGGCCAGAGTTGTTGGCCTGTACCTGCAAAAGAAACATCTAAACCAGGTATGTACAATCTTCAAGAAGAATTCTGGTCATCCTGTATTCTGGTAAACCTAATAGTTCTTTCGTCACCTTAACATTTGCTGGTCTTCAACTTCTCATCATAATCATACTTGATAATTTCCGCTTTCTTTAGTCTTCCACAGCAAGAGAATTTTTTACTCCATACCTTTCTATTGTGTGCTTTCTAACATCACAAATTGTACCTAGATGGTCCTAAATCAGGCATCTGTTTGACTTTCACTTTAGTTACTTAGATGTCTGCTTTATGTGATAACAGTTTCGTATGAGTGACTAGATCACTTTTTGTTACACATTGTTTATCTTCCTGCACTGAAATTACTTCCATCATCTTTGAGAGTCTCAAATTTTAATGAGCATGTTCTTATTTATGAAACAGGTCATTCTCCACGAGTCCTTCGTGCTGCTGCAATACTATGTGAGATGGCAAGCTGCTGCTCTGGTGCCACGAAGACACACAAATGTACCAGTGGAGGCACAAAACCTTTCAACCCACCTCCACAGAAGACTATGAAGGCTCATAAGCCCTTGTCCTCATTTGACAAAACAGATCGTCCGTTCCTCACAGCAAGGTACAATGATTCAGTTAGAAGTATAGTGAAGCATAAGTCCAGTGAAAGAACTGATCATTCTCCTCACACCAACATTTCTGGTAGAGGGCCTGTAAGGTGGCCGGTACCTACCGAAGGAAGTGCATCCCCTGGCAAACTGGAGAGGGATCTAACAGTAAGTGTGAGACAATTCCATAGCAACACCATCAGGCCTCCAAATCTCATTAAGTCATCACAGGCACGAATCGAGAAGGACTACGACAATCAGCAGAAGCTCCGAAAGGCAACATTGACAACATCATCGCTTGCCTATGGAGGAACTTACATCAGAGACTGGAATAGGGCAAGGAACAAGAGAATCTGATTGTACATTACTTGCAACACAGGGTTAGATGCTGCTTAGGAAATTGCTCCGAGTCATGTAGCTTTGGGCAAAGAGATACGAATTAAGCTTATGCTCATCACTTCAGGTGGTAGGGTATACATAGCCTGGCCTGGTAATTGGTTGAAATTGGCCTCTGTGTATTATTGGGCTTTTGTTATTTGTAATGGGTGTATCTACCTCTCAATCTTATGCCACTCATCTCTCACTCAGGGCACAATTCTGTTGTAATCCTCTCTTTCCTGTAGATTATAAGGATTTATTCCATTCCTAAAATCCTAGATATGTGGCAACCTTCAATTGGCAAATAGAAGCAGTCAAAAATTTCCACTAGATTTGCTACTGTTTGCCTTGTATAAATGATCCTGACAGGTGTTTTTTTTTTTTCAATCATTCCAAGAGTGGCTAGATAGGGCTGAATAAAAACCAACCATTTCTAGATTAGAAAGTCAGGTCTCACCAAATTTAAACTAATATACTTAGCCGTAGCTGTTTAGTTTTTTTAAAAAATATATTTTTGAAATATCAAGTTGTTAACAGCTAATTGTTACAATTTAGATGACAGGATCTAGTAGCCAGCCGCCACTCAGTAGCTGCCAAGTACCCGCCCAACTGCACGAAACTCCTGCAACCGGGTCTTAAGACGGCGAAATTGAAACCCAACATTGTGTAGACCGTCTCATACGCTGCAGACCCTGAGCGTTAACAAAGTAAACAACAATAACATTACAGAAGCCCAGTCAACATAGCCCACAAAAGTATATATAATCTCTCCCCCACGTCACACCAACACCAACAATGGAGAAAGACCAGGCCAAGCCTCTCCAATGAAGAAGACGCCGCCATTACCACCGAGTGGGCCTCCTCCCAATACCTCCGCAAGCGCCGCCTCCACCTCTTTCTGCTGCAGATGTTTCTCCGCCACCGCCGTTCTCCTTGGCATCGCGTCCCTCGTCCTCATGCTCCAACAGCTCTCTCCTCACAGTCAACGCCATTTTATGCATGCCCATGACGTCCACGGCCATCTCAACGCCGTCACTGCCGCGTCCTGTTTACGGCTCGACGACGGTACTACCGAGTTATACTACAAGAAGGAGAAGGTGTGACGTGGTGGTGAAACGGGACGGAGAGGATGAACGTGACGATAGAATTGGAAATAGACCAGGTGACAAAAGAAGACAAGATAAAGAAGATGGTTGCGTTGACGAGCTATAAGATGACGGATGGAAAGGTGGAGGTGGTAGGAATTTTTAGGAGGGATTTGAATGTTACGGTGAAGTGTAACATGACTTTAAATTTCCATTCGTACGTACGTTTGTATGGCGTATGTACGTACGTAGGATGCTTCCCGAGATTGTAAGGGTTTGTATATCTTTGTACGCATAACCAAAATCTCTGTCACCGAAATTAAGATGAGGAAAAAGATAGATTATTATATAAGAAGACCAAATAAAATCTCTCACAATTGCATTTATTAACTACTTCCGAGGAGGAAGATAAATACCGTAGTTTTTTTGGGAAGAAACAATTTAATAACCAACACATGCACATATAAGCTTTGATTCGAGTAACAATCAAATTTTCACTCCAGCAGTAACCGTCAATAGGGTCTGAACCCTCCTCTAAGATCTCGCATTCGGAACACAAAGACCAAGGGGTTTCATCGAGTTAATTATTAGAAAATAATGTCATGTACAAGGGCAATACCGTACTATGTTCTCCTTGCAATCTTAGCTTGTCCCTTGGCATTGCTACATATCTCTAATTCTTTGTTCATTGCTACAACCAAAGCAAACGTGTGCATGCATGCACTTCAAGATTCTTGAGCAAATCAAACTACATACAAGCCACCTTACTAAATTAAGTATGGAGCAATCCTTTAAAGGACAACTAGATTGTTACAACCGAGTCAGCCTTCTCAGGAAATGGACAATAACTAGTCCAATTCGTAGCATTTAATGCTATGGTAAATAATTGAGGAGAAACTATATTTTACTTATCAATAGTTAGGCTTCAATTTCCTGGATTACTTCTAATAGTTTTATTTGTATAACTTTACCATCTTATAATTATACTCAAAATAAATCTATTATTTTTTTTATCATATTTAATTATACTATATGTTAAATTTGAAGATACTCATTAGAGATAAAATTGTAGAATATTACAGAAAATTTTCAAAGCATCTAAAATAATATCAATCATATTTCAAATATCAAAGTTACGACAAAAATATTTATATAATATTTGTCATATCTTTATTTTTTAAAATTCAATTAATATTATTTTAGGTGCATTAAAAATTTATTCAATTATTTATAATTTTATCTTTACCGAACATCTCAAAATTTGATCTATAATTTGATTAAATATATAAAAGAAAAACCTGTAGCACTTTAGTCTAAACCATAAGACAGTAAATTGATGACACAAGGATGAAATAAATTTAGCCCTAACCATAGGAAGTAAAATATAAATATATATATATATATATATATATATATTTCTAAAATCTCTACAAACATTATAGTCTTCTTTGCGCAACAACAATAAATAAATAAAACAAATAAAATATAAAATAAGAAAATAAAAGGAAAACTAAGATGTGCATACTTGGTCTTGCCAAGTACTTTGTCACCATGCACCTTGCAGAAGTTATGAGTCAAACCTCTACTAACTATAGCTCTAAAACGCGTTGTTTTTAAGTACGCATAATGAAAGCAATGCCGCCTCATTGTTTTTAAGGATGCCCCACGTTGGTCCTTCTGCATTGTGCATGATGATGCCAGTTGCATGTGCCCTCATTCAAAGCCTTCACATGCCACCACAATATCTTCTTTCTTTCAGTTTCCATCTCCAACTACGTACCTTACAACAACTACTACCCTCCATCTTATATATATATATATAGAAGTCAAAGATTTGAAGTTGGTGGCAGTAATTAATACAATAACTTAATGTATAGAATGGAGAAGCATCCATTGACCCCAAGTTTGGAGTACTTCTGAGGGAAAGAGAGAAAAGAGGAAGATGATAAACAGACTTAAGAGTTGATGTATGCATGCTGGCAATTCATCTTTCTTTTGGGTCCATTCGATCCATTTTAGTTAAGACAACTAAAGCTAGTAGTCTACTGATAACACCACTTCTACCAAAGACAAAAAATATTGTTTTTATTCCCCCTTCATTGCCAGAATCATAAGAAGCACTGGTTGTCACCATGCATCCAATGCATGCCCATGCATGTCATTCAACTCATTCATTTAATACCATTCAAAATTCCATTTATGCCCCTACCAACTCCTCTGATCACTAAATTAACTTATCAAATCACGCTGCTCGAGGGAGGCACCAATTAAAGTTAAACAATAGCCCTCTAATTAATGACCGTTAAGATCATCAAGGTCACGAGTTCCGAGGAGGAGACATTGGATTCGCCTGCCATCCGTGTACTACACGATTGACATGCAAGACGACAAGTAACGTGCAGTTTCGTACATTAATTTTTCTCTCTTTTAAAAAACTAGAGCCAAAGTTATCATACTTTTCCTTAATCTCCTCTGTGTCAATATCTTTTATTACTCTTTTGAGGGGGGCAAAAGTGCAAAGAATAAAGCCTGGGGGAAACTGCAACGTTTTGCAGTTTAAGTTCCTCGGGGTTACAAATTGATTGACGGGGAAAAAAAGCAGCAGGGATTCCAATGGAAAAATTAATCACGAGAATGAGAGCAATCACATCAAGAAATATGAGGAAATAAGCAGCAGTGAGCTGATAGCTACTCCATAAAGTTAGCACTGTTATAATTTATGATCACAGTAACTAACATTAGAGATAAAGAGAGGGATTTTCTAATATATATATATAGAACATGTTTTGATCCGACGGTTGAGATCAATTCGCAGTCGCCCTACGACTTCTCCGATCTCCCGTCGCCCGGATCGCTCATCGACCTCACTAACGGCGACTCCGATCCTGAAACGAAGACAGGAGTAAAGATTAGTATTAAATAATGGGATTAGAGGGAGGCGACGGGATCTGAAGGTGAACATACCTTTGGATGAGTTGAACGAGCGCTTGCAGTGTAAGATGGCGCTCTGGATCCCGTCCTCGTGCTGGAGAAGCGAGTCGTCCCTTCGCTGCGGCGGAGGTGGCGGCTGTGACGGGACCGCGACGGCGGCGGCGGACGCCGACCGGCTCTTCCCTAGCCTTTTGCACACCACCTTTAACCCCGCCGGAACGCTCGCCCTGGGCGGCCGAACGCCGCAGGCCACGACCGGCGGCGTGGCCGCGTCCGCCGTCGGATCTGCCTCGGCGTCCGTGTCATCACCTTCCTTATCCACTACCATCGCGGCGGGGTTTAGATTGCCGGAGAACCTTAGCTTTTCGCTATACCTCTTCGAAACTTTAACGTACAGGGGCTTGATCTTGTTCAGATACTTGTGTACTACCTCCTTGGCGAATCTTTTCTCTTCCGGCGAGACCTCCGGTGGGGACTTCGCCGGTGCCTTGGCGGAGATCTTGGAGCTGTGGTCTCGAGTGAAGAGCGAGACGATCGGGACTTCCTCGACCTTGAACTTGATGAAGAGCTTGCTCGACCCATGTGGCTTCGGCGAGGCGTCGCCGCCATGGGGCTCCGTCACCTCCACGGCCGACGCGGTCTTGTGCTTGCGTAACCCTAGCATGAGGACCCGGAGCTTGGTGGCAGATTTCAGGAAGGAGACGGGAAAGTTGTTATGGTGCTTAGGGAGAGAGACGTCTTGGCCGGCGGCAACGACGATAGAGGAGGACTCCAAGGAGACGAGCTTACCTTTGAAGAAGAGGTCATCGGACGGGGAGACAGGGTCGGATCGGAGCCCTTCGTTCGATGAAACCAGAAAGTTGAACTCCCTCTCGTCGTCATCTTCCTCCTCCTCGTCGGATACATCCTTCTCATGTCCGCCGGCATCGTCTTCGTGGACGGAGAACTCGAGATCGAAGAAGGGCCCATCGTCGTCGTGCTCGCCGGCATCTTCGTCGTCGTCGGCATCAGTGTTTGGGCGGAGGATGGAGGAGGCAACAGCTGAGGTGGTGCGCACTTTGGCGGCGGCGGCGGCATGGGCGCCGCCGCCGCCGCCGCGCCAGTACTTGAGGAAGCTGAAGGATTCCATTGTCGGGAAAGCCAGAGAGGTTTGTCTACGCTCTCTCTCTCTCTCTCTCTCTCTCTCTCTCTCAGGCAAAGCACAAACACTTTTCACTTACGAACTTTCGAGAGCGGAGAGCTAAAAGTAGGGTGGGCTACTGGGCTAAAAGAAAATAAAGAGCCGATGGGGGGAGGAAAGTGGAAAAGATTAGGAAGGCTGTTCACTGGTGTGATATAGGTTTTCTCCCCTGCTGCAGGAGCGCAGCGATAGTTGATATGATATGATAAGAACTCGTCAGTACGTTCAGTAGCTGGGCCTTGACTTCGCAGCTCGAGAGAGAGAGAGAGAGAGAGAGAGAGTTGAATTAAATATAATATTCTTATGGTATATTTTAAGTGGGTACTATGTGCTAAACTAACGGTCTTCTTAGCCCTCGGAAATGTTACAATTGCATCTGTTTTGGGCCTTCACGAGTACATCTTGTCCGCTAAAGTGTGCCCGGTATTGGGCCCCAATATCCATTGGCCGGACTATGGATAGATTTGGACCCTAATTTTCTCCCTACAAGCCTAAGAAAACTATAAATATAGAGCCTTGGAAAACCACAACGAAAGCAAAGTCATTAAAGCTTGCAGATGTAAAAATTAAAAACAAACCTTATGACTCAAATCTCCACACACGTCCACCTCTCCCTTCCCATTTATAATTACTAGTCTAAGGTCAAAGTAAGCTGTAAGCACCTAGTGTTCCTTCGAAGCTCCTCAAGCTACTTCCATTTACTGAAGAAAATAATCAGTTTTAGATCTCGTAGCTTGTTATCTTCAATATCTTTCTTCTTATGATGAATGGGAAGTATGATTGGTTTGTTTGTGTAGAGTAGCACCCGTTGTTTGGCAGTTTGGTATCAAAATTAATGGCGTTGGTCATGAGATGCCCAAATCATTTCCTGAAATTTGGATTAAAGAGAGGGATATATGGGGTTATCTTCCTCTTAGCTGTTGTAGCAATCCTGCTCAGTGTAGTCACACTCTCCAAGTTCTATAGCCAAAGCTCCATTTTTATTACCAACTCCTTTAGTATACGCAGTGATGCAAGTGATGAAGTAGCTCAAGGAGGATGGGAGGAGATCATGGAAACCATAGTCGGAAAGGTTGTTCAAGAGATTGAAAAGTTGAGGGAACTAAATAAAGATTCAGAGGAAGACCAGTCTGGATTGAGGCATGAGAGATTAAGGTACAGCTCTTTCCTGACTGAAATCTTAAGCCTGATAGAAACCACTAAGGTTCTTCTACCAGGTGTTCGAGGAAATGCTCATCATGCAGAAGGTGATACACGGATGGCTCATCCACTGTCGAGGAATGAACAACCTTATGATGAAATAATAGAGTTCTTTCTAGTGGAAGAGATAAGAAAATATGCGAGTGTTAAGCCTAACAGACTGGGGAAGAAAAACTTCATGGGAGCTAATGGAACGTTTGCGAGCATTGGGCATGCGTGTTTTGCCATGAAAGAAGAGCTGGAAGAGTACATGGACTACGACGTAGGTGACTTCTGCAAGGATGATTGGAGGCAGGCTCAGATGCTCATGGTCCATGGCTGTGATCCACTTCCAAGAAGGAGATGCTTTTCGAGAGCTCCCAAGATATACACCAAACCTTTTCCGATCAACGAATCCATGTGGAAGCTCCCCGATGATCGAAATGTGCGGTGGAACCATTATCGGTGCAAGAACTTTGCTTGTCTTGCTAAGAACAGCACAGGAAAAGGCTTCTTCAAGTGTTCTGATTGTTTTAATCTCACCCACCATGAGATGCCCAGATGGATGGAATTGGTCTATCCTGATCCTTCTTCAAATTTGACGGCGGATTTCCTTATTGAAGAAATTCTGCAAATTAAGCCAGGGGAGATAAGAATAGGATTAGATTTCAGTGTAGGAACTGGGACTTTTGCTGCAAGAATGAGGGAATTCAATGTAACCATCGTATCAGCGACAATAAACCTTGGAGCTCCCTTCAATGAGATGATTGCTCTTAGAGGTCTTGTTCCTCTCTATCTGACAATAAATCAGAGACTTCCCTTCTTTGACAACACACTTGACATCATCCACACTACAAGGTTTCTTGATGGTTGGATTGACCTTATAGTTTTAAACTTCATTCTGTATGACTGGGACAGGGTTCTTAGGCCGGGTGGTCTTTTATGGATTGATAGCTTCTTTTGTCTGGAGAAGGAGTTGGATGATTACTTGGTTGCATTCAAGATGCTCAGGTACAAGAAGCACAAGTGGGTTATTGTGCCAAAGATTGATAAAGATGGAGAGGAGGTATTCTTCTCTGCAATCCTAGAGAAACCACCTAGGCCTTTCTAAAGGTAATTTGTACTAATGAGTTGATGAATTTGAGATCATTACTTCCTTCCAGCTTATTGCATGCGAGTGACTTATAGTAATCTCATCCATAGTTCTTATATGAAAGAAGATTGTCTTGCTAGAAACTCTAATATATTGAGAAATTACATGCCATGCCTCTACTTTTCAGATTGCGAAATGGCTGGGATATGCATTTGGTCTCATTGGAGGTGAGAAGTGGAAGCAAGGAATTAACCAATTAACCAAACTTGAAATGCTTAAATTGTCTACCATTTAGTGTCAAGGAGATGAACATATACATGTAAATTGTTAAGACCATTTATTTATCGAGTTACCTAGGAACAAGTCGTGCAAGTATGTCTTTAGTTCTCTTTCTCTTTTATGTATCTTCTTGTCATAATAATACGCACTCCATTGTATGGCTTTTAGATTTTTTTATCTTCAAAAGTTCTGCAAGGGTTAAATTAAACAGGGGCCTCCAAAATTAATGTCAATATTGATCTGTTGTTCTTTGAAGCTCTCATGGCCCAATAAGCCTAGCACTTAACGGCCTGCAAGGCCCACTACTGACTACCATTTAGAGTTCATGGCTGAATAGTAGATGCCCATAACTCCATCAGGCTCTATGTTTCCAACTCTCTCATCCCACAATTATGTCCAATTATGCATTGGGCAATAATATATGTGTACAGATCATTATGTGATGAATGTTTCAGCATGAGTATAGATCTTATGCTTGTATAATTACTTTCTATAAATCATTGAACAAAAATGAACTAATAAAATTTGTATTATGTGAATGTTGTTTTTCTGTTGCATGATTGTGTTCGGAAATCAATAATAAATTTCCTCATTTATCGTAAAAAAATATAATCAAACTCACAATAAAAAAAATAAAAAAAAAAAACTCAACTACACCATGATTTTCTTATCCCAACTTTAAGACCAGATAAGTGATCAGTGTTCCATTATTCTCTATGATTATCATACTTTGTTTCTTATTTTCAAATTAAAATATTAAAATAAAAATAAAATCAGTATCATTTATCTAACTTGATTCAGTGGTTGTGTTCAATTATTAGTTCATAAGATATTTTTGCTAGGACACGTGGGATCTCTTGCCGACTTGCCGCGTGGACGGCAGGAGGCCGGATCGTAAATAGCTTCGCCTGTTCGAGTTGCAAACGTACACCACACAGCGAGACTCCGCAATAGGAAATCGCCAAAACCAGCAGGGCGGTGGTGCTGTCCACGTCCCTTTTAACGGGCCCGAACTCCTTAACGGGTCGACCCCGCCTGTTGTCTAAAGAAATAGTTAAATCAAATTTTAAAATGCGTTCTGTTTTACGAAACAACACCTGTACTTTAGCCTTATTCCGGAAAACCTCCTCAAATTCAAATGAAAGATGAAGCCTTCCATAATAAGCTTAACTTAGAGGTGGTGATATGCAAAACAAAGCCGTTCCAGATTACATGAGAAAACGGTCTTGTCCTCACTCTTCGGCACCGCCGATTTAAATCCTACGGTCAGGATTCCTCTTCTTTTTTTCTCCTTTAATCCCATTTATAAACTTATGAGTGGCCTCTTATTCGCAACACGGATCTCATATAGAGAAGCGACCTAGAGAGAGAGAGAGAGGAAGAGGGGAAAAGAGTGCCGGTGTTCTGGTGTTCCTGCGGAACCGTATAAGAGTTCCTGTCACTCCACGGCCATGGCGGAGCAACCTGAGGAGTCGAGCACGGCGAGGGAGACGCTAATGGAGAAGATCACGGAGAAGTTCCACGACGATGACTCATCCTCGGCGTCGGACTCCGACGGCGAGAAATCTCAGCCGTCCGAACCCTCCGCCCCCGCCGTCGCCCCCGCGCCCGCCCCCGCCCCCGCCGTCGCCCCCGCGCCCGCCCCCGCCCCCGATTCCTTCCCCGCCATGCCCAAAATCTACCGCCTCTTCGGCAGGGAGAAGCCCGTCCATAAAGTCCTCGGCGGCGGCAAACGTATGGATTTATCTTCATTTTTTACTTTCTTTTTGTGTGTGCAAAATTTATCTTATTCTTTTTCCGAAAAATTATTTGGGTAGTTTTATTCTAAATTTTTATTTGGGTAGATCGGAACCCATGTGATTGGATCTTTTGATCTGCTTCGAACTGAGATCTGACTGTATTTGAAATTAATATATCGGTTAGTTTCCGTTGATCGCCTAAAAGGATTTACGGAGAAAACCTTTCTTCTATTGGAAAGGACTTGGGTTTGGGGTTTTTGGGAGAAACCGATGGATTAGTTTCCATTTGAAGTACTTGCGAATCTCTATGTTTATGGTTCGCTTCGATCGATTGAAGCGCAAGTCGGGTTTTGCTGGGACCACTGTTTGTTGTTATGTTATAGTATCATCAAAATCGGCTTGTGCTATTATTTTTCGTAAAAAGCAGATATTTTGCGTCAGATTAACTTAAAGTTTAAGTAATAAATCTCAGTTTTATCGCTTGCGTGCAAATTTTTTATGTGGTTCTGTACCTGAAAGGGCTTGATTGCTACAATAAAAGTTGCAGTTTTTACAACTCACTTTTGTATGGTTTTTCGTGCGAGTATTAACTGAATTTGTGTTTGTGACTTACTTTCTTTTTTCCCTCTAAATTTGCATTGTCTCAACTCTCTTTTGCAGCGGCTGATGTGTTGCTATGGAGGGACAAGAAGATCTCTGCTGGAGTTCTTAGTGGTGTAACAGCCATCTGGGTTCTGTTTGAATTGCTCGAGTACCATCTGCTGACCCTCATCTGCCACGGTCTTATTCTATCTCTGGCAATTTCATTCCTTTGGTCGAATGCCTCCACCTTCATCAACAAGTGAGCCCTTCTCACCTCGAATGTTGCTGAATGCTCTCCAATTTTTTACTACCTTGTGGATAAAAGATTCAAACTTTAAGTTGTACACTTTTGGTTTCAGGACTCCACCAAGAATCCCAGAGGTGTGCATTCCTCAAGATGTGGTCGTGAATATTGCACTCTCGTTCCGGAATGATATCAACAGGGCCTTCGCTGTTCTTAGGGAAATTGCATCAGGGCACAACCTGCGGAAGTTTCTTGGTGTATGCTAATTCTGTTCATGTCTTACATTTCGTTATATGGTTTCCAGGGAGTTATTTATTTCTTTGAATTGATGTACAATTTTGAACTATTAGGTAATTGCTGGGCTCTGGGTTCTTTCAATTGTAGGGAGCTCCTGCAATTTCTTGACTTTGTTTTACATTGGTAATGCATTCTTATAACCTATCCTCTGTTTTCTGCTTCTTTAAATTTTAAGTAAACATGAAACACTGATTTATTTTCTTCTTTTATGTGCAATAGTGTTCATGATGCTGCACACAGTGCCGCTCCTGTATGAGAAGTATGAGGATAAGGTGGATTCATTTGGAGAGAAGGCAATGGCAGAAATCAAGAAGCAGTATGCAGTGTTTGACGCCAAAGTTCTCAGTAAGATTCCTAGGGGCCCATTGAAAGATAAGAAGCACTAGAAGCAAAGTAAACTTCTTGCAGTTGCAGTAGGCTTTGATGGTGAATGGCTAGTTCTGTTTTTTGTCCCCCAGCAACGCTTTTACTGTGACCCCTGTTGGTCAAAGTTTTTATTTTTCATCTTCTGCTACCTAAGGCTTGGTTTTTGAGTTTCATCGAACATGAATGTAGCTTGTTCAACAACACTGGTTCTAAGTTTTTGTGCCACCTGGTTTGACATGATATATTGTATGTAGCTTGTTCGTTGGCCTGCATTCCTATTCTCTTTGATTTTACCATATCATCAGTTTATTACTTCTGTTTTCATGTATTATTTTTTGATTGATGTGTTCAAATCTGTGATGGAAAGTTAACCCATACATGGTAGCATGGTATAGTTGTCCCTCACAAGTGTGAATCGTAGGATGTGATAAAGAACATTTTGGTGAACTCATGATCATTCCGTTGCATCATTGCATGCTTACAGAGCAGTTGTTTGGCAACTTGGTATAGCATTTGTTCATATTTTGGTTCTAGACTACATAAATTATATGGCTAAATGGTTCAGTTTAATCCGTCATTTTCTTGGCGTAGTGTCTCTGTAATTACTTCTATGTATATATAAACTTCACATTTGGATGGCAATGAGGTGCTAGAGGGTTATTTTGGGGAAGATTTAAGCATCGAATCTTGCTTTTGAAGTGCTCTGGCAGTACTACTTTGTTTCAGATTATTATAGCAAACTCACTGTTAATTTCCTCGTCTGTCAATAGAAATTAAATCCTGTGCCATAGTACAACATTTTTGAAATGTTAATGGGAAGTTTGCAGCCATTGTGGCTACCAATTTCAAAAGTCTCAGGAACGTGTTTGCCACTATCTTTTGTTATTATATTGTCTACGAGTTTTAGATGTCATTAACTGTCTTTGAATAATGCCCGGCACGTAGTCAGAACTTAAACACAACATGTGAATCTCTAATTTTATCTTTCTGTCTATAAACGCATCCAAAAAAGATACCCTGGCGGACATTGATGCTTAACAGCTCTAAGTGTGATGGTAGCTACTATGAGATAAACAAGGTATGAAAGGTACTTGACTGGTGCCATTTGCACTTCTCAAAAATAAATTGGCTGTTATCCAGTAGCTTTCATAGAAGATATGATGACAGAGCACATAAATTGGCTGTTATGAAGCAGCTTTCATTCAAAAGATGACGATAGAAGATTTCAAAAACACCCCAATAATAAACAAACCAATTTGATTTCGACTTTTTAATTATGATTATTCTGAGTACCAAGTTAAAAAAATTAAAAATATTTCTCGTCTAATCCACATAAAATTAAATTTTTCAAGAAGAGAATTCCAGTAGTTCCATTTTTATTAAAACCAAATTGACTATCTTTTCATGTAAAGTTATCATAATTCCAGTAGTTCGATTTTTATTAAGCGTGTACGTGTACAAGCTCAAATCAAAGAAAGTAAGTTAACTGCTGCCTTTTTCTTGAACCTCCTTCCCCATACAGTTCATTCCACTGCTTCAGTTCCCCCATTATAGAACCTTCTTGTGCGAAGCTTGCTGCAACCTGCAGTAAAATCATTTACAAAGCAACAAAACAAATATTATAACATGCCTGCCAAAACATGGTGCCATGCCTAAACAAATTCGTGAAAGTTTCAAACAGATGGTCTTCAGATTGAAGGGATGATAATGGACGTATGTTAAGAGAATATTTCTAAAGATGGTTAAACCTCCTGCTTTATGTTAAGAGAATATTTTAAGGAAAAAAGAAAAGAAAAGGTAATATGACTAAGTTTCCCAGGCTTCAATCATTTACCACAAGTAGAATGGTTTCCAACAGACGCAAAGGATAGTCTTAACAATGAACTGTCTCCAGGAGTTGTTGCCATCTAGTTGAGAAATTTAAGTCTTTTAACCTAACAGCAACATCTGATAAAACTGTAGCATTTGTCATCTCAATTCTGAGATTATCGCACTCACATTTTATAGGTTCAATTTATTTTTCCTTCTGAATTCAAAAGTTTGATGTCCCTTAAACAAAAGCACCATAAGAATCAGTATGTATGTGTTCAGTGACTAGTGATTTATACTTAAAAAATAATAATTTTAATCTGGAGTTTACTGGAGAAAGAAGCAGTATAAGAATGGACTCACTTGATTCTTTGCTTGCCTCATGTCTTCCATTGACAACGGCCTAAGAGTAATTGTTTCATGCCCATCATCTTCTCTCACTTTTGAAGTCTCCGCTGGATTTTCTCCTGCTTCAGTTTTCTTCCTCTCCTGGAGATCCAAGTTATAAAATTTTAAGACTATTGTCTAGGTTTGCCTGTTTGCCAAGCTTATCATAGTCAAGAAGATAATTCTTGCACTACCCATTTATCTAACCATCAGTTGATAACTTCCTGAACCAACTCCAGAAGAGAGGACAATCCAATTTCAAAAGAAAACCAACAAAAAGGAGAAAAGACAGGAACTTATGATTGTCTTAATATCAAGGAATTAACTAAGAATGGGTGAATGGGACAAAAAAGATACTCGCATCACTATGTTTGGACATAGAGAATGGGAGATAAAAGAAGAGAAAGAGTATGAGAGAAAGGAGGTGAATAAAAAGTCTCTCCTCTGTTTGGATATACGAGTGAAAAAGAAGGGAAATGAAAAAAAATTTGGGTTTTCTCTTCTTTTCTCTCCCTCTCTCTACTTTGCTCTCACTTTCTGTCCTTTTATTTTTTATTCTCTCCTAAAAGTTCTACCCAAATGAGAGAAAATATTTCTCACTGCTAATTTTCTCTTCTCCTCTCCTATTCTCTCCATCCAAACATGGTGGACTAATAAAAGCAGAAGTTTCAAATAGCAACACAATTGTAGGTGTACATATTTATTATTTTAATTAATTGTAGTGAAATAACAGGTAGAAAATAAAAGATACAACGAGAAAAATACTAATTTGCTAGAGACTCTTCCAATTCTCATAGCTAGACAGAAAATGATCTAGTGTCAACCCACTTTCTTAGCCCCAGCATGGTGATCAAAGAGCCAATGTAACTATAGAACAAATCCAAAATTTATATGCTAAGCAGATGAATCCGAAAGATGAAAAACAAATACCAGTTCCTTGAGTCTTTCTTTCTGGATTAGCTCCCTAACAGGACGATATGCTGCTGTTGTGCATAAGTTCTGCTTAAAATGTCACCATTATTAGATTTGCTGATCATCACTAATTCCTTATCCAATTTAACACGATACAAACCTTCAGATCGCTACCACTATACCCCTCGGTTATGGTTGCAAGCTCCTTGTAATCAAGTCTTCCATCAACCTTCTCTTTTGACAGAAGTGTCTTCAAAATCAGTTCCCTACTCTCCAAGGATGGTAAGCCAACCATTATTCTACTCGCAATGGAAGCATTAGTTTAGTTAGTCTCCCTTCTATGGTGGAACAGGTATATAATATACTATTATTATCATTATAAGAACTACAATATAATAATAATAACAATTACTACTATTACTAGATAGAGAGAGAGAGAGCTAGACCTGCGCTCAAACCTCCTAATAATTGCCTCATCAAGATCAAAAGGTCTGTTTGTTGCTGCAAGAACAAGAATTCTTTCCTCTGGCTTTGTCAAGAGCCCATCCCAATGGGACATAAACTCATTTTTTATCTTCCTCATTGCTTCGTGTTCTCCAACCCTACTTCGCTGTCCAAGCATGCTATCAACCTCATCAACAAAAATAATAGTTGGGGAAACCTTTGCAGCCAGAGTAAACAAAGCTCTAACATTTTTTTCATCTTCTCCAAACCATTTTGACGTGATTGTGGACATTGAGACATTTATAAAACTTGCTCCGGCTTCATTTGCTATGGCCTTGGCAAGCATAGTCTTCCCAGTTCCTGGAGGCCCAAATAGTAATATTCCTCTACAAGGCTTCAGGAGACCCCCTATAAAAAGATCTGGCCTTCGAAGAGGAAGCATGACAAGTTCCTCAAGGGATTCTTTGATATCATCCAAGGCGCCTATATCATCAAATGTTACTCCAATCTCACTGGCAGGGATTACCTCTGGTCTAATACGCTTTTCAAACTCATTGTCAGGAGCAACTTCCTGGATACAGTATCATACTACTTGATAAATTAAAAATAAATCAGCTGCAAATCATTTCTATGTTAATAAAGATCCAAGAACAGTAACTCTTGAAAGAAAGTAAACAGGGAATCATGTACTGAGCTTCTAATCCAAATCATGTCTAAAAAACAAGTGGTCGTATTAAATTAAAAGGCTCAACTATGAGAAATTGAAATTTAATTTAGTCAGGAATTCGAAAATAGAAGAAGAAGAAATAAATCATCTACTTCTTTCAGTGCCACGAAAGGTAGAAATTGACAAAAATAAAATAGAAAAAAACTACCTAACAGATGGGCACGACCATATAACTAGGAAATCAACGCTCTAGATCAAAAAGCTTTATCAAGAAGAAATTTCTAACCGTATAGATAAAACACTTTTTTTCCCTATAAAAGAGCATGATATTCAAAAGGATAACAGACTAGCAGTACTTCTCTATTCTTTCTGATGCTTCAATGTCCCATTTCCTAGGAGATGTGTTTTTTTTTCACCCCTTATCCAATAGAGAACACAGAATAGCACTTTGGCATCCACATATGGGTTTCTAGGAGACACCAAGTATGATTAAACAGAATAAATGGTTCAAGATAATTCATGGTGAATGATAAATATTTCCTTTACATCCCAACTTGATTCATATCCCATACCCAAGTCCATCCAAGCGATATATGTGAATAGTTGAAATTTCAATATTAGCAAATCAATCAGTCAAAGAAAGGTATCATAAATAGATGAAAAAACTTACAGGTACTTTAGGAAGTGGAGATGAAGTATCCTTTTTCACCACTGGGACTGATTTTTCTGGATCTGTTTTGCTTTCAGGGGGTGAAACCTCAGCTTTTGTCTTGGATTTTGTAGCATCTGCAACATCACCATTTTTAGCTACCTATAAATGCATAAAAGTAGAGAAAAGTTAGATTGCAGAAAAAAGAAAAAAAGGCATAGTATGTTCAGTTAAACAAACCTTTGACGAATCCATGTTGGACTCTAACTTCAAAGTATCCTTTCCACTTAGCTTGTTCACTTGAAAAATATCTAATGCATGGGACAAGCTGTACAAGTAAAAAGGACTTAAGAGAAGAAGGTCATAGAGTCACCAAAAACTAAATAATCTGAAAATTGTGCCGAACCTCTTTGAAGATATAACTAGTTTTCCGTTTCTGTACTCAGGATCCTTGTTGTTCATCAAATGATATGAAACGGCTGACACAACAATCTCTTCAATATACTTACAGATAACCATTGAATCCGCTAGGCAAATTGAGCTGAAATCATCACAATCAAGGTCATTTGCTGCTAGTACCTCTGTGATGTGATTTCTGTTATCTTGAAATTGAATCATTTTCATGTCTTCTTCTAGCTGCGACTTCCAACTGACAAGGTGGGTCTCATCTTCTGGCTGCTTAATTTCTATATTGTAAGGAAATAAAACATTAAGCCTTTCATCCACTTCTGGGCAGTCGATGTCGACTTCTGTTGTCCTTGAACCAAGCACGAGTACTGGTCCTTGTAGTTTTTTCAACAGTTTCTGGAACAAGGTATACATTCTCTGGGATTTAAGAATAAGTTTCTCAACATCCCTGATGTACAGGATAATGGGAGTCTTTTTGGATACACACAGCAGAACCTGGACAGACAAATCTCAAAGTTGACATATTTCTCTAATTTGATGATAGTGATATCTGACACAATAGCTAGATCATCAGATATCACTATCATCACATGACAAAACCTACTATGATTTTAATTTATGTTAAAGGAAGTTGTCATACAAGATAGATGACAGAAAACATATCAAAGCATAAGAACTTCATATTTAAAAAAGAATAAAGCATAAAGCTTATTGATCATAAGGGTTTGTTGTTGTTCATATGTGCTGATACTTGGATTTGGGTCATTTATCTTACTTTCAAGTATGTATAGAATAAAGTACCAAACGTAAATCAGTATTTAAAATTTTTTCGCGTTGTCTGCCCATCTGTCTCAGAGAGAGTGAGATTTTAGAACTAAAAGCCTTAGCATCTTTTTAGCCCTCACTTATGCCTTCAGTATTAGAAGGCTTATTCAAAGTGTAGAAAGAGAAAATACTCTTTCTTATTCTCATCTTGGGATGAGTTTTTAATGGACATCAAGAAAAATTGATTTAAAAAAAAAAACGTTAGAACTTCTCCCAATGTTTTAACATAAAGTTTCCAGCCCAATCCAAGATACATACATATATAAATATGTATGCATGTATGTATGTTTCTAAGATTAACATACATATGTAGATACATAGCAGCATTCACAATACTCATATTCAATAGCAGCATATAATTGTCAATGACAAGAAATGACTAATGATGAGGCTGAGATGATAGTATAACTGAAAGTAGACATACCTTATAAACTGACTGAATCAGAAGTTTTTCATCAAAAGACCAGCTACAGGTGTGCTTGAGAGGAACTGCAAGTCACTGAACTATAAGGACTGTAGAAGATGATGGTGCATAAGAACAAATCTATGCGTTCATGACTATCAGGCATCAAACACTATAAAAATGTAATAGAAATGAATGTGGTTTGCCGACAACTTCCAGCTTAATGCAAAACATAGACAAAGTTAGTTGGCTAGGATAGAAAAGATCTTCAAGGTAACTAACATATCACCTAAGGGCATTGTGCATTAGGATTCAGGACCATAATGTTTTGATCTCTTCAGAGTTCAGACACATCAGACAGTTTTATGAACATATTCTCCTTTCTCAATACACATTAGTCAGAAACAGATTTACCAATTTTAAAAAGTATATATGTAAAGCACTCGGCCATTCATTCTAAAACAACCAACCAAACTTCTAGAATAAAATGCTATCGTGTCATTCTTACTAATTCCTCCTATCTTGCACTTTTTTTACCCTTCTCCCTCCTAAGGAAACTTCTACTTGAATCTAATTATTCCTTCATATTGATGTACTATTAATGATTTCAGTGACATGTCTAGGCCATAATCCAAAGATTCGGTTTCGGTTTACTTAAAACACAAAATGTTTTGGTCAATTTCGGTTAGTTTCGGTTCTAATTTCGTGGTATCGGTTTTGAATTTTTTTATTATAAATAGTATTTTTTATCTTAATTTTTATGGCATCACACAAAATCTAATTATATTTATGCAATGAGGTTAATATTTAGTTAGGTACAAGTTAGAATCAGGTCAAATCTAGCTTTGAATTTTAAATAAAGATATTATATTTACATCCCTTGAACTATCACATTTTTTCACATATACCTCGTGAACAATTATTTATTTATTTCATGGTTTGTATAATTTTGTTTTAGATCAAGAAGATATACATGAATATTTTTCTTAGTTCAGAGGGTGTATTGGGTAATAAAAAAAGTTAAGGAAGTGTGAAAAACAACAGGAGGTCCAAAAGAATTATCCCTTTAAAATATATATTAAAAAAATATTATTATGGTTGTTTCGTTTATATGCTAGTTTTGGGGTCCCGAACAGATAGGAACAAAGTGCAAAATGTTTCAGCAATGAAACTTCAAACTATGGTCCAGACTATCGAAGCAATTTTAACAATTAAAATTTGCATCCACATTGATATCTGTTTCTTTTCCAAGCACTCCAAAAAGTGAAAGAACATTTAGTGTAATTAACACTACTAAATATTTGATTTCAATGAAGACCCTACACTTACTTTCTCAAAAAAATATTCACATCAGAGTTACTAGTTGCCATCTCTTTCACATAACTGTTTAAAAGACAGTGGACAGAATAGCAGCAATAATTTAACAAAAATTATGGACAAAAGAAGATTCAATGAGTCAATACATAGGTTTACAGCACTACAATAGTTGCCAAAAGGTTGAATTATGTTTGATAATGAACATAATAAGAGTAAAAATACTAAAAATTAACAATGTAATAAATGACAGACGACTCCAACAATAATAACAAACTATTCTTTCACTATAATATAACTACAGAATCATAGTTATGTTAGGCCTAATGCATGGGCAAGAAGTACAACCTGGATTAACAAGAGGGCTTTGTGATGCTAGGCAACTCATATCTGCTGAAGCAGAGGCATTCCTTCGGAGTTTTGGCATGTTATGAGTGCCATCTGATCCCCTAAAGGTAGAAGAATAGGACCTTGGATAAATACACTATTAGAAAATATTGCATAAAAGTAATCGAGGGGTGCTAAATTGTGTTCTCATTTACTTTGACATGATGTCTATCCCGCTGCTTTGCCTGCGCAAGGATCCTGTGAATGACATTTAAGTTTGATAAGAAAGTGTTAGATAACTAGTTGAGCAAAAAACTTAATTGTTAGGTAGTGTATCATCAATATATATTATAACTTTAACACGCCCCCTCGCGTGCAGCCTCTAGTACCATACGTGGACAGATAATAAATAACAAGATATGCTGCCCATGATACTGCAAAACTATAAATTAGGAAATAAAAGTGGGCTAATGATGTTTAAACCCGTGGCCTTTCGAAAACCCACTGCATAGCATAAACTGGTCCAATCTCCACAATTATACAAGTTGATTTCAATCTACAACTCTGGATTTCTTGGCCATAATAAATATTTACATACATTAACATTTGATATATTACTGCTAGTTCATTCAACATAAACAATAAAAGAGAGGAAATAAAATCAACCATATAATGCTTATAACTTGAACCAGAAAGTCAGCAACAAAATTTGCTTTAAGTGATACCTTTTGTCTCCTCCTTCTGAGGAAGGATTGAAAAAGATTCAAGTAAACCAGACATCCGTTCTAGCGTTGCTTCTGAAATAGATCTTTTGAAAGGCTAAAAGGGGGAAAAACCTGAATTAGAGTGAATCATTCAACCTAATTTTTAAGGCCTCTAGGAGACAGTCATATATGACACATTTACACTGGGGTTAGCAAAGGCCTAATATAGTTGATACAAAGAGAATAATACCTCAGAAACCAGAAAAAAGAAACTGCAATAACATTAAGCAACTATATGATCCAGAAGTTCATGGGCCATAAGATGGATAAAGTGCTGCATATTGTGGCATTAAAAGAACAAGGACAAACAAAATGAAAAGAAAATAAACACCAACATGACACCTCTTTATTAAATGTGAACATCAAGAGAGGAGGTGGGAGTGTAGGAGTTAATTCCATCTTAAGAACAAAAAGTTTACAATCTGAAATTGCCAGGCAAAATAGGAACCATAATTTGCTTTGAATCTGTAAGGAACTTCAAAAACTTTGGATATCATAGATTCTTACAGCATCAGAGCTTCCACTGCCATATTTGCTTTGAATCTGTAAAACAGTGTCATTTCTTAGGAACAAAACTTAAACATCAAAATCTAATGACAGAAGCAGAGCTGCTGAATCCACTCACTTTAAGTGAAAAATCAGTTGCATCCAGCAAGAGCAACTTGGTCCCAAAATAGTGGGCTAGTGCCTTTGCAAGCATCTGCTGGTAGAGCTCTTCAAAAAGGTATTAATAGTTAGTAACAAGCAGATATATACAAAACAGCCATTTCTTAATTAAAAATTATCTCTGTCATTATTTTCTAAGTAATCTACCTGTAGGACCTGAGAGTAAAATTGCTCGACTTGCTGGAGAAAGGTTTCTGGTGTACTTAGAAAAGTCAGCTTGTTTCAAGTGAACATAAGCTGCACTGGTCAATACAACACGAGTCTGTTCACTGCCATTCACATTAAGGAGGCAAAGACATCAGAACAAAAGTAAAAGAAGGAAAAGGACAGGCTTTAATTTATTATGGTATCTCATCCAATGTTATAATCATGCTATAAAGTTAATCAAATTATTTTGACTAATTTTGACAATCAACAAAGACAAAAAGATGACACATAATAAGGTTGACTTTAGTTTGGCTTTCCAGGAATTGAGCAATTATCTGCTTTCAATATTGTCAGTTTCTTTATGTCAAACACAAGGCATAACCATTTAAAATCATATATTGAGAAATCCAGATGTTATTAAATACCCTGACAGAAGACCAGCAACTTCAAGATAAAGAATGCAGGTGGAATCGAGGGCAACATAAGATACTGTTCATATTCTACAAAGATTTGCTAAGATCTCTACCTTCAGTTTATAGTAGGCTATAAATGATCGGGCAACTTGGATCATTCAATAATTAGGAATACCAAGGTCATCAGGAATCTTTAATTTCTTCAGCAACTAGTTACAAGTTCAGTGCAATTATTGTAGCTTCCCTTAAGCACCGCAATGTTGTGAATCCTTTTCTAGAATGAACTATGAAGTACCCAATAGAAGCCTAATGTGGTGAAATAAAAAAAGTAAGTAAAATCTGCACTGGGTATAAATCCAACATCAAATGTGAAAAAGTACAATCTGCACTGAATATAAAGCCAACATCAAATGTGAAAAAGCACGACGGATGTATCAAATTACTCTTTATATCTTCTTCTCGGCTAAATTTCCTAAATTATCAGGTCCATTGCTGATTCCATCATTCGAGGTAGATCAATGGAGAACCAAGATCTCAAGCATATCATTGCACACATTAAAATTAAAACCCTCAGAATTAAAAAACAAAACAAGCAATCATTTCTCTCCTATCCTAGATAATCTGCAAAAAGTTGATATCTTCCCCTTAAACAAAACAGAGCAAAAGAAAATTTTCATACTGAAATGCTCGGACTTGGAGGAGTGAGGACAATCGCACGAACAGTTCTGATCCTTATTACAAGAATTTAACCCATCTCAATCTACCACCAAGATCACACCAGAAATCCAACACAATATTGCTAGCATTTTACCAAATTTCAGAATACAGCCTATTTAAACTTCAGTTGACAGAAACCTTGATCCTAATAGTAACCAATAGGTGATTACTGAACACCACCATAACAGTAACCTTTCCCATGAACTAAACAACATGTTCTCAAGGACAATTCTGAACAAAACTAGAATGAAACCTGAAATTTCAAATAACCACAAAAATGTTTGCACCGACTATATATCGGCATCAAATGTCCAGTGTATCGTTCGTGAATTTATTTCTGAGCATTCTAATAAATCCCACACAAAAATCCCATTTTCCAAAAACTCAGCTATCCTAGCACGAATAAATGCATCATAACAAAAAAATAATAATCGAAGAAGTAATCCTCTTTAAATCATCTTTCTTTTACCTGAGGTAATAAGGGAACTCATCGAAGGTAACTTTGCCGTCCCTTCCATCCACGACCAACCGCATCAACTCCTGCTCCATCCTCTCCGCCGTGACGCCCGACGAAGTCCTCGTGGGTCCCACCCACCTCCCGACAGTTTGTCCGGAGGCCAACCCTAACCCGACACCGACGCCGAGCCCGATGCCGAGCGCTGACATCAGCATATGCTTCTGTTCCATTTCCTCCTCCCACCAAAAACCTAAAAAGCTTCTCCTCCTCCCCTTCGTTGTTTCCGATCAACAAGATCACCAAATCCTATGGGAACAGAGGGATTAAGGGAGGGATCCAGAAAAAGAAAACGCTACACAGAGAATCACAGCGCGATTCGAAAGCAAAGAAATGTAAACATACTCTTTTCTTGTCTTTCTTGCCGCCTTCTTTGCTTCTTCGTCGTCTTCTTGCTTCTTTCTCCGAACTTCTCCTCCCCCTTCTTGAGTCAGAGAAAAAAAAAATCAGACAGACTCTTTAAGAAAGAGCGAAATTTGGAGAAATCCAAAACGAAAGACGCATACGTACTCTTTTTCGATCTTTTCTCACCTTCCTTCTCACTCTCTCCACTTCTTATGCTGTCGCTTGTCGTTCTTTAGAGAGAGAGAGGGATTTATATAGGAGCGGAGTTCACGGATCGGAGGGTTAGTTTTAGAAACGATGAGTGTGTCGGGAAACGAACTCCGATGATGTGGAGGGAAACGGTTTTCCGACCGGAATGCTTGCGTACTTCGCAGCGCTGCCGCGTTGGTTGGGTTCGGGAGAGTTCGTATGACACGATGCCGGGAAGCGGATTCCGTTGGTTGCTACGAGAGTTCGAGGGCGGGATCTTTGACGTGGAGTTGACGGTCGTTTAATTAGAACTGCTCAGGGTGGAGCCCACTAAAACCGCCACCCCATATGTCCATACGGCTAGTCCTAATGGAGACCAGCCTTTTATCATTTTCTTTTCTTCATAAATTATGGAAAATTAGAGAAAAATCTAAACTACTAGCAAAACGAGTAATTAGGATTCTAATTTACTATGACTACGTTTTGTGTGTAGTATAGATGTCTAAAAACATGGTAGTATAATCCTTGTAACAATTTTCAAGTGACGCACCTCTTAGCCTGTTCGCTGTTTTACAGGTAAATCGTATCAACGGATACGAGTCGGCCAACCGCGGCAATGGCTGTGGGCTTTCTGGGATCTTTGTGCCGGGAAGCAAATCCAGTGGGTGTACGAGCGTTGGTATCTGATCCATGTCAGATCTAGACTTGTCTAACCAGGCGACAAGGACTATGCGTCGGCCTACACGTGGCTTACATGCAAGACGCATAGGAATTGAGAAAGTTTGGGGGGCCCCACATCTATTAATACGTGCAACGGCCAGCGAGTGTTAAAGTAGTTGCTACCTTACGGGCTCTTTGGCCCAATGGCCCATTGGCCATGATAAGGTGTAAACAGTAATGGCATTTAATAGAGCCCATGGGTCAAGTAGACCCATCTCCGTTTTGGACGGGACTCTCACTCACGTGCCTACCACCGCGACCTCCTGCATCTGAATCGACGAAAGTATTTTCGTAATTAGCAAGCGAACGGAATGCGTAGTTAGTCTTGTAATATGTATGAATCTCACTAATTATGATTAGTTATTATTATTATTATTTTTCAAGTAAAGAACCTGTAGGCTAGATTTAAGTTGGACAAAGTGCAAATACTTTTTTATTACAAAGACATTTAAATGTCGTAGCATAATAATATTTTCATTAATCAAACTGTAGAAGAATCCATCGTCGTGCCTAATCGGAGCTCCACGACGCCCAGTTAAAATTCTAAATTGGTATAATACCCTTTGAACATCAAAACAATTTTTGTTTGCATCAGAGTATTTTTTTTTTTTTTTTTTTGTTCTATAAATTTCTGCCTGGGATCGACCCTACCCAGAGTGGTAACTCCCAACCATGCCGGCCGGTAAATTTTTTTATTTCGATTAACGAGCAAAAGTGGTGCACCGGCACCTTTCTAAATCTGACTGTCGTCGTCCGACCAAGATATGATTTTGATAAATCTCCGCCGCACAACGCATGGTTAAAGGATCGCAATCGACCGCGTGGATTACCCCCGCAATCGCGGAAGTGTCGTCCTATCACCGATTGGTCAAACCTGGCAGTCAAACCTCGCTGGAACTCCTCCCGCGCGATTCAAACCGCTGGGTTTAGGTTTAGGGTTTCCAATTTAATCGGTAGGGCCGGACTCCGGAGTGAGGAGAGCCACGAAAATTACGGATTTAGAACGACAAAGAAGTTTCTCCGGAACGAAGCCGAGCTCGAGGTGGATTAGCTTCCTCCCATAAAAGGAAAGAAGAAGAGGGCAATGGCTGGTAATCCTTGGGAGGTTCCTGGTCGAGTTAGGGGTTTTCACCTCCACGGGAACCACCCAAACTCGTCCCCATGTAATCGCATTGCTACGCTTGGGATCTTTGAGCCTGTTCTCGAATCGAGGTAATTACGTCGTCTAGTGTAGCTCAAAATGGCACCTTGAGGGCTGCTTCATAGAAAATTTTGTTCATTAGGTACTGACATTTTTGGATTTGAATCAATTTGAGGGCATAAAATTTTCAAATTTCCACTTTATTCCTATTTCTTTCGAGAAGACTTCTTGTTTTTCTACTGTTAACAAGAGGGATTCGTTGTTTTTATATGTGAAGCGGTTGATATTCGTCTCCAATAGAGGATTATTTATTTATTTATTTATTTGTGTTTGATGATGGTCCTAACTCTCCTTCTATAAATTATAACGGGGTGTAAAATAGCAACTGAAACAATTGCCAGCACATGGTCTGCTGCATATTTATCTTCCAATCCCACGAACATGAGAACATCTGGATGTTCTTCAAATTCTTCTAATAAGTCTCAGAATAGATATTTGGCAATTCTCTTTCTAGAGTTGAAAGAGGATCCATTGCAAGCCAATACTTTTCTCCCACATAAATTTTCTATTAGTTTATAGCTCTTTTACTCAGCTAGGTTGGTGGTACGCATTACTCTTTTGTTTATAGCTTTCCTTCGTCTATGTGGACGAGTTTAGCTATTTCCTTTCAAGGGCTTAGAGGAGTTCTTACTTTAACTTCTCTGAGTTGCTCTTTAGATTCACGCTGAACTTTTTGCCATTTTAGATCTATCTTCATAATTAATACATTGCAACATTACACCATTTATTCTCTCCTTTCTGAAAGATAAATACTCAGTAATTGTTCTGTCTAGAAACAAGGTGATGTTTCACAGACTGATTGCGGTTTGCTCTTTTTGATTGGCTAACACTGTTCCTATTCCTTAAAGAAGCATTTATCTGATACTTTTCATGGTGCAGGGTCATATTACATTATGGAAAACAAGGGTGTCAATGGCTCAACAAAGCAGGGCTTGTTGGAAGAACTTCCATCTCTTCTCAAATATGTCCGATCACAAGTTGCTGGTTTTGATATCAGTCCCAACCCTTTGGAAGAAACCCCAACTCCTCAAGTACGTTTGCTTTGTAGATTTTGTAACAATCTGGAAATTCCCTAGTGTATTTCTCCTTCCTTTGAATCCTATGTTTCTCAAACAACATGGATAATTCAGGGGGTTTAGTGATGGCTCATGTTATTGCAAGCTTCATGATTACTTTTTTCTGCGTCTTCTGGAGATTGTCAATATCCAGGCTCCAGTCTCATTAATCCAATATATTTTGTGCTTAAGTTTTTATGATTATTAAAGTACTTGTTTAAGTTTTTATTCAGGAGCCAGAGATGACAAAAATTCAGAGTCATGAGAATGTGGTCTGCACTCCATCAACAAATTTGCCCATTCAAGTGACCGAATCCCATCATTCACATTCTATTTCCATTAGCATGCCAACATCACCTTGTGGACCTTATATAGAAGAGAATGAAAATGGCGCTCTCCTTAGGAAGGCTATAGCAAATGGCACTACAGGAGAACAATATTATCCTATGAATTTGAACACAGAAGCAAAAAATGTGACGTTTCACTCCCAGTCCATTCCAGCAGGGAATCTGCATGCAAGGACAAATCCTGATAGGAACATTCTGAATTTTCCAAAGAGCCAAAGGCCACCAAGGAACAACAAGCTGAGGGACAAACGCTACGATTCCTTCAAGACATGGTCTGGTAAACTTGAAAGACAGATAACAAATTTACGGGGAAAACCGCAAGATCCACAGGAGCATATTGGTTCACTAGTTCCAGCATCCTCCCCCCTACCGACAGTGGATCGTTTCTTTGATGCCTTACAAGGGCCTGAACTTGACACACTTAGGGTGAGTATTTGGGTGACCTCTTTTAGTTACTTCTATCATCTGTTTATGTATTTCTTATTAACTTATCCCGTTTGCCTTTCAAATAGTGAGGCATTATTTTGATAAAATAAACATAATAAGATATGTGAAACAGTGTTATATTATGGAAGATTCCTTTTCCTAATTTGTGTACTCTTTGGAATCAAACCCTTGATAGATGTATCGTTGTAACATAAGACTACCATGATAGCTGGATTCCCACATCAAGGAAGGAAAGGCTTTGAATGTGATTATCTATCCCTCATTTCAACTTTTATGTAAACACCAACGACAAAACTAACCTATCTACTTTACAAGTTCCTGAGGCATATACAAACATCACTATCTCACAAAGTTATCGTAATTACTCTCTTCATAGTGATTTTATTTCTTGTTAAGGCATATAGCTCATAACTTTCTATTGGGAGTTATTTTGCAGGCATTAGAGCAGTTGGTTCTTCCTGAAGATAAGAATTGGCCTTTCCTTCTTCGCTTTCCAATATCCTCCTTTGGTATATGTCTAGGAGTGAGCAGCCAAGCGATCTTGTGGAAGTCATTAGCAACATCTCCCTCCATGAGATTTCTGCATCTAAGCAGATCAATCAATTTTGTTCTGTGGTGCATCTCCATTGCATTGACGGGCATTGTGTCCTTCATTTACTTTCTGAAAATCATATTTTATTTTGAAGCTGTCCGCCGAGAGTACTATCATCCTATTCGAGTCAATTTCTTCTTTGCCCCATGGATAACTTGCCTCTTTTTGGCCCTTGGACTTCCACCTTTAGTTGCAAATAACCTGCATGGTGCTCTGTGGTATGTACTCATGACTCCAATCTTGTGCCTTGAGCTTAAGATATACGGTCAATGGATGTCCGGAGGTCAGAGGAGGCTTTCAAAAGTTGCCAATCCATCAAATCATTTATCTATTGTGGGCAACTTCGTTGGTGCATTGCTGGGTGCAACAATGGGACTTCGAGAAGGGCCCATCTTCTTCTTTGCTGTTGGATTAGCTCATTATATTGTACTATTTGTAACTTTATACCAGAGGCTTCCCACAAATGAAACACTACCAAAGGAGCTTCATCCAGTGTTCTTCTTATTTGTAGCAGCACCCAGTGTTGCTTGCATAGCCTGGGCAAATATCACAGGAGAATTTGGTTATGGCTCGAGGATTGCTTACTTTGTTGCTCTGTTCCTCTATATTTCTCTGGTAAGTATCTCCCCGTGTTAACAAACCAGTAGCTTTTCTTGTTGTTCTTTAAAGTATTGTGTCACAATTTGCATATCGAAGAATAATTGATCAGTTCAATGACAGAAAAAAGAGAGCATATAACCATATAATTTTGGAGTAGGAAAATGAATTCCTCTCTCCAAGTGCTACCAGTAGCTCTTGGCCTTTTATAGTTGTACAGTTATATAATTAGGTATTGGAATGATCTATTGTTCCAGATCTACAGCTTAGATTGACATACTATAATTGTCATAATTTGTTCCTGGTTTGAGTTGCTCAACAGAATATGATTGTTATATATATATATATATATATATATATATATCTTGATTTCAGTATCTAACTACTTTTATACATCTTCATGTGTCTTTTGCAGGCTGTCCGGATTAACTTCTTCCGTGGATTCACGTACTTATTTTTGAACTTCTTCGATTATTAATCTTTCTGGTACTGTCTTGTTCTCCTTAGTATATGTGGCATACTCTAAAGTTCTCTTATCACCTCCACAGATTCACACTGGCATGGTGGGCATATACTTTCCCCATGACTGGTGCAGCTATTGCAACAATCAAATACTCGTCCGAAGTGAAGAACTTATTTACGCAATCGCTATCTGTTGCACTCTCTGGCATCTCCACCTTAACAGTCACAGTGCTGCTGATCTCTACAGTCATCCATGCTTTTGTCCTCTGTGATCTATTCCCAAATGACATCTCCATTGCCATTACAGAGAAAAGATCAGATACAGCCAAGATGCATGCACATACAGAGATAGAGAGCTCAGACACTGGAGACACATAAAACCATGTGTCTCAGAAGATGCTAGCAGGCATTAGTTATCTTTGCTGTTTATTGTGCAGTTGTACCTTTGTCTCATGAGGTTAGCAATACCACTAAATCTAAGATGGTATTAGTATTGGCATTCTTATTGGCTGAGACAGCTCTGGAGATGAGGATTGCATCATAAAGATGTCGTATTTATGCCTATCAGGTTCAAGGAGATGAAGGATTTTATCATGTGATTGGTTGAGAAAGATTATCCAGTGAAAGTGTTAATGTTACTAGAGTGATTTGTTCGTATAAAGAGTATTTACTTATGAATTAAACCTCTATCTTATAATTAAATGCTTAGTTATATACATTTTGATCAAATTTTGTATAAGATAAATTATGTGATTAGTTTTATACAAAATCATATTACAGATGAAGGGATGTATGCATATTTTCGAAGCAAGATTTTCATTAGTAAAATATAACTAAAATATCCTACATTTTTCCACTTCTCATTTTCCTTTTCTTCTACTAATGTGTAAAATTCCTTCTTGATTTCTACTAGTGAAAAAATTATTAATCGGCCAGAACAATTCTTTCTATTATGAGTGCATTTTAAATTGACCTTATTGAATATACTTGTTTACGGTTTAATAATCAAACATAAATTGTGATATACACTTATTTAAAATAATTATTATAGTTTTATTCACTTTTTACAACCAAATAATGGAATATAAATAAAACACTTAATTTGATTTAAGAAGTGCATATAAATTTATCATTAGAAAATTTATTCACAAATCAAAAGTTATTTATAAAAAAGCTCGTAGTCTATAGTAATTCATTAACATACAACGATTATAACGATAAGGCATGATACACAGAGAGTAAGTGAGATAGCTCCACACTTAGCTTATAATAAACAACACTATAGTTTAAACTAGATGATCAAATCTTAGGACACAACACAACACAATTATAAGAACAGCCCAAGTGATTCTTAGGAGCATGGAGTCTCAAATTCAACATTATTAATCGATTCAACAACTCAAGACACAACTTTGAGAATACACAAAGATAAGAGATCAAGGATAACCCACCTAGAACACAAATTAAATGAAAACTTTATGCATCATAATATTGTTACAAAACAGCAGGGACCACTAACAAGTACAATATTTGTGTCCACACAAATGTAGATGTTGGCGAGCACATATTATAACTGTAAACGGGTCTCAGACCCTCATCTCACCCAAAGGTGTCTTATCACCCGGCCTAACAATAAGGCCTGTCGACTGAGAGCACTATTGAGTGAGGGAGGGTCTGTGATGATAGAGCTACCATGCCAGCAACAGATCGGATGGAGAACGAGCAAAAAGGCGACGACCAAGCTTGGATTCAGCTTGAGAGGGGAGGAGAAGAAGAACAACTGCAGTAACGAAGGAGGAGAGGGACTAGTCATGAAGATCAATAAAAAGTAAAGTTTATTAAGTTTATTGATCGCTAATTCAAAGAAAAACCTCGTAGCGTATGATTCCCTTGCCACCCAAAGGCAGAGTCAAACAGTCAATGGTTAATAAAATGATCATCCACTTTACTCCAAAACTAACGGCCTGCACCTCGCCGGTGGATTTCGACCGCGTGATTACATTCCTCGTTCCAGGTTAAACATCACGAGCGTGACACGTCTCTCTCATATGCGTCATTATAACTCACCGACACTTGTGCAGGCCACTCGAATCCAACGGCCAAGATCTAGCGTCACGATTATTAGAGCACCCCCGTTTGTGTCCACTAGTCCAAGAGGAAGCCACGAGCCCACGATATATAGATACCGAAATGATCGAAGACAACTATTTCCAGTTGTGTTTTGGTGGGTCCCACGCGAAACAAGAAGAAGGCGAGAGGGAGAGAGAGAAAGAGAGGAAACGAGCCATCTTTCCCACCTTGTTTCTCGTCCTCTCCTCTCGAGCGTAGCAAAGTATAGAGAAAGAAGAAAGAAATATGCCGGGTAGCCAAGATGGACGGCTGAGATTATCCAAGATGGCAACCATCCACGGCTGTGCACAGGCCGGTGACCTCCCGGGGCTGCAGAAGAAGTTGCAGGAGAACCCATCTCTCCTCAACGAACGGAATGCCGTGGTACGACCCTTCTCTGATCCGATTTCTCTTCTTGTGTTAAAGTGTTCCATTTGCTTCTTCTTCTTCTTCTTCTTCTTTTTTCTGTAGATAAAAATCCAATTTTGATCGGTCTTAGTGGTTGTGATGCTTCGATTGGATTTTGTAGATTTCCACGGAGCTTTATGCTAATTTTTCGAGTTATTGTCGTTTGATTCAGCAAATGGTTTTGGTTTCCTTCGTTGATTTCATCTTTTTATTCTTGGGTTCTTTGTGCTTCTACCTTGGTCTTCTTTTCTTTTCCTTTTCTTTTTCCGTTATCATTATTCTTGAAATAAATTTTGGATTTCTTAATTTTTAGAGTGTAATTAGCTCACCTTTGCGTTTTTTTTTTAATTCTAATAAAGTGGGATTGCTTTCTTTCATCGATCCCGTTCTTTTGTTGTGGTTTAATCTTTCCTTGAATTTTACATTAATTTGTTGGTTATCCCTTTTTGTTGAAGTGGGTACCTCTTGAATCTCCCAGCAGTGTTTCTATGCATTTAGTTCATTCTATTACTTTCTAAACATTGACTCTTTCCTTGATGCACTAATATGCTCTTAGCTGACGTATTTCTTGTTTGCATTCATCAATTAGTACGCATTATTATCTATTAGATTCATGTTTAGATCCTTAATTGTTACCTGCAGCTCACATGCTTTAATGATCTTGTGTTGAATCCTACCAATATTTGTCATTTGATCTTTCATCTTGCAGATGTCACAAACACCTCTCCATGTGGCGGCTGGCTATAATAACACAAATATAGTCAAGTTCCTACTTGAGTGTAAGGGCCCCGAAGTGCTTGAGCTTGAGGCAAAGAACATGGTAATTCGAGTGCAACTTCTTCTCATTCCAAGTTTGTTCTTATTCTTACGCCTTGTCAAAACAAGCTTTTGACTTGCCAATTATTTCGCATGAACTATTTTATAGTATGGAGAAACACCTCTGCACATGGCGGCAAAAAATAGTTCTTGCGGGTCTGCAAAGTTGCTTCTTGAACATGGTGCTGCTCTGGAAGCAAAAGCCAATGTAAGCCCTATCTCACATTTTCCTCTTTGTTCCTGTTAGATCATAATTGGAACTCACTCTTTTCTGTTATTTTTTGTTAGTCCCAGTTTTATTGTGAATTTTGAAGGTTATTTAGGTCGTATGTTTTATCTTACTGCAGAATGGTATGACGCCATTACATTTGGCTGTTTGGCATGCATTTCAAGCAGGAGATTGCGATACTGTGAGCATATTGCTGGGATATAATGCCGATTGTAGTGCCAAAGATGATGTATGCTTTGCTTAACACATGCCTCGGTTGGACTGTTATCGAATACCATTGGGTGGAAATTAGTGTAAAATGATTTTATCTTGTTTACCTATATAGGAAGGCAAAACCCCTTTAAATCATCTTCCTGGTGGTCCTGGCTGTGAGAAACTGCGGAGGCTCCTTAGTAGGCAGATGGAAGAACAAAGAAAGAGAAAAGCTCTTGAGTCATGCCGTGAAGGAAAAGCAATGGTGGAGTTTGAGAAAGCAATATCAAACATAGTCGGGTTAAAAGAACTCAAAATGCAACTGCGAAGGTGGGCCAAGGGAATGCTTTTTGATGAGAAGAGGAGATCCGTGGGCTTAAGTATTGCTGCTAGAAGAGCTCCCCATATGGCATTTCTTGGTAACCCTGGAACAGGTAATGGAACTTCCATGGTTGTGAAAAGTTATACATAGAACAAGACTTTGTTTTATCTTATGAATCTGAATCTTCTGGTTGCTTCTTTAAGAATGATAAGTTAACCTTTCAAACTTGATAGGTAAGACTTTGGTTGCTCGAATCCTTGGCAAGCTTCTTCATATGGTGGGAATTTTACCTACTGATAAAGTTACTGAAGTGCAACGAACTGATCTTGTGGGAGAATTTGTGGGCCATACTGGACCAAAGACAAGGAGAAAGGTACCTATCTTTCACACTATGTTAGGATGCTAGCATTCTTCAGCTTTTCATCAAAAATTTCTTGGTCATCATTTTAGTTACCGCAAAATTCTTTTAATTAGCTGCAAGTGTATGGTGCACTCCTTATCCTTACCTGTGTACTATATTTAACAGATTCAGGAAGCAGAGGGAGGAATTCTTTTTGTTGATGAAGCCTACAGGCTGATACCAATGCAGAAAGCAGATGACAAAGACTATGGCATAGAGGCCTTAGAGGAGATAATGTCGGTAATGGATAGCGGGAAGGTCGTCGTCATATTTGCTGGCTATTGTGAGCCAATGAAGCGTGTTATTGCATCAAATGAAGGTTTCTGTAGGAGGGTGACAAAATTCTTTCACTTTGATGACTTCAACACAACTGAACTCTCAGAGATTTTACACTTGAAAATGACTAGCCAAGACCAGAACAGTTTACTATATGGGTTTAAGCTGCACTCATCTTGCACCATCGAGGCTGTGGCAGAACTTATCAGCAGAGAGACCACAGAGAAGCAGAGGAAAGAGATGAATGGGGGTTTAATAGATCCGCTGCTTGTAAATGCTCGCGAGAATTTGGATCTTCGACTTGATTTCGATTGCATTGATCCCGATACATTGGTTACTATTACAATGGAAGATTTGGAAGCTGGCCTGTGCCAGCTTTCAGGTCAGCATAGTTCTTCTCAGTAGCTTAGAATGACTTCAGATCCAGTGATCTGCAGATCAGTTGAATTCGAAGGGTTTCGACCCCAATTTATAATCTATTTTTTTTTTAGTATCCTATTCTTTTCCTTGTAGTAGCAAGGAGGGTTGTGTCATAGTCCTTGATGGATTGGATTTTTAACATTAACAGACCTGATATAGCCTATTCTCAATTCCTGATTGATAGATATGGTTACAGAGTCTAGTCCCCAAATATTTCTTGAATTCATATTTTGGCTGCATGATTAGAAATGTGAGAGTAATAAGTTATTGTTGCATATCAATATAACATTCGTAGAACTACATCTGGATCTCCATGTCGTGGTTCCACTACTCATTTATCTTATTATAAACTCCACATGCTTCGGAGCACAACAAGCAATAACTTATACTACAATAAGATTCATCAAATATTATAAATAAAAAAGCATGAGTTATATGACAGCCATTATGTAGACATGGAAGCCATCAACACGACCCATACGCCACCCACTTATACAACTAGTCAACAACTCATCAGAAATCCTCCACGTGCCTTTCCATGTGGGAGATCTACAGAAAAATAAAGCTCATTTAGAACATGCAGAAGGTGGAGGCTGGGAATCAAACTCAATAATTGACACAGGTTGAAGGCTAATCTTCTTTGAAAGAATTCAATCATGTGATATGAAACTGACTCCATCCATCAAGACAAAACTATTCATATTTAGTACAAATACCAGTGCTGCTGAGAATTTTTTTGGTAATACATATTGGAGAAACCTGCACCCTTCGACTACACAAGGTACTCTTTGACAGAGACTTATATTTTGGGTACAATAAATAAGAGGTAAACAAATTATCCAGAGGTCAGAAAATTAATGACTTCACATTGCTCATGAATGAAGAAATCCTCCTGGGGTCCTTTTGAATCCCATCGGAGCCACATATACCGCTGCTCACATCAACACCATCTGGTTTGAGGGTAATGACAGCTTCACAAACATTATCAGCATGGAGGCCTCCAGCTAACATCCATCCATACTTGCTTTTGACTGATGGCAACTGGAACCTCTGCCAGTCGAATCCTTTACCACTGTAAGAGTATGGATAAAACAGATGTTAGAAATGCCATAAGTCTTTGTCTACCATCTACATACAAGAAAAATTCTTGAGAGAGAGAGCAAAGAGGCGCCTAATCTGCGAGAATCGAGTCACACACAAAAAAGGAACTATTCAGAATCAAAAGTACCGAAAAAATTGGCATTGCAAAGCTTGAATCTATTTACTTATGAAGAAGAAAGAAAAGGGACAAAATCTCTCTGCCAATATAAACCTCTTTCTTTTATTTATTTTTGAGTTAAATATATTTTACCTCTCTATACTTTGACATAAAATCATTTTCAACCCTCTATATTTCAATTTTGTATCACTTAATTACTCTCTAATTATAAAACTGTTAAATTTTTTATCTGAATTAATGATGCTAAACATCTAAGACTTCAAAAATAGTTGACCAGCTTGATCCGTTGAAGTCATTGTGACAGATAATCCTAGTCATGCAAGTCACATAAAATTCTACACGTAGACAATAAAAAGGCGAAAATAACAAGAGCAAGCGAATACTTTCTTACCTGCCTCCCTTTGCACTATCAACTAACAACCAATCAACTAAAGAAGATTCTTCATCAGAGATATTGTTGAGAAGATTTCCATATTCATCAGCATGAAGGACATATATTATCCGACTTTGCTGCAGCAGAATTGGAAGAGAGGAACGAGAGCCATCTCCATGAAGCTACATACATATAGTCAAAATGAAGGGAATAGTCATCATGAAAAGCTCAACTGTTGTGGATTTAAGGAAAATGTACAGACAAATTTGATACCTGAACAAACTCAATGTTGGATGCATCGGAAGCTCGTAATATTGTGTCTGCTTCATCATCTACAAACACCCCGACAGGTTCTGCCCCACAATCTCGTGCAGCTTTCGATATTTCCTTTGCTACTGGCAGTGAAACAGAACGCTTCGATTTGGGCCAAAGAATCATACCAATAAGGTTAGCACCAGCTTCTGCAGCTATTTCTGCATCTTTAGCTGATGTGATGCCACACATTTTAACTTTTGGGTGAATCTTTTTCAATCCTTCAACAGGTGATGAACATTTAGTAGCATGACACATGAAACCACCTTGATCCATCGTAAGGCATGGCATATTATGTGATGCCAAGGGAAGGTGTGCTGCATAAGAAGCTGGGTTTATTAGAATGAAATGCTAACAAACAGTAAGGCACATGAAATGATGTGCACATTAAAGCAAAGGAAAAGGTTAAGGGACGGTATTCATCTTGGAACAATAAAAATAGCATTCAATCAAGTGTAACTGTCAACCTCAACTTTGCAGTTTGCACATAACTCTAAACAAAACAATTAATCAAAGACGGTTGCAATATAACTTGCTGTTTATCAGATTGAAATGGTAAAAGCAAAGAAAGATTCAAGAAGCCAGCCTTTGGAAGCCCTTCCTACTGCACCCTTAATGAAATGACAAGTTACTCTGATTAATTGCTCAATTATATCTTATTTCTGCAGAACTCTGCTTCAAGAAGGTAAATCATTGCCCATTATACCAAGACTGATGCTTGAATGACTAGGTCCCATATCAAATTATCTCTGATTAATTCTAGACCAGAATAGGTATACAAGGAAAATTCATGTTTTGAAACGACTGAGCGATATAGTGGATCAAGTAATCCGGCTATACAATTTAACCAAAATACTTTCAGGCAGAAAAGAGATACTTTGAAGAATATTTGGAAGTAAAATGGGAGAATGAACTTACCACCGCCGTGCAATATATGAACTTGCGGAGTCAGATTCATCATGCCAGAAACCGCCATTCTCCTGCAATCACAGAAGATAGACAAGAAGGAGGGACGATATATTTTTCCATAAAGCCCTATCTCTTTGGCATTTAAGCAAACGGTTGCAGGACCATCATCATGAAAGCAACGGATAGAACGGATACTTGCTACTGGATGCGAAACACTAGAAAGCTCACCTCGACCTCCGAGCGCGCAGGCGCCGAAGAAGGAGAAGGCTCCACCGCCGCCTTCGAGGCACGCCAATTCCGGCTAAGGAAAGCAGAAGGATGGTGGTGACAGAGAGCCTATATAATACCGTAGACGGTAGGCCACGTCAATAAATAAGATCGAACGGCGGATCCAGAAACCGCACACGAATCTTGAAGCAACAGGAAGGAGAATAAAACCAGCGCGGGAAATGCATAAGCGAGAGAGGGTGAGAGGGGAAAAATGGAGCCGGACAAGCCGAGACGCGAATTCCCGGCGTTTCCCTTCAAACCCTATCGGATCCAATCTGAGTTCATGGCTTTCCTCTACGACTCCCTCGAGAGAGGCAGCGTCGCCATGCTCGAGAGCCCCACTGGTAATACTCCTGTTTCCCTCTTCTTCCCTTTTTATTTTCATAACCAAACCCTAATACGGGCGGGGAATCTCTCAGGTACTGGTAAAACACTAAGCATCATATGCAGCGCTATGCAATGGCTTGTCGATCGGAGGAAGCAGCAGCAGCAAATGCGTCCTAATCCAAACGGGAAAACCGACGACAATGAGGAAGACGAGCCGGATTGGATGAGAGATTTCACTGTAACGGTTGCGAAGAAGAAGGACTTGGGGAAGAGACCACACACTAAGGTGGTGGAGTTGCAGAAAGTCGAGAAATTTGCTGATGATGGTGATGAAGAGAGTGAGTTCTTGGTGGAGGATTATGAGAGTGACGAGGACGGGAAGAGGAAGGCGAGGAGGTGTTCAGTTCGCAGTAGCAGTGAAGAGGAAGAGGAAGAGGAAGAAGACGAGGAGGAAGTGACACCGAAAGTTTACTTCACTAGCAGGACACATTCGCAGCTTTCACAGTTTGTGAAGGAGTTTAAGAGGACTGTGTTTGCTTCCCAGGTCAATCTGGTGTGTTTGGGATCGAGGAAGAATCTGTGTATTAATTCTGGTGAGGAAAATTTGCAATTTGTTGCCTTCTGTGGTTGTCGACGAGTAAATTTTTCATTTGATGATTATGTTCAGAGGTTTTGAAGCTGGGGAACTCGAACCGGATCAATGAGCATTGTTTGGAGTTGCAGAAGAACAAAAAGGATTCCAAAGTTAAGGTTTGTGTTGATTAAAAGTACTTTATCAATTATTGAGTATCTGTAGGTTGAATATTACCTCAATCTGTTTGATGACGGGAATTGCAACTTTGAAAGGCAAGAACTTCAATGCCCGGATGAACAGGTTTATTTGCCAATGTGCCAATATTTGTCAATGCCCATTGAATTATCTTTCTTTTTGACAAAATGCCCCTTGAATTATCTCAGTGCTAAATCTTAGGTTTGCATAGTCTTTGAGATTGGAACGACTCATAGATGAATAATCCTATGCGTTTTACTTTTATGTTATCCTCCATGCTACTTGGTCAATTGTGCTGACACATTGTTATCAGATGCTGCTTTGGTCCTTACCAACTGATGAAACAGACAATGACATGCAGGTCCAAAGTAGAGATGGGAAGATACATCGTACAAAAACCTCTTCTGGTTGCCCAATGCTGAGAAAACAAAATCTCCACAAAGTTTTCAGAAATGAAGTTCGGGAGCATGGTGCCTTGGATATTGAGGATTTGGTACAACTAGGAAACAAGATCGGCACCTGTCCATACTATGGTACCCGTGACATGGTTCGAGCAGCTGACCTTGTGGTTCTTCCATATCAATCCCTATTACAGAGATCTGCTCGTGAATCACTTGGTCTTAACTTAAAGAACAGTGTTGTAATTATAGATGAGGCTCACAATTTGGCTGACTCCCTTACTAGCATGTACAACTCAATGATTACTCATTCTCAGGTAATTCTCTCATGCCTGATCACTCACTACATGCTTGAAGTTCTTGATTGATAGAAATACAGCTTGTCATATCTAGATTTTTTTTTTTCCTTTTTGCTCTAGAATTTGCAAATTTAGCTGATCACAAATGTCTGTTTTTTGTCCTTCGACACTGATTTTATGAGCCAAGAAATTCATTTACTCGAGACATTTATTTCCTTTCTAACGTGGAATTTTCAGTTGTAGAACTCCGTGCTTGTTTTGTGACTGTGTTTCCTCAACTCATTACTTTGTTCTGACTTGGGGTTTTCTTCTGTCAGTTGAAGCGAGTGTTATCCCACCTTGAGGTGTATCTTGGCAGATTTCATAATCGTTTGGGAGCTGGAAATAGACGATACATCCAGACTTTAATAGCTTTAACACAGTCTTTCCTTCGATTTTTGATTGGTTGCCAAGACCATGGATGCATCGTTAGTTCTTGCAATACTGATAAGGCGTCTGAAAAGAAAATTTTCTGTGATAAGTCGATGACCATAAATGAATTTTTGTTCTTGCTTGATATTGACAACATAAACTTGATTAAAGTTTGTCAATATCTGAAGGAAAGCAAAATTGTTCACAAGGTATATAATTTCTATATACCGATTTATGTTATATTGCAATATATCCTATAGATGATATTGAGTCAATGTTTCAGGTCAGTGGATATGGAGATAAATTAATGAGCACGCAAAGTGGTCCCATGCATTTTGGCCACCAGAATTTTCATGTAGAAGGAAGCATCGTAACAGACTTTCAGGCATTAGTTGATATTTTATTCTCACTGACAAATAAAAACAGTGATGGAAGAATGATAGTCTCAGGGCAAAAACCCTTTGGGCAAGCCAGAGAAGGATGCCTTAAATTTGTGATGCTTTGTGGAGATAAAATCTTTTCAGAGGTCTCATGTCCCTCTATTGTGTTTAAATCTTTTTTTAGAATATACATGTTTATGCATTTGTTCATAATTTATGATACATGAAGCTTCTGCAGATAATGGACAATGCCTATGCTGTTATTCTGGCTGGGGGTACTCTTCAGCCTATTGAAGAAACAAGGGTGCGCTTGTTCCCTTGTTTACCATTAGATCAAGTCCAATTCTTCACATGCAACCATATTGTGCCTCCAGAGAGTATTCTTCCAATAGCAGTTTCTCGTGGGCCCTCGGGCATGACTTTTGATTTCAGTTACAATTCAAGGAGCTCTCAGATCATGGTTTGTGCTGAGTCTTACTCTTTCCTCATTGTTTAGGGTACTCGTTATTATATATGGAAGTTCTATGACATGTTGCTTGCTTTTATTCAAAGGAAGATATGTCATTTGGAGTTCATACCCTAGTGAGTTTCCTAATTAGAGTACTCTTGCTTTAGCAAAAGGAAGATGAAAGTTTAAACTATGATTTCTTGGTGTTTATACTTGAAAGTCGAAGCCTTTTGATGTTTAATATTCCTTCGGTTGTTAAAAAGTTAGTGAATTATTCATATAGATATTGTCATGGTTCATTTTCATGCATCTTAATTGGTGGAGGATATTGCATTATTGGAGGTTCGCCTTTATCATAATATTGATGTACTAAACTAGTGTTGTATATGATGTTTCTTTGTTAAAATCACACGCTAAAAGTTTTCTTAAGCTCATCACATGTGCCAATAATGCTTATCTTTTATAAAAGCTTTTATTATTCAATTTTGTTTTATTTTGTCTACGGACTATGGTAGCTATGTTTCTATTATTGATTGTTTGCCAGATTGAAGAGCTTGGACGTTTTCTTTGCAATATAGTGGCAATTGTTCCTGAGGGAATTGTAGTGTTTTTTTCTTCATATGACTACGAAGGACAGGTCTATGATTCATGGAATGCTTCAGGTGTTCTTTCAAAACTTCGTAAGAAGAAGCACGTATTTCGAGAACCTAGAAATAGCATTGACATTGATTCTGTACTCAAGGAATATAAGGAGACTATTGCATCTTGCAGTGGGAAGGCAAGAGATCCAGGAATCACTGGTGCAGTTCTTCTAGCTGTGGTTGGTGGAAAGATATCTGAAGGCATAAACTTCAGTGATGGCATGGGACGCTGTGTCATAATGGTTGGGCTGCCTTATCCAAGCCCATCTGATGTTGAATTGATGGAAAGAGTAAAACACATAGAAAAGCTATGTGAAACAACTACAAGTGGATCCTGCAAATCTTCGTGCAGTGAACCTAATGACAGTTGTGAAGTCCAGGGTGGCTTTGACATTTTAAGGCGATGCACGCAAAGAGGAAAAGAATACTATGAGAACTTATGCATGAAGGCCGTAAATCAATCAATAGGTAAGCTTGTTCTTGTTGACAATTTTAGCAGTTATTAGCTTGTCCATGCTTATTTGTCTATCACCTTAATCTTTTCTCTAAAAATTTCTCAAAGTGCAGGCAGAGCAATCAGGCACATAAATGATTATGCTGCAATGTTGTTGGTTGACTCCCGTTATGCATTCAAGCCATCAAATGAGAGATACTCTTGTCCAACTGATAAGCTACCCCAGTGGATTAAAGATAGGCTTGTTTGTGCTACTGAGAACTATGGTGAAGTCCATAGATTACTCCATCAGTTCTTCAAATTCAGTAAGCAGAATCATGGAAGATGATCGATAAGTACATAGATGGCAGGATCAGATATGCATAATGGCACAAATTATTCTGAAAGGCCTACCCATAAAGGTTCAGATTTGTTTCCTTGTGGAATATCAATGGTTCGAAAAGGTCGATTAGTGAACTTCTCTTGGTTAGGAAAAATATTTCTGCTATGAAACTGAGAAGATAGAATATTAGTTATGGTGTAAAGGAATTTGGTGGAGTTGTTCGAAGTTGCAGTTTTTGAGTATCAGATAATGAGACATGCAAGCTCGTGGAATATTGCTGCTTTATTTGCACAAATTTCCCACAAATGTTAAAATTTGCTATTTGCCCTTTTGTCTTAAGGTGTCAACCAATCAGGTGAATATTTGTACTCAAAAGTTTGTTTATCTAAATAGACCATAGCTTTAGATTGTCGTAGCATTTTTATATTTCATTGTAGCAATTTCCTTGGCCAGAAGAAAACCAATCTGACACCTACTTTACTCTTTGAGGTCTACTTTAATCAAATTTGAACACAGAATGCGAATGTTACGCTGCATTCAGGTCCCAAGAATCTTCTTGACCTACATCACTGCTAATGGTTTAATAGTTGCCATCTGATTCAAACTTTGAAACAACAATAGATATATTACCAAGAACCGGATAGGATGACCGAATGACTTCTCAAATCAACAAGTTGAAATGTGAATCCACCGAGTTCTGGATTCAATTTTGATTTGATTGATGGTATATATCCCCTTTTTCTATATATTTAAAAATCAATCAAAAGCATCCTATACTTTACTTTTACTATCTATTATGAATATTTATTATTTGACTTTGTATTTTAGCTAAAATACCTAAAATATTTTAAAAATTATTTTTGCCGTCGGTTACCATATTTTAAAATAATCATAATACTCTTGAATAAGATTTTTATTTTTTCTTTAAGATAAAAATAAATTTAGCAGTAGATATTAAACTTCAATGAGGGTATTTTACATATTTTAATGTTCCTTTCTCAAAAGTAACGCAATATATATTTTATTTCATTAATTGCTGTTATAGTAAAATAAACTTAAGGTGAATTTGAAATATTAAAAACAAATATAAGAATCAAATAATAAATAATCATATAGTAAGTTGTGAATGACAAATTTTTTTTTTTTTTTGATTGCCAATGAGCTGTGCCCAGCTATTTATTAATGGACTGTCGAAACGTAACCGCGTCGACAGTGATGAGGTTACAAAGTTCTGGGGGGGCGTTGCTTGGCCGCTCAAAAGAGCAGTAGCCAGAGGCCACGCTTGTCTTAGCTACGTGGGAGAGCCTAACTTCTACAAAATCTTTTGCGAGCTCAGCACACTCTTGCGCCAGATTGCGAACGCGCCGGGGGGAAAAACAGATCGTTTTTATGAGGCAGTGGATTCCCTCCACCACCAAGGCGACATTGCATGTTATGATTGACTAATGTAACATTAAAAATGATTGACAAATTGAAACAACCTATTAGACTTGCATGCAGTACTGCAGGACAACTATATAATGACCATCTACTCCAGCCTCCTGGTCCATACTACTACTACCAGAGCCTCCTCATCCACCATTTAGGTACAGATGCCACAAGAAGCCAAAGTACCACAAACAACAAGGGGAAGCTTCCCAAGACCTCTCACGTCCTTCATCACTAACAAGCCTTACAAATCCACAAAAATGAACATGTTAGGCTACAATGGCTGATAGCTGTCTCTGAATTCAAAGAAAGAGAAGCACAAGGAAAAGTACAGACAACGACACCCTCCACGTCATGAGATTCACATGAATGCACCGCAAAAAGTGGGCATGGGCAGTGGCATGTATGTCCATTTGTGTTTGTCATTCCCCCCAACCCCCCAAGTCAATACGTATTGGTGGGTTCAATCACTTGCAATGTAAAAGGTCCCACAGGAGCCGAGAGCTAGAGCCCCACCAGATATTTCTAGTGTTTCCTTCTCCTCTCATATTTTTCTTATTAACAGGAGTCCAAGTTCTCCTTTTCTTTTCTTTCTTACATGTTTCTCTTTTAAAAGATTCACTCTCAATATATTAGAATTTAGGACTGGATATATATATATATATATATATATATATATATATGAGAAAGAAGGGCAAAGATTTTCGTTCGGAGATTTATAAATAAGTAAAAAAGAGAGAGGTTTTAGATAATAAGGGGAAAAAAAGAGGTGTTAATTTAACCTAGTGGACCAGGGCTGACCCTTGTCCTCTAATGGGCCAAGCCAATGGAAATGGACACAGGGATCAAGACACGTGTGACGGGATACGAGCCCACCCCCCGCGTCCATCTCTTCCCTCTCATTTCAAACTACCACCATCCCCAGAGTTCAAAGTGTGATGATGCTTTCTTAATGTCCTTTCGAGAGTGTAATCCCAAGAGGTAGTACAACACTTGGACTTGGGAGTTTGGGTTCGTTACCAACTACTTTGTTTGCTTTTAGCTTGTTTAAAGATTTGGGAGGGAAGGATTCAAAGACACCAGGTAGCCTTCGTTCTCAGGGAATCAAGTTGGAGTGACACGTCATGACTAGTTTTGATTATGGAGGTCTTTGTACCGTTGTACACCCATTTATATATATATAATAAACTAGTTTTTGGGTTGAAGTCAGTGTTGAGTTGAGCCAGGGACAACTTGTTCAATATTTTTATATTTCATTGTCACATAATTGTTGTAGTTGGTGTTTGATGTTGCCTATGATATGACTTCATGTCAGGACTATAAGGTCATCAATTGATGATGTAATTCTCTGTAGGCTTTGAGCTAGAAACAGTGATGAATTATATAAATGATATGCATGGAGTATATACACACATACACGTATCTATATATATATTTGACATTCTACTTAATAGATACAAAGGAAAAAAGATAAGAGTAAAGACTTTGGAAGACCCACATGATCTTCTGAATGACTACTGAATTATAATAGCTTGGATAGGACAATGACTACTAGTACAAAGGAGGAATGCAACATTAATGTCATGCACTATGCGAAGCTAGCTACTCAAGCTAGTATACTTCTTTTCTGATGAGTAATGACTCCATTGCAAATAATGTATCGCTTTTATATGCAACTCATTGATTAATGTGAGGATGACTTCCCTACTTCCTTTTTTCTGGATCTGGTGGTAGATCATATATTGGTATAAAATGTTATATTATACATCTTGTAGCCCATAGATATTAACTGCTTGCCCACATGCTCATTAATTAATAAGGAATGTCTTTATATATGCTTGCCAACTGCACTAGTTTTCCTATGCTTCATTCATTCAATTCTGTTACATTATTAGTAATATATATGGAATAGGGATATGTGGGAATAGGAACATTTGCCCATCCATTGTTGGTAGGTTTCTCCTTGCATTGTGTGAGTGTGTGTGTGTGTGTATATATATATCGCTTATAAAATGGGAAAAACTCATCTACTAGTGTCTAATGATAACATGTATATTAAAATGTAGTCTTTAGATAGTTCCCGGTGCCAATTAAAGGCTGCCAAGTACTACGACTGCAAGAAATTCCTGCACTCGGGTCTGCATGCGGTCATGCATGCATATACAATAAGCCAAGAAGAGCAGATCCCCAGCTAGCTATCTATCTACAAAAATCCTCCCTCTTCCTTTTGGTTTCAAATATACCATTTCTACCTTTCTCACCCTTTAAGTACAACCCCTACGTACACTTCTGTCTATCCTCACTCAATTTGAAGTATAGAGAGAGAGAGAGAGAGAGAGAGAGAGAGAGAGAGAGAGAGTAATGGAGAGCAATAGAAGTAGTGGTAGGATTAGAGAGCGACTTGCACGCATCTTCCGGTCATCATGCAAACCTTCGACCTCCGCCGACGCCGCTCTGAGCTCCGGAAGCACCTCTTCTCGAGCCCTTCTTAGCTATATCGCGCAGGAGCCCGTGTTCGTCCCTCACCGCCGCCACGGCGACAACCATCCTAGTCATCATGACCATCAAGCTCTTAATTTTGCCCCTGTCTCGATGGTCTGCAGCGGTTGCCGACCGCATGGCGACGTACCTCCGCCACCCACGGTGGCGAAGAGCATTAAAGGAAAGGATGGTAATAAGAAGATGAAGGAGAGAAGAGTAAGGGAGAATGGTGGGTTATACGAGACAGGTAAGGCCGAAGGAAGGATTTGCCCTCCCGTCTCGCCTTCCTCGCCGTCGAAGAATTCGCACTACTACTATTATTGCTTCAATGGGATCGATCAAGTAGTAGAGAAGAAGAAGAAGAAGAAGAGTGAGAAAGGCATCAAGAAGGATAGCAAGAAGAAGTTTTTAACGAATAGTTATGGATTCACTAGCTCTTCTTCCATTGAAAGCGACGACGACGAAGACGACGGTTATGGATTATTTAGCAGTGAAGGAGAGGTAAAAGAAGAGGAGACCGAGACCTTCTTCTCATCAAGAAGCTTCTCTTCCGACTCGTCCGAGTTCTACCAACGTCCAATACCGAGTTCTAAGAAGAAGAAGAAGATGAACAACAACAACAACAACAACAACAACAACAACAACAAGGAGAAGGAGAAGGAGAAGGAGAAGGAGAAGGAGAAGGAGAAGGAGAAGGAGAAGAGAAAGAGGAAGTCTTATAATCAGCGAGTATCAAGTTGCAACAAGTGCGACGTGAGAGATGGATTTCTTCCGTTAGTCTCAATCACAACGGAGAAGACGAAGAAGGGCTTCGCCGTCGTGAAGCGATCGAAAGATCCTTACGCCGACTTCCAGCAATCGATGGTGGAGATGATCGTCGAGCGACAAATCTACGGCACCGAGGATTTAGAAAGACTACTCCATTCCTACCTCTCTCTCAATTCACCTCGCCACCACCCTATCATCCTCCAAGCTTTCTCAGATATTTGGGTAGTTCTTTTTGGTAACTAATTACGTTACTATTGTCTACTTCGTAATTTCCTCTTGTTGTCGTGGTGAAATAATTCTCTAAACTTGGTATCATTAGTTCCTCGCTGTAACTTTGATTGAAACGTCTGCTACTTTCGTCCACTCCAAGTACGTAGTCGTATTGTTGTTTGTGTGTGCGAAGCTCAAAGTAAGGAAAACTTGGGATCAAAAGATTTGTGTTTGAACTTTGAAAAGAGACGACATTCTTTGGATCATAACATGTGGATGTTTTGGGATTAAAGAAGTTGGGATTAGGTACGTGGGTCTGCATTCCAACACATATATATTTATATGTATAAAGTAATCTACCAAAAGCTTGCTGCTTTTCTACTTAAAAAAACGCACCCACGAGCTTGCAGCAGTAAGTTTATCTTTTAACTCTTGACCATAGCTTAAAAGCAAGCTATCGTAAATTGTAATTCTCTCCTTTCTAGATGCCACGATTGCTAGCTCTTAGTCTTCTTGATGAGCTAGTAATTAATATTTTGCTACTAAAAATCAAATAAAAAACTTCTTTAATTAGATTGGGAGCGTATCTTATGCAGCCCAGACTGCAGGATACGCAGACGCGGTCTCTTCCATAGAGAATAGGAAAAGTCAATGCTGGCTTTGCTGCTTGGTAGTATTACTCTCGAGTCTCAACTTTCTTTCTTTCTTTTCTCTCTTCCGTCCTTTTGGGGGACTTTTTATTTCACTATTTTTATTTTGTCAAATCAAAGCTGTGGTTCAGGGTGTGAATCTATGTGAAATTTTCTTTATTTTTTTATTTAACTTTGAGAGAACTAGAGAGAGATTACGAGCATTGTCGTTATATTATGATGCTCTCCTCACGGGGTGTACAAACGAGCTGTAAAAGGTGATGCAGATCTCGCTGTGATAGAGAAGAGCTCTCTCTCTCTCTCTCTCTCTCTCTCTCTCTCTCTCTCTCTCTCTCTCTCCATATATATATAATGAATTAGAGGACCCAAATCGATCTAATTCCCAGTTTCTTGGATGGAACCGGATTTGGATTCCAATGTAGATGACGTGCCAGACTCTAATCTCGAGCTGGATTGAGAGAGAGAGATTTTAATCCATCGGTTATCTTTTCACGGCCTGTTACAAAACTCTTTTACAACGCACTATGGAACAAAACAGTATAGTGACTTAGTGCTACTACATTGTCCTTGCTGCAGCAGAGATAGCAACCCTTCATATATACATATATATACAGGCATTTTGGCTTTTAGAGATAGAGGGGATGGGGAATGGCAGAGGGATTGTTAACTTACCTGGCTGATACACTGCTTACATGAAGGCATGCGCCTTTCATCTATCCATCTTTGGTGGTCCATCTTTGGCAGAGTAGTAGCTCTTGAATTAATGAGGGAGATGATTTAGTTTTAGACATCCCAGTTATTGTTAGAAATTCCTCAAGATAGAGCAAGGCTCCGTGCTTTCAGTACCTCAAGTCTATCTTCTAGCTATATATGTACAAGACTTCTTACACAGCTAGTTTCTGGGCCAATGGAAATACCTAGCACATTAAGTGACGAACAGAAGAGCCCAAGTTAATGATGCCTAACTCGAGGTCTAAGAAGGCCCATCATGAGACCAGAGATGAAGTCAAATACAGTTTGGTTGCCGAATAAGTTAGAGAGAAGAAGAAGAGAAGAAGAGACAAAACAATAACACTCTGCTTAGATAGAGAGAATAATAGAGAAGAGAAGTGAAAATAATAATAATTTATCTTGTTCAGATGTAATCGGAGAGAAGAGAAGAACAATAAATTTACTCTTGTTGACTTAAAAAGAAAAAAAAGCATGTTTATTATAATTATAGTATTTGTATAATACTTAATTATCTAAATAAATCAGCACAAGCTATAACATCTATAAATTTACTCCTTTAAAATAAATAAGAATAATATAAACAACTGTTGTTTAATAAATTTAAATAAGATTGGATTTTGATTTATTTGTTTAGAATTTTATGAGATTCTGGAATCTCGGTGCCCAATGCGACGATTTGAATTTGGTATCAAGATTTAATTTATTTTAATCAATGGATATTTTGTGCTTTGTGTTAATTTTTCTTTAAATTTGTTAATAAAACTTCAAAAGATTAAGTATATAGTCTGATATATATTCATATATTTAGAATATTAAAATATAAAAAGAGTATTTTTTTTTTCCAATTTCTCTCTAAAAATCCAATTCAAAACAATGATTGTTTTGTTCTTCTGTTCTCTTGTATTCTCTCTATTCTAGCAGGGTAGAATTTTATTATTATTATTATTATTATTATTATTATTATTATTATTATAAATAACCTCTAGGCATTAGACGCTATCTTTTTGTTTCTTTAATCTTCTTCTTCCTCTTCCTTTCTCCACTGTTATCTCCTAAAATTTCATCCAATTCTCTTTCTACTCTCGGAGTCTCACCATCCAAACAAAGATATGGACGAGCTAAGGGAAGATGCTAACTTTACTTTTCCTTTCCACTGCGAACGATCAGAAGGCCGGGATGAAGGTGGTGGCGAAGCTACAGATGGAGGGTTATCATGGGATCGAGGTCTTCAGGGAAGAGGAGGCGGCAGAGTGGGTGGCAAATGCGAAGAGCATTGGCTTTGTTCTCCATGGAGACGATGGAGATGCTGCAAGAGAGAGAGAGAGAGAGAGAGAGAGAGAGAGAGAGAGAGAGTTGCAACCGCTTTGGCATCCAATCTTCTTCTAAAACACAGTTCGAGATGAATCTTTGCAAGAAGAAGTTTGGATGAAATTAAATCTTCTAAAACACAAGTTTTCGTAACACATAATTTTCAGTTCAATATTATTGCACAAATAAGGGTGCTAAATACAATTTCTTTAATTCTGCTGATGATGTTTTCATTTAACATATAGAATTAAATTTGCAGTTAAATAATTGCATAAATACAAGGTGCTAGACGCAAACTCCTCCAAGTTTTAGTTAAAGTTTTTCACTTAACACGCTTTATGTATATGTGAATTTTTGGTTCAACTAATATTGGATAAAGATAAGGTGTTGACTGCAAATTTCTTATTATAATATTGCACAATGCGTGTATTATATACCAATTTTTTAATTCTGATAAAGCTTATCTAACACCCTGTGTATAACTGAATTTGTGATTGAATAATATTGCATAATTATGGGTGCTTAATACAAATTTTTTTATAATTTAAGGTTCGAGTAATATTTCCTAAATACCGGGTGTTAACTGCAAATATATTTAATTTTGTGTAATTTTTATTTAACATCCCATACATAAATGTATTTTTGGTTCAGTAATATTTCGAGAAAATGGGGTGCTAAATACAAATTTCTTTTATTCTGATAAAGTTTTCACCCATACCCCATATATAATTGAAATTGTGGTTGAGTAATATTGCATAAATCAGGGGTCTAAATACAAATTTATTTAATTTTTGGTAAAAGTTTTATTTAACACCCTGCATATATGTGAATTTTTGTTGTACAAATATTGCATAAGGCAGGGTGTCAACTGTAACTTTTGTGGAGTTTTTATTTGACCCCTCTATATAAGTGAATTTTACGCTCAATAATATTGCATTAAAACGGGGTGCTAAATACAAATATTTTTATTTCTGATAAACTTTTCATTCTGTACCCTGGATTTACGGTTGAATATATTACATAAATACGGGGTTCACAATACAAATATTTAATTTTTTGGTAAATTTTTCATTTAACACCCTGTCTATATGTGAAATTTGCGTTCAAATTATTGCATAAATGCAGGGTGCAACTGCGAACTTCTTTAAACTTTTTATTTAACACCCTATATACAAGTGAATTTCCGTTTTAATAATACTGCATAATACAAGACGCTGCGTGGTGCGAATTTTATTAATTTGAGTAAGTTTTCATTTTAACACCCTATACAAAAGTTAATATTCGATTTCATATTATATAAATAAAGAGTGCTAAAATGCAAATGTTTCTATTTCTTTCCCGCAGCGTTTCGGGTTCGGGTTGAATCCGTTTCCCTCATTCCCTCTCCTCTCTGCTTGCAATCGTTTCCTTCCCAAACTTGAGTAAGGGCATCTCGCTCTTAAAACGTCAGAGGTAAGCCCTTCGATCTCGTATAGATCTCACTAAGATCCTGTTTGAATCCTCTGCGAGCGGTAATTCTCTTGGCCTAAGTTGATCTATTACTGCGAAACCCTTAACCATTTGATTCCTCATCGATTTCGCAATCAGTAGAGGTCGGTAAGGTAGAAATTATTTGCTTTCTTTTGGTTATGTCCGTCTGCGTTTACTCGTCTTTAATTTTTTGAACAAATATCATTTGAGTTTTACTTTCAGTAGTTATTTGCATAGGGATAAGGGGGAAATGAATGTATATTTAGGAAAAGCACTGTTTTTTGGAGGAAATGTTAGAAACTTTCCATTGTGCTTGAGTTGGAAAACTTCTGTTTCTTTTAGTTTTATCATTCGGTGGTTTTGACATTTGGGTTTTATTCGGTTGGATTGCATTACGGAAATATGAACTGTGGATGTAGAGAGGAGGATGAGTTCCAGGCCTGTTCCAAGGAGAGAAAGCCCGTGGGGTTTGCCGGAAGGTGACACAAGGCAGCCGCAACCACATCGATGCAACGATAGGGCAGAGGATGTTATCCAGGTGCTTCTTTTGTTCTGAACCAGATATTGCATACTACAGACATAAATAATTAGATTATAGCAGTAGATGAAAGTCACTGTTATCCAGATGCTTCTTACGATATTGTTTGTTGTTTGAGGTGAAGTTTCCATGTTCATTACTATCAGGTTCTTTTGGTTATGCCAATCTTTTGAAGACTATGAAATGTATTAGTATCGTTCCGTTGACATTAAACTATGGTTGTTAGTAAATGCTTTGGTCCACTACACCAAGGCATGTTAATGCCTGTTGAAGTCCTTGTCCATTTAGGTTCCTCTATGATTCATTTAGTCTTCTCTTATGACCATTGGTTGAACCTAATTGGCAAATTGTCATATATTGTTCTCTAAACTTAAAAGAGATACTGTTGGCTTGCAAGTTACTCTCCAGATTAGTTCTTCTATGATTCTCATCTGTGTTTTGTTCATAGTAACAGCATTCCTCTTATCTTTAACTCCTCTTTGCTCTTTTCTGATGTTTTATTACTTCGAGTCACATTTTTGAAACATGACTTCCTTGCACAATATAATATATTATGATGCCATACATAATTTTTAATGCTGCCTTTGCAGGCTTGCTTTGAAGGAAACCCATTTAAAACTGTTCCAGGTCCTTTTAAGCTCTTTTGGCGATGTATGCGGTCAAAACCTGGGTATGTTTGATCACTTACTTTCCAATGTCTGTTTTATTTGTAACCTTTTTAGGATGATTTGCAAAAGATCCTACTGTTCTTTTGATGGAAATTGCAATGGCTGAATGGTAATGGAAGTTTCCTTAGCTCTTCATTTGACACATGTAATGCACCAATGTCAATGACAAGCAGAGACACCCTTTATTTACAAAAATTTAGTTCCTACCACATGTTTATTGTTCTGATATGTTCAAAGTGCTTAGCTGATAATGCTTTAATTTGGTTGCATTGAAGTTTTTCATAGCCTTTTATCCTCTTCATGATAGAACCTTGACATGATAGAATATAAGGAAACGACCAGAGCTTTACATCCTTGCTTGTTAAAGAGCTGTTTGGTTGAAGAATGAGGAGTAGAGATAAATTTGAGTTTATACAGCATATTCTGCCAATAAGACCTCACTTTTTTGAACTTGGTATAGCTCAAAATCCTTTCCATCATATGTCAGCCTATGGAGTGCCAATTCAACCAAGCTGGTTGAAACAGAAACCTAGTTCTTCTTTTACCTTCTCTTAGATGCAAGGGCTTTCTTACATCTCCCACCCAAATCAAAACACATTTACTCTTTCAACAGAACTACCGATGATAGTGTTTTCCTTTCGAGCATATTCTAGACAAATGAGACCTAGAGTGGTCTACTGGTCAGGTTCTTATAGATTTTATGCTCTATATTATTCACTTAATAATCCATCTAATTTGCAGGGAGGAGCCAACAGAACCCTTCTACTACCTGGAATTGGATCCACCCAAGAGAGAGGATGTCAAACTAGAGTGAAATGAAAATGTATGCGAAAAGGAGTGACACTTTCAATTGTGCATCTTATAATAGACCGTGCCCATTGGTGGCATATGCTCTTCCAGGATTTGCTAAAATCTCTCGCATACTCTGGTTACATGTCATGGAAATAAATTTTTTTCTTTGAGGAAATATTGGAAATAATGTTGAGAAATTAGTTTGGAACTACATTTCTAGGTCTTGCTCTCCATTCTCTACTTTCTGGATTGTTGAACATTGACTTGGCGTTGGCTATATGTTTTTGAGAGAGCATACAGGATTCTTTCTACAATCAAAGTATTTGTGACATCTCAATCGACTATTTTCTGTTTGATGATACTTCTTCTCATGCATAAGTGAATTATGCATATTGAACTGGTTTACTGTACTTTTGCTGATGTGGGAGACTGTCAGAAGGGTGTCAAAAACTCCCTAGATCCTTTAGAATCCTTCTCCTTCGCTGTGGACGAAACCCTAGAAGCCATGGATGAGCTTATTCTTGTAGTCTTAACTTCCCAAGCATTACATATCTACTTGAGCTGCCGTACAAGTATATATATAGCAAACTGCAATGACTCGGCCAGTCTTGTTAAAAATGGATCGAGTGTACCAGCAAATAGTGTTCTTTTTTGTTTTGTCCCTATTTTCTTAAACTCTTATTAAGCGGCATAAGTAATGACACATTCCAATACAACCATGATTCATGGCAAATTACCTTATACACTCATCTTTACTTGCTGTATTCGTGAACAGTGAAAAGCTTATAACTCCCTGACCGTACGTACAAGTGCAGCTTCGTCAAAAAAAGTGGAAAAATGTAGTAACTCGTATCAGAATTTAAGCTAAATCTACATGACGATAGGAGTCATCCATCAGACAGACATCGAAATACTTTTGGAAACTACTTCACAGTACCAATACCAAATCATAACAAGTATCAAACCCACCAACAAATGAATCCTTCCAGTTAGAGAGAATCACAGACTGACATGGAGGTTTAAAATAAAATCTGTAGCACCTTCGGGATAGTACATTGAATATAGAACAGAGTAATAGACTTTCGGTGAATTATTGCAGGAGCATAACAAATCTGGACAGTACACACTTGGGGCTGTGTTTCTAGCATTCACAACCCGATGACCTTTGCTGCCGTCCACCACTAGCCACATCAATGGTGTCAGGAAGATATCTACAACATTAGCAAAGTAAACTATCAGTCAGTCCTCTAACTACAGTAAAAGAGAATGGTAACAAACACTACCTGGCATGTTGGGTAGCGTTGCTTAAGTCATACTTGTGAAAAATTTTATGGCCCTTAGTCACAAAATGGCCAAGAAGCCAGTTATCTGATATTGAAATAACTTTATGGAACTTAAAAAGACATATCCTGATCATATGTCAATTAGGGATAAAATGGAGGACTTCCAAAGACCGAAACCTATATTTTGTTTTCATGAAATGTAGCAAATGGGAGAAAGGTACTCACATCTCTTCCTCCGGTTCATTTTTCAAGGCATTCTTGGCTATACACTGGAAAGCAGCTTCCACATTGAAGCCTTCTTTAGCAGACGTCTCAAAGTAAGGGATGTTCCCCTTTGAGGCACACCATGCCCTAGCTTTCTTCTCAGAAACCTGAATATCCAGAAAAGTACGCCAAACAAATCTTCATAAAAGAGGAGACAAATGAACTGTACTGCAAGAAGCAAAAATAAATTCTCACCACTCGGCTATTGCCACCGTCCACATCAATTTTGTTTCCCAACACCACAAAAGGGAAATTCTCAGGGTCTGATGGGCTAGCCTGTCATTAGATAGTAAAAGCCGCTATTTACATGTTTGCATCACTTTCGTTTAAAGTCAATATTAAGTCATGCAAAATGTTAATCACCTGAATCAGAAACTCCTCACGCCAATTGTTTAAGTTATCAAATGACTTCTGGACATTAACATCATAAACAAGAACACAACAATCAGCTCCACGATAAAATGCCACACCAAGACTCTGGAATCTTTCCTGCCCTGCTGTATCCCATATCTGGATAATTTAATGATGCACACACATAGTGAGATTAAATAAACAGGTTGCCCAACCATTTCAAGAAATAGAAGGCAATAATCATTTTTCAACTATAGGAAGATAACAAGGAAATTAGCACTCCAAATTAATTACGTACAATTTGGATAGGTTACTAGATAGCAATTCAACTTGATGCCTTCATAGTGCACTGACTAAGAACAGAAGCACTAAAGGACAGCGGCTATTAATCCATTTAACTGATTGTCAATAGAAAAAGTTCACTTAATGTTCTGTGTTAATTGTCTCAAAACACAGCTTCAAGCCTTCAATTATATGATTTAGCATAACATGTTCTTCATAAAATATTTTCAATTCTGATGCATGATCAATTTAAATCAGCTATCATGACAAAAATGTGCCACGGTTTGATAAATACTTTTATACTTCGCAGAAATGCTTTTGTATACTGAAAATGATACTGCATTGTTAAGTCGCAGTCTCATCAGGTAAGCATTCAGTGGTGATAATTTAAGGAAACAAGCAAAGACTATCTGAAAAGGATTCTTTCGGCTATCTTTGCTTAGACTGCAGCAGGTCTCTATCCATTTTTTGTCAAATCCTGGATTTTCCATCTCTAGAAAATGTACTTGTATGTTCCAACTCAATTAAATATAGACGTGAGAATGACACAACCTAAACATGATTACATTTGCATGATAGTTTGCCAAACAAATACTGATAGATGCTGACCTCAGATTTCCTAAGCATGGAGGTAAGTCATGTATCTAATTCTATATCTGATAATCCTGTTTATGATTAATCATACCCTTTATAACCGAACATGCTTCTTCTCTACAACTACACTCTATGTGCCTACATATCAGCCTCTTATCATATGATAAGAAGCAATTTGAATTTGCCAAGGAAATTAACGAGGTCTGCAGGTATACAATTTGAGTTGCCAAAAATACTGCAGAATAATCACTAATAAGTTATCTTATTTTCTTCTGTCAATCAAAAAATGATTTTATGCTTTAACTGATAGGCAGTGTGGATAATTGGGTGCTTTTACCACACAAAAACATTGCACTCTTAAATTCAGAGAAGTAGAAGTTCATCAAATGTTTGTAGTGAAAATATAATTTAACAGTTAATGGAAATAATAAAATGAAAGGTATGTCCATGATTAAAAGAAATTAGAAACTTTAATCGATCTGTGTTTGTCCCACACATGGTAAAGAATTCTATACTAAAATTACCAAGTCTTCATTCAATACTTGGTTCTTACAGTGCAAACAACCTGGAAAGTTTAGCTCCAATATATTCCAGATATTAGAAATCGTAGCAAAAAAATTCCAGTATTATCCTTGTCAAACCAAAATCTCACCTGCAACGTGAACAATCTGTCCTCAAACTGGACTTCTTTGGTCAAGAAATCAGCTCCAATGGTAGCTTTATATTGATTGCTAAACTTCTTGTTCACATACCTAATTAGCAACACCAGATCACATACCACAACAGATTATCCTAAAAATTACGCTAAAAGAATTCGAGCATACTGATTCATCAAGGACGTCTTCCCAACCCTAAAAAAGGTCACAAAAAAGAGAAAACATAGGTAAGGATCACAACAACGAAAAGAGCAGATCGATAAAACATAGTAAGGATCACAACAAAGAAAAGAGCAGATCGAAGTTGCAATCCGATCAAATTGGATAGACGCAAAGACGGAGATCGAACGAACTAACCCGCTGTCTCCAAGGATGATGACCTTGAGGAGCATTCGACGCCGTGAAGCCATGGATCCCAAGCCCTAGAAACCGATCGAAGCGAAGTCTTATTCGATTGAGCGCTTCGAACACCAGCGATCTGGGGCTTCGATTTCCACACCGAGATCGAGCCCTAGAAACAACCCAATTCGACTATATTCTTCGACAAATAAATAAAAAATACAATAAAACCGACAGAACTATAATAATGTAGCTCGAGAAATTTCGGCCTCAGAAATAGTTGGCCCGACGGCTTTAAAATGCCATCGATGTACAAGTAAATGTAGAAAAGATTTCAAAGTTTGGGCCTCTTCATGGAGTACTGGAGGCCCATTTGTTAAAGGAAGCCCATCAGATTATATTGAGAGTGGATGCAATTATAGTTTCTTATCAACATATTACGACAGGGGATCTACCTGTCTACGACACCCTGTTTGGAAATTGGAATGCTTAAATAAGAGAAGTTGAATGGATTAACACAGCACTCTTCCTCTTCTCGTTAAAGAGAGGTTTCTCCGGCGGCGGCGGTTCCTTCCCTATTTCCTCTCGTTGGAGTTTTTTCTTTCTTTATCTTTATCTTTCCCTCTCTTTTTTCTTTTCTAGTCTCGCTATTCATCTTCCGTCTGCCACATGATCTCCTACGTCGTCATCGTCCATCTCGACGTCGTCTTCTTCCGGATCTCCTCCACCTCATGACCTCCCATCTTGTATGTCGTCCTTCTTCTCCTCGCCGTCACGGCCTCCGCCTCGCCGGATGCATCCTCTTCTGCCTTTAACCCCACGAAGTGGCCTCCGTCCACTGACCCTCCCTCCTCCTCCAACGACTCCACTTCTTTCACCTCCTTCATGCTCGTCGCCGTCCGCATCCCCGACTGTGCTGCTCTCTGCTCTCTCCCTCGCCATCTGCCCAACTTCATCGTCGATCCCCTCCCCTCGCCACGACTCATCCTTCGGCGCCGGTGGTGGTGAAGATGGAGTCAACTTTGAAGGTGAAGGGAGGGTGCGCTGTGCTGTGCTGTGCTGTGCTGTGCTCCCTCCCACCTCCATCCACCTACCCTTCTCCTATGCCTAATTCTGTGATGCTGCCGATACTGGCTAAACGGAGACTTGTTCCCAGGATCGTCGCCCTACTTCTTCTGTTCCCGGTGGTGCTTGAGTGCTTGTTATTATGATTACACTTACAAATTCTAACTTTTTAAAGATAGAATTGCCAATGAGATTGCTCATCTCATTCACAACTCACGACTTGAAGTAGTAAAAGTAAGATCTAAATATACAAAGGTGGCATTATGACAAATGTACAAGGGAAAAGAAACCAGTTGGCTCTTCATATTATTGACAAATAGAAGAAACATATACATTATAAAGAAAAATTAGAATTTAAAAAAATTATATAAATTTCAATCACGCACTTTGAGTGCTTCTCACAGACAAGGTGGACTCTACAATTAATCAAAACGTCGAACCCTTTAATAGCCTCCACTGAAACCATAACTATCTTTCTTCGTTTTCCCCTTCTCCATCTCCTGTGTTTGTTGGCCCTCACTGCTTGATCCTGATGGATTTTGACCATATTCACTGGTTGCGGCACTGTATTGGCTGCTGCTGTATTCCTGGCTTCCAAGTGCCATTTTCCTAAACTTCTTCATGTCCTCATTATACTGACCTGAATCATAATCCGAACTGGTGTATGAACCGAAAAACCGGCTCTGCCCTGGTCTTACACCGTCACTCAATTCATCGATAGAGGCATCCCCCTCCAAGGCCCGGACAATCTAGTCAGTTTACAAAACGCGTTAGAAATTAGGTGAATCCAGAAAGAGAGCAAAATTTGGAGGAAGAAAAAAGATGGCGAAACTTATGTGTCTAGAATCCGCTTATTTAGAAGGTTGAAATGGATTTTTCTTCTAGCAAAGAACTAGGAAGTGTGGGATCATATTGCTTCCTTCTTTGACAAATTCAGTGCAGTATGTCTAGAAGAATATCAGGAGGAACTACTTCCTCACTAAGCTAGTGAACAAATTAGGCTGGTAGGAACTCTGAAGGAAGATCGTATCTCAACTCAAGAAAAGGCTTAACAAATGGAATTGCATCAATAATATCTTACTAGCGAAACAGAAAAAGAACCAACTTAGTTGTTGGCAGGTACCTGACTCATCCTTGGCCGACGCCGTGCAGAGTGGCGCACACAGGCAGCAGCACAAGCTATCATGGTTGCCATCTGATTGGTATTATAATTTCTTCCCAACTTTGGATCAACAAGGGCATCATAGTTGCCGTCCTCAAGAGCTCGAGTAAGCAGAGGTCTTGCCTGCAATCAAATGTTAGAGGTCAAATTAATTGCAAGTACTATTAAGTTAATAGAGGATGCACAGCATAGAAGTTTCATGGTCCTGATCCAAACTTTACCAAGAAAAGTATCCTTTAGATGGTTGATTAAGAAACAGTAAGTGCATGAACAAACAGTGACAGATTAAAGCCAAAGAACTATAAAAATTAAGATTTATAGGGGCACTGACCCAGTCAACCAAGCTATCATCCATATAAGATTGGGTTGAATCAACAGGTCGCCGCCCAGTAATTAGCTCAAGAAGCATAACTCCGAAAGAGAAGACATCCGATCTATCTGTGAGCTTGCCAGAAGCAGCGTATTCTGGTGCTAGATACCTACAGATACATACTTCTTATTAGACAGTAATCAAACCTCCAGATGGATGCAAATTGTTACAACATGTCTGTCATCTGTCCTTTTGATTAATGGGTTTCATTTATTAATGAAAATGTAATTGGCCAAAAGCAGCTTATCACCTTAATATCTGACCTGTATCATGTTTGACTTGTTTTAAAAAGACAATAGCACATTGACCAACTTATAAACTATGAGATCGACTTCTTTCAGAGATGTGCAGTGTGTACACTTGAAAATAATGAGTCCAACCCAGATGAAGCTATGTTTAAAAAGAGAGATCGAACTCACCCAAAAGTACCCATTACTCTGGTGGATATATGGGTGTTGTTATCAGAAGTAAACTTTGCAAGTCCAAAATCAGCAACCTGAAAATAACACAAGTTGGAAAAAAAAAATCAAACAATTAAATTGAAGTAATTGAAATATTTATGTAAAATGGCATGATATATTATAAAAAATATGTTAAATATTTGTTACTTAATTTGATGGAAGTAAAGTTTATTGAATAGAGAAGATATTTTCCTAATGCTAACCTCGATTTCAACACTAGACCTACTATTCAAATAAATTTCCATTACACAAGGATACAACTTTTATTAAAAGGTCTACCTATTGAAATAACTGATATCTACTGACAAGATTTACCAATTTTGCATTCACAAAAGTTACATAATGCAGCAAAATGAGAAAAGATAAAGAGTAACTACCAGGTTTGTTTGGATCGTGGCCATATCCAACTGATCCAGACCAACAAAAAGATAGTTCACAACAACAAAATTCCAAGAATGCGTAAGATTTTCAGAGAAATGTTGCACAAGTCAACATATACATCTTCAATTAGTCCTGTACTCCTATTAGATGTTAAATGTTCTAGGTATGATTAACTGTATGCAGGGATTGGCCATCATGTTTGAAAGATGAAGGAGCTGATCCAAGATATCAAGATCATAGATCCAATTAGTAATCCAAAAGTAAAAGCCACCAAGGAAAACATGATAATAATGAAGAATCACATGGTCTGACTGGGTCATTTTGGAGCAAGTCAATGAAGACTTGATCTAACATTTACATCTCCATCAGGTAATCACAACCTATAATTAATCTGTCTTCTATAATATAAAAGGTCAATTGACACTTATACAGATAAATAACCAAGGCTTGGTAGGTGTTCTCAATAGTTCAGAGAAGGCTTAATATCCAAGTCTGTTCTCCTTTGCCTACTCTTAAGATTAAGTCAAACAATTGTGCAGAGCAGCTGAGTCATTGACTTGACCCATTAATCATGCAGACAGATAATACACATCAATCGTAATACAAATCAGATCAAACTGGTTCAACCAGACTGATTGACCTAGTTATCATATTACTATATAATAGCAAATATTGACTTGACATTTTTTTAATCCATTTAAAAAATCTTCCATTTTATCTTACTTTCATATATCTCACGTAACTAGTTTTTCATATCAGCAAATGAACCAGGAATATAGTTTTGAATGATTTAAAAGAAGCATTTCTTGAAAAAGACAATAAATCAATAAAAGAGCTTACTATAGAATGAAAGAAGAATAACAAAGAAACATTTGACCTACCATTGCCTCGAATTTATAATCAAGAAGAATATTGGCTGCTTTTATATCACGATGAATAATCTTAGGATGGCCTGCCAACAAAAATAAATTTTAGTGAGAATGTCTGCCAATTTTTGTTTTGGGTAATTTCATAACCAATTTTTAGTTTTATGAGAAGTAGTTGAAGATATAAACTCACAATCCTCATGAATATAAGCCAACCCCTTTGCAGCGCCCAAAGCAATTTTTAATCTTGTAGACCACTCCATAACTGGCCGGCCTTTTCCTGAAACAAGGCAGAAAATCTTAGGGTGAAAAGAAAGGAAATTATAGATGGGTAAAATATGACAGCCCGCAAGAAAAAAAGGACAATAACTGAATTCCATTTAGCACTTATCTAATAAAGTTAATTTTGACAAAAAGGACTAGGAAATTTCCAGAGGGAACAATTCCCAAAAGGCTGGAATAAATCCGAGACGAAATTTCTAGATCAAAAAGAAAGGAGACTCCTTTCCTCTAGTACACCTCATTCTTGATAATCTGAGAATATAAATAGTAATAGAAGATGATGAGCAAATGTAGATGAGGAAATCGTCATAATTACCATGCAAATGGAACTCCAAGGTATTATTAGGAACAAATTCATAAACAAGTAGCCTCTTATCTCCAGAAATGCAATAGCCGACCAATGAAACCAGATGCTTGTGATGCACACGGCTAATGATTTCAACCTCTGCCTGGAATTCACGCTCACCCTGCCCACTTCCAGCTTTCAACTGTTTGATCGCAACTTCTTTGCCATTGGGGAGTATTCCTTTATGCACATAGCCAAAACCACCTTGTCCAAGCAGATTAGCATCAGAGAATCCATCAGTTGCCATCATCAATTCTTGGTACGTGAAGGTGCTCTTTGAGAAGCCGGCAGAAACACCAGGTGATGGTGACAGGTATGGCTCACCGCCAGAATAATTGGATTCAGAACCACCACTACTGCTTATCATAGGTGGAGGAGGAAGTGCAGGGGAAGGCTGCCCAGGAATTTTTACAATATGATCTGCTGGTGGGGGAACATTTTGCTGCCAATGCTGGTACTGTCCACCATATGCATCTACTGAAAACACCAAAACTTGATGAAAAAGAAAGAAAATCTATTGTACTACATGTTTCATCAATTAAACAAAGCTTGAAGTCTCTTCCCGGAAAAGGACTTCTTGATGTAAGCAGTATTTGAAAGCATGGACATTAACTCAATCAAAGTTGACACTTATATTATAGAATTTAATATCGTCAAGATCCACACATAATGAACACAGAATCTACACCTTTCAAAGAAGTCAATTGTGTAATAGTGAGAATCACCAGTTTACCATCTTAAGGTTGGAACTGACGCCGTAAACAGAAGAATGGTAATTTTCAACCTTTGTCTAGAAAGTGACAGTAATATCAGAAAACTTTTACTTACTTTGGGAACACCTACATAACTTAAACAGACACAAAACCTATAAGTACTTCAGGCATGTTCTAGATTTTATGGACAACCCAACGCGAGAAATTGCGGAAAAAAAAATGAAGTTTTCTTTCTTTCGGGAATGGTAATTGTAACTAGAGTTGAGAGCCTACCCTTTTGTGGTGGCGGCGGCGGAGGAGGATTACTGTACTGAAGCTGCGGTGGCGCGGGGCGCCTCTTCTTCCTCCAGCAGCAGAAACACAATATACTCGCCAGTAGAAGAATAACGATACCTCCAACCGTAGCACCCACGACCAGCGGTGTCGACACGGAGCTCCCCGACGACGACGACGGCGGCGGCGGCGGAGACAGGGCCTTCGGTGGCGGCGGGACGGACGGAGGGGGAGGCGGCGACGAGACCGAAGGCGTAGCCGGCGGAGGAGGGGAGGCCGAGGGGGTCGCGGGAGTCGGAGGTGACGCCGGTGGGGTCGCCGGCGGAGGAGGGGAAGTCGTAGGGGTCACGGGAGGAGGGGGAGACGTCGAAGGAGTCGCCGGAGGAGGAGGGGACGGCGAGGGGGTCGCCGGAGGAGGAGGGGACGGCGAAGGGGTCGCCGGAGGAGGGGGAGACGACGAAGGAGGGGTCGCCGGAGGAGGGGGAGAAGGCGAAGGGGTCGCCGGAGGAGGGGGAGACGACGATGGGGGGGTCGCCGGAGGAGGGGGAGACGGTGAAGGGGTTGACGGAGGAGGGGGAGGGGAGGAAGCCGGAGCAGGAGTTGACGGCGGCGGCGCTGAGGGAGACACCGGAGGAGGTGCGCCAGCCGGGGGCGCAGGCGGGGATGTCGGCGCCGGGGCGCCGTTCGGCGGAGATGACATCGGTGTTGGCTTCTTCCCTCCTCTGGTCTTCTTCTCCTTTTTTACTTCTTTCCTAAACAAGGCGGCTTTTTGGCAGCTATCCTTCTCTTTTCTTTAACAACTCTCCTCTCTCTCTCCCCCCCTCTTTTTCTACGACATAACGCGTAGTATGACTGGGATCACATCGGATTATTTAAAATTTTCTACGAATTTCGGAAAGAAATGGTCGATCTTCTAAGACCAAGTAAGTAATTACAAAGGGAAAGAGGAGGGCGAACGAACGTAGTGGCAGCGTGGAACCGAACCGAGGCATTTTCGTTGCATGGGACCCACGCGGTCCCCACCTGCGCTTCTGAGTTCTGATTCCTCATCACGTACCGTCAAGAATTCCGCCTCTCGTTAAGCCGCCCATATGGCTTCCCAGATAGACACGCCATATTCGTTCTCCTCTAAATTTTAATTAGATTATAACCGCTAAGTTTATTTTTTTTCCTCTCACTAATAATGTCAGTCATTTCCACCAGACTACCTAAACATGTCGAGATGTCCGCAAGCTTTACATTTCGTGCCTCCCACTTATTTTGATCTTGATTAATTCCATCATTTTAACTCGATATGTTTGTTATCACGATTGTGATTCTTATCCATGCTCGTGTCTGGAAAAGAAATATCTGCATCTGAACAATTAGCATGCTTATTTATACGGATTAAGGATTATTTTCGCTAAAGTAAAATGGCATCCAGCTCTATCTCTTGACCAAATCAACGAAATAAACAAGACTAAGTAAGGCCTAGGCGTTGTCTATTGGATTCGGTGGTGGTAACCACTCAATAAAATATAGTTTAAAAAAATCAAATCAGGTGTTGCTCCTCTTAAATTCTTTGGTTTATGCTAATCCAAAAAAGAGTGTTCTATTAGTGCCAGTAACCAGTTTGTCCTGTTAAGTATTGGATCAATAATATATAGTTAAGCTTCTAATGTGCCTCATCTCTAATTTTTTTTAATAAAAGAAGTAACTTTAATACCGTATTATTGTTTAATTAACTTAGTAGCTTAAACTATTACGTACATCATACCGAATAACTTTATGCATATAATATATGAGACTAATCATATGTTAGACAAAGGAACAAATTCACATTAACATATAAGTTAGAAAAATATACCAACCAATAATAACGAGCTCAAGTACTATGCACACGGCATAATAATTTAACTAAACCAATAATTTTTGTGCTAGTAGTAGTAGTAGTAGTATATATATATATATATATATATATATATAAAGAAATCTTCAGTGCAAAGAGATATTAATATAAGGCCTCACCATCTGTCTATTTCCAAAGTCTAAGAGGGATGGAAACAGCCACGCAAAGGCAAATGCCCAAGTAGATAGAGACAGCAAGGGATTGGAAGGAAAGCTATCTATCTAACTTCCATTAATCCGAAAGAATTTAAAAGTGAGACAGATGATACCAACTAAGTGTTGTTAATGAGCAGAGTAGATGCTTGTATTTAATAGGTCAAAGGGATATTATACTTTGGAGCTTATCAGAACCCCAGCTTTCACATCCTTGTAAAACTTTGATTTGAATTCAACTACCTCCATCTACTCCTTTGTTTAGCCTTGACTTTTGATCACCTAAGCATGTGTGGAGAAAGAACAGTTTGTAGTTTTTTAAGAATTGTTCAAATGTTTGTTACTTCTTATATTTCCTTTCATTTTCTTATCCAAGAAAGAAACCCCTTTCAATCATGTATATATATATATATATATATATGACTTATTTAATGATTAATTAATGTACGTACCTAAGAAACATAACGCTAACCTTTAGAGATGGAAACAATGAGTGCTTAGAGCTCCGACAACGCTAGGCAGCATGCGATTTACGTCGGAAAACTGAAGTGCATAAAGGTGGAGAAGAGCTTGCTAGCATACATCTACAATATCATACATAAGGTTACTTCCCACCTGGCCCAAGGTACTCCATCAGCCCAGCCCAGCCCAGCCCAGCCCAGCCCAGCCCAGCCCAGCCCAGCCCAGCCCAGCCCACTTAGGCTCGAGGTTGCCTCTTCCCAGTTCCCAACACACTGTTCATTCCTTCTTGCTCATGCTCTTCGTCTCTTGCACAACCAATGGCCAATCGCAATTAAATTTTCTCCTATCATTAACACTTAGGTGCATAAGAATTTCCTTCTTCTTAAACATGGAGGGAAACCACTCTATGGAACACATTTTCATGAATTTTCTAGTAGCCATGATCCAAGGATTTAACTCGCTCGACTATCTCCCATCTATGGAACCTAATGCCAGAATGGTTACTCATATCCAAATCGATCTGAATATAAAATTGGGTTAGATTTAATCCGATCAGTTCTCACCTCTAGCTAGGTAGGTTGGTGTGGAGGAAAGTTAGGTAGGTTGAGGGTTTGAGGAAGATGAACCCAAATTAATTGCTCTATGATTAATTTTAAATGCTAAAGATGAAGAAATTCCTCTAAGAAAATAAACGTCTGGAGTAAATTACCTAGCTGACGACGATTCAAATTATCTCATTTTTTTCATAGTCTAGATTCTAAGTATTCAAGCTATAGTCAATCGAATGATATGACTTAAATCAAACTGGCACGTGTGCTTCATCCCATAATCGATCATTAGCAATTATTCCATGTAATTAAGCATAAAGAAGATTTAGAATCATTGTAACTGGACTTTGCTCTCAACAATTGCAGCAAATGACATGCACATCTTGACCTTATCTAATGAAAAAGATATTAACTTAGGGACCGGTCTCAACTCAGAATTAGGAAACAAGAAGAGAGTGAATGTGATGAAATGATAGTTAACTAAAGTGACATTTATTTTAAGGCCAGTAAAAGTAGTAATTCAAGGGTCTATATGATAAACAATTTCTTAGTTCAAAAATCTATGGTAAAAAAATTAAAAATAAAATGTTCATACAGTGTATCTAAGAACAGTAATAGTTCGAAGGGCTAAGTTTTTATAAATACGACACACGTTATTTACCATTCTTATGTCAAATAATGAGATCACCTTTATCTATTTATCTAGCTAAATACTATCAACAGTCTCACAAATGTGATTTTTGACTATCCAATCTAAATAATTCGGATGCCAAATAAAGGTAACGCAAGGGCCAAATAAGTTCGCCAAGGAATAAGGTGTATCTGTTGCTTTGCCGTGACAAATTAGTTAACTGCTAATTTCATGCAAAAAGTAATGGGTGAACGTTGGAGATGGAGAAGAAAATACATTTGGTCCGTGCAGCACCTCCTCTTCCACACAAAGGCTTTGTTGGTCCGTGCAAAGACGAGTATGCTTACCTATTCACTGACGCTCATCAATGCTCCTTGGTAGCTATAAATATGGAGGAGCTCTTAATAGGGAAGACAACCATAAGTACAGTACACCCCCAACGTATACTTGGCCAACATTAAGCAAGCTCCCACGACAATGCTGTCATTTGCTCACTTGCTCCAATGGCTCACCTCTTCTCCCTTCCTCCTCACTCTCCCTCTCCTTCTCATCTGCTACTTCTTGTACTACCAAAACAACAAAGCCGTAGTTTCAAGAAACGGTAACGAATTACCTCTTCCTCCTTCTCCGCCAGGCCTACCGCTCATCGGGAACCTCCACCAGCTCGGGACGTTCCCTCACGTCTCGCTGCAATCGCTGTCTCACGAGTACGGACCTGTCATGCTCCTCCACATTGGTCGCTTACCTACTCTAATAATCTCATCAGCAGAGGCAGCACAAGAAGTCATGAAATCTAAAGACGCCAGCTTCGCCAGTAGGCCGCCGTCGCGCATCACTGACCGGCTCTTCTACAACTCCCGGGCGGTGGCGTTCTCTCCCTACGGGGAGTACTGGAGGCAGACGCGGCGCATAACGGTGCTACACATGCTAAACCCTAAAAGGGTGAAGGCCTTTAGCCCGGTGAGGGAAGAGGAGGTGGCCCTGTTGATGGAGAGGATACGCCAGTCAATGTCCACAGCCGGTTCGGTAAATCTGAGCGAGTTGTTGATCTCCCTTACGAATGATATCGTATGTCGAGCGACGTTCGGGTGCAAATTCTCCGAGGAGGAACATGGAAACAGAACCCATAGCTTGTTCAGGGAGATTGGGTACCTGTTGGAGATTATTTATATGGGGGAACTCAACCCGTGGTTGGGTTGGATAGATTGGGTGAGCGGGTTGGATAAGAGGGTGGATAAGTGTTCCAAAGAATTGGATAATTTCCTTAATAAAGTGGTAAAGGACCATATTGCCCGCGCGGAGAAATATGGATCCGATGATCGAGCGGAGAATACTGATGACTTCGTCGACGTTCTGCTATCCATCAACGCGAAGGATAAAGAAGCTACCGTCACCTTAAGCATCGACGATATCAAAGCAATCCTCCTGGTAATTAATTAAGTCTCTAGTTTAATTGTTCTAGATCCATCAGCTTAATAATTTTATATAAAATGAAAGAACCTGATCAGTTTAATTATCTAATTTCGATAACGCATGCATCAAATGAATTGGCTTTCAGGGAGCTAATTAATATATAACTATTGCATGCATGCATGCATGTTTGGCAGGACGTGCACACCGCAGGAACTGATACATCATACTCTACGATGGAATGGGCGATGGTGGAGCTCATCAAACATCCGGAAGAAATGAGAAGAGTACAAGAGGAAGTAAGAAGAGTACTGAGTGGATGCGATACGACAAAGGCGATCACCGAGGAGCACTTAAACAAAATGACCTACTTGAAGGCCGTGATCAAGGAGAGTCTCAGGCTGCACACACCAGTCCCATTACTGCTTCCAATGCAATCAATTGAGGACACCAAATTGCTAGGCTATAATGTTCCTGCCAACACTAGAGTTTTGATCAACGCATGGGCCATTGCAAGGGACCCAAACTACTGGGAGAGGCCTGAAGAATTCTGGCCTCAGAGGTTCGTGGATAGTCCTATTGATTACAAGGGACAGGACTTCCACTTCATACCGTTTGGGTCCGGCCGCAGAGGCTGCCCCGGGATGAATTTCGCGGAGAAGGTGGTCGAGCTAGCGCTTGCTAACTTGCTGTTTAATTTTAATTGGGAATTGCCTGATGGAAGGAAAGGAGACACACTGGATACCAACAATCAGTTTAGTGGAATGGCACCACACATCAAGCCTATGCTCACCCTGGTGGCTAAACCTTTTAATAATTAGTTATCAAAGCAGCTACCCCCCACCCTCAAGCAAATCCTGAGCATATACCTAAATCCTCCAAATACATGAGCCGGATCGGCTCAGGCTCCTTTACTACTAAACATGTCTGAGATATCCGCAAGCTTTACATTTACTCTATCAGTAAAAAAATATATTATATTATAATATATAAAATAATTTATAAATATTTAAATTACTTTTATCTTATTCATCTTCTTTTTTTCTTTCGTCTTCCCTCCGTTGAATAATCGCTTAAAAAATCAGCAACGAACTAATTAGATGATTGTTAGATGGAGATAAAGAGAGAAGGATTTAAAGGGAAGTGGCGGGGGGGGGGGCGCACGGTTATTTTTATATTAAAAAAAGATGACGCACAGACCAAACAAGTTGGCGAAGAAATAAGTTGGCAGTTTCAAGCGGAATTTACTTAATTCTTAATCCTGTCTGTATCTCAACTTGGTTTGATTGGAGAAATTTAATGACTTTAATGACCCGCACCACGTTAATTTCCATGTGTACTTCTAGGTCGAGTGAAAGAAGCCATTCATTTTGTGCAGGATTTGTCAAACTGAAAGCTTTGCAGGATGTTAACGTATCGTTTGTCTATTGCTTTGCCGTGACAAATTTAATGACTTTTGTTCATGTATATTTGCTTCTTGAAATGTTTCCGGCTCTCCAACATCATTAAGCATCACATACTCATTAGAAGAGTATTTTCTTGATGGTTGTGAGATCTTTATAAATTTTCTAACTTACGGTATCAGTGGAGATTGATCTTGAGAAGATTGCTCATATGATGAAGGGGGCAGAAACCTTTTTCTCTTTTTCTAAAGAAATTTTTCTATGGAGATGCCTTAAAGTTCAAACTCGTATGATAAGGAAAGAAAACTATCGATGCTAAATGGTAAGTGAATCGTCGTATGACATTTACTATTCTTTTAGTCAGGGAAATATCATTAATTGTAAGTTTGGCCAATATTTACTGCTCACTGATGTCGAACTTATTATTTAAGTGATTTTTTTTATGTGCCACTAATTTAAAATAAAATAGCATAATATCTTGGTTTTACTGTATTTACAAATATTGAAAAAAAAATTATATATGCCACACGTAATTACAGGTATTTTCAATATACTGATAAAAACTTAAAGATAATAAAAATGAGTCGACAATTAAAAATAAATGCTACTAATTTTAGATAGAATGATATTGTATAGTAGTTTTACTGACATTTATTATATATGAAATACAGACGGCGATTAAAAGTAAATATGAGGCCTTATTTATAAATAACAGTAAGAGATTTTATTCATAACGGAATCAAAATATAAGGTGTTTATTTTCATGATAAATATATCGAATTCTTTTTTAATTTGATTTGTTTCAACATTTTACAAATTAAGACAATATTTACCTAAATATTTGTAAAATATTGGGCTGACGAAAGTATCCACTTCACTAACCAGCTAATAGAGTACTTAAGTAATTTATCATTCATTATTTTTATAAAAAGTGGACCATCTATGAGAGAGGAATAAAAAATAGTTAAATATATTTTATCCGCTTCTACTTGTATCTAAAGTTATTTTATATTTGTATAATTTTTTATTCTAACTCGCAGTCTAGACTAAAGTAAAACGATTAGATTTATCGTCAAAATTAAGGTAGCTCTGTCTAAATTGCGAAAATGCCTCTTTATACTTTTTAGGCAAACTGATTAGTAAGAAGGGTAATTTGATAATTTTACTTATTTGCTATATTTTATATAAAGAATCATTTTAGTACTTTGTGTAATTTTTTTTAAAGAAAAATTGATCATACTATTCATTCAATCAAACAATTACAACTTGATACAAAAGGGAAAAAGAGAAATATGATAAAAATCCTAAGAACAAGCCTATCATTTGGCAAGATTATAGACCTTACACTAATAAGAATAAAGTATCAAGCACTCAATCATAATAAAAAAAGAGAGGAGATGGAGCAATGCTCTTGAAATAAGCTAACCATAGCAATAAGCTAACCGCGGTCACACTACAGATTTAACAGTATGAGTCTTAAAAATAAAACTTTCAACAAAGGAGAACCCCTAGATAGGAAATTCAGGCACTGATGGAGTTTATCGAAATCCACTTGAGAACTTCATTTAAGTAACATGTAAAAGTAAGAAAAAAAAAAAACAACAAAGAAAAAAGATAGCAAGGAGGATGAGAGTGCTAGATCTGTTGGTTAGTAGGATAAAAAATCTAACCGTCTCACTTTATCTAAGAACTAGTTTAATATAAAAAGTTATATAGGAGTAAAATTATTTTAGACATATGCCTATTTTGTTCTTATGACAAGAATATCTAGCTTTCACATATTTGCAAATGTGAATCCTCTTCTTTTCGAGTTATACTGGAAACCAAAACTTCACCTTATTACTTATTACTCTAATCTTTTTTAAAAAAAAAAAATTAAAATAGATATATTTCTTTCTTCCTTCTCCCACTTATATCAGGCAAAACTTCTGAAAGGAGGTGGTGATTCCCATATATGCCAAAAAAGAGGATAAAACGTGGGTGGTGACATGCAAAATGCATCTTTGTTGCTAATGTTAAACATATCCAACATGGATTAATAATTAAATGATAAGACATTGAAATGTGCCTTTCCTTAAACTTGAACAGCAAATCGAACAATCAAAGCAATCCTCCTGGTAATTAATTAAGTCTCTAGTTTAATTGTTCTAGATCCATCAGCTAAATAATTTTATATAAAATGAAAGAACCTAATCAGTTTAATTATCTAATTTCGATAACGCATGCATCAAATGAATTGGCTTTCAGGGAGTTAATTAATATATAGTAAACTTTGCTCACAAAATAGATACCCCTTTTGAGACCCAAATTCCATATAAAGTTTGTTACTTATATACCATACTAATATTTCTTAAATATCCAATATGATACTAAACTCATTTTTCTTTATTTTTTCATTGCCATAATACCCACTTTAGAGCCAATTTTCATTCACTTTTCTTCATGGATTTAACTAAGTGAATATATGATAATAAAGTACTCTTTGAGCTAGATTAATTTCAACATTAAACCATCATTAATAATGTGTGGGTCTCACTTAAAACTTAGCTCAAAGTTAATAAAAAATTTATGTCAAATATATGAAATTACCAACAACAATTTAATGCTCTATCCAATTACTCCAAAAACACATTTTCTCCTATTCTAAAAGAGGTACATTTTATGTTAACAACTCTTTTTTTTTTTTTTATCTCTAATAAAAGAGGTCAATCAGATAGAGAATAAAGTCGAAGCCAACGGCTTCGTTCGTGGCTCGTCCACTCAGAAAATTAAGTCGACTCTTCCTACTTATTTAGACCCCATTTACTTGGAAGATTTCCTACCATTAGGATTAATTATAAGCTATTTGTGGTGCAAATGACCCAATTGGGTGAAGGTAGCGGAAGCAAGACCTTCACCCTCAAGTAGCCCAAATGGGAATAGTGAAAGAGAAACAAATGCAATGTTAGGACAAACTCCAAAGTGATGTTAATGGTGATAGAAAAGCCGTAAGCAAGTTTTAATCATGGATTAACACCCTAATGTAAGCAAACACCAACAATGATAACAATGGAGACAATAGAGAGAGAGAGAGAGAGACAAGATTTACGTGGTTCGGCGATATGCCTACGTCCAAGGGCGGAGTAATCTTTTTTACTATGCAAATCCCTCACTTACAAAGAGTTTAACAACTCTAATCACTCTCATTACAATGGTGGTTCAACCCTCATTAATGTTCTTCCAACTATCAACCCTAAAAAATCCACTTTAGTATTTATAGTCAGGTTTAGATTTGAGGATTTTCAGTGTCGCGTTCGAACGCTCTCGGAGGCGCGTTTGAACGCGCCCAATGTCAATACAGCAGAACTCAAGGGGCGTTCAAATGCAGGAAGGGCCCGTTCGAACGCCTGCAGAAATAGCTGCTCTCGAGTTGGTCCGCATTCGAACGCGGCTGAGGCCGTTCGAACGCCTGCAGAAAATCTGCTCTTGGGTTGGCTTGCGTTCGAACTCGACTGGGGCCGTTCGAACGCCTACATCGCAGACTGCTCTCTGTCTGGAGCGTTCGAACGCGCGGCACAGAAATGTTGATACATGCTGAATTTTTTGATGAAACTGAATTTGAGCCAATTTTTAACAATTCTCCACCTTGGCAAAGAACTCAAAACTTCAATAAATAACTCTCCACCATCCCAAAATAAAAATTAATCATCCAAAAGGTGCTCCGCCTGCAAATTTGCGTCCTAAGATGCTAAACCAACCTTAGTCAATAGTGAGTGACATTGATCAAATCCAAACAATATTGGAATTTGATTTTGGTCACTACTTTTGTTAACATATTAGCCGAATTATCAGCAATTCCAATCTTGCAAAGTGAAATATCATTTTCTTCCAAAATTTCTCTCACAAAGAGGAAACGGACATCAATGTGCTTTGTCCTTGTGTGATGAACTTGATTCTTAACCAAACAAATTGCACTTTGGCTATCACAATGTATTTCCACCTTCTTTTGGTATACTCCCAAGTCATCCGTCAGACCAAGCAACCAAATAGCTTCCTTTATCGCCTCTGTCACTGCCATATACTCAATCTCTGTAGTAGATAAAGCAACAGTCGACTATAAGGTAGACCTCCAACTCACCGGCCCTCTAGCAAGTGTGAAAATATATCCCGTAGTGGATCTACGCTTATCCAAATCACCTGCATAGTCCGAATCCACATATCCAGTAAGATGTAAATCAAGTCTATCATCTTTTACAAATTTTAGTCCAACGCCCACGGTACCATGAATATATCTCAGAATCCATTTCACAGCCTGCCAATACCCTTTTCCTGGAGCATGCATATATCTACCAACAATGCTAATAGCTTGTGAAATATCTAGCCTAGTGCACACTATAGCATACATTAAGCTTCCAACTGCACTTGCATATGGTACCTTAGACATAAACTTTCTCTTGGCATCTGAAGTGGGTGACATAGCTACATTGAGCCTAAAATGAGGTGCCAACGGTGTACTCACTTAGACATAAACTTTCTTCAAATACTGCTCCTGAGTTAAGCATACTATCCCTAATTTTTTGTCTCTCCTGATCAATTGGAGCTTCAATTTATCAATCTCCACCTTGCTCTTAGATGCTATCAACATATCATCTACATATAAGAGCAAATAGATAAAAGATCCATCTTAAAGCTTCCTAAAGTACACGCAATGATCATAGTGGCTTCTCTTGTACTTGTGTCATCGTATAAACTGGTCAAACTGTTTATACTACTGCCTAGGAGACTGTTTCAAGCCATACAACAATTTCTTCAATTTGCAAACCAAGCCTTCTCTTCCACTAATTTTAAAACCTTCCGACTGTGTCATATAGATGTCCTCCTCCAAATCACCGTGCAAGAAGGTGGTCTTCACATCCATCTAGGCTAGTTCAAGATCAAACTGAGCTACCAAGGCTAGCAAAATTTGAATAGAGGAGTGTTTCACCACCGAAGAAAACATTTTATTATAGTCAATCCCCTCCTTTTGAGCATACCCTTTTGCCACCAATCTAGCCTTGAATCTAACTTCGCCTTTTGATTAAGGATCATCCTTCTTGGCATATATCCACTTGCACCCAATAGCCTTCTTCCCCTTAGGGAGCTCCACCAAATCCCAAGTTTTATTTTTCTCAAGGGCCATCATTTCATCATTCATTGCCCCCCTCCAATTTGCTCTTTCAGTGTTCTTCATAACTTCTTTGAAGGAAGCGAGAAAGTCTTCATCAATCACCGGAAGAGCATAGGCCAACATATCAGAATATCGTGCTAGTCTTCTGATTTCTCTCATTGGCCTTCTAATTGCTATGGAGTCTTGATCATCAGTTTCTGGCTCCACACTGTCATCTTCTTACAAATAAAAATCTTCGTCTTTATTTGCCCCTTCTGAAGGTGTATCTTGTGGTGGACTTGAATCTGCCTGAAACTCCACCTGCCGTGGAACATCTTCAGCACTATCATTAACCGGCTATCTGATGCTTGACTTTGTTTCAGCATGGATGATTCATCAAATGTAATATCCCTGCTGATTACCAATTTCGTCAATTTTGGCCTCCAAACCCAAAATCCCTTCACCTAGTGCTAAAGCCCAAAAAGATGCCCTTCTTGGCTCTAGGATTCAACTTGCTTTCCCTGACATGATAATATGTAGGACAACCAAAGATGTGTAAGAAATCATAATCTGAAACGGGTTTGCCAGACCATACCTCCAATGGGCTCTTCCCATTGTTTGCAGATAAAGATAGCCAGTTGATGAGATGACATGCATAATTAATTGCCTCAGCCCAAAACTTCTTGCCCAATTCAGCATTGGACAACATACACCGAACCTTCTCCAATAAGGTCCGATTTAGACATTCTGCCACGCCATTTTGCTGAGGTGTCTCTCTAACGGTGAAATGCCTTTTAATCCCTTCTTCTTTGCATAACCTTATGAACGAATCTAAAGTGTACCCTCCACCATTATTTGATCTGAGCTTCTTGATCTTCTTGCCAGTTTGATTCTCAATCATCTTCTTTCAATTTTAAAAATTTCAAGCACTTGGTTCTTATGGTGCATAGTGTACATCCAATACCTTCTAGAATAATAATCTACAAAGGTGACGAACCAGTGCTTTCCTCCCAATGAGGCCTTTCGGGTAGGCCCCCAAACATCTATGTGAATGTAATCCAAGATCCCCTTGGTCCAGTGTACCACAGTGGCAAATTTAACTTTAGTTTGTTTGCCCAAAACACAATGTTTGTAAAATTCCAGCTTGAATCTCTTCACACCCTTTAGCAAACCTTGACTTCATAGACTTTGCAAAGTTTTCTGTCCTAGGTGCCCCAACTTCATGTGCCATAGTCTAGAAGAGTCAACCTCACTAATAATGTTACTTGAGGCGGCCGCTACTCTTCCCAAATCCGTAGAGCCTTGTAAGAAGTACAAATTGCTTCTTCTTATGCCCTTCATCACCACCAATGCCCCCAAAGTCACCTTCAATGCTCCACCTTTTAAAGTAACGGTAAAGCCCTTTGATTCCAAAACCCCAAGGGAGATGAGGTTCTTCTTCAAATCCGGTATGTATCGGACTTCTATTAGCTCTTTGACGGACCCATCTTGGAGCTTCATGTGAATAGTGCCAATGCCTTCAGCTTTACAAGGGCTTTCATTGCCCATATACACCACTCCACCGGAGATCTTCTCAAAAGTGGAGAACCAACTCCGGCTACATGCTACATGCAAGAGCCAAGCCTACCAAGGTGCTTTTCGAGTCCTCATCATCCGAATGTGCCATATTTGCCTTTTGGGATTTTTTGTCCTTGCTCTTCAAAACAGGATAATCCATCTTTCAATGTCCTTTATTACGGCCATAAGAACATTGGTCTTTGGCAATTGACTTTCTATCTAAGGATGCACCACTTGACTTTGAGAAGGATTTGCCTCTTTTTCCAAATTTCTGTTTTCAGATCTACCCCTCACCATCAATGCATCTGAAGATGACTCATAAGTAGCTTGCTTGTCCAATTTTCGGTACTCATTGTTAATCAATGCATTTGCAACATCTTCATAATAGTTTGAATCCTTTCCATACAGTAGGGTAGTAGTGAGGTGGTCATAAGTGTCCGACAAGGAATTCAACAATACCAATGCCTTGTCCTCATCTGAGATTTCAACATCCAAGTTTTGCAAGTCCGCAAGTAACTTTTTAAAGGCATTCAAATACTCCGCCATCGGCATTCCCATCTTGTATTGAAATCTGAAAAACTTCTTCTTCAAATAGAACCGGTTCTCAATGCTTTTGGTCATGTATTTGTCCTCCAATTTCTTCCACAAGCCTTTTGCCGAATTCTCCCTCATCACAAAGTACTTTTGGTCATTTACTAGACAAAGCCGAATAGAATTGCAAGCTTGCCGGTTCATTTTCTCCCAGTCCTTCTTGGATATATTTTCGGGCTTCTCCTTCAATGTGATGTCTAATTCTTGTTGGAACAACACATCCATAACTTCACATTGCCACATTCCAAAGTTGTTGGTGCCATCAAACTTCTCAACTTCAAACTTTGCATTTGAGATAAGTTTGCCCGATTTGGATGATTCCTTCATTTTGCTAAAATTTCTTCAAATCCTCACTATTCCCAAATTCAATAGCCTAGGTTTGAAACCAATGGCTCTGATACCAATTTGTGGTGCAAATGACCCAATTGGGTGAAGGTAGCGAAAGCAAGACCTTCACCCTCAAGTAGCCCAAATGGGAATAGTGAAAGAGAAACAAATACAATGCTTAGACAAACTTTAAAGAGATGTTAATGGTGATAGAAAGGTCCTAAGCAAGTTCTAATCACGGATTAACACCCTACTGTAAGCAAACACTAACAATGACAACAATAGAGACAATAGAGAGAGAGAGAGATAAGATTTACGTGGTTCGATGATATGCCTACGTCCACGGGCGGAGCAATCTTTTTTACTATGCAAATCCCTCACTTACAAAGAGTTTAACAATTCTAATCACTCTCATTACAATAGTGGCTCAACCCTCATTAATGTTCTTCCAACTACCAACCCTAAAAAACCCACTTTAGTATTTATAGTTAGGTTCAGATGTGGGGATTTTCAGTGTCACGTTTGAAAGCGCCTAATGTCAATACAGCATAACTCAAGGGGCGTTCGAACATAGGAAGGGCCCGTTCGAACGCTTGCAGAAACAGCTGCTCTCGGGTTGGTCCGCGTTCGAACGCGGCTAGGGCCGTTCGAACGCCTGCAGAAAATTTGCTCTCGGGTTGACTCACGTTCGAACTCGGCTGGGGACGTTCGAATGCCTGCATCATAGACTGCTCTCTGTCTGGAGCCCGCGTTCGAACGCCCTCCAGGGCCTGTTTGAACGGGCGGCACAAAAATGCTGATCCATGCTGAATTTTTTGCTGAAACTGAATTTGAGACAATTTTTAACACTATTAACTAAGGTAATGGAGTCTACGTTCTCTTGTACATTGGAACTTTAGTCCAGCCATGACAAGAAATTCGGTTCTTCTTCTTCTTCTTCTTCTTCTTCTTCTTCTTCTTCTTCTTCTTCTTCTTCTTCTTCAGCCATGGAGACGGATTTATCTTTGACTTTGAGATTAAGGCAAAGAAATTGTAACACATCGATCTATCCATATCCATGGTGTACATATAATATTTCACTTTACTTTTTATACTGTTACAATGCTAAAACATAGCTAGCAAACGTTGGAAATGTGGTTACAAAAAAAAATAAAAATAAAAAAAATCAAGGAGTATCATACAGTCTGGATGGTTATGTGCCGCTAATCAATTAGGAAGTTTCGTAATGATTAAAAGTAAACAAGAAGGAAAATTCTCTCAGACCGATTGGTTTGTAAAGGGTACCCCATGATACCACGTCTTCTTGCAGAAACGGGGTGCCGGTAGATCAAGGGCACCTCTTCTTCCACAGAGGCTCTGTTAGTGCGTTAGTCTTACCTATTCACTAACGCTCATCACTGCTCCTTCCTAGTTATAAATATGTAGGAGCTCTTAGTGGCAAAAACCATAAGTAGTTTTCCCCAACGTATACTTGCTAAGATTAAGCAAGCTCTCACGACAATGCCTCCATTTGCTCACTTACTCCAATGGCTCACCTCTTCCCCCTTCCTCCTCACTCTCCCTCTCCTCCTCATCTGCTATTTCTTGTACTACCAAAACAACAAAGCCGTAGTTTCAAGAAACGGTAACAAATTACCTCTTCCTCCTTCTCCGCCAGGCCTACCGCTCATCGGGAACCTCCACCAGCTCGGGACGTTCCCTCACGTCTCGTTGCAATCGCTATCCCACAAGTACGGACCTGTCATGCTCCTCCACATTGGCCGGTTACCTACTCTAATAATCTCATCGGCAAAGGCAGCCCAAGAGGTCATGAAAGCTCAAGACACCAACTTCGCCAGTAGGCCGCCGTCGCGCATCACTGACCGGATCTTCTACAACTCCCGGGAGGTGGTGTTCGCTCCCTACGGAGAGTACTGGAGGCAGGCGCGACGGGTAACTGTGTTACACATGCTAAATCCTAAAAGGGTGCAGGCCTTTAGCCCAGTGAGGGCAGAGGAGGTGGCGCTGTTGATGGAGAGGATACGCGGGTCGATGTCCACCGCCGGTTCGGTTAATCTGAGCGAGTTGTTGATCTCCCTTACGAATGATATCGTATGTCGTGCGGCGTTCGGGCTCAAATTCTCCGAGGAGGCACACGGAAACAGAACTCATAAGTTATTCAGGGAGCTTGGCTACCTGTTGGAGATTATTTATATGGGGGAACTCAACCCGTGGTTGGGTTGGATAGATTGGGTGAGAGGGTTGGATAAGAGGGTGGATAAGTGTTCCAAAGAATTGGATAATTTCCTTAATAAAGTGGTAAAGGACCATATTGCCCGCGCGGAGAAATATGGATCCGATGATCGAGCGGAGAATACCGAGGACTTCCTCGACGTTCTTTTATCCATCGACGCGAAGGATAAAGAAACTACCGTCAACTTCAGCATCAGCGATATTAAAGCAATCATCTTGGTAATTAATTAAGTCTCCAGATTAATTGTTCTAGATCCATCCATAAGAGGGCTAATTAATATATAAGTATTGCATGCATGCATGTTTGGCAGGACATGAACATCGCAGGAACTGATACATCATACTCTACGATGGAATGGACGATGGTGGAGCTCATCAAACACCCGGAAGAAATGAGAAGAGTACAAGAGGAAGTAAGAAGAGTACTGAGTGAATGCGATACGACAGAGGGGATCGCCGAGGAGTACTTAGACAAAATGACCTACTTGAAGGCCGTGATCAAGGAGAGTCTCAGGCTGCACACACCAGTCCCATTACTGCTTCCTAAGCACTCAATTCGAGCCACCAAATTACTAGGCTATAATGTTCCTGCCAACACTAGAGTTTTGATCAACGCATGGGCCATTGCAAGGGACCCAAACTACTGGGAGAGGCCTGAAGAATTCTGGCCTCAGAGGTTCGTGGATAGTCCTATTGATTACAAGGGACAGGACTTCCAGTTCATACCATTTGGGTCCGGCCGCAGAGGCTGCCCCGGGATAAATTTCGCGGTGAAGGTGGTCGAGCTTACGCTTGCTAACTTGCTGTTTCATTTTAATTGGGAATTGCCTGATGGAAGGAAAGGAGAGACACTGGATACCAACAGTATGTTTAGTGGACTAGCACCACACATCAAGCCTAAGCTCACTTTGGTGGCTAAACCTTTTAATAATTAGTTATCTAAGCTACCCTCTAGATTGGCATGTACTGATTATATACATACATGCTTGTAAGGAATAAAAGTTTTTACTTCTTGCTCTTTTGCATGGAGGAAACGTTTTGGTTTTATTTAGATTTGCAAACTGAGAATAGATTTGTTTCAGATTCTCTCTCTCTCCTCAAATACCTAATATCATGCAAAAGAGTTAACTATAGTAACTCGAAAAATAATTTCTATGACTAATTAGCCTTTAGTGAAGTATTATACTTCTTTATTACGGTGCGGTGAAATTTTAAAGGTTAATTTGGACGAAGAAACTTTGCTAAAAGTACTTGAGATGTAATTATCTTGGTATATAATTCCATGCGAAGTTTGAGACGAAGGAACGGTGATGTGGACGGCATTTGTCAAGTATCGTACGTGGCTGTAATTGTAAACACTGGAAGAGGTGCCGTAGAAACCTTTTTCTCTTTTTCTAAAGAAATTTTTCTATGGAGATGCCTTAAAGTTCAAACTCGTATGATAAGGAAAGAGAACGATCGATGCTAAAAGGTAAGTCGATAGTCGTTGATCCAATTTAATATTCCACTTGATGCCATTCGTTAATAACTACGTTTGGACGCGTGCCATCATGATACTAGCGGCCAAGTGTAGTGAATCGTCGTATATGACATTTACTATTCTTTTAGTCAGACAAATATCATTAATTGTAAGTTTGGCCAATATTTACTGCTCACTGATGTCAAACTTATTATTTAAGTGATTTTTTTTTATGTGCCACTAATTTAAAATAAAATAGCATAATATCTTGGCTTTACTGTATTTACAAATATTGAAAAAAAAATTATATATGCCACACGTAATTACAGGTATTTTCAATATACTGATAAAAACTTAAAGATAATAAAATTGAGTCGACAATTAAAAATAAATGCTATTAATTTTAGATAGAATGATATTATATCATAGTTTTACCGACATTTATTATATATGAAGTGGTTTTATTTATAACAAAATTAAAATATAAGGTGTTTATTTTCATCTTAAATATATGGAATTCTTTTTTGATTTGATTTGTTTCAATATTTTACAAATTAAGACTATATATACCTAACTATTTGTAAAATATGAGACTAAGGAGAGCGTCGACTTCCACTAACCAGCTAATAGAGTAGTAAAGTAATTTATCATTCATTATTTTTATAAAAAGTGGACCATCTATGAGAGAGGAATAAAAAAATAGTTAAATATAGTTTATCCGCTTCTACTTGTATCTAAAATTATTTTATATTTGTATAATTTTTTATGCTAACTCGCGGTCTAGACTAAAGTAAGACGGTTAGATTTTTCGTCAAACTTAACGTAGCTCTGTCTAAATTGCGAAAATGCTTCTTTATACTTATTAGGCAAACTGATTAGTAAGAAAGGTAATTTGGATAATTTGATAATTTTACTTATTTGTTATATTTGATATAAAGAATCATTTTAGTACTTTATATAATTTTTTTTAAAGAAAAATTGATTATATTATTAATTCAATCAAACAATTACAACTTGATACGAACGGTGAAAAGAGAAATAGGATAAAAATCCTAAGAACAAGCCTCTCATTTGGCTACATTACAGACCTTACAATAATAAAAATAAAATATCAAGCACTCAGTCATAATAAAAAAAATGAGATAGAGTAATACTCTTGAAATAAGCTAACCGCGGCCACACTACAGATTTATCAGTATGAGTTTTAAAAATAAAACTCTCAACAAAGGAGAGCCCCTAGATAGGGAATTCAAGCACATCAGTGACGGAGTGATTTATCAAAATCCACTTGAGAACTTCATTTAAGTAACATGTAAAAGTAAGGAAAAAAAACAATAAAAAAAAAAGATAGCAAGGAGGATGAGAGTGCTAGATCTGTCGGTTAGTACAATGAAAAATCTAACAGTCTCATTTTATTTAGGAACTAGTTTAATATAAAATATTATATAGGAGTAAAATTATTTTAGACATAAATATTCGTAGGTAAAAATATAATTAACCAAATTAAAAATGCTTCGTTTGTCTTCCAAATCAAAAGAATGGTCAGTACTTTGGTTCATATTAACCGGCACCTTTGATTAAATTTAAAAAAAAATTATACAATTTTAACGGCTAGATTAGAAAAGAGAAATTAATATTATCTATTTGTATCAAATCAATAGAAGCAATGATCCTTTTTGTTAGTATTAAATCATTTATCTTATTTTAAATATAATAAATATGCGTAAAAATTGAATTGGTTAGTAGGATTTTATTTTAAACTAACAGCCCACTAACCACTATCTTAAGACATGTTTAATTAAGTCATATAAATCTTTAAGATAAGTTTGAATTTGAGTTCTATAAATCTATATACGAGGGGTTGAGCTCATTTGTTTAATCATCCAAACATTACAATTTATTTGTAGCCCTAAGTTTATTTTATGAGTAAGAGTAAGATAACTTAAAAGTTAAAATAAATTAATCTCTCTTCATGACCACCATCGCCGCCCTTTCATCTTTCTCTCCATCTTCATCTACTATTATTCACTTTAATCGAAGGCTACAACCCTTGTTATGGATCGACTCTAGTCAATTCGTAACATGATATATAAAGAGTTTAAGTAAAATTATTTTTTTAACAAGAACGCTTTAGATTTTATTTTTATATCAATTCACACCGTACTATTATCATTCAACCCCTGCATTCTAGTTAAACTGCCAAAAAGATACATTGTCATAGGTTTTCTTAACTATCTGTTTACTGTATAGTGAGTAAAAGTAATAATAGATAAAAAGACAACCTTAATATCCTTGCATAAATTGTTGTAGGTAAGGTAAAATAAGTGCATAATTAGATTTTAAAGTCAAAAGAATTTAAAAAAAAATAGAATGTTCTTTTTATGTAATATTAACTCAGAATAGTTTTGAGTCAATTTAATTGATAAATATAAAGAATAATTTTCTTTAGATCTCCGGAAGTATCATGGACTGTTTATGAGCAATGAAAAAAGAAAAAGTTGGTCCTTCGTGCATTATTGCACTTAGTATATACACACGACAGAATAACATACTTTATAAAAAGCAAAAGAAAAGAGGTTATTATTATTATTATTATTTTTTAAAGTTGTAATGGCAAAGTTTCCCCTAGTCTTTGAAGAGTGAAAGGTAATAATTCCGCATTTTGCCATGGAAGAATTCTGATAACTAAACATAAAGAGAGTACCTTACTCATCATTGGACGTTGAGGTGCGAGGTGACGGAGGCAAGCAGCTGCGCAAGCTATCATGCGTTCCATCTGTTCGTCGTTATAGGTTTTCAAACGTGGATCGATGAGGGAACCCCACTTGCCATCTTCACGACCTGGAGTAAGCAAAGGTCTCGCCTGCAAGTCACACAACCATGTATGATTACAAGCTGCGCAATTATCCTTCATATTTTTAATGTTTTACAAAGAGAGCACAAACATGCAGTAGTAAATTAAAACAGTGCAAGCTTCATAGAATTGAAAAGAAAAGGAAAAAACTAACTAACTAACTAACCCACCCAGTCATAAGGATATGTGCTTAAATAAAAGAATCAAGAAATTAAATGGCATACATTGGCTTCAAAATTACAATAAAAAAGAATATTAGCTGCCTTTACTATTACGGTGGCGTTCTCTCCCTACGAGGAGTACTGGAGGCAGACGCGGCGCATAACGGTGCTACACATGCTAAACCCTAAAAGAGTGAAGGCCTTTAGCCCGGTGAGGGAAGAGGAGGTGGCCCTGTTGATGGAGAGGATACGCCAGTCAATGTCCACAGCCGGTTCGGTAAATCTGAGCGAGTTGTTGATCTCCCTTACGAATGATATCGTATGTCGAGCGACGTTCGGGTGCAAATTCTCCGAGGAGGAACATGGAAACAGAACCCATAGCTTGTTCAGGGAGATTGGGTACCTGTTGGAGATTATTTATATGGGGGAACTCAACCCGTGGTTGGGTTGGATAGATTGGGTGAGCGGGTTGGATAAGAGGGTGGATAAGTGTTCCAAAGAATTGGATAATTTCCTTAATAAAGTGGTAAAGGACCATATTGCCCGCGCGGAGAAATATGGATCCGATGATCGAGCGGAGAATACTGATGACTTCGTCGACGTTCTGCTATCCATCAACGCGAAGGATAAAGAAGCTACCGTCACCTTAAGCATCGACGATATCAAAGCAATCCTCCTGGTAATTAATTAAGTCTCTAGTTTAATTGTTCTAGATCCATCAGCTTAATAATTTTATATAAAATGAAAGAACCTGATCAGTTTAATTATCTAATTTCGATAACGCATGCATCAAATGAATTGGCTTTCAGGGAGCTAATTAATATATAACTATTGCATGCATGCATGCATGTTTGGCAGGACGTGCACACCGCAGGAACTGATACATCATACTCTACGATGGAATGGGCGATGGTGGAGCTCATCAAACATCCGGAAGAAATGAGAAGAGTACAAGAGGAAGTAAGAAGAGTACTGAGTGGATGCGATACGACAAAGGCGATCACCGAGGAGCACTTAAACAAAATGACCTACTTGAAGGCCGTGATCAAGGAGAGTCTCAGGCTGCACACACCAGTCCCATTACTGCTTCCAATGCAATCAATTGAGGACACCAAATTGCTAGGCTATAATGTTCCTGCCAACACTAGAGTTTTGATCAACGCATGGGCCATTGCAAGGGACCCAAACTACTGGGAGAGGCCTGAAGAATTCTGGCCTCAGAGGTTCGTGGATAGTCCTATTGATTACAAGGGACAGGACTTCCACTTCATACCGTTTGGGTCCGGCCGCAGAGGCTGCCCCGGGATGAATTTCGCGGAGAAGGTGGTCGAGCTAGCGCTTGCTAACTTGCTGTTTAATTTTAATTGGGAATTGCCTGATGGAAGGAAAGGAGACACACTGGATACCAACAATCAGTTTAGTGGAATGGCACCACACATCAAGCCTATGCTCACCCTGGTGGCTAAACCTTTTAATAATTAGTTATCAAAGCAGCTACCCCCCACCCTCAAGCAAATCCTGAGCATATACCTAAATCCTCCAAATACATGAGCCGGATCGGCTCAGGCTCCTTTACTACTAAACATGTCTGAGATATCCGCAAGCTTTACATTTACTCTATCAGTAAAAAAATATATTATATTATAATATATAAAATAATTTATAAATATTTAAATTACTTTTATCTTATTCATCTTCTTTTTTTCTTTCGTCTTCCCTCCGTTGAATAATCGCTTAAAAAATCAGCAACGAACTAATTAGATGATTGTTAGATGGAGATAAAGAGAGAAGGATTTAAAGGGAAGTGGCGGGGGGGGGGGGCGCACGGTTATTTTTATATTAAAAAAAGATGACGCACAGACCAAACAAGTTGGCGAAGAAATAAGTTGGCAGTTTCAAGCGGAAGGTCGAGTGAAAGAAGCCATTCATTTTGTGCAGGATTTGTCAAACTGAAAGCTTTGCAGGATGTTAACGTATCGTTTGTCTATTGCTTTGCCGTGACAAATTAGCAGTAGTAGGTACAGTCACAAATATTATTTGGTTGTTAATTCCATACGAAATGTAATGGGTTTTATTACGTAGAAGATCGAAGAATGACCATTTTGCGAAGCGAATTAAGGTGCCGTTCCAGCACGGATGTTCGATTTTCCGATGGCTTATAATTCCACCATCACGTGGCAGAATTTCTTTAGTTAAAAAAAGCCTTAAAAGTTAGGATGCTGTTGATAAATTATTTTATTTAATTACGACTTTGATAGTTTGATGCTCTATCCAATTACTCTAAAAGCACATTTTCTTTTATTCTAAAAGAGGTACATTTTAAGTTAATAACTCTTTTTTTTTTATCTCTTATAAAAGAGGTCAATCAGATAGAGAATGAAGTAGAATCCAGCGGCTTCGTTCGTGACTCGTCCACTCAGAAAATTAAGTCAACTCTTCCTACTTATTTAGACCCCATTTACTTTGAAGATTTCTTACCATTAGGATTAATTATAAGCTATTAACTGAGGTAATGGAGTCTACGTTCTCTTGTACATTGAAACTGTAGTCCAGCCATGTTGGAAAGGAGCTCTCTTTCCCACCAAAGAGATCTATGACAATGAAAGCTAAAATTAATACCAATTAAGAAACATATGCAATTAACAATACCAAGCACCAAAGAAAGCTAGAACACCATGTTTATGTGTAAAACCCTTCTCAAAGGGAAAACTCACGGAACATGAATTTTGAATCTATTATCAAGAGAATTGATATAAAGAAGATTACCACAACAAGTCTCTTAAAGTCACAAGAATGCCATCCACAAGAAACCAATAACCCTAGCTTCAAGTTAACAAGTTTAGATAACACCTCCAATAGAGAAACCCAAACCTTCTTGAAGTAAGAAAACCATGTGAAGAAGAAAATCCTTGTGCCTTTGATCCCAACCAAGAAATCTTCTAGTTGCAAACCCTTGTTGTATGTAGAGAAAAACCTCCTTTTCTCTTGTCTTCTTTTTTCACTAAGTGGCATAAGCAAAAAGTACCTCTTAACAAAAGTCTCACTCAACTAATTATTGGCCAAGTGAGTCACCTCATGGGGCTAGCCCAAACCAAGTTGACTAAATAAACCCAACAAGCCACGACGAAGAAATTAAGTTAAACTTGTAGTAATCTGAATACTCCAAGATATAGAAGAGAGCGAGTGAGATCTTTCTTCTCTTCTTCTTCTCCTTCTTCTTCTTCTTCTTTTCCAGCAAGATCAACATCAAATTGGAAGGCCTGCCGTGGACGCTTGACAACTTTAGCATATTGCGATGGAGACGGATTTATCTTTGACTTTGAGATTAAGGCAAAGAAATTGTAACACATCGATCTATCCATATCCATGGTGTACATATAATATTTCACTTTACTTTTTATACTGTTACAATGCTAAAACATAGCTAGCAAACGTTGGAAATGTGGTTACAAAAAAAGAAAAATATCAAGGAGTATCATACAGTGTGGATGGTTATGTGCCGCTAATCAATTAGGAAGTTTCGTAATGACTAAAAGTAAACAAAAAGGAAAATTCTCTGAGACCGATCGGTTAGTAAAGGGTACCCCATGATGTGATGATACCACGTCTTCTTGCAGAAACGGGGTGCCGGTAGATCAAGAGCACCTCTTCTTCCACAGAGGCTCCGTTAGTTCGTTAGTCTTCCCTATTCACTGACGCTCATCACTGCTCCTTCGTAGTTATAAATACGTAGGACCTCTTAGTGGCAAAAACCATAAGTAGTTTTCCCCAACGTATACTTGGCTAAGATTAAGCAAGCTATCACAATAATGCCTCCATTTGCTCACTTACTCCAATGGCTCACCTCTTCCCCCTTCCTCCTCACTCTCCCTCTCCTCCTCATCTGCTATTTCTTGTACTACCAAAACAACAAAGCCATAGTTTCAAGAAACGGTAACGAATTACCTCTTCCACCTTCTCCGCCAGGCCTACCGCTCATCGGGAACCTCCACCAGCTCGGGACGTTCCCTCACGTCTCGCTGCAATCGCTATCCCACAAGTACGGACCTGTCATGCTCCTCCACATTGGCCGGTTACCTACTCTGATAATCTCATCGGCAAAGGCAGCCCAAGAGGTCATGAAAGCTCAAGACGCCAGCTTCGCCAGTAGGCCGCCGTCGCGCATCACTGACCGGATCTTCTACAACTCCCGGGCGGTGGCGTTCGCTCCCTACGGAGAATACTGGAGGCAGGCGCGACGGGTAACTGTGTTACACATGCTAAATCCTAAAAGGGTGCAGGCCTTTAGCCCAGTGAGGGCAGAGGAGGTGGCGCTGTTGATGGAGAGGATACGCGGGTCGATGTCCACCGCCGGTTCGGTTAATCTGAGCGAGTTGTTGATCTCCCTTACGAATGATATCGTATGTCGTGCGGCGTTCGGGCTCAAATTCTCCGAGGAGGCACACGGAAACAGAACTCATAAGTTATTCAGGGAGCTTGGCTACCTGTTGGAGATTATTTATATGGGGGAACTCAACCCGTGGTTGGGTTGGATAGATTGGGTGCGAGGATTGGATAAGAGGGTGGATAAGTTTTCCAAAGAATTGGATAATTTCCTTAGTAAAGTGGTAGAGGACCACATTGCCCGCGCGGAGAAATATGGATCCGATGATCGGGCGGAGAATACTGAGGACTTCCTCGACGTTCTTTTATCCATCAACGCGAAGGATAAAGAAACTACCGTCAACTTCAGCATCAGCGACATTAAAGCAATCATCATGGTAATTAATTAAGTCTCCAGATTAATTGTTCTAGATCCATCCATAAGAGGGCTAATTAATATATAAGTATTGCATATCATGCGTGTTTGGCAGGACATGAACACCGCAGGAACTGATACATCATACTCTACGATGGAATGGACGATGGTGGAGCTCATCAAACACCCGGAAGAAATGAGAAGAGTACAAGAGGAAGTAAGAAGAGTACTGAGTGGATGCGATACGACAAAGGGGATCGCCGAGGAGTACTTAGACAAAATGACCTACTTGAAGGCCGTGATCAAGGAGAGTCTCAGGCTGCACACACCAATCCCATTACTGCTTCCAAAGCACTCAATTGAAGCCACCAAATTTCTAGGCTATAATGTTCCTGCCAACACTAGAGTTTTGATCAACGCATGGGCCATCGCAAGGGATCCAAACTACTGGGAGAGGCCTGAAGAATTCTGGCCTCAGAGGTTCGTGGATAGTCCTATTGATTTCAAGGGACAGGACTTCCACTTGATACCATTTGGGTCCGGCCGCAGAGGCTGCCCCGGGATAAATTTCGCGGTGAAGGTGGTCGAGCTTACGCTTGCTAACTTGCTGTTTCATTTTAATTGGGAATTGCCTGATGGAAGGAAAGGAGAGACACTGGATACCAACAGTGTGTTTAGTGGACTAGCACCACACATCAAGCCTAAGCTCACTTTGGTGGCTAAACCTTTTAATAATTAGTTATCTAAGCTACCCTCTAGATTGGCATGTACTGATTATATACATACATGCTTGTAAGGAATAAAAGTTTTTACTTCTTGCTCTTTTGCATGGAGGAAACGTTTTGGTTTTATTTAGATTTGCAAACTGAGAATAGATTTGTTTCAGATTCTCTCTCTCTCCTCAAATACCTAATATCATGCAAAAGAGTTAACTATAGTAACTCGAAAAATAATTTCTATGACTAATTAGCCTTTAGTTAAGTATTATACTTCTTTATTATGGTTTGGTTAAACTTTAAAGGTTAATTTGGACGAAGAAACTTTGCTAAAAGTACTTGAGATGTAATTATCTTGGTATATAATTCCATGCGAAGTTTGAGACGAAGGAACGGTGATGTGGACGGCATTTGTCAAGTATCGTACGTGGCTGTAATTGTAAACACTGGAAGAGGTGCCGTAGAAACCTTTTTCTCTTTTTCTAAAGAAATTTTTCTATGGAGATGCCTTAAAGTTCAAACTCGTATGATAAGGAAAGAGAACGATCGATGCTAAAAGGTAAGTCGATAGTCGTTGATCCAATTTAATATTCCACTTGATGCCATTCGTTAATAACTACGTTTGGACGCGTGCCATCATGATACTAGCGGCCAAGTGTAGTGAATCGTCGTATATGACATTTACTATTCTTTTAGTCAGACAAATATCATTAATTGTAAGTTTGGCCAATATTTACTGCTCACTGATGTCAAACTTATTATTTAAGTGATTTTTTTTTATGTGCCACTAATTTAAAATAAAATAGCATAATATCTTGGCTTTACTGTATTTACAAATATTGAAAAAAAAATTATATATGCCACACGTAATTACAGGTATTTTCAATATACTGATAAAAACTTAAAGATAATAAAATTGAGTCGACAATTAAAAATAAATGCTATTAATTTTAGATAGAATGATATTGTATCATAGTTTTACCGACATTTATTATATATGAAGTGGTTTTATTTATAACAAAATTAAAATATAAGGTGTTTATTTTCATCTTAAATATATGGAATTCTTTTTTGATTTGATTTGTTTCAACATTTTACAAATTAAGACTATATATACCTAACTATTTGTAAAATATGAGGCTAAGGAGAGCGTCGACTTCCACTAACCAGCTAATAGAGTAGTAAAGTAATTTATCATTCATTATTTTTATAAAAAGTGGACCATCTATGAGAGAGGAATAAAAAAATAGTTAAATATAGTTTATCCGCTTCTACTTGTATCTAAAATTATTTTATATTTGTATAATTTTTTATGCTAACTCGCGGTCTAGACTAAAGTAAGACGGTTAGATTTTTCGTCAAACTTAACGTAGCTCTGTCTAAATTGCGAAAATGCTTCTTTATACTTATTAGGCAAACTGATTAGTAAGAAAGGTAATTTGGATAATTTGATAATTTTACTTATTTGTTATATTTGATATAAAGAATCATTTTAGTACTTTATATAATTTTTTTTAAAGAAAAATTGATTATATTATTAATTCAATCAAACAATTACAACTTGATACGAGCGGTGAAAAGAGAAATAGGATAAAAATCCTAAGAACAAGCCTCTCATTTGGCTACATTACAGACCTTATAATAATAAAAATAAAATATCAAGCACTCAGTCATAATAAAAAAAATGAGATAGAGTAATACTCTTGAAATAAGCTAACCGCGGCCACACTACAGATTTATCAGTATGAGTTTTAAAAATGAAACTCTCAACAAAGGAGAGCTCCTAGATAGAGAATTCAAGCACATCGGTGACGGAGTGATTTATCAAAATCCACTTGAGAACTTCATTTAAGTAACATGTAAAAGTAAGAAAAAAAAACAATAAAAAAAAAGATAGCAAGGAGGATGAGAGTGCTAGATCTGTCGGTCAGTACGATGAAAAATCTAACAGTCTCACTTTATTTAGGAACTAGTTTAATATAAAATATTATATAGGAGTAAAATTATTTTAGACATAAATATTCGTAGGTAAAAATATAATTAACCAAATTAAAAATGCTTCGTTTGTCTTCCAAATCAAAAGAATGGTCAGTACTTTGGTTCATATTAACCGGCACCTTTGATTAAATTTAAAAAAAAATTATACAATTTTAACGGCTAGATTAGAAAAGAGAAATTAATATTATCTATTTGTATCAAATAAATAGAAGCAATGATCCTTTTTGTTAGTATTAAATCATTTATCTTATTTTAAATATAATAAACATGCGTAAAAATTGAATTGGTTAGTAGGATTTTATTTTAAACTAACAGCTCACTAACTACTATCTTAAGACAGGTTTAATTAAGTTATATAAGTCTTTAAGATAAGTGTGAATTTGAGTTCTATAAATCTATATACGAGGGGTTGAGCTCATTTGTTTAATCATCCAAACATTACAATTTATTTGTAGCCCTAAGTTTATTTTATGAGTAAGAGTAAGATAACTTAAAAGTTAAAATAAATTAATCTCTCTTCATGACCACCATCGCCGCCCTTTCATCTTTCTCTCCATCTTCATCTACTATTATTCACTCTAATCGAAGACTACAACCCTTGTTATGGATCGACTCTAGTCAATTCGTAACATGATATATAAAGAGTTCAAGCAAAATTATTTTTTTAACAAGAACGCTTTAGATTTTATTTTTATATCAATTCACACCGTACTATTATCATTCAACCCCTGCATTCTAGTTAAACTGCCAAAAAGATACATTGTCATAGGTTTTCTTAACTATCTGTTTACTGTATAGTGAGTAAAAGTAATAATAGATAAAAAGACAACCTTAATATCCTTGCATAAATTGTTGTAGGTAAGGTAAAATAAATGCATAATTAGATTTTAAAGTCAAAAGAATTTAAAAAAAATAGAATGTTCTTTTTATGTAATATTAACTCAGAATAGTTTTGAGTCAATTTAATTGATAAATATAAAGAAAAATTTTCTTTAGATCTCCGGAAGTATCATGGACTGTTTATGAGCAATGAAAAAAGAAAAAGTTGGTCCTTCGTGCATTATTGCACTTAGTATATACACACGACAGAATAACATACTTTATAAAAAGCAAAAGAAAAGAGGTTATTATTATTATTATTATTATTTTTTAAAGTTGTAATGGCAAAGTTTCCCCTAGTCTTTGAAGAGTGAAAGGTAATAATTCCGCATTTTGCCATGGAAGAATTCTGATAACTAAACATAAAGAGAGTACCTTACTCATCATTGGACGTTGAGGTGCGAGGTGACGGAGGCAAGCAGCTGCGCAAGCTATCATGCGTTCCATCTGTTCGTCGTTATAGGTTTTCAAACGTGGATCGATGAGGGAACCCCACTTGCCATCTTCACGACCTGGAGTAAGCAAAGGTCTCGCCTGCAAGTCACACAACCATGTATGATTACAAGCTGCGCAATTATCCTTCATATTTTTAATGTTTTACAAAGAGAGCACAAACATGCAGTAGTAAATTAAAACAGTGCAAGCTTCATAGAATTGAAAAGAAAAGGAAAAAACTAACTAACTAACTAACCCACCCAGTCATAAGGATATGTGCTTAAATAAAAGAATCAAGAAATTAAATGGCATACATTGGCTTCAAAATTACAATAAAAAAGAATATTAGCTGCCTTTACTATTACGGTGGCGTTCTCTCCCTACGAGGAGTACTGGAGGCAGACGCGGCGCATAACGGTGCTACACATGCTAAACCCTAAAAGAGTGAAGGCCTTTAGCCCGGTGAGGGAAGAGGAGGTGGCCCTGTTGATGGAGAGGATACGCCAGTCAATGTCCACAGCCGGTTCGGTAAATCTGAGCGAGTTGTTGATCTCCCTTACGAATGATATCGTATGTCGAGCGACGTTCGGGTGCAAATTCTCCGAGGAGGAACATGGAAACAGAACCCATAGCTTGTTCAGGGAGATTGGGTACCTGTTGGAGATTATTTATATGGGGGAACTCAACCCGTGGTTGGGTTGGATAGATTGGGTGAGCGGGTTGGATAAGAGGGTGGATAAGTGTTCCAAAGAATTGGATAATTTCCTTAATAAAGTGGTAAAGGACCATATTGCCCGCGCGGAGAAATATGGATCCGATGATCGAGCGGAGAATACTGATGACTTCGTCGACGTTCTGCTATCCATCAACGCGAAGGATAAAGAAGCTACCGTCACCTTAAGCATCGACGATATCAAAGCAATCCTCCTGGTAATTAATTAAGTCTCTAGTTTAATTGTTCTAGATCCATCAGCTTAATAATTTTATATAAAATGAAAGAACCTGATCAGTTTAATTATCTAATTTCGATAACGCATGCATCAAATGAATTGGCTTTCAGGGAGCTAATTAATATATAACTATTGCATGCATGCATGCATGTTTGGCAGGACGTGCACACCGCAGGAACTGATACATCATACTCTACGATGGAATGGGCGATGGTGGAGCTCATCAAACATCCGGAAGAAATGAGAAGAGTACAAGAGGAAGTAAGAAGAGTACTGAGTGGATGCGATACGACAAAGGCGATCACCGAGGAGCACTTAAACAAAATGACCTACTTGAAGGCCGTGATCAAGGATAGTCTCACGCTGCACACACCAGTCCCATTACTGCTTCCAATGCAATCTGAAAAATCCTTAGACACATGTATGTATCTAACCTCTAGGCAATGATATTTCTCGTTCGCTTAAGTAAAAGTCGGAAGAAATATTAAAAACGAAAGTAGAGATGAACGCCAAGATTTTAACGTGGAAAACCCAAACGGGAAAAAAACCACGGATCCAAACTCGGATCAAAACCAATCACTATGATAGTAACAGTTACAAGACTGACTCACAAAACAACCCGTCGATCCAAACAACTTTATTCCTCTCAGTCTTGATCGCTAGAACCCACGATTCACTGCTTCTTGTGATTGAAGTCCAATCTCAGTAGCCCTCGAGATTGATCTTTCGTCTAGATAGCCCTTAAGACGAAAGATTAAGATTTGTAGATGCGAAGGGTCTTGTTTGTTGAAGAACCGATGTAGCCTCCAAAAAGTCTCCTTGAATAATCTTCTTCAACTACCCTAGGTTAGGGCAACACTATCCTTATATATGATCTCCAAAATAGAGCCAAATCCAAGTCATAATCGTACTCACAAAAATCCAATAAATTGCAAACTTCATAGGTGCGTTCGAACGCGGCCCGAGTGCGTTCGAACGGCCTAACTTAATCTCAGGTGCGTTCGAACGGGCCCAAGTGCGTTCGAACGCGACAGCTTGAATTCTTCAGGTTGCGTTCGAACGCGTTTGTGAACGCGGCTCTCTGTCTGTGTGAACGCAGATTTCGCGTTCGAACTCGTTTGTGAACGCACCGCGTTTGAACTCGTTTGTGAACGCACCGCGTTCGAACGCGTTTGTGAACGCGGTGTGAACTCAACAGCTTTTCTCCAATAACCTTGCAATTCTTCAGACCAGAGATATTCTAGACTTCTGTAAAGCTCATATACATGTAAAAAATACACTTAGAATATTTTGTACACAATTGCCAACAAATAAAAACCTAACAATCTCCCCCTTGGCAATTTGTGACAAAACACCTAGGTTACAAGATATTACAAAGACTTCAAATTGAGCAATCAACAAGTCTAGAATATTTTGCACATCAAGCCCTGCAAATAAACATATACCAATCCAAGATCAAGTGAAAATAACTTGAAATGAATAAACAATCTAAACACAAGTTATCAATGTAGCATAAATTCAAAAGTACTTAAGCAGATAAAGTTCACAGTTACTTCAGGCAAAGTTCAAAAGTACTTAAGACTCTCATAAACTCCCCCTATGCTCATACTCCCCCTACACACCTAGACACCTAAACACTAACCTAGACACTAAGACACTCTCCCCCTTTTTGACATAAATGCCAAAGACTAGGAACTCGGAGGAAACTGACGATGAAGAATCGTCAACACAGAGTCGAGGTAGGTGAAGAAGGCGGCCTTGGTTTCTTGGTAATTGTAGCTTTTTTAGGCATTCTAGAGAAGGAAAAAAGTCGCAAGATTCCACATATGCCCAATGAATACAAAAAAAATCCAAAAATTCTAGAAACCATGAAGACCCTAAGTGAAATCCATCTTCCACTTAAAAATGCAAGTTATCACGTTCAATCGCACAAAAAACATCAAGATATTAACTTTAACGTGATCAAAACTTGAAACTACACGAAATCAATCAAGATCAATAGACTTTGGAGATGCACTTCTAGAAATTCAAAATACATTCAAGACATAGAATATGACAATCAAATGAAATAAGTCATACACAGATCAATCAAGTCATCAAAAGCATATTATAATCAATTCTAATGCATCACTCAAAATTAAATTAATCTTGATTGATCATAACGATACGCATATGCAAGATGAGCATAGATAACATGAACCAATCTTCTTAAACAAACTTTCATATATAAACAATGATGCAACACAGTAGTCAAACCGACTTAGTATTGAAATTTTACACTTTTCGACTTATTCTCCATAACATAACAGGAATTTTTCCTGTATTTTTTTTAAAAAAAATAGGTGCAATGATGACTTTCACACATGAGTAGGTAGCCCTTTTCTTGTAGTACGAATCAAATAAAGTGCAAGAAGAAATTCACATCTATCATTTTTTTTTGAATTTGCATATAATGTACTGAGTCAAACTGGACTCGAAACAAGACGGTTTTCACACTAACTCATTGTAGCCCTTTTCATTGATCTTTTATAAAAATATATTTGAGAACTAAGTATGAGGTCAAACTGTGCAAATCAAAGTTAATAGTGAGCTATTTAAAAAAATATTCATGATATCATGCTCACACAAGAATACACATACGTTATGAGTGCATTAAAATTTTATTATTATAGAAGTCGAGGGAGTGACAAAATCAAAATTGAAACAATATACTACAAGATGACAAAATTGACTATAATAACTCATAATCAAGAGAAAAATCATATTTTTATGTCAAGAGTATATTATTGAATCTAGGAGTGCATCAATTTTTTTTTATAACAAAAACTCTCGACAAATCTAAAACTGAAACCAAAGAAAATTTCAGAGTAAAATAAAATCTAAAAAAATGAAACAAAATAATAAGAAACTCGCAAACTAAAACACAAATCAATCCAAAGCACAAATCCCTTCAGATAGGGTTTCACAAATACCAATTGAAAAAATAAATCCCTAAAGAAATGCGAAGATACTGAAATCTCTGTAAATCAAAAGGTTTTGTAACAAATCACCCAACTGTTTCTCCGTCTCAACATGTTCTATTGCTATTGTTTTGTCTTGTTACATTTCAGATTATGTGAAGTTCTAACAATATAGCAATTATTAGATGTTCTAGATCCTAAACATATAACATTACCATCATGATCTAGAATAGTACAATCATTTTTAGAGAATTCTACCTCATAACCTTCATCACAAAATTGAATGATGCTTAATAAATTTGCTTTCAAGCCATTAACATAAAGAACATTTTCGAGACTAGGAATCCCCGGAGTACTTACCTTTCCTTTACCTATTACCTTGGATGAGTTACCATCTCCGAATGTCACAACTCCCCTTTCATGTTTTTCGAGATTAGAAAATAAAGAGTTGTCACACGACATATGTCTTGAACAGCCACTATCTAAATACCACAATTCAGAATTTAAGGCTTTCAAGGCAGTATGCACAATATAACATTTCAAATCAGATTTCTTGATCCATATGGCCTTTGTTTTCATCCCATAAATAAAAGCACTTCTAGGTTTTTGCAAAAATTTGCAATGTGGTCGAATATGCCCTAGAATGCCGCAATGATAGCATGTCGGAACAAACCTTTTTCTACTCACCTTATGTCGAGGAGAGTGGTTAGAGTTTACCTTTGGTACCGTCGAAGATTCACCAGTTTGTATATTCAAGTTCTGTTTAGAAGGGTTCATCCACGATTGCTTTGTAAATGCGGTTGATGGCTTCAGGTATTCTTCCTTTTGTATACCTGCAGAAACAAATACAGTTTTATTATTATTTGAATTACCAATGTATCCAACACGATACCTGTCTTTTCCAGAGATCTGAGCTTTTAGAATTTCGTCAAGTTTGTTCTTCCCTTTCAGAAATGTAACTTCCTTATGCAATCGCTCTAGTTCAATTTCATCAGCCTTCATTTTATTTTTTGCATTGTCAAGTTGTTCAGAAAGGTCTTTGACATGTTCAAGCTCCAATTTATACATCTCTTCAAATTGAATTCTTTCTGGTTCGATTACCTTGAGTCGTTGAAGTAGTCTAAGATTGCTTTTCTTGAGTTTAAACGACTCTAGGTATAAGTGATTATATGTCTTTTGGATTTCAGATTCATCTTCCTCAGCAGGTAACATATCCTGATCATCTGTACTATTAGTATCAACAATAGAGTCAGTATAAAGTAGAGAAGAGGTAAAAGCTACAAAGTTTTCTTCGTCCTTTTCAGAATCATCAATAGATTCATCTGAGTCATCCCAAGTAACTTTCATAGCTTTGCCCTTCCTCTTAGGACGATTAGGACATTCTTGTGCGATGTATCCAAAACCAGAACATTCAAAACATTGAACTTTATTCTCAAAATTCTTATTTTTCTATTTGACATTGTTGTTGGTACCACCTGTATTTGAACTCACAGTATTCTTCCATTTTACAAAGGCTTTGCTTTTCTCAAGTTTTTCAGCATTTAACTTGTTTGGCTTTCGAAAGAATTTATTGAACTTTTTGACAAACATGGTCAACATCTCAACATCTAAATCACCTTCATCATCCGACTCCTCTAAATTTTGTTCAACTGTAGATAGGGCCATCCCTTCGGACTTCCTCGGTTTTGAAAGACTGGACTCAAATGTTTGTAGATTTCCTACCAATTGTTCAACTTTCATTGAATCGGTATCCTTACTTTCCTCAATAGCTGTAACTTTTGCCTGAAACCTTTCTGGAAGGGACCTAAGGATCTTACGGATAATTCTGTTTTCAGGAAGTTTCTCTCCTAGGTTGAAACTAGAGTTGACCATATCACTCAGCTTTGCATAGAACTCATCAAATGTCTCATTCTCCTCCATGGTTATTTTTATATTAAAAAAAGATGACGCACAGACCAAACAAGTTGGCGAAGAAATAAGTTGCCAGTTTCAAGCGGAATTTACTTAATTCTTAATCCTGTCTGTATCTCAACTTGGTTTGATTGGAGAAATTTAATGACCCGCACCACGTTAATTTCCATGTGTACTTCTAGGTCGACTGAAAGAAGCCATTCATTTTGTGCAAGATTTGTCAAACTGAAAGCTTTGCAGGATGTTAACGTATCATTTGTCTATTGCTTTGCCGTGACAAATTAGCAGTAGTATATGAAAAGTAATGGGTTTTATTAAGTTGAAGATTATTTAGCGAAGCGAATTAAAGGTGCAGTTCCAGCACGAATGTTTGATATTTTAATGGCGTGAGTCTAGTGTTTGGACACTATCTCCTTAAGACAAAATTAAAATTGACCCATACGTGCGAACCGAGCCGAGCCAGGCAGCACGCGTGTGAGTTAAGTTATATAGTAATCTTTACTTACAAAATAGATATCCCTTTTGGGTCCCAAATCCCATATGAAGTTTGTTACTTATATACCATACTAACATTTCTTAAATACGTAATATGATACTAAACTCACTTTTCTTTATTTTTTTTCACTACCATGATACTCACTTTAGAGCTAATTTTCATTCACTTCTCTTCATGGATTTGATTAAGTGAATATATGATAATAAAGTACTCTTTAAGCTAAATAAATTTCAACATTAAACCATCATTTATAATGTGTGGGTCCCACTTAAAATTTAGTTAAAATTTAATAAAAAACTTATGCTAAATACATGAAATTATCGACAATAGTTTGATGCTCTATCCAATTACTCCAAAAACACATTTTCTCCTATATTAAAAGAGGTACATTTTAAGTTAATAACTCTTTTTTTATCTCTTATAAAAGAGGTTAATCAGATAGAGAATGAAGTAGAAGCCAGCGACTTCGTTCGTGGCTCGTCCACTCAGAAAATTAAGTCGACTCTTCCTACTTATTTAGACTCCATTTACTTGGAAGATTTCCTACCATTAGGAGTAATTATAAGCTACTAACTGAGATAATGGAGTTTACGTTCTCTTGTACATTGGAACTGTAGTCCAGCCACGACGAAGAAATTAAGTAAAACTTGTAGTTTTCTGAATGCTCCACGATATAGAAGAGAGAGAGTGAGATCCTTCTTCTTCTCTTCTTCCTCTTCTTCTTCTTCTTCTTCTTCTTCTTCTTCTTCTTCTTCTTCTTCGTTTCCAGAAAGATCAACGTCAAATTGGAAGGCCTGCAGTGGACGCTTGACAACTGTAGCATATTGCAATGGAGACGGATTTATCTTTGACAATTTCCGTGCGAAGTTTGACATTAAGGCAAAGAAATTGTAACACATCGATCAATCCACATCCATGGTGTACATATAATATTTCACTTTACTTTTTATACTGTAACAATGCTAAAACATAACTAGCAAACGTTGGAAATGTGGTTACAAGAAAAGAAAAAAATAATCAAGGAGTATCATACAGTGTGGATGGTTATGTGCCGCTAATCAATTAGGAAGTTTCGTAATGACTAAAAGTAAACAAAAAGGAAAATTCTCTGAGACCGATCGGTTAGTAAAGGGTACCCCATGATGTGATGATACCACGTCTTCTTGCAGAAACGGGGTGCCGGTAGATCAAGAGCACCTCTTCTTCCACAGAGGCTCCGTTAGTTCGTTAGTCTTCCCTATTCACTGACGCTCATCACTGCTCCTTCGTAGTTATAGATATGTAGGACCTCTTAGTGGCAAAAACCATAAGTAGTTTTCCCCAACGTATACTTGGCTAAGATTAAGCAAGCTATCACAATAATGCCTCCATTTGCTCACTTACTCCAATGGCTCACCTCTTCCCCCTTCCTCCTCACTCTCCCTCTCCTCCTCATCTGCTATTTCTTGTACTACCAAAACAACAAAGCCGTAGTTTCAAGAAACGGTAACGAATTACCTCTTCCTCCTTCTCCGCCAGGCCTACCGCTCATCGGGAACCTCCACCAGCTCGGGACGTTCCCTCACGTCTCGCTGCAATCGCTATCCCACAAGTACGGACCTGTCATGCTCCTCCACATTGGCCGGTTACCTACTCTGATAATCTCATCGGCAAAGGCAGCCCAAGAGGTCATGAAAGCTCAAGACGCCAGCTTCGCCAGTAGGCCGCCATCGCGCATCACTGACCGGATCTTCTACAACTCCCGGGCGGTGGGGTTCGCTCCCTACGGAGAGTACTGGAGGCAGGCGCGACGGGTAACTGTGTTACACATGCTAAATCCTAAAAGGGTGCAGACCTTTAGCCCAGTGAGGGCAGAGGAGGTGGCGCTGTTGATGGAGAGGATACGCGGGTCGATGTCCACCGCCCGTTCGGTTAATCTGAGCGAGTTGTTGATCTCCCTTACGAATGATATCGTATGTCGTGCGGCGTTCGGGCTCAAATTCTCCGAGGAGGCACACGGAAACAGTACTCATAAGTTATTCAGGGAGCTTGGCTACCTGTTGGAGATTATTTATATGGGGGAACTCAACCCGTGGTTGGGTTGGATAGATTGGGTGAGAGGGTTGGATAAGAGGGTGGATAAGTTTTCCAAAGAATTCGATAGTTTCCTTAGTAAAGTGGTAGAGGGCCACATTGCCCGCGCGGAGAAATATGGATCCGATGATCGAGCGGAGAATACTGAGGACTTCCTCGACGTTCTTTTATCCATCAATGCGAAGGATAAAGAAACTACCGTCAACTTCAGCATCAGCGACATTAAAGCAATCATCATGGTAATTAATTAAGTATCCAGATTAATTGTTCTAGATCCATCAGCTTAATAATTTTGTATAAAATGAAAGAACCTGATCAGTTTAATTATCTAATTTCGATAACGCATGCATCAAATGAATTGGCTTTCAGGGAGCTAATTAATATATAACTATTGCATGCATGCATGCATGTTTGGCAGGAGATGCACACCGCAGGAACTGATACATCATACTCTACGATGGAATGGGCGATGGTGGAGCTCATCAAACATCCGGAAGAAATGAGAAGAGTACAAGAGGAAGTAAGAAGAGTACTGAGTGGATGCGATACGACAAAGGGGATCGCCGAGGAGTACTTAGACAAAATGACCTACTTGAAGGCCGTGATCAAGGAGAGTCTCAGGCTGCACACACCACTCCCATTACTGCTTCCAAAGCACTCAATTGAAGCCACCAAATTACTAGGCTATAATGTTCCTGCCAACACTAGAGTTTTGATCAACGCATGGGCCATTGCAAGGGACCCAAACTACTGGGAGAGGCCTGAAGAATTCTGGCCTCAGAGGTTCGTGGATAGTCCTATTGATTACAAGGGACAGGACTTCCAGTTAATACCATTTGGGTCCGGCCGCAGAGGCTGCCCCGGGATAAATTTCGCGGTGAAGGTGGTCGAGCTTACGCTTGCTAACTTGCTGTTTCATTTTAATTGGGAATTGCCCGATGGAAGGAAAGGAGAGACACTGGATACCAACAGTGTGTTTAGTGGACTAGCACCACACATCAAGCCTAAGCTCACTTTGGTGGCTAAACCTTTTAATAATTAGTTATCTAAGCTACCCTGGAGATTTGCTTGTACTGATTATATACGTACATGCTTGTAAGGAAATAAAAGTTTTAACTTCTTGCTCTTTTGCATGGAGGAAACCTTTTGGTTTTATCTAGATTTGCAAACTGAGAATATATTTGTTTTAAATTCTCTCTCCTCAAATACCTAATATCATGCAAAAAGAGTTAATTATAGTAACTCAAAAAATAATTTTGATGACTAATTATCATTTAGTGAAGTATTAGACTTCTTTATTATGGTTTGGTTAAACTTTAAAGGTTAATTTGGACGAAGAAACTTTGCTAAAAGTACTTGCGGCGAAGGAACGGTGATGTGGACGGCATTTGTCAAGTATCGTACGTGGCTGTAATCGTAAACAATGGAAGAGGTGCCGTAGAAACCTTTTTCTCTTTTTCTAAAGAAATTTTTCTATGGAGATGCCTTAAAGTTCAAACTCGTATGATAAGGAAAGAGAACGATCGATGCTAAAAGGTAAGTGAATCGTTGACATTTACTATTCTTTTAGTCAGACAAATATCATTAATTGTAAGTTTGGCCAATATTTACTGCTCACTGATGTCAAACTTATTATTTAAGTGATTTTTTTTATGTGCCACTAATTTAAAATAAAATAGCATAATATCTTGGCTTTACTGTATTTACAAATATTGAAAAAAAAATTATATATGCCACACGTAATTACAGGTATTTTCAATATACTGATAAAAACTTAAAGATAATAAAATTGAGTCGACAATTAAAAATAAATGCTACTAATTTTAGATAGAATGATATTGTATCATAGTTTTACCGACATTTATTATATATGAAATACCGAGGGCGATTAAAAGTAAATATGAGGCCTTATTTATAAATAACAGTAAGAGGTTTTATTCATAACGGAATCAAAATATAAGGTGTTTATTTTCATGATAAATATATCGAATTCTTTTTTAATTTGATTTGTTTCAACATTTTACAAATTAAGACAATATTTACCTAAATATTTGTAAAATATTGGGCTGACGAAAGTGTCCACTTCACTAACCAGCTAATAGAGTAGTAAAGTAATTTATCATTCATTATTTTTATAAAAAGTGGACCATCTATGAGAGAGGAATAAAAAAATAGTTAAATATATTTTATCCGCTTCTACTTGTATCTAAAATTATTTTATATTTGTATAATTTTTTATGCTAACTGGCGGTCTAGTCTAAAGTAAGACGGTTAGATTTTTCATCAAACTTAATGTAGCTCTGTCTAAATTGCGAAAATGCTTCTTTATACTTATTAGGCAAACTGATTAGTAAGAAAGGTAATTTGGATAATTTGATAATTTTACTTATTTGCTATATTTGATATAAAGAATCATTTTAGTACTTTGTATAATTTTTTTTAAAGAAAAGTTGATTATATTATTAATTCAATCAAACAATTACAATTTGATACAAGAGGTGAAAAGAGAAATAGGATAAAAATCCTAAGAACAAGCCTCTCATTTGGCTACATTACAAACCTTATAATAATAAAAATAAAATATCAAGCACTCAGTCATAATTAAAAAAGAGGAGATAGAGCAATGCTCTTGAAATAAGGTAACCACAGCCACACTACAGATTTAATAATATGAGTCTTAAAAATGAAACTCTCAACGTAGGAGAGCCTCTAGAGTGCAAGTGCAATGATTTATCGGAATCGACTTGAGAACTTCATTTAAGTAATATATAAAAGTAAGAAAAAAAAACAAAAACAAAAAAAGATAGCAAGAAGGATGAAGAAAAATCTAATCGTCTCACTTTATTTAGGAATTAGTTTAATATAAAAAGTTATATAAGAGTAAAATTATTTTAAACATAAATATTCGTAGGTAAAAATATAATTAACCCAATTAAAAATGCTTCGTTTGTCTTCCAAATCGAAAGAGTGGTCAGTACTTTGGTTCATATTAACTGGCACCTTTGATTAAATTTTAAAAAAATTATACAATTTTAACGGATAGATTAGAAAAGAGAAATTAATATTATCTATTTGTATCATATCAATAGATGCAATGATCCTTTTTGTTAGAATTAAATCATTTATATTATTTTAAATATAATAAACATGCGTGAAAATTGAATTGGTTAGTAGGATTTTATTTCAAACCAACTAACCACTATCTTAAGACAAATTCAATTAAGTCATATAAGTCTTTAAGATAAATCCTAATTTGAATTCTATGAATCTATATATGAGTGGTTGAGCTCATTTGTTTAATCATCCAAACATTATAATTTATTTTTAGCTCTAAGTTTATTTTAGGAGTAAGAGTAAGATAACTTAAAAGTTAAAATAAATTAATCTCTCTTTATAACCACCATCGCTGCCCTTTCATCTTTCTCACCTTCTCCATCTACTATTATTCACTCTAATTAAAGCCTACAACCCTTGTTATGGATCGACTCTAGTCCGTTCATAACATGATATATAAAGAGTTCAAGCAAAATTATTATTTTTAACAAAAACGCTTTATATTTTATTTTTCTATCGATTCACACCCTGTTATTATCATTCAACCCCTGCACTCTAGTTAAACTGCCAAAAAGATACATTGTCATAAGTTTTCTTAATGTACAGTGAGTTAAAATAATAATAGATAAAAAGACAACCTTAATATCCTTTGATAAATTGTTGTAGGTAAGGTAAAATAAATGCAAAATTAGATTTTAAAGTCAAAAGAATTTTTTTAAAAAAAATAATAGAACGTTCTTTTTATGTAATATTAACTCAGAATAGTTTTGAGTCAATAAAAATAAAATGCAGGAATTAATTGATAAATATAAAGAATAATTTTATTTAGATCTCCTGAAAAAGAAAAAGTTGGTCCTCTGTGCATTATTAATGCACTTAGTATATACACACGACAGAATAACATACTTTATAAAAGGCAAATGAAAAGAGGTTATTATTATTATTATTATTATTTTTCAAAGTTGTAATGGCAGAGTTTCCCCTAGTTTTTTCTTCACGAGAGTCTTCCAATTTCTTTCTCCTGTATTTTGTTGGCCTTCACTGCTTGATCGGTTGATCCTGATGGGTATGCACCATGCTTACTGTTTGCTAGGATACTCTTCACTTATACGTACCATTAGTCTCTTGAGTGTCCTCACCAGAGCGGTGGTTTACTTTCAGAATACGTATAAATTGAAGTACTGTTATCTTTTACGTGCTCGTTGTTATTGATGCAGAGGTCTTCATCGAGTATGTCGGGAGAGAGATTACCTTCCAAGAACCGGACTACCTGTAGATTTCAGCAGAATTTATTGAAAATAATAAGATCAACTGTAAAAGGGAGCTGGGCAGGCAAATGTAACCAAAAGCAATAAATGTACTAAATATAAAGAGCAAGTTGCTTACTGTTATTTGAGTGCACCTCTAAGTAGACTAAACTCCAAACTTAATTTTTAAAAAAAAATAAACCTAGTTAAATAAATAAAAAAATTTAATTACTGAAACAGATAAAGAATTCAAAGAACTCAAACCAAACGGGGACTTAAAAGATTAAGAACACTGAAGCACATACATGACATAAAGAGAGTACCTTACTCATCATTGGACGTTGAGGTGCGAGGTGACGGAGGCAAGCAGCTGCGCAAGCTATCATGCGTTCCATCTGTTCGTCGTTATAGGTTTTCAAACGTGGATCGATGAGGGAACCCCACTTGCCATCTTCACGACCTGGAGTAAGCAAAGGTCTCGCCTGCAAGTCACACAACCATGTATGATTACAAGCTGCGCAATTATCCTTCATATTTTTAATGTTTTACAAAGAGAGCACAAACATGCAGTAGTAAATTAAAACAGTGCAAGCTTCATAGAATTGAAAAGAAAAAGGAAAAAACTAACTGACTAACTAACCCACCCAGTCAATCAAAGTTTTAACTATTCCAGCTGTTTTCTCCATTGGTCGGCGTCCAGAGATTAGCTCAAGAAGCAGAATTCCGAAAGAGAAGACATCTGATTTAACTGTGAGCTTGCGGGATCTTTCGCACTCTGGCGCTAGATACCTATTGGATATATTTCATTTATCATACGATAGTCATATTGAGATAAGGACATCATCACCCATGCTTTTGATAAATGAATGTTACTACGTTACTCTTTAATCATGCTCCAAATCATGTCAGACTCGTCCACAATCAAAATAAATATGAATTATAGGACACTGGGTAACAAAATAAAAACCTTAATTAAACCTCCACTCAAGGAAGATTCAGAGATATGCAATGGATCCACTCAACAGCAGTGGTGGATCCATGCAAGATGACGAAAAGAGAGATTGATCGAGCTCACCCCAGCTGACTCATCACATCGGTGTAAACAGAAGTGAACTTCTCATCAAAACAGATCGTTGCAAGTCCAAAATCTGCAATCTGCAAATAAGTCCGATTAATGAAATCAATCAGTAACTTTTTTTTAATTATATTGAAGCAACAATCTAATGCTAAGGGTGAATCTCATGGGCGGTTGGATATATACAAGAACCGAAGCTGTACATGTCCACCTGATTCTGAAACATTATAGATGATGCATTATGCTTACAAATGACTGTGTATAATAAAAAGGTAATAATTTAAAGTAGAAAAGAAAGAAAAAGATTACAGAAGCATGACCTACCTTTGCCTCAAAATTGCAATCAAGAAGAATATTAGCTGCCTTTATATCACGATGGATAATCGTAGGACGGCCTGCCAATGACGTATACTGTAATTGAGAATGGTTTCCCAATGCTAAATTAGGTAAGCAAGAAAATGAGTTAATGTAGTTAAAGACAAACTTACATTCCTCATGAAGATAAGCCAACCCCTTTGCAATGCATAAAGCAATATTTGACCTCACGGACCACTCCATAGGTGGTCGATCTTGTCCTAAACACACAGGGAAAAAAGTTCCTCATTAAACTGTCGAAAATAAATAAATAAAAAACCTATTTAACAGTGAATACATTTCCCTTAACAATTCAAGTAGGTTGTGAGACACCTCGGTAACAGTGAATACATTTCCCTTAACATTTCTAAGACAAGGTTGCAAGAGAGAAAACAAAAGAAGGAGAGCCACTAGAGTTGAAGAAATTCTTCATATTTGGAGATTCTTGAAGTCTTGCTCCACCCGTAAATATAAACACATTGTCGAATCACATAAATTTTTTTTTCTATTATCTCTATTATTTGTGATTACTTGCAATACGGTGTCTAATACATGTTTAGATATATTTGATTACTATTCCTCTATTATTAGCATCATATTATGATTTTTTCCCCAAATTGCTTGCATTTGTCCATTACTACGGTTGTGTTTTAATCCTTCCAGGTTTCACTTCATAATGATATATATAAGCCGAAACACCCGATGGGCTTAGGTATTCTTCAATTTTTTTATAATACCATCAGTCAGACTAAATAAGTTTCATGCCTAGAAATAAAACAAGAAATCAACTGTATGAAAACTCAGAAAAGTTCCCTGATATATCAGAGCTAGGAATAACTCAAAATAAAGTTATAGTTGAGGAAAAGGTTATAAGTACCATGCAGATGGAACTCCAATGTTTTGTTGGGAACGAATTCATAGACCAATAACTTCCGGGATTCAGAATCACAATAACCAACCAGCGAAACTAGATTTTTGTGATTTATGTTACTGAGGCTGTCAATCTCCGCCAGGAAACATTGACCTTGCCTTTTTCCATCTTTTAATTTCTTGATTGCAACTCCTCTGCCATTGACATTTCCTCTGTACACACATCCAAAGGCACCCTTCCCGAGGAAATTAGCATCAGAGAATCCATCGGTTGCCTTCTTTAATTCCTGGTACGTGAAGATTTTCAGACGTCCTCTTGGAAGACAATCTGCTGGTGAAAATGTTGACAAGTCCTCATCTCCCATAATCAGCATAAAAAATCATGAAAAGTAGCTAATTCAACTGTTATTTCTGATCAAACACAATTAAGAGAGAGCGATAGTTAAAACATTCAGGAAGCATTGTGCTGTCAATTATGACACTGGCCAGTCGCCACCATATAGTCACTGGCAATACCCAAGTTTGATGGAAAAAGTAACAAAAATCTACAAAACTATGCAGGAAGCAAGTTTAGATCTTTTACCATTAAAATGAATACATAATATCTTAGTTTAAAAAAGGATTTCATAGTACAATAAGCATCAAATGCGAGGAGCCAAGGATGCCATGAATTTTAAGCACATAAACAAAGCAAGTAGATATAATTGATTTTAAATAATAGAAATTTTTGAATAACAGAGTTTATCAAAACTCAGATTTAGAATCTGAATTAACAGGATAATTCTCAAATACGTAAAAATATTTATGATATTCTCAAAATTTCTCGACGACAAGTGAGTGAGTATTACAGTTCGAATCATACCATCATTCGTTGGCCGTGGATTAGGTGGTTGTGGTTGTTCCTGTGGCTGTGGTCGTGGTGGTGAGGAAATCCAACGAGATACGTTGGAATACATATCGGAGATCAAACGGGATATGTTGGAAGAGATACCGGAAATCCAACGGGATATGTTGGAAGAGATATCGAAAATCCAACGGGATATGTTGGAATACATATCGGGGATCCAACGGGATATGTTGGAATACATATCAGAAATCCAATATCGTAAGTGGTGATAGTAGAAATAACTTACGAGTCCCACGAAAGCAATCGACCCCACTATTATCAGCAGCACAACAATAATATTAGACACGATGACGACTGCCTTTGACGGCGGCGAGGAAGCCCGCGAGATGGTAGTTAGCGACGAACCCAAGACTGGCGCCAGGGTGGGAGTGGACGTTGAACCCAGCAACGAACGGGAAGACTTGGTAGGTACGCCATTTCTCCCCTCGGAGGTTAATGGCGATCGTGGGAATGCCATGGCACGGGCGCGAGGAAGGGAGGGTGACATCGCCGGGGACTAAATTTTGGAAGAAAAAAATGTCGCTGTTTCCTTTCTCTTCTTACCACCCCGCTGGCTTCACCTCCTCTCCTCCTTTTAACCTCTCTCCCGGCCCACTTATTTGAACCCATCTTGGCGGTTCTAGGTGCTGATTAAGCTGGAGATTAGGTGGAACCACTTCGAAGGGAGCCTAATATCATATTGTTTAGGGGCTATCTGGTTTAGAAATTATAACAGTTTTGAATGAATCAGATGCAAGCCATTCTTTAATATTGGTTTTCTTTTTCCCACGTACGTCAATGCCTATATTTTGTTCTTATTACAAGATTAGTATCTCGCTTTCACATATTTGCAAATGTGAATCCTCTTCTTTTCGAGTTATACTGGAAACCAAAACTTCACCTCATTACTATTACGCTAAAATTAGATATCTTTTTTCCTTCTCCCACTTTTATCAGGCAAAACTTCTGAAAGGAGGTGGTGATTCCCATATATGCCAAAAAAGAGGATAAAACGTGGGCGGTGAGATGCAAAATGCATCTTTGTTGCTAATGCTAAACATATCCAACATGGATTAATAATTAAATGATAGGACTTTGAAATGTGCCTTTCCATAAACTTGAACAGCAAATCGAACAAGTTTTAATATATAGGCTTTTCTATCAAGCTGATTTGCCAGCCAACTACCAGTCTATCTCTAAATTGTTCTAATCAATCAGATATATAAAATACCATGTCTTAGAAATAATACAACATCAAAAGATTGAGCCTATGATCTACGCGGCAGTGATTCAATGTTGCTTTATTTTATAAATGTGATATGTGACATTGAGATCAACACGACCAGAACGAAGGTCATCACTTTGTCCACTTAAAACTAGAGATGCTGGATCTTTGTATTTGATGTATGACAATATGCACTAATAACTTTCAAATTACATGTCCGAGATTTTCAGGGAAAATTCCAACATGTCAAGATATGCACCATAGACAATATTCTTGGATTCGACATGCCTATGAGTATGATCTATTGTATCCAGAGATTGACCATCTAACTCAGAAAGATTCTAAATGATGCAGCATTATGCTAGATAACAATTATACACCAACATAAGGATATGTGCTTAAATAAAAAGAATCAAGAAATTAAATGACAAACCTTGGCTTCAAAATTACAATAAAAAAGAATATTAGCTGCCTATACTATTTCGATGAATAATCTTAGGATGGCCTGCCAAAGGAATCAACGCTAATAAGAATGATCTGCCAATTTCTCAGTTTGGTAAGTCAAAGCGATAAATTTACAATATATAAGAGGTAGTTGAAGACAAACGTACAATCTTCATGAAGATTAAGTTAACCCCTTTAAAAGCAAATTATTAAACCTCACAGGCCACTCCACAGTTGGTCGATCTTTCCCTGAAACAGTGACGAATATAATCCCTTGACAGTTCTAATAAGTTGTGTGACGTACCATCTGGAATTTATTCAAACTTGGTGATCATCTAATTTTGCATAGATAATAGTGAATCTACATCACTATATATACGGGGATAGGTATAGGAAACCTGCAGCTGTTCTTTCAAACAATCTAATAATTAAACTCGCAAAATTTTTAAGAGAGGACACTTGCCACTTCCTTCTTTAGAATCTCTCTCTCAAAAGTTTGAAGGCAATGGAGGCTCTCCTCTCTCAGTTGGTCGACTGTTTTACTCGGCCCACTTTTCTCTCTTAAAAGATCATCCAAAAGACAGTATACTAACAGTATTCTTTTTGAATGAACCAACAATGGTTACCTATTTAGAAGCCCTATTTGAAGCAGGAATTCTACTCCAATGGACAAATTACAATATGAAGATATATAAGCCCTATACGAAGAAATTAAGAAAAGAGTAGGGGAGAACTGTGGGGGGAATTTAGTAAATGAAATTGATCATCCAAATGAAGAGGTCCACAAGAAACTGTGCACCAATTTTTGAGGTATACATGAAAACTCAGAATGCATGTTTTTGATCTGGAGAAAGAAACAAGAGATGATGGCCTTTGAAAACATCAGGCCTGGCCCTTACGATCTTCTACTTGATGGAATGAAGAAAACCATTGCTTCCAAGAAGCATCACCTTGTTGCTCAATCCATGACAAGAAGGAGCTGTCCAACAGGCAAAATAAATTTACATACAGAAGTTGATATCTCACGGGAACAAAGCGGAAGTTGGCAATTTGCACGACCGGCCAGACTGTTCCCCCTACAATGAGAGCTGGAAGAAAGTCCCTCTTAACATCTTCCTTTATCTGATCTATACTTCTCCCAGAGGCAAAACCCATATAGGAAAAGAAGATCACTAGATCCAAGGGCCCAAAAAGGAGTCCATCCGCACCAACTTTTGCAGCAACAAACTTTGCCGATTTAGGTTGCAGTTGAAGTCGGTATCTAATGACACGATCCAAGTATTCATACCTGTAAATGGGAAATAAGAGACTAGTAATATTGTCTGCAAAAGAACCTTTAAAGTTTTACTTGCTCACATCAAACAAGCCAAGTTTTTATTTGATTCATTTCGCACCAATATTGCAAAGGATAGCGGAAGATGCTCAAAACTTCAAATTTGTAAAATAGGTTTGACTACATATCATGATAGAAAATGGAAGTATAAAGAAATATATGAATTGCATGTCATTCCTAATTTTCCTTTACGAAATATAATGCGGAGATCGAAGCAGAAAGATACCAATATACGCAAGTTCACTTAAGCCTATATCTAGATAATTCACAGTTTCATACTCTTACCCAAGTTTTCTGCAGTGATACATGTAGAGCATAAGATTGGAAAGAGAAAGTTAAAAACATTTTAACAGAGTACATCCTTAAGAAAGAGAACCACCAATAACCTTCTCCAGAGCAAAAGCATGTCCAGTTTTTCCCTGTTAATACTAATGATGTGAAAATCATTATCTCTTGGCATACATGCAACTTCAAGAGCTAAGCCAAATAAGCTACAAGAAAAGGGCTACCATAATGTCTATTTCCACAAAACTCAGACTATATTGCGTGATAAATCCAAATTTACTTTTCCATTTCCCCATGCACCCTTCAGGCTAATTTGCTCAAATATTTCAAGCACCTTTAGTAAAATACTTTTGTTTGTAATGCCAAATCTGATCCAGCAGTCATAACTGATAACTTGTGCAAGTTAAGAAAGAAGCTTTACCAATAATGTCCAACTGGTCCAACAAAAGCAAATCCGAACATACTTGTGATGCCCACCCGTTTCCAATTAATCTTGAACTCTTTATCTTCATCCTGACAAAAACATCACATTTATCATCACATAAATCAGCCTGCAAAAAGTTTTCAGATGACTAATGGAAGCAATGTCATTGTCTATACATGACTATGTAATATAGTAATACAGGTATATGGGGATGGTATGGTGTCTTTTCATGCTTGATAGGCTGGTATTACATTAGAGAAGATAGAGAAAAGTAACAGAGAATAATTGATACAAATTTCGTGAATTGTATCCAGAAAAACCTAATAATTGGACAAGACATTTAAATTGCCAGGAAGAACAAGGAAAACAGAAGACAATGGAACTAAATCTATAAAATTTTATGTCAACCTACTAGTATTGACAAACTAAAAGACCATCAAAAGCATCGATTCCAAGTCTGGCCACTATTACGAGGTCCAGTCCAGCATGAAGCAATCCAATCACAGAGCCCACAGGTCATCACAGGAAGAGAAATTATTTATGAAACCCTAATTGTCGGACATCCATTGCTATCCTCGAAGACCTACTTGATGGATCATAACAACAACAACAGCAACAACAACAACAACAACAACAACAACAACAACAAAGGCATCGTGGGTCGATTAAAAGAAGGGATTTTGCGGGTGATTACCTTGTCGCGAGACTGTTTCCTGATGGTGGAATGGGTCACGGCCTGAGCTCCAATGTCTCCCAATCCCCACAAAAATCCCGAGCTGATCACTTGGGTCTTCACGGGATGATGGGTTAGGCAACTCTGATACCATTTCCAGAGCTTCAACATCACAACCACTAGGTAGAGAGAGAGAGAGAGAGAGAGAGAGAGAGAGAGAGAGAGGGAGAGAGAGAGAGGGTTATTGGTTTTGTTGGGGTTGCGGCTGCGGCCGAATATAGGGAGGGATGGATCTATTTCTCGGATTTGTCTACTGACTACTGCCTACTGGGAGTGGGTGATTCCAAAAAAACCAAAACCAACACATTGCATATTCAATTTTGTGGGTCTGGCCCATTTTATGTTGTCAACCAGAAGGTCCATGTGTGGCAAGGGAAAAGAAGATGACCCGGCATGCCTCTTTTATTTTTTTATTTTTTTTAATATTATTTATGAGCTTAAATACTAGATATGAATTAGACAAAGATCAACTCTCTTTAGATACAGAGACACTTAGACCCCATTGAACTTTTAGCTGTCTAATTAAGGCTTCAAACGATATACGTCGCTGAACAATTACTCCGAATCAAACGCCGTCAAAATTTACTATAAACCCTCTTAATTTTTTTTTCGGATGCCAAGCTTTTTCTTTACCTTTTGTTTTAAAAATCTAATTTTTTAGTAAATTATATTATTATTTTTGCCTCAAAGAAAAAGCACTATTTACAATCTCTCTCATATATATATATATAATACATAAAATAACCATAAATTACATACTGTGATTTAGCCTTATTTTTTTTAATACAATATTATATCACTTTTATCTGGCAAAGCCGGTAATCATAATAAATGTTTACTAATTAATACATATAAAACTACGATTTATATAAATTAATATGGCTTACATTATTGCAAACTAGAAACTAAGCAAATACTTACAAAATTTATAAAAATATAAGTATTCAATAACTATAAATTATGAAATAAAAAAAAATAAAAGTATTCAATACTGTGAGTTACATAATAAAATGACAAAACTTGTAAAAATATAAATGGTTAATATCTACAAATTACATAGTAAAACCATGAAACATACAAATACAATGTTTACTACCTATATGAAATTGTGAAACAAAAAATATAAGTGTGTTTAATAACTATAAATTATATAACAAAACTTTAAATATGATTAACAATCACGTGTCTAATCCAGTGTAAGATACATTTAATGTAGCTAATAAATCTCTCTTTCCCTTTTTTTTTTAATGAGAAAATATATAAAAAATAGCTATCAGCAAGGGAAAACCAAAACAAAGCTACCTGTATTTTATTTTGAAATCACCAATTGGGAGTTAGATGGGAGAACTCCACTTATATTTATCTCATTTCTTTTCTAAATAAGATTAGTACACCAAATTGAGAAAATACCCATGGGAAATAGAAGTCAAGGTCTCATATAAAATTACTAATGTGGGGTACATTCATAATGTATGGATATATTTACTAGAAGTCTAGACCCTGATTAAATAAATCAATTCGGACGGCCCATTAGACTACATTAAACTTCTCCTTTGAACGGCCCAAGGAGCTCGGAACCCAGGAGTTCTCACGACGCTACGGCCGGCTTTTGCTTTTCCCAATATAGGCTTCTTCCTTCTTCTATTTTCCCACTTCCTTAAGTATTAAATAATTGATAACTCGCACAAATAAATTAACCACTTTAAAACGTGTAGAAATGATCTTTTAGGCCTCATATATATTTAATTTCAGACACGATCGGAATGATTAGATGCGATAGTTTAATTTTTTTTTGGAACGTTTTGACGGTGCTCATGATGACGTGTCTGAAATCAAGGAGAACATACCGGTCTGCACCGAATCTCTTCCCCTACCTGAATCCGACGAGTAATATACAAGAGAGATAAGATCAGATAGATAATTTTGAGGAACAGTTCATCAATGCAATGACTTAGAGTAGGTTTTAGTAATATTTGGTTCAAAATAATTATTTGATAACACATATAGTTTAAAATTTAGATTAAGCAACTAAAAGCTCGGTAGAACCTAAGTGTCTATATATTTGTGGATAATTAACTCTTTGCCCAGCTCATATCATTTCCAGCCTTCTAACTTATAAATAATAAAAAAATAAGGAGCGAAACGTAAAATATGGATAGATGAGCAAGGATGCCTACACGTTTGCCCTCCTCCGTTACACGTGTGCTGAAGACCTGACGGTTAAAACCCCATTCCCAAAATACCCCGACCGTCTCGTGAAAATTACCCCCACGCACCCACGTGTAACACACCCACGTCCCAAAAACGTTGCATCATTAGCCCGTACGCCTCTCACCCCCGGTGACCCCAAGCAACTGCAATCCCTCGACGAAAGAAGCACCGAAAACTCGAAATCCATATCGCACAAATAAGATTCGCGAAGAGAGAGTGACCACACCTCTGCTACCTGAACTATTTGAAACTTCTTTTAAACGTAAAGTACATTGTAGACACGGCTCTGAGCTGGTGACGAATCCAATATTAGTCTTAAGGATCCGAGGCTTAGTAGCGGAGGGGCAGTGTTGTGAATATAAGAAACGCCAGGGGCGTTGTAGTTTTCGAGGTGGATATAAGCACTCAGCAAACACCACCTTTGGAGTGTCTCATAACTGCTGCCTTCCTCTGAGCTTTTTAACGGATTCGCATCCTCCATAGAATCCGGCAACGATCTCGGACGCTACGAAGGGGGGCTGCGCCGGTTTCCGCCGCGACGAACGCCGACACGAGACCAAGTTTGGTTTATTCGTCAGAGGAGAAATGGAGGGGAAATGGAAGGGGAGGTGGGTAGTGTCGGCGGCGGTGGTCGGGATGAGCTGTCTTCTAGCGGCGGCGGTAGTGTCGGCGGATAGAAGACTAAAGCCGGCGGAGTTAGGAGAAGTCGACGCCGACTCTGCTGAGGTCGGGGTTTCGGATTACTTGCTAAAGGTGGTAAATTTCTTGTGGCAGTCTGATGAGTCTTCTTACCACCACGTTTGGCCGGTGAGGATTAAAATTTTTGCTCTTTGGGTTAGTGGGTTTGTCTTTAATCTTAGTTAAATTAATTTACTGGTTACCTTTTTTCTCTCTTTAAAATTAGTCGATGAAATTTGGGTGGAAAATTATTGTGGGTTCGATCGTTGCGTTCTTCGGAGCGGCGTTTGGTAGTGTCGGAGGAGTTGGTGGTGGTGGTATCTTTGTTCCGATGCTCACACTTATTATCGGGTTTGATCCGAAATCGTCTACTGCTATATCCAAATGTAAGTGGTTTTTTCTACTTAGAGAAAATTTGTTTGTCAAATAGATACTAAAGCTATGTAATGTTGCTATCTGTGATTTGCGTAACTTTCTTGGATTGAAGTGAGGTATAGAGTACTTTAAGTTTAGCTGATGTAATCAGTTGATATATATACATATATTATGACTCAAAAGATTTCGTTTTTATTATCTACGATGCTGCTAAAATTGTTGCATTTTCCATGCAGGTATGATCATGGGTGCAGCAGGATCGACAGTTTATTACAACCTTAAGCTCCGGCATCCAACTCTGGATATGCCAATCATCGATTACGACTTAGCTGTGCTTTTCCAGCCAATGCTTATGCTCGGCATCAGCATCGGAGTTGCTTTTAATGTGCTGTTCGCCGATTGGATGGTCACCGTTCTCCTAATCATCCTATTTTTAGGTGATTATTTGACACATGGTTGTGTGTGCGGACAGCATTCGTATCGCGAATTCTAATGCCTACTGCTGTTTTCAGGCACATCATCGAAGGCATTCATGAAGGGTGTCGATACATGGAAGAAAGAAACATTAGCTAAGAAGGTGACTCTTGTTGAATTCTTGTTCTTGTGATGATGTGTTTGTTATAATTTGGTAAGAACACTGATTCATTTGTCTTCGACCCGATTCCAGGAGGCTACAAGGCGTTCGGAGTCAACGGGTAAGATGATAATATTTTTCCCTATTGGTTCATGTGCATAGGAGAATATATGAAAACAATCTCACTTGTATCTATTTGATCCAGGAAACGAAGCGATAGAGTACAAAGCTCTCCCTAATGGTCCAGGCAATGCCGCTCAAAAGGGATCCAAGACTCCGGAAGGAGAGGTATGTAAGCATCACTTAGCTTGTCCCAAAATCCTGAAGCTGTTAACACTGTAATTGGTAACAAATGCAGGTAACGATCTTCGAAAATGTTTCTTGGAAGCAGCTAGGTCTTCTTATGCTTGTGTGGGTGGCATTCCTTGTGTTGCAGATTATGAAGGTGAGATCAATACCATGTACCATGTATCATATAATGATCATAGTATGAATCAAGCGACTAAGTAATTTATCTTTCCTCCTGCAGAATTATACATCAAATTGTTCGAAATGGTACTGGACATTGAACTTGCTTCAGGTGTTATGTCATGCTCTACGTTAGCGTAAATCAATAGTATACAAGAAACAAGATTCGTGTCTGTTGATCATAACCTTACTAAGATGATTTGCAGATTCCTGTTGCTGTGGGAGTAACTCTGTATGAAGCTGTCAGCCTATACACAGGGAAGAGAGTTATCGCATCCAAAGGAGATGAAGGGACGAATTGGAGAGTTCTCCAGCTATTTTTATACTGCTCACTTGGTGTCGTCGCCGGTGTAGTCGGAGGACTTCTTGGTCTAGGTGGAGGGTTTATTTTAGGACCTCTGTTCTTGGAGATAGGCGTTCCTCCACAGGTGGGTCCGTTGCCTTCTTATAGTATCTCTACATTCCACTATATCTGTTTCTACTAGTTCTTCTATGATGCTAGTATGAAGTGAGCATAGAATGCTGTTGGAGCTTCAACATCATGCGAGGCATTACTATATAGTGAATTAGCTGAATTTTTACTTCCTACTCAACTACTAAATCTTTCTTCAGTTGTTGCGCACTTCTACTTCTCAAAAATTGTTTTCAGATTTGATACATGAATCTGTTTCTTTTCAGATTGCAAGCTTACAACATCTCTTGTATTCATAGCTTAACCATTGACATTTGTTTGTAGGTCTCAAGTGCTACAGCTACCTTTGCCATGACATTTTCCGCATCAATGTCCGTCGTAGAATACTACCTTCTAAAGCGATTCCCGGTTCCTTATGGTAATGCACTCCCCCTTCTGTTCTCTGACTGTATTTAACAAACTATCAAAGTCTTGACATCCAAAGTTCAAGTTCACTTCTTTCATTCACCTTATCTGATCCTCATGAATGTTATTCCTCTTCTCCCGCTGCAGCTCTCTACTTCGTTTTGGTGGCTACTCTCGCAGCTTTTATCGGCCAACATGCCGTAAGGAAGCTGATTAACCTACTAGGGAGGGCTTCTCTCATCATCTTTATCCTTGCTTTCACGATATTTGTCAGTGCAATTTCACTGGGTGAGTATGTGAAAAATAGATCGGTTACGAATATTTATTTATGTTCGACAAAACACATAGAACATCGATGCTAACTTGATAAGATTTTTTATGCATGGCAGGTGGAGTTGGCATATCAAACATGATCCATAAGATAAACCACCATGAGTACATGGGATTTGAGAATCTCTGCAAGTACGAAGCATAGAAGCAAAAGATAGAAGCAACAATTACTCATTTCATTAGTTCATAGGTCTGAAAGTTGTTCACGTAGAACTTGTAGAAAGGCCTCAAGGATTGGCCTGTCACCTCTTATACCATATTGTCAACTGTTAGCATCAATAAAAGTGCTTTCAATTCAATTTCTCTCTTCTTTTCTTTTCTCATGTATTAGATTGCAGAGTTCCCTAGATATTGAACTTATTTGTGCCATTTATTCAAAACTAAGAGGTTTTTTAATGATGCTTACTGGGAAAAATTATATCAATGAGGTGATTAATTTACACAGAAATAAGATTGGCACTGCTTAGTGTTGTACCAAATAGCATCTTGATATATATAGGTACGACATTATGATTAGAAACTTTTCTTGAGATAAACGATGCTTCCCCTAGCTTGAAAGATATCCAAAACTTGGAAAGTCGAAAGAGTGCTTTCTAGTTTCTGCACCTTCTTATGCCTTCCTTTCTGTTCGTCAGGACACCTTCTCGCTACTTTATATTTGTAACTAAATATCAAATTATCCAAACATTATTTATCCCAATTTGAATTTTATTTCGTATATAAGCTCAATTACAGTTTTATCTTTAATTTAACCTAAATTATTTCAATAATTAACTTATCTCATTTTAAAAACTAGTTTAGCCTACTTTTTTTACTCCCACATCTTAATTTTATTTTGATCTGAATTTTATGTTATATTAAAAATAATTTATTACACTGCTGTTCTAATATACAGTCAAAATACTCCATTTCCTTTCTCTATAGATGGCAGGTATAATTTAGGAGTACCTTTTTTTTTCATTTAAGTCCAAACAAAATATATAATTTTAAGGATAAGAGATCAGAAATAACTAATGTAGGTTTTTCGCTTAATCGTCAACCAAACATATTTTGACGTTCACTTTTTTCAACAATATCTTTGTCCTTTGAGAAGAGGGATAGATACAGAGACGAGTGGGAGGACGTAGGAGCCAACGATGATATCTTCTCTGCAGTTCTTCCCCCCGATCTCTCGAGAACTTAACCCTAACCTCGTCGCTCTCAACCCCTCTTCCAAGAATTCTACTGCCAGGGCCACCTACCTCCCACCTCCTTCGTCCTCCTCCACTTCCCTTTCCTCCCCAAAAGTTCCAATCTTGAACTCTGTCCACTTCCCCTTCCGTTCTCAAATCCCCAAATTTTCCGCTTTCCAGCTCTTCCAGCAGAGAAACTGCCGGAGAGACACCTGGATTGGCCGAGGAGTCGACGCCCAGGGCGGCGAGACGACGGATGCGCCGCCGCCGCTGGACTGGGAGAGCGATGGTGGAAGTGGAGGTGGGGATGGCGGGGGAGGAGGGGATGAGGAGGAGGAGGGGAAGAGGAAGAAAGGGATTCTACCGGAATGGACTGAAATCACCTCGGATGATGCAAAGACCGTCCTTGCCGCATTCGCAATTTCATTGGCTTTCCGGGCGTTTGTCGCAGAGCCTCGGTATATCCCGTCGCTCTCCATGTATCCCACCTTCGATGTGGGCGACCACGTTGTTGCAGAAAAGGTACTTCCTTGGTTATTTAGATCCATTTGTACTGCGTATTTGGTAGTGGTTAGAGGTATAATTTGTTTGAATTTTTGTCTCTGTCAAAAAAATGGAAATTAATGTGATAGTTGCATTTGAATTTCATCAATATTTTGCATATAGTCTCTCCAAAGTATCCTTGTTTGAAGCCTTGAGAATTAGTCTGAATTAAAAAATAAGGCTCGTAAGGTTTTAGCTTTGATTGGTTTACACATGGCATTCAAAACCTACTATCAGTTTTCACCAAGCAAAGGAGTACATTGTACCAATTTTGGGCAATTTGGGTGTCTCTTGTAAATGCCATTTTATCCAAATGTTTCTCAGGTGTCATATTACTTCAGAAAGCCATATGTCAATGACATAATAATCTTTAAAAGCCCACCAAAATTACAGGTATGTACTGCGTTTTATATCAACATAAATTTTACATTTTTCCTCAACATGTTTATTGTTGCTTACTATAAATCTTTTAGACTGCAGGAAGTGGGATATACTGATGATGATGTTTTTATTAAGAGAGTTGTTGCCAAGGAGGGTGATGTTGTCGAGGTCAGTATACTTATAAGAAAGCTCTCTAATATTTAAAGTACTCTCTAATGTAATTATATGGCTCTCCCATCAGAATTTAGAAAGAATTGTTTAAAATCATCACTTGCTAAATGAGGAATACTAGTTTATGCTAATAACAATAACCAGTTAGCTTTATTAGTATTTGACTACTTTGGTTAAGTTAGTTGATATTCATTAACCAATAAAATGGAGAGATTAGAGAAATGATTGAACTAAAACTAATGTCGCACAAACCAACTGGGAAGAACGGAGAATAAGGCGTTATTCTGATCTTCTGAGAATAGTTAGTTTCCTCAAAAGGTCTGAGTTCAATTCTGGAGCTTCATGCATAAAAATGTTATTGATCTGATTATAGTTTTGAGCAAAATGCAATCAATCAGATTTGTTCTTCTCTTCCTGTAGTAAAATACTCATGATAATGTCCAATATTTCCTCGAATTGAGTTTGTTGGGAACGGATGCAGTGGCACAGATGTTATGCTTTTCCTATTTTTAATTGCTATTCAAATATCTTTAGTAGTACTGAATGTTCAATATCTAAATTGGGTTATTACTGTTCTTCTCCTTAATCATGTTACAGGTGCATAATGGAAAGCTAATAGTAAATGGAAATGTGAGAAGTGAAGAATTCATTCTTGAGCCACCCTCTTATGACATGGGCCCAATGGTACTCTACATAGCTCCATTTGTTCTTCATAGATGGTCTTACATTTTTGCATGTACTTCAAGCTTCATGAGATTATCTGTTGTTTCTTGGGGGCATCAAGATGACTTTAATTAGCTCCAATCTTTTCTTTACAATTGCAGCAAGTGCCGCAAAATTCTGTGTTTGTGATGGGGGATAATCGTAACAACAGTTATGATTCACACGTATGGTAATACTCAGCTACTCTAAAACGGAATTCATGCTGTGCCTCTTCTAGTTTGTCCCTGCTTATGTCATCTGAATGATTCTTTTGTGGCTTCCTCTATAACTGATTCAAGCTATTTTTATTAGGGGTCCTCTTCCTTCCAAGAACATATTGGGGAGATCCATATTCCGATACTGGCCACCAGCCAGAATTGGGAGCACAATTCTTGATGACAATATGCAAAATCAAAGTACTGCGTTGTAGACTTTGATGGCGATACCTCTATTGGTCTCAGGCCATTTGATATGACTCTGAACGGCTTATTAGAAGAAGAAGAAGAAGAAGAAGAAGAAGAAGAAGAAGAAGAAGAAGGACAGTCACCTTGATTTTCTGTATAACATGCAATGAGCACTGTAGGTTTAGAATATTAATCTTCAAACCTGACTTCTATTGAGATTGAATTCTGCAGAACAATATGCCAGAACTGTGGATCTTCAAACCTTTGATGGTACTAGCATTTATCTCTTTAAGGAAATTACAGAAGAGAACTGCCATAAAAAATTATTCTACTGTTACATCCAGACATCAATATGTTAATGCTTGATCAAAGTTTTTGTTGACAATGTGAAAGGAGTTCTAAAACTAAGAAGTATATTTCAAATGAGGTCAGAATGGTCCATCATAGTTCATCCTTCTTGGCATTAGATAAATCTTTGCCCTCATGGTTCATATTTTCTTTGATGAAACCTATCATATCTTTCAAGCTTGATTTCTTTGCCAGTTTGATCTGCACAGTTAGTAAGATGTCAAACAATGGACTTGAGGGCAAACGTACCGTATTGAGAAAGCAATTTTTGGATGTAAATACCGGGTTTGATTTGTCTCCAGCAGTGTAAAAAAGGATTGTCGGGTAGTTGTTCACCTGCAACATTGTTATGGAAAACATCATTTCCTAGAAATTTTGTCATTTCAACTAATAGCTATGCCCCTTGTGCATATCTAGGTATTAAATCTGTTACTTAGCTTTCCATGAATCTGAGATCAGACATATAAACATTTTCGCAAACTGTATTCAAGTAAAGTGAATAGGATTCACCAAAACATGACAGACCCCCCCACCCCCACCCCCCCAACCAAAAAAAAATAGAAAAAATCCTTCATATGCAGACTTGCTATGTATTTTCCAGACTGCTTAATGGCAGCACAACTTACCCGCAGTTTTGGGTGTTCATTCAGAGAAGCATCTATTCTGGCAAATTTTAGATTGTTCATTCCTTTAAAATGCTTGGCCAACTTCTCTATCTGCTTTGTTGTAGCTTCACAGTCAATGCACCAGGGTGTGTACACCTTTAATTCCAGATAAAGAGATGCATGAAATTATGCTAAAATAAAATTTAGCAATGATAAAAAATGTGAAATCTGCAGCAAAGATTAGAAATGATCAGTTTGAAAAGGTTACACAAATTAACAGGTATACCTCCAGAAATACATTTTCCGGACTTTCCAATACCGAAGCATCAAATGTCCTACCAACAACCTTTTCAATTAATCCCTTCTGCATTTTCACCAGATCAAATGCATTGTAAGTCCACATGGTAGATATAAATTGATCATAGAAAATACCAGACTACTGGGAAAGGATTTAACCAGACTCAAATTAAGTGAAGGTACTCAGTATGAAAGCAAAGTATATTTTCTGATTCTCCAAATAATAGCAGTCTAGTGCATGCATTATATTGGTTGGACCCATTCAAAACCAGGCAAGAATGTTCTGTTTGTTGCCATTGTTCTGACTCATCATGGTTCGAACTATTGGTTTTATTTCAGCTGTAGTCTGACTCATCAAGTATTAAGTTTTGGCAGTTTGTAGTTTCAGATAACTCAATTCACTGATCTCTGGTCAAAGAAATTAGCCGCCCCATATATTGGTTGCAGCAAGGTCTTAAATGAATGCTTACTTCATTGGGCATTGGTTCTGATTTGAAGAATGGTGACAGAGTATGATCCAGCAGCGCTGAGCAAAATTCCTGAAAATGAACAAAAAGATGCCACAATATATGCCCAGGATTCTGTAATAAAGGGGGAAAAGTACATGCTAGAATGAGTACCTCTAATTTGTTTGCTGTAAGTTCTGACTCCATCAAGTGCTTAGACCCTATCCTGTTATCGAATGCAGTAACCTGCACATCAAATAAAAAGCATATAATCATGTTGGCTAGCAACCCAAATAAGATGATGGTGGCTACTCATATGAGAGACAGATTAAGAAGTATCCTTGTGCAGGTAAAAGTCTTGACGTTTTTAAATGACTTAATGGTGCTGAATAGATATATATATCAGATGCCATGGGAATTGATTAATATATTTTAGAAACTAAGATGAACTTGCACATAATAGACCACAATGAACTTACAATAGGCTCTTCTGGTTCAAGCCCAAATAAAGTAAGAAATGGCTTTGCAAGGTTATCTTCAGCTACGTCTACATAGACAAACATTATCTGCATCATTTAGCAAAACAGTCATTAAGATTTCTAGCTACATCATGACAACAGATCAATGAAAGACTTCTATAATCAGCACTTACAAACCTTAGTTTTATATCTTCTGGCAACCTCTTGAAGGAGCAATTGGAGCTTCTCAAAGTCATCAGCTTTTGCAAAAATAAAAACCTAAAATATAGAATTAAAGTCAACTAATTATACATGTAGAATCAAGAACCATGACATACTTTTGCACATAGGTTAGCATATCTGTATGTGTGTAGATTGTGTTTAAGCTAGACTATACAAGAACCTCATTCTATTTCATTCCAAAACAATTATACTGATCAAGTAAGACCTTAATAAGGGGACAGTCTTCAATAAGATGCTAATGGTATTAACTATTATCTTGGTCTTTCCTATTAAACTCTCACAGCACTCTGCATAATCACCAAACTTTTAAGTGTTTATCATCTTCCTACCACTCAATTTTAGAACCTCAGTTTCCTTTCTCTATCAGCAACATTTTTCCCTCTCTTGCTTTCTCTTCGCACGCATGCTTCCTCAAGCATGATACCAGATGTGACAGGCAGAAGGAAGAGATGTTTTGAGTAGGGGGGCGGAGGGTGCATGGAGCAACGGTTTAACAAAAATTTAGGCAGTTAGAGAATAGAACAAAGATGTGGTTCAAGCTTTATGACACAATTTAAAAAACATAGTACTGTCAATACGAATTATGCAGTCGTGCACTTAAAGATATGCAATAAAGATTAGAGTCCGAGATTTCTGTTCAATATTTAACTTCAAGTCTACATAGTATAAATGACTGTGTTCTAAGAATTAAATAAGTACATCTTTTGTTTCGCCATGACAGCAATAATGATGACCAAGCCTTTATCACAACTTTGGTTACATCCAATTTTTTCAAAGGTTAGAAAACAATTAAGCTGTGCATATGCCTCCTGCATAAGGCCCACTGGCCAAGTACTTTTTTGAGTTGCATATTTCACATAATCTCATCACAGACTGATCAGTACAATTACACAGCAACTTCTAGAAGTATAAAGTGATATAAGAAGAAAAAGAGAACAAGGCAAAAGATAAATAAGTAACAGGAACCTGGTGTTTAATAGGGCTAGAGTAGACTCTTGCAGAATTTTGATCAGTCAACACGGTAACTAAGGGGAACTTGTTATACTCTACAAACTGCAATATTTTTTCTTCTTCAAAAGAACCCTCTGCAAACCCAAATAAAGAATGGTGCTATTTGTTAGTAACTGGTCAGATAATATTTATTGTTGAACACTTGATAAGCAGAAAAGAAGTTCCTGATCTACAAGGTAAAGCATTTTAACTTTGAAATTGTTAATTAGATTAACTTGCCAGAGTGGCAAGCACAGACTTGGTGGATACGTCTAACTGCCCATTTCTGAAAACCTGAAGCATAGGATGCTCCAATGGGAGGTCCACAAGAATAAGAAGTGTTACGAAAGAAGGAAGCCCAAGATGCATAAACTCACCAAAATTTTCAAACCTCTCCGGTTCACGTTTCACCAGGCCAATGAATAACTTCTCAGATACAATATCTGGAACTAGAACTCTGGCTACACTCTTGTCATTAGTTTCAACAAACTGTATTTCATTTTCTGTGATTGCTGCTTTCAAAAATTCGATATACTCAGGTCCCTGCAAAAGATTTCCAGACCATGGCACATGAGATGCCACACAATTTCAGCTGCTCCATACAAATATCATAGATAATAATTAAACAGCTACAGATCTGTGCATCATATCACAAACAGCTAAAGATTTGTACAACATAGCATTGACCACAGTATTTATGGCCTCCAAGGTATTACGTGGTTCTTAGCAGGTGGAAGAAGAACCAATCAGATTTAAGTTATTTCCTGTTTATAAAGAACCTTGTGAAGTTCTTAAGCTTCAATATTACCATTATCATTATAACTCTTTCATGCCAAAAGCAAACCACAGGTTTGGCAAATAGTTAAAATTACCTCGTAGCTTTCAAAAAGACCAATAGTAAATATATGATGCATTTGGAGGAACTCTTCTGCTGAATCTTTTGAAGATAGTCTAATAACCGGAACACCAGTCTTCTTTCTTGTCCAGATAACTATCTCCTCCCTTTTTTCAAAAAAGATAAGAGGAAGGATGGCATCAATATAAAAGTTCAAGAACATAGTTAATGCCACTTGTAAACTTTCCATAAGTGGTAGGACATGCTACATATGCGGGCTTGACTGAAAAGATTAAAGGATGATATATGAACAGGTCTAATAATGCATATAACTATGGGCACCCCAGTATAATCCATAAAGTTAATGTTCCCCACTCCTAATAGAATGGGTCGTGGAAGAACAAAGAAAAGTTAAGGTAAAGGTAACATGCAATGAAGCAAATCTGACTGATGCCAAAATATAGAAAATAGTTTACTTTCTTTCAACCACCAGCTGATAAAACACTCAGTTTCATAACAATGTAGATTCTATTACACAGAAATGAATAATTACCCACAAACAAAAGAATCAAGGATGCTCTTAAAAACAAATTCACATATCATTCTAAGTAAATTTACTAAATTTTAGAATAACCAATTGGCCAACGAAACAAGTCATATTTCCTACATGACCGACAACACAAACGAGAGATCTTACGCTGTGAAACCGCCAGAATAAATCTGCGAACTCCCATTAACAAAGAGAAGAATGGTTGGAAACCCCTTGATTCCAAGAAGAGATGCAGCCTTGGGGTGCCGCTCTGCGTCAATCTTCGCCATGATTACAGGACGACCCATCTCCCTGAGCTTCGCGGCAGCCTCGGCGAATCGGGGCATCAACTCGGCGCTCCTCGGGCACCAAGGAGCATAACCCAGAAGCAGAACGAGCTCGTTCTCATCGATCACTCGCTTGGCATTGTCATTGCTGAGCTCAAGAACAATCCTTTGGGCCTTGCTCAGGACCTTAGCCTCTGAGAGCTTTCCTTGATCCGCTCCGCCCTTCTTCTCCTCCTCTTCGTCGATCGCTAATAGCTCTTCTAGGCCATCTAAATCGTCGTCGATTTCGTCAATGTGGGAAGCGCGAGGTAGAAGGAAGAGGGATTGGAAGAGGAGAAGAGACAGGGTGATAATGAGGAAAAATCTCGTGGGTCTTGTCAAAGGCATGATGAGGAGAAGAAGAAGAAGAAGATAGATAGATTTAATGCAAAAAAGATCAAATTTTGGGAATTGGGTTTTGCTTGAAGCTTCAAGAGAAGTCGGAAGGATCAAAGAGTTGATGAGATTTAATTGGGATTAAAGAGATTGGAAGGGTTTTAACACGCTAAAAAATCCAATCTTGCATCGGTCGGCGTTCTCACTTGGGAGGAGTGGAGTGTGAAAGGGTTAGAAGTCGGTTCGACATCTGTAGCTTTGGAAGGTAATTTTCAACACTTGCTAGAAAAGAGAATTTGTTCTTTCCCATTCTAAGATCCAAAATGTTGTTACCAATTTACCATTGACCATGATTGATGGACAGTTCCAAATTTAAATAGTAATAAGTATTTGGGGGTTGGATTTCTTCGTCGTTCTGATGGGATCTTAAAATATATTTCTATAGTTTTGCAATAAACTTGCGCCGATGGCGGCGCAAAGTACGCACAAGACTTCGCCTTTTGGACGCACAAGTAAAGAGTTTCTGTCCAAACTAACCATATGATAAAATTCAAGCGTTTTATCTTTAGATAATAATGTCAAAAAATTTATTTTATAAAACGCTCTCTCTCTCTCTCTCTCTCTCTCTCTTAATATTTTATATTTAAAAAATACTAAAAGATTAAGCATTTTATTTGAACTTAAATTTAAAAGAGCTACGGATAGTTTTATTTTTCTTTTACGATTCTAAGTATAGTTGGCTTTGAGTTTTAAGTTTTCAGTATAAATTTCAGCATATTTTTAAAATAAAAAATATAGATTACATTAGTATTTTATTTAGGACTACAGTAAAATAGATCCATTTTAATATTAAAATTGTGATTTAAACAATTTCAGTCAAAAATAGGTCTAATTTGGTCAAAAATTCGCACGAGTTTGGTAGACCGAGATTGATTAAAGAGAACGAACAATCACAGGTGTGTAACCTAACATTTACTGGGTAATTCAAACTCATAACATTCGACAGTCAGGCTACGGTGGTCAACTTTTCTTCCATTCTCTTCGAGCATCACATGATGCAGATCTGCTTCCTTTTTCTATGAGAAAATTTGAACATTAAATGCACACACTGTAAATTTGCCCCTTTAACAATTAACTAACAAGAATAGGAAGAAAAGAAAATTGAAGCAAACTTTGAAGCTTAGTATTAAACGTTTTTATTAGTACCTGTCATGCAACAAATATGATTACGACTACACAACTACTATAAATAAGAACAACGTTTCTCTCAATTGATGGCTAGTTTCCTTACATCAAAACTAGGATTCAGACATAGGTACATGACTTCCGCGAGAATTTGATCGGTTTCGTGTTCTTGGAATCAACAACAACCGGGCATGAGACATGCTTCCGGTGCGTCACCCTGACCAGCTTTCCGACGACGTATCCCCGAGAGGTGATCTCAAAGTCGAGCATCAACGGGACTGCACCGCCGGTGCTAGATAGAGCCAGACCTGCTCCTGCTCCATAAAGAGGAATCTTTTCACCATGTAAAACTACAGACACAGTCCGGTGGCTCTTTCTTGGCTGGTAGTACTTGCTCAGCTGCAATCAGAAGGCAAAAGAAGAGAAGGTTTTTAAACCATGATAGTTTTCAACCTGGCGATAAAAGGAGTGCCTTTGAATTGAATAACATCTGTGACATTTCTAAGAATCCAGACTGCAGTTTAGTGAAATATAACCGTCAGATTACTGGAGAAATAAACGTATCATACAAAGAAATAAAAAAAGGTGATCTTAGCAACAAGAACTTGTAGAAATGGTACTCTCAGAACTGAAGGATGATGAATTACCTCGCCAGAAGCAACAGTAATCTCGGAAAAGATGAGATGAATAGTTTTCGAAGTAACATGAATGCCAAACATAGTAGCAGGGTTGTGCACATTTATCTTTAAAGAACAGTTCACCGTGACCAACTTGGTCGGAACTCCAGTGCTGTCTGTACCCTCTCCAGCGTAAAAGTTATTCACTGCCAGGCTCTATGACAACAATGATAAGTTAGCATAAATTATCCAGAAAAGATAAGGTTTCCACCTTCATACACTTATGCTTAACCCTCACTATCAGAACTTTAAACAATTCATAGTAGTCGATCTCAGTTCCTCGTTTTAATAAGACCTGCTGTGGAATCTCATCTTATTCGTAAGAACTTGAAGGCACTGTAACAATTAAGCTCAAAATAACATGCGCAAACGAGCACAGGATGAAGAGACTTTCTCTAAATACCAACAAACTCGATCCAGAAGATCGAGATGTGCGAGTTGAACAACAAGTCCTCACCGATCGATCTGTTCACACTAAAAAAAAAAAAAACCTTACTATCGTAATGCTTATATTGATGTTTTAAAGATAAAGAGGGTGTTCCTTCATCAGCACTTCCAGTTTCCTTTCTGATCACCAAGTACTGCTGAAGTCACAACACTCTGCTCGTCTTCCAGTAAATTATCGAACAATCGCAGCAAGGAAACATGATTTTATAAATAACCTTGAAATCAAAAGAAAGAAAAATCCATCTTTAACTCCTACCCGAATTTATCAACTCATCACCAACCATTAGACAACAAAGAGAACAAGGAATCATCCCTAATGCAAATGGATTGTACCTTGACAATAATATCTGCGTCATAAGGCCGGGCAGCACCCCATATGATGAGGCAGAAGACAGTAAACAGAAGAACAAAGCCGAGGAAAGCCAGAACAAGCTGACAACGGCGGGAGATCCCCTTATCCTCATGAAGATCATCATAATTACCCTCTTCCTGGATCACATTGCACTCCGGCCAACCCTTGTCGTTAACCCTCTTCCGGCTCGCCTTGCGGCCCCACGACGACCGCAGGTTCCCGGAGAACCGGCTCGCGGACGACTCCCTCGAGTGGCGGCCGAAGGACGGGTGCGAGGGGGACTCCATGGGGCTGTTGTAAACCGGCGTGGCTTGGATCGACGACGACTTGTCGCCGTCATGCGAGTCCCTCGACGGGCTCTGCACGTAGTACACCGGCCTCTTCGGGGAGCGAGGCGGCGACGATGCGGCTAAGCTGGTGACATCCGAGTCGGATTTTGCATGCATCATATGAAACCTTGGAAGACTGCAACAAAGAGCGTATTGTCACCCAAATCAAATTTGTGACAAGAATTGGAGCGAAAACAAGAAAATTTTACCGCTAAATGAGATCAAAATCTCTCCTGGAAAACAATTTGGCAACGGGTACCAAACTGGGACGACAAATTTACACTTACCAGCCCTCTCGATGATTCTATCTAAGATCATAAATCTTACGCCAGAAAAAGAGAGACGTGGAGAGAGATTAATGCGTTACCTCTACGGGAAACGCTTCCGCGTATCAAATATATGTATATATATTAAAGAGGGGAAACGGAAACGAGGCGTTTCCGCTCGACTCACAGACGAACTCCAAGGAAAGCAGTGGAGGGGACTGGGGACAGCAGAGAGTAGACGAGGAAGACGAGCGAGAGTTAAGTGGGTAGCACCGGATCCGCTGTCCGGTTTCCAGCAGACGCTCCTGCACATTTCGGTACTCCCATTGACGTGGCAAGATGCAAAAGCCTGTTTGCCATTCGGTGTAAGCAGCTGATCGCGTGGCCAGGCTTCCGCTTTTTCGAAGTGTCGGCAGGAGTTTCTGCCCTTCTATTCTCCTCCATTTCAATTTTGTCCTCCTTTTATTTTCTAAATATATACTAAATTTAATTCTTGGAATTTTCCTTTCTCATTTAAAAATTTATCTTGCAATTAATTTCTTTTAGAAAAAAAAAATGGATGTCTTAATAGGTGCCTTATTTATCAGCAATTATCTGGAAGAAAATTTGAGTGGTGATCTTTTTAGAAATTAATATGCATGGTATATCATGTGCAAATGACTGTTGCTCATTGGAGTGAAGTTGTTGGGGTTGGTATAGTGTGATCAATGCAATGGCATTAGGATATTATGTATACCATTTTCTACCCACTATCCAAGAGCAATTAATGCAGACATACATGAATTCTTGATAGAAACAAAGTTCCCAGAGAAAATTACCACATAGTAAACAAGGTTTTGAAATCAATGTTTCATAAAGATTCTTCATGAAGATTTACACCATCACCAGCTTTGGGTTTTGAGTTCTGATAGGTTATAAAGAAGGGTAATATCACCTTCTGGAATGAGATCATCAGTTTTTGTTTTAATCTCTTCATTATCAAAGAGAACTCCAAAATTATAACAACCCAACTTGCTTTGATTTTTTTGGGTATAAAGTACAAGAAAACAACACATTATTAACAGAGCCAGAGCTATTAGGTGTATAAATTAGATTGAGTAGTAAGTTATTTGCTAGGAAAAGGGCATACAAAAAAGATTTCAAGTTACAACCATATTATTTTCAAGGGCAAGTAATTCTAATTGGTTCAACATCAACTGTACTCTTATGCTTAAGCTGGCACAAAGGCAAATGAAAGAATAAATTCTGATACATAGCTTTATACATGGAATGAGCTAATCAATGACTTCAATCTTTCTTCACTATTTTTAGGGGTAAAGAAATCGGCAGGAAAGGTGGATTTGATATATATTCCTTAAAAAGCTGAATGGAGGTAAAAGTAGTCACTAAGATATGAGAAACAAGAAGCATGTCTTTATGGCACTTGACTCCTTGATGGCAACCATAGATCAAAATCTGGATTAACAGATCTGAAATGATAAGAATAAGATTTCTTATTCTGAAACTAATATAAATCTAGTATCCCAGATGAACAAGAAATGTTATAGGATGCTCAGATAACCATTGTTAATTTAACCTGTCATGTTATATGATAATAATTCCCATGCAGGAGATTGAAAAAAAAAAAAAATTCTCTACCTGCTTCACCTAACTTTACACAACAATGAATATTTGAGCAAGAATTTTACATGCCATTACAATCTACCTGATCAGCATAACACAAAGGAGAAAAAAAGGAAACCTGAAAACCAAAAAGAAAGATCAATCTGTGGCCAAATCTGACGGTGCAAACTAATGGAGTCAGGAAAAGGATTTATATTTCAGCTTCGACTAGATCTCGCCCTTTCCACTTGGATCCTGTGTGGATCCAGTGTAGAGAGTACTTGAGGCATCGACATGCCCCCTGAGACTACAATCTCTACAATAAAAAAATGGATTAAAGAATGTTAAAGGCATGAAATAAAACATAATAAGAGACCAAATTATAGCATAGCCAAAAACAAGAAAAGATTAATGCCAACAAAGAAGACCAGGGCTACCTATTCCTTCACGAACAGATAAGTTTGGTCTGATAACATCCATGGAGTTGACAAGGAATATATCACCAATGTAGAGATGGTTAGTTGGAACATAGACACAGCATAGCTCCTCCTCACCAGAATAACCCTGTCAATGTGACAGAAGAAAATAAAACATAAACTATAAGTTGATTGGGAAAAGGATCAGTAAGGCAGTGAAAATATAATTGCTTGCCAGGAAAATATTTCATGCAAATACATAACTGCATGATATTCCAGTTCTGGAATTGGCTTGTTAAAAACTACATTCATTTTACCCATTAATAAGAAAACATTTTTGCACATTAGATACTATTTGAGATGCATTTAAAACCATCAAAAGCATTAGTGGTCATGATTCTCTTTAACCTGAAGAACAACTGAGGAAGTGATGAATCCAAAAGCGTATTCACCGATTCTGGGGTGCCTTATAATAGCGACTTCCTTGAAGGCTTGTTTGTTCTGATCTGTAGCTCAGAATATTAGTGCTAAGAATAAGCAAAATTACCACAGACATACAGGAAAAGGAAATTAACCAGGTGATATGGCGGCACTAATTTGCTTGGAGGCATTGTAAATATGGCGGACGAATGGCATTCTTTTGATAAACCACTCTCCGAGACCAAGGATGGAAGCCCCAAGCCAGGATGACATGAACACTCCAACCAAGAAGATGAATGTTATTGAAGTTATAAAACCAAGTCCTGACAAGAGAAAGAATCCACTCATTTAATCAGAAATGTAAGAATCTGGAGCAGGACTATCTTAAACAATCTTTAGTTAGAAGAGAGTACATAAATAATATAAAGAAACTTGACAGGCCAACAAAAGCACCCAGCCTATAGGATGTCAATAACCATGCTAAAAGGCCAACGCACCAATCAGAGCAAATGACCATTCATTCTGTTGGAAACGTGAAGATCATACCAGATTAAAGATCCAGTTATACTAATATCAGAGAGGCAAACCAACACACTGCATAACCTCAAGTAAGGTCAGATTAAGAAATAGATGTAGTACATGATAATTATCATACCTGTAACCTAGTTACAACACTTAAATAAGTTAATCTGCTGACAATATATATGGAGCAAACTCAAAACAGTTACACTGATACAGTATAAGCAATTAAAAATATGGTCCACACAAAATATATGATATCCATACCAAATATGTTCATTCCAAGTTGAGCATATATTGGAGAGAAAAATCCATCCACAAAACGAATAAACCACCAGGTGATATAGAAAGTTATAGCAATCGGAAACAGGATCACACTGCAAAATACAAAGATATGTTAAGAAAGACAATACAATTAGGAACTACGGAATATAACTCATAACATCATTTCTTTAAAAACTTCAAATACTCCTATGGATACAATCCAAAAATATGGTAGAAATTTGAAAGTGAGATTGGCAAGCGACCAGTGTCAATAATTTATCTCAAGGAGAAGAGTCTGACATTTTCTATAGTGCACGAATAAAAGAAAATGTTCTCTAAGTTTGTCAAGGAAAAGGAAATGAAGCAGTGCAGTATGATGCTTTCTATCTTCTATGCTCGCTACAGAGTCATATAATACAGTTCTCCATTAAGCTGAGACAAGTTCTTGTAAGAATAACATTTCATCCAGATTGGCACTACCAGTATGAACAAAGAGTAAACACGAGGACAAATGAAGTCGAATGTCCCTGCTTATCAGTTCAATAGAAATTTTGGTACTAAAAGAGGAGAAACAGACTCACCATCCAGTCATGAACTTTTTTGAAGCCCAACTACGGACAACTTTGTAGAACGCCTGCAAGGTATCACTTTTTCCGGTTAAAATAATGTTAAGCTTCTTAATAAACTTATTAGTGAAAACCATAAAATGAGCCCCAGGTTGCATCCCAAAACAATTCAGAAGTTTTTTAGCTGCTCATCATTTGGAGTGGAAGACTATTCTCTGGAACCTAGGGAGCTGATATCTAGTAGTCACATAGGAAAACCTAACCTAGTCTTAAATGTGAGGCAGTTCTACCGTGGTTTCAGACATGAATGACACAGACACAAATAAATATAAAATCTCATTAAGAACTCAGAAAAGGTTATGGAAAATAAGAAACAGTACAGATAAGAACTCTCAGAATATACAATATGTAAGAGTTATGATACCAAACACCTCTACTGAAGCAACAAACGGTTCTTTGAGACTTTGAGTACCAATAAGATTCATTAAATTGTTTACTAAGTTTTAATCAGTAAGTAAAAGCTAATAAAGAAGAGGGGAACTATCTTCGAGGAAACTTGGCCCAAATGCCCGGAACCAAACAACCAGTTCAAAAATGACAGTATAGAGAATTGAGTCCTAACAAACCGGGAAAATCACTACAAAGAGTGAGTCTAAGTAGAACCCAAATGCACGGTCCAATCATACAAAACTTTCAACCAACATGTCCCAACAGGGAGTTTATGCTCTCAAAGGTTAGCTCTTTTGGAAAGAAAAGAGGAACTAATAACTCAAGAGTATGTATCAATTAAGATGAATTTCCTAAAATCCAGCCCGTACTCAACGAACAAGAAACTATGCAGGAAAGAAGAACTATCTCGGAATAAATTTTGCCCAATACTCCCCATTCAAACAGCCAATACCTTCCTAATAAACATGCTCCTATATCAAAACTTCGAAGCAACGTTACCAAACAGACGGTTTATGCTCTCAGAAGCTAATTATTGGACAAGGAAAACAAAGGTAATCGGAAAACCTAAACCTAAGGATCACCCGAAGAGGATTCTCTAAATCCAACCCCTAAATCAACAAACCCAAGACCAAAAATCCAATCTTTAGCAGAACCCAATCTACACAAAGAGACGAATCAAATCACAGAAGATGAACCAATCGAAGTGAGACCTCTCTCCCGGAGTGGTGGTGGTGGCCAGCGGCCGCGGCGGCGGCGGCAGAGGAAGAGGCCTTGGAATCGGAGTCGTCGGCGGGGTCCTCCCCCACCGGGATCAGCAGCTCGCGATCTCTCTCCCTGCTCCCCATGGCGATCGACGACTTCTCTTCTCCCATCAGATTCTCCTCATCTCTCTCTCTCTCTCTCTCTCTCTCTCTCTCTCTCTCTCTCTCTCTCTCTCTCTCTCCTCTTGCTATTGTTTGTTGTTAAGCTTTTGGAATATCGAAACAGATCGAAGAAGAATCGGAGGCTTTCTCTCTCTCTCTCTCTCTCTCTTCGTATCGCTCGAAGAATGCATGCGAGTGATTAACTAAACCAAACTCCTCTCCCTAAAGAATTTTATATTTCTCAATCTACAAAATACTAGACTAATTGGGTTTTTTTCCTGCTAAATTGCTAATACACCTAAAAAATAGGAAATAATTTGCAAAATATTTTCGCTGTAAGAAGACTGATATCTAAATTGCCTCTTGATCCTAATAATACTGTTTAATTTAATACGATTTGATGTGATGCGATCGATGCCACCGAGGAGACAACAGGATTGGATGGGATCCAGTTGTGGCTCCCTGACAGGCTGACAGCTAAAACTCGTTTTGCAGTTTCGACCTCTCAGCATGATCACCCGCATCGCTAGCTGCATGAAAATGCTACGCCCGGAATTCTTAGGTTAATTTCTATTTATTTTTTAATTGTTCAAAAGTCTGATGAAGGTTAAATATCATTGTCACACTCATTCTGATTAGGGAGCCCCCTGTTATTGCCACGTGGAGCATCAAGGCTGCCACCTAATCCAGCTTTACTTTCTCCAACTTTCCCTTGTCGCATTTACTGACTGCTGTACAGAGAGCATCCAACAAAAACGATAGCTCGGCGGCCGTGCCACCCACCGCCTCTTGCAAGCTTTTCCTCTTCTGATCCCCTCCAGAACTCGTAACTATCTTCTTTGAATCTTTCCTTGGGCTAAAAGAGAGCAGAGAAGATGTTGGAAGGGAAGGCCATGATCCAAGACACCGACATGCCGGCAAAGATGCAAGTCCAGGCCATGTCGTCCGCCTCGCAAGCCCTCGACTTATTCGACGTGGTCGATTGCAGGAGCATAGCGGCGCACATCAAAACGGTAGACTGGTGATAGATTAACTTATCCGACCCTTATCGGGATAAAGTTATCCTAGTTCCTCCCCTTGGTTGCATGCAGGAGTTCGACAGGGTGTATGGGCCTGGGTGGCAATGCGTGGTGGGGTCCAACTTTGGGTGCTTCTTCACCCACAAGCAGGGAACTTTTATCTACTTCTGCTTGGAGACTCTCAACTTCCTCATCTTTAGAGCAGCTGCTGCATCCTAATGGAGTCGATCTCTAGTTAGGAGATTTAATGGATGATAACTTTTAGTGTTTGCTTTGGTGTTTAAAAGTTGCATGTCTAAATTTGTATCAGGAGATCTTTGTGATAGCAACTCAACTTGGGTTTCATATTGTTTACTTCGCAGATTAGCCCCAACATAAGTGCTATAACGAAGTCAAATGGGACAACTATAGATTGAAGAAGTGGCATGGAAAATAATATGACCCATCGTATATTTCTGTACAGAGGATTAAACTGATTCAAGTTCCAGTCATTGTGGTAAATTAACTCGACGGAAATCCAATTTCAGAAACTTTGATCAAAAGGGCAAATAATATATACATATATTCCAGCAGGGAATAAAAATAAACAGCTTTGCAAAATCAATTTGAACAACATATGATTTTATTTGATTCAAATAGTTCCATTGGCAAATAACGTCCAGTACATCAATCACCATGAAGAAGTTAACAACTGCTAAAATTCCTTCACATGAAAACAGTTGAGTAAACATCCAGAATGAATCACCATTCAGTAAATAGTTCGCTATACAGCATACAGTGATCCTGTCTAAATTCCCCCAAACAATCAAACTACTGGAGTCAACAGGGGTTTCTTCATCACATGTGCCTCTAAGTTACCCAGAACCAGATCTGCCATATCCTTACGAGTTTCCCAGGTTCCACTCCCTATATGAGGAACCAACACTACGTTCTCCAGCTCAAACAGCTGTTCAGGCACATATGGTTCCTTCTCAAAGACATCAAGGCCAGCTCCACCAAGGCGACCCTCAAGCAGTGCAGAGACAAGCTCAGGCTCATCCACATGAGGACCACGTCCAATGTTGATAAGCACACCTTTCGGTCCTAATGTTTCGATGACTTCACGGTTGACGATATGGCGGGTTTCCTCAGTTAGCGGACATGCCACCACAAGCACATCACAGTTGGCCGCCAGGTCAAGAACACTGGAGCAGCACTTGTAATTTGGATATGGCTTCTTTGATCTTGAGTAGTAGCAGATCGGGCAACCGAAGGCCTCAGCTCTCCTGGCTATGGCTAAACCAATCCTGCCAAGCCCAATAATGCCAACAGTTTTCCCACTGAACTGCAGGATACAGAAAAAGAGAGAAAGCAATAACACTGTGAATAATGTATATGAATGAAAGTTCCATTCAAAAGATTCAAGTGCAAAAGCTACATCATGAGATCCCCTTAGTACTTTCTTACCAAATCAAATTCGTCAAGAAGAGGCCACATAACAAAATCAAGTCCAGAAACCAAAGTTGAACAAACTAAGCTAAATGGATGTAGTTGTAAGTTGTAACAGTCACACTAGATGTGTCTCCTTTAATGGAAAACTTGTAGGTGTGGGATCATAGTGCCTATCAAGTAGCCGCAACAATGCACTGCAGTTATTGCAAGTTGGCTCAATGCATACATGAAATTCTACAGGATTTCTTCTCCTAGATAGGTACCACGGCCCTTAAGAGTTCACACATACAGGCTTCTGATAGATATTATCTTTCTCAAATCTTCTGTTAGAATTTCAGAGTGGAAAATTTTGTAAATCCTATAAGAGATCTGAATATCCAAGAATCTTGATCATCAGTCACTATTGATAGTTCTTCTCAGATGAGCAGTGTTCACTCAGAGCTCCTGCACCTGCAAAAAAAGCTGTGTTTCGAACATAGTTGTTTCTGCACTATGCAGAAAGGGATTTATTCATGCAACTTTTTGTACGAGAAAATAAAAATAAAAAGAAGTTACTGCCAAAAGCATTCTTTATAATTTAACTGCTCATTAAGTGAGAAATCCACCAGATATTAAGATGGTGAACTGATGGCATAAAATAAATCAGACAATTTCTTGTCACAGGAAAAAATATGAACAAAAGAGAAAAGAGGAGAGTAGAATTTAAGACACTCAACAACCTATGCATCAATACTCAGCAGATACAGGATGCTTAAGCATAGCAAGGAAACTAGGTAAATTACTATGAAATAGAGATCTTATGCAGAACTAGATTTCTCTCACATAGAGAGAAAGAACCTGAATTATTGTAATCAATTTACTTGCTCATTTGTCATTGACCAAATACCCGCATTACACTTTACTACTGGTGGATCAGATTGGCAAGTTAAAAGGTTGATGCATGTATACATTTTGCCACCACCTTATGGAAATACAATGTGCAAATACCTATAATTTGATAATCGTGTTATCTACTTATCTCTCTCGAGAAAAACATACTCTACCAACACATCATGTAAATAAATATATTTGTTGCAGATGAAGATAATGCTTGTCCCTATTATAAGATATTGAGGAGATCAATTACTTCCCACCATTCCAGATGAGATGTATAATTGTATATCATCTTCTCATACATGTTATGACATCATGAAAATTTATGTTCTCCCAGATTTGTCGTCAGTTGTTGGAAACAGGTAAAATTCAGTAAATAACATTGACATTTGCAGAATTTCAAACTGAAGTAAAAACGAAGAAAAGAAAAGAAAAATTAAAGCTCCTACATTTAAAGGGCTTTACGTACAAGTTCTAACATTTTCACATATGAATTGGTTCAGAATCAAGTTGACTTCAGGGCGGTTCCCTTTTTGTATCTTTTTCTCCCCTCCTATTTTTCTTTCCTTCTTCTGCAACAGTACATCTTAATTCTTCTATCTTCGACTACAAAAATGAAGCCTACAGCACTAATCTTCTCCACTACTACCTACAGTACGGTCAAAGTCCCTTCTACAAAATTCATCTGAGCTATTCAACATTTATATGAATTATTACTCCAAATCGGATAAATTCACATATAGCAATTTTTCATAGATACAAGAACTAACAACTACTTAAAACCTCTACACTAAATTAGCATCCAAAAATCCTAACCTAGATATTATTCTCTAAGTACCAGTGTGTAATTAATAGGGAAAAAAGAAAAACCTCTAACAGCATCCAGAGAAAACAACTTTACGAGTCAAAAACTTCCAGCAAAGACGACAACTTTAAGCAATCCAATCAAAAAAGAAGCCGCCTTTATAACTACTTTATCTAGTAGACAGCCAATAACAAGAAGAACAAGAGAAGGACCAATCCATCACTAACCCTGGTAGACAGCTTAATATCTCCCTTCTTCAGCCAGTTCCCGCCTCGGACGTAACGATCCGCCTCAGGAATTCGTCGCAGGACGGCGATAGCGAGCCCGATCGCGAGATCGGCGACATCTTCCGTAAGCACATCGGGCGTATTCGTAACCCTAATACCCCTCTCCCGGCACTTCTCGAGGTCCACCTTATCGAGTCCGACGCTAAAGGAGGCTACAATTTCCAGCGCCGGCAACGCCTCGATCATCGCGGCATCGGCGCCGATGTGGGCGTTCCCTACGACCGCCCGGATAGCGCCGGAGTTCGCTTTGAGGTACTCGGCCCGCCGTTCCGGCGTGGTTTCCCACAGCCGGAAGAGCTTGCAGCGGCGATCGAGCTCCTCCTCGAGGTAGGCATTCATGGGGATGGTGAGGAGGACGCCGAGGGAATCCATCGTATCCCCGCCGTTGGTCGGAGATAGGGCTAGGATTCCTACGAGCCGGCGGAGTGAGAGAAAGAGAGAGGAGTGCGTGTGAACTAGAGGCCCTCTGGCTAGTTTTGGTGTGACATTCTTGGGTACGTGTCACGGTTCTACTGGTGAGAAACCATATTTTACAGGGAGGAAGTCGTGTGGTTGGTGAGGCCTTGAAACGTGTAAACGGCCGAAATGACCACGCTTTATTGGGCTATCGGATTCGGATCAACCCGTCCCAATAAACCATACTGGTCATGAATCATGATTCATGAATCATGATTCAAGGATAAGGAACGGGTGAAGCAAGGAGAAATAGAGATCTGGGGTTCTTTTTTTTCGCATATTACCGCCTATATTTTTGGTCTTGATGATGCTATGCAGAACAGAGCAAGTTTTGGCTTTTGAAATCAACTGGTAGAACATTACAGATAACAGAGAAATGCGACTGTGAAAATATATCATTTAGATATATTATCGATTTGTAGTTTAACATTATTACAATGCCTTTATACAATTAAAGCATCTACCTTTCCTACTTGCTGGCTCTTGAAGGTCTTCATATCAGCATAAATGAATTCTGAATAGAAAAAGAAGAAGAAAAAAAACAGCAAAGCCCAGCTTACAGTTTCATTATAAGCATGCTTGCTTGTAAAACATTGGATTATCTTTGCTTTGAGCTAAAGAACTCCCTGTAAATTTGTACAGCTTTGCAAACATACAGAAACCTGTGTCGATTGGTTTGTTCTATGATTTTTTGCAGGAAGCAATGTTTACTTTTCCTCTAGTGCAAGATTTGTTATAAGTCATGTGGTAAACCTTACTAGATAAATTATAAATACGGAACACAGATACAAGTTTCTAATAGAACAGATTGATAGAAGCTTCCTCAATGAGCAAAGATAAAATATGCTCACCAACTTCGCTTACAACTTCGTCAGCTTCTTCCATGCAAATCCAATTCGACCAGCCAATGTCCCAAATACTATTAATCGCCACATCTGTGCATTTGAGATCCCTCTCCAACTTTATATAGAGATTATCTTTAGAAAGGCCATCTTCATCGAGCTTACTGTAGCTAGTTAGTCTCTTTATCCCCTTACTGATATTATTAAGCAAATCTTCCAGGGAGAAGTAAATTGTTCGGCCACATGTTTGCGACAGAAATGGCGGATAAAAGAAATTCTTCTGCTGGCATTTTCGTGTCATTTGTTCATTTGCATTGTCCAAGTAGAGTTTCAAATCCTTTATTCCGAAATCTCTTTTAATTCGGGGATATATCAGTTTGCAAGAGTGAAGACCCAAAAATTCCTGCACACGATCAATGAAGGATTGGTTGCTCAAAAGCAACAATGTCATCTCATCATCTATTGCAGATGCTTCTGCTATATGCACTTTGTTCATGGAGAGCTGGATGGCTTCATCTCCTGATGAATGCATTCTTCCAAGTTGGCTGGCATTAACTTCACAAAGAGCTCTACTTATGTCATCTGCTATAAAATGAAATGTTTCATTAAGTACTCCTAATAGTTAAGTTGATCTAATTAAGTCACCTGTCATCTCAGCTTGTACTAAGGTCAAATATAAAACCTATATTAGAAAGTAAAATTAGATGCACTACACATAAAAGACATTAAGATTTGTGAAAATGCAGAAGTTATAAGAATATGTGAAAGCCTACACACGTCTTATGACTAGACCAGATAATCTCATGAAATTGCTAAAATTTTCACCTTTAATGAAAGTATCAGCATCCTGCTCTGCCATTTTACAGTAGTTGTCACACGAGTAAGTGATATTTTCTGTCGAAGGTCCACCATTTTGATCTTGAGGATTGAGTTCTTTTCCATTTTCCTTGCACATTTTATCATCGGTCTACACAAAATGTTATCCAATTTCAATTTAAAAGTATACTAGAAATTTGAACATATAAAAGATAAGTCAACTCATGTAATGAATTTATTGCATAGCAAGTGAAATCAGACTATCAAGGAAACTAATATTTGGCAATGTTTTTATATTTTGCATAGTAGATTATTAAGAATCCTCCTTATTGCTTCTTAAATATTTCACTATCTGACAAACCAAAAAGTTGGAGAAGAAACCAAACCAGTTCAGCTAGGAGTTAAAGCTAGATGGGTGGAAGACTTACAACTTTTTTTATGATTATAGAGTTTCTGACTTTCCTAGCTACTGCTGTCTTCTTCTCTTTGGTGGAAGCAGTGAAATTCTGTGACTCAATTTTCTGAGGACATTTATGATTTCCATTTGGCGACACACTAGATGCAGAAGAAATTTTATTTGCTGCAAGAAGCTTCCTATCAGGCTTTGTTACAATGTTAGCCTTTGTGTAAGATGTTGACATCCTTGTTTGTTTCATATCTTTCTTCTCTTCAGGTTTCTTTCTAATTACAGGTCGCTGTTTACGTTCCTCTGTCAGTCTTCTGCTTGACTTAATTGTCTCTTTCAACTTCTGCTTACGGGTTGCAGAAGCTGGAGCTTTAACATCTTCAGGTGATTCTACTATAGTTTTTTCTATGCTTTTCACTTCATTTCTTTCTGTTCTTCTAACCACCAAATGAACATGATCAATAGCCTTCTCGTTTGGGACCAATTTCTCTGATGGGACCTCTTCCTTCAGTAATATCTTATCTGAAAGACAATCCTCGTGGATCTCTTCCCTCTCAAAATAAGGTGAATGAGTAGGCTTCATGATAACAATTGGCGGTGCTTTGTCATCATTCCTATATTTCCTGCCACTGTGTTCAAGTTCTGAATTTTCCAAAAAATAAGGCTGGATTCTGTGATCCTCAGCTAGACTATTTTTCAAAAGCCCTTTATAATGCATTGTATCAATGATATCCTGCAGTGCCTTTTTATTTGGATCTGAATTCTCCTCTTTCAGTTGTAGCTTCCTTGTTTTAGGCATCTCAATATCGAAAATGGCCCTCGGTGAACTTACACTCCTCAGCTTTTCTTCTTTTCTAACATTATGAGAATCCCCAGAAACTTCATTGAGCCCCATAAGTTTTGCAATGAGATTTGGCACCTTGGTCTTCTTAACTTGATCCGAGATACAAGTAGATGCTCCACAAGACTTAGCCTCTGAACAATTACTCGTGGTGTACCTTAATGAGAGGCTTGAAGAAGCCTTCTCATCATCGGAAGACAGAGACAAAAGGTTTTGCCTATTGAGGCTTTCTTTTATCACTTTCTTCATCTCCTCAACTGAGTTTCTCGAGGGTTCGTCGACTAATACATACTGCTTTTGAACTCTATTCTTGTGACCATTGGTTACAAATCTTTTACCACTTGACACTTCATGAAAGACTTCTTCTATCCCTTTTCTTGCTATCCCTTCCATGAATTCTTGTTTCCCCTTCTTACTCATGCCCGACTGGCTCCTCGAGGCAGCTTGAAACTTCTCGAGCATGACCAGTGACTCCTGGAGATCCATAGCCCCTCTTAAAAGATCTTCAGCAAAATGTTTAGATAATCCATCGAGATTGGGCGCCTTTGACCATGAATTGATCATTTGAGTCAGGTTGTGTGCACCCATAGAGACCTCTAAGAGCTGCAACTCATTGTTGTCTCTGAATGCCATGGCAGTCTCTTCTTCTTTGCCCCTAATAGTAGTCTGATTTGGGTTTTTATAGCTTCTTGAAATAGCAGGGGATGTTTTGTTCCTTCTATTTGTCCCACATTGGGCTGTTTCCTTCTCATCTTTCCCTCTGGTGGGAAGAATTTTTGACAAGGATCTGTGAACAACTGATCTGAAGCTGTCTTGCTGCATATTCTGCAAATGAAAGATAACAAGAAAAATCCATTGACATGGCCAGATACCAAATCCAAAACCCCAAATCCCTAAGCCCAAAATAGAAGATTAATTGCTCCCAGAGAAGAAACTTACATGATCTTTACAACCCCCCAGTACTATATCATCTTCAAAGCCTTCTTCCTTGCAAAGTCCTACCGATATGGGACTCAGCTTTAGAGCAGAACAAGGAGGTGAAGAGCAAATTTTGTAGATTCCCTTTGCTTCTTTGATAACATGTCTAAAATCCAACTGGCAACTGGGTATCTACCAAAACAACAAGAGAAGATGTAATAGGAACAAAAACAATATATAAAAATACCTATAAATCTGCAGGAAAACTTGGCATTGCTGCATCCACCTACCTACATGGTTGACATAGAATGGTTTCAGATCTATGATAGGAAAGAGTTGCTAACCTTGTGGTGCATGGATTTGCCAAGCTACTTTAGTCATTGAAGAGGAGAATTGAAGAGGCCAGGGGGCAGCTACCTGGTTGGTGCTTTCCACTGTGAACTCATTTACTTGGATTAAATTTTTTGTAGGCCTGTCAGTATGTCGATGTGATCCTCCCAACTGAATCCATGCAACAAAAGACTACACTGGAAAGCAACATCTACATTAGACCATCCGGGGGTGAGATAAGAAGAATCGAGATTTATCTTACAGCTGGGTACTTCACCTTGGCCCACCTCACACTGCCTTAGTCAATGAAAGACTATACATCTCTGAAATGGCTCAGTCAATGATATAAGCAATATGCTCTGTTTTTCTATTGTCTATAGGGATTGATGTGATTTTAAATTTCAACTGCCCAAAAGCTATAGACTATGACCGTAAAACTAACTCCTATGTGTAAGATGACTACAAATATAAAATTAAAAAAATTCTCTCTTTCTCCAATAATTTAAATTGAATAACTTAACCAACTCTAAATCTAACAAACGAGAGTTCCAACCCAAGAACTCCTTCTTCTTTTTTTTAGTAGTTTAAGAGGTAACAGTGGTTGGGCTTAGTTTGCCTAAATTCATATGACATATATTTGTATATACCTTAGGTTAGATCTAGTCTTGAATGTGGACCCAGATAGTCTGTCACAGCCCCCCTGGCTATGTAGTCATGTAGAGAGGTTCCATTAATGGCGGTAGGATTCAAAGACTAAATACGAAAAAACTTATAACTTGTTCTTTAGATTGGGAATGGATGGAGACGGCTAAAAGAAACTTAAAAAGGAGAAGATGCTTTTCTAAAATCACAAGGCTTCCATGTCGGACAGCTTGTGCGCGAGTCTCAGACTCTCGTATTGGTTGCGAGTACCATGTCATGTGAAAGGACAAAAAGAACTTAGTAAATTATGTTTGTTTTACCTAAGTGTTTGGCATTAATTCATTTTATTCCTTTATAATCTTATTTATACTAATTTACCCTCTTATAGTCTTATTCTATATTCAAATATCGATTAAATTTAAGATAATAAATATAGGATAAATATATTTATGTTTTTATTATATTTTTATTATCTGAGATATGATAGATATTATTTTAGATACGTCGAATATCTCATACAATCTCTCTGCAACTTTGTCTTTATAAATATTTTTTAAATTTGACATATGGATAAATATGATTAAAATAATAACGGTTCTACTTTGGATATAATCATAAAATGGTAATTTAAGACAAATAAAACTATTGATGGATGAAATAAATTTAGATCTAACCATAAAAAAGTAAAATAATATATTACTTAACAGTTATATTTTTTGCTCAAAGTTTAACATCTTTCGGCAAAGATTATTTGACTCATCCTTTTTCATTTCAAGAAAATTTAAAAGTTCTATTCTGAAATATAAATCTTTATTTCATAATAACAGTTAAGCATTATAATAAACTTATTCCAGAATATAAGTATCATTTATTAGAATTATATTTTATATTATATATTAATACAATTACTAATTTATCTTTGGTATGCATCCCGTTAATCTACTTTATATCAAATCAAAAACTATTTATGATAATTTTATTTAAAAATATATAAATTTTCTATATTTTACTTCACTTTATATCACACCAAAATTATTACATGTTTATTCTATAATACAAGTGAGTATAAAAATAGTTATTCCTAAAATAAATATCAACTTATTCTACAATTAATCTCATTACTAAAGTAAAAGATATTATAAAAAGACACGGTGATATAAAATAAAATTACTTTTAGTCTAAAGCGCAAAAAGTAAACATATATTTAACCCAAGAAGTAATATGTTTATATGGCTTAGCGTCCCCACAAGGGAAATTAATACATAAATGGCTTAGAATATAATTAACTTGTAATAATTTATCTAGTCAGCTCATCATATAAAATGAATAGCACGTCGTCGTCATTTGAACCTTTCTATTAGCGATCGCTTTCGAAGACTAGTAGTCGACTGTAGTATTTGTACATCACAACAAACACGTGGCAACGAGATTGAATCCATCGTCGGCAAGGGGGGGGGAGGGCGAGTGATTTATTACTAACAAATTCCATCCCGTGGAATTGAAATTGAATTGCAAAAGCCGGTATATAGAAAGATGCAATCTTTTAACTCTAACCATTTAATCCATAGTGGTTGGAATCCCACCTCTTGAGCACGATTTTGGTGTACGTCGATCATGATAGAATTGTTGAACGGTTGCTATCGCTCGTTCGACGGCTTCGATCACTTACGACAAGGTTGTAAGATTTTAAGTTAGTGTGATCGGAGTAGTCAGATATACATGATTAATGTTTGATCCATGTCTTATCGTGCTCTTAAACTGAATAGCATGAGATTAACCAACACTAAATATGAACATCTATATGTGTTAACATCTGTATGGTATATTCGAACGATCAAAACAAGCTCTTTTCATGTGTAAATGTAGTGTGAACAATTATATGGTGCGCTTAAATGGGCTCAGAGTGCGTTCGAATGCTATGTTCAAATGATAGATTGAACGGTTAAATACAGAGTGACTGTTCATATGTTTTTACGTAAAATTTCATACTTTTTCGACCATCGTAATAAGATTTAAGCACTTTAATAACAATTCTAAAATTGTTTCAAATATTTTAACTTCAAAATTAATATTCTTTATCAAATATTTCATACCTTATACGTATATTCATACATAAAATCTATATATATTACATAAATATAAATTATATTTTAAAATATAATTTATTAATTATATAAGTATAAATAAACTTAACATAGTTCACACCGAATCTCAATCATTTACCAATCTTTGCCGACGAACACAATTGTCTAGCTAACAGTAAACTCTTAAATTATGAAAAAAATAATAATAAAAGCAAAGATTCTTTTTGTTAAATAATTTGAAATTAAAAACCTATACCCAGTTGTTACTTTGCCATGGTAACTTTATTTTTGATAAATAATAATATGCACTATCATTTCTCTTCTATTTGCAAATGCTACAAATATAACCATTCGATCTCTTTCTCCATATAAAAACATGATTAATACCAAATAATGAAGAAATAAACCTACTCCATTTTCACCATCAAGCGAACATTAAGAAACAAAACGTAACAAGTCCCCACACAATTATAGAACATTGTTTTCTTCTTTATTATGAGTTTGTATTTCTTCCCATTTCTTTGTCCTTTTCCCAAGCAAATTGGATCCTCTGAGCTGTCCCAAGGGGAAAGAAAATCATATATTTCTTGACCTAATGTAATGCAAACTCCTCATCCAACCCTTATCCTCTCGTTCAAATAAAAATACCTTCTTATTATGTGAAGAATCCCCTTTCTTTTATTTTTTTATGAAATAGTTTTATAGGTTGATATATCATTCATTAAAATCAGATGTTTGTGAGCCAAGAAAACAAAGGAGATAGCTTGAACAAGCATTATTACTTATCGCAAAATAATAAAATAAAAATTCAACCCAGACCACCACACTAGCTCAAAAGATCTATCTTCCAGTGATTTCATAATGATAGCCATGGATCCAAGTTAGTGAAGAAGCAACCCCCCTTCCCTTCTCAGTGTAGACCACTGATGATCCGACAGTATCTTAGACTCGAATGATAACAAGAGGGGAGAGAGTGATGGTAGCAAAGAGGAGGCGATGACCTCTGCGGTAAGATTAGTGTCGACTACAACAAATAGGAAAAGAAAGCAAGAGCTAACAGAAAAGGAGGAAGAGAGAAAAGAAGAGGAAGCTGAGAAAAAAGAACATGAGAAATTAAGGAGAAATAAAAGATCCTTTCACGGCTCCCTCTCCCGTAAAGAAGGTTTTCATCTCCTTATCAGGGATTATAAAATAGTCTTAGGTTAAAATTATTATTCTATAATAACTTAAGTTTTTAAGCTATTGATGATTTACCAATAGAAGTGTAATTTATGAAAATAAATGGTACCTATTTATTAGGTTATAATTATAGTTATAAACATTGATTGCATAGGAAATCATATTACATTATAATAGTAACCTCGGAGGGTAATTATAAATTTGGCTTTATATTTTATACACAGACGATAAAAGAGCTCATATTGCATGCATATTTTGTACATAATTTCTACAATAACAATGTAATTGGATGCCATAAGATTATCACTTCTCTCCTAACAAAAATCATCAACTTTTAAAGAAATCATTCCTGTTCGTATACTTTTGACCAAATAAAACCTCAAGTGTAATAACCTTAAAGGCCCAATTAAAATTAAAATTAAAATCAAAATCAAAATCAAAATTTCCATTTAATTGGAAGGTCAACGATTCACATTAATTACCCACGAGGAGACACCACCAACCTCTAGACACAGCCGGTGACCGGACCCACTTTTTACCGGCAACATCCGGTGGGCAGCCGTTGGGATTCAAAATACTGAAGCGGAAAGCTTGTGGACGAAAATGCCCTCGTAACGAACGGCGTAGATCTAGTCGCAGACCCAGATGCGGTTCCTCCTCCGTCGATCCGCGCACGGGCCACTCGGGACCTGAGGGGTAGGGTTTGAAACCGCCCCTTTTTAGTTCGAAAAAGAAAAGAGATGAGGAAAGAGACGAATATAATATACGCTCCTCTTCTCCCATCTCTCTCAGTCTTCAGACCTCTCTCTCTCTCTCACTCTCTCTCTTTCAAACTCTTTCTAGATTTGAAGGGATAGCTCACGGAAATCTCAGATTCGCTATTGATCGATCGAGAGTGTCGCCGCGCGATTGCATCTGTTTCATTGGAACAGTGAGGTTCGGGATTCTGTTTCTCTTGTTACCGTTTCGAATCCTTCGGGGCTGTTTCAAGTTAGGGTTTCGATTCAGACATCATTTTTCGGAGATCTCGGTCGAATTGAGTGTTAAATGTTGGTTTGATTTGGGATTAGTGTTCTTTCGGTCGATTCTTGGTTGGTTTGGTTAGTTCTTCTTAGCAAGTGATTTGTTTGAAGATCTGGGTTTGTTGGTGGGTTTAGTTCGATGTTTGTAGGAAATTTGGCAAATTTGTGTTCGTAATGAGTGTTTTTTGGTAGGGTTTCGGTGTGAAATTTTAGATCTTGTTCGTTAGCTCATCACTTTAATCTTTTAGTTGTGCATTAGTTGCAAGAAATGGATTTTTTCCCATCATTTGGAAGCTGGTTCTTGTTGTGGACTAAAATTAATTATCTCTATTTTTCTCCACCAGTCTATGATTTTCTCTTTATTGGCGGAATCCTTGGGAGCCCTCTTGGGCGCTTGATGATGGTTTGGGAACCCTTCTCCGTGGAACTCTGCTGTCGAGTGGGGATTCGGACGTCGGTCTTCACTCACAATGGCAAGTGATAAGGGGCGGGGTTCCAGGAGAGGTGAAGCTACTACTTCTACAGCTGCTCATGAAGGGAGTGGAGATGAGCATCAGAGACAACGTCTATTTCATGGGTAATCCTTTCCTTGAGCTCTCAGCGGGGGTGGCAATTGTTGTTGATCGATGCTGAAGGAGGGATATATTTCTAGCTATTAGAGTTCTTGTTTTATCTACTTTACACTTGAGCAAATAATATTTTGATGAATAGATCTTGTCACTGTGTTGAAGCAAGAGGAGCCCAATAATAGGTCAATCTTTATACGTCTGTATATGTTTTTGTAGGAGGACCACTGGTCCAGCTCGTCGATCAACTAAAGGGCAATGGACTGCTGAAGAGGTAACATCTAGATTCTTACAAGTCTGAATATAGTCCTCAACTTATACTCATTTTACTAGACAATCTATAGAATCATCGTATTTATCATTTCAATAAATTAGGATGTGATTTCAGTGAGATTTCACGAAATCTACTTATAGGAACATTTATTATGATAGGAAAATCTTTGTGCATATGATCGTAGGAACATCTATTATGGTTCTACTATATACTTAAGTTACCAGTATGTTATGTAACCTTGTTTTGTAGTACTTCATGTAGGATTAATAACCAACACGGAGAAACTAGAGGTAATGCAATTTTAGTATATGATGTCACAACAGTACTTACTATAGTGCTTTAAGCCCATTATGTTGTAAATTTAGATCAATTCATTGTCTCTTGAGGCTTATATTATCAGTATTTATAATGTCAAATGATCTTTACTTGACTAAACCGAAGATACTATAGCTTGATATTTCTCTTACTATTATTTCTTTTGCTTGTTTCAATGGTCCCCTTTTCAAAGAATTTGTAGTGGTTGTATATAGCATGCAAGAAGCCTAGCTGGGTATCTTTCGCAACATTGAAAGATACTTTAAAAGTTGGGTTTGATGTGAACTTTTTGCTAATATGTATGTTTCGTGCAATTTTAGATGATTTTTTTCCTCTATATTTTTATAGAGCATGCTTGTTTTGCTACAGGATTCTATATTATGCAGAGCCGTTCAACGCTTTAAAGGGAAAAATTGGAAAAAGATAGGTACATATTCATTGATCCAACTTGAGAAACTAGAATGACGTCCTCATTAACATTATTATTGTGAACTTTCTCCCTCAAAATCTTGATACTTTTGTTGTGATCTGGACGTCCTTTTGCTATTTCATATCATGGAATTAGAAACTGCATTGGATTAATTAGTTTCAAAAATTTTCTATGTATTTTGCCCTCAACCCTTTATGATATAAAATACTAAAACTCAATTTTCTCATCTATCTTGTTACTTGTACAAGCAAATGGATATATCCAAAATGCAACTAACCTAGCTACCTAGGCAACAATAAATACAAATATTTGATGCAAAAAATAGCATTTTCAAGTTATTTGGAAAAGTATACTCACTTATAAGGGTAGAATAGCACACAGGAGATGACTAGCTACATGACATTCAAGGAAGTAAGAAAGTCTATCATTTTCGAAAATGAAGGTTACTTAAACTTTTTTTTAATATATATATTGCAGAACATTTTCATTCTTAAAGTTAAATTTTCAGTTGTTATTAATAAGTTAGACGATATCTCTATATAAATTTTAAGCAAGGTTCCGAAACTCGATATCGGGATCGGTCGTTAGAAAAACGATATGTATTGGTCATGTTGGCCGTCCGTATTGGATCAGACTATTTTTAATTACGTAAAATAATAAAAAAAAATAAGAAATAAAAATTAGTCACATATGAACTTTAAAAATTAAAGAAAAAACACATTTAAAACTATAATGAATTTCAACTTGAATTAGACAAATTTTATACTTGTAAATTATTACTACAGACAATATAAAAAGAGAGATCTCTTTTCAGTGTTGTTCTATAGCAGTAAGAAAAGAGGAGTTAAAAAATGGGTGAGAAAGAAGGAAAGAATATGAGAAAAAATTCATCTGAGTTCACCAGTGTGGACCGGCCAGAGTGGATCATCGGAACGGCCGCCAAATAAACTTGGTAAAGTGTAAAAGTGAGAGGAGAGTGTGGACTAGCCAAAAGGGCTTACCAAAATAACCGCCAAATAAACTTGGTAGAGTGTAAAAGTGAGAGAAGAGTGTGGACTAGCCAAAGAGGCTTACCAAAATGGTCGCCAGATAAACTTAGCGAAGTGTAAGAGTGAGAGGAGAGTGTGTGTGAGAGATAGAGAGTAAAAACTGAAAATTTGAGAAAGAAAGCAGTTGATGACATCAATTATTAATGTTTTCTAGGTTAGATACATTTTAGATTCGATCTGAATCTAAAAAAAAATTAATTTCAGCTAATATTGTTGTTTTCAATCAATACGGCTGAGACGGATCGATCGATACGGCCGAGATTGGTCGAAACCGGCCGATACTAGCCGAAAACTGCCGTACTGGCCGAAATTGGACCAAAATCGGTATGATCGGGTTTAGTTATGGCTGATCCCATTCTGGATCGGTCAATCCGACTCGGGATCAGTCGATTTTGGGATCCATGATTTTTAAGCCTACATAATTTTCAAATTTAGTTATGACACATTCAATGCTATAGCAATCTGGCAAAAGTTGTGATATTTTTTAAAAAAGAATTAGCATTCTAAGATAGACCAGCAATACTTTGTTATTTAAAACATTATCATTATTATCACTATCACTACCACCACCATCATTGTTGTAATGCGTCCTAAACTTGCTTGCCAATGTAGTCATGAGTTATTTTCTGTTTCCACATTGTGAAGCTTGCTAATTGTTTTCTTGTTTGTTGGAACTTTTTTCTTTTCAGCTGAATGTTTTCCCGACAGGACCGATGTGCAGTGCTTGCACAGGTGGCAGAAGGTTCTAAATCCTGAGCTTGTGAAGGGACCATGGTCCAAAGAAGTAAGTCATCTAGATTCTAGGGGGCCTACAACATTATTATGCTACTTATTTTTGCATTTACATTTGCCTTGCATCCTGAGTGGGTCTAACTTTTTGTTAGATTGTGCTTTCCATTTCAATTTTTTCTAAATCTAGTCAATTATAGGAAGATGACATAATCATTCAAATGGTAAATAAATATGGGCCAAAGAAGTGGTCAACCATTGCGCAAGCATTACCTGGTCGGATTGGAAAGCAGTGCCGAGAGAGGTACGCCATTAATATATTATCCTTCTGTTTTCAACTTGTTATTTCTTCTTCCTTTTAATTTTGACGAGTATTACCTTGGTTGTTTGCTTCTTTTTTTTTCTTGATGAGATCATCAGTGGATTATTACATGCTAAAAGATTCTTAAATAATTAAATAGACCAGCTTTTTTTTCATTTGGTAAAGGTAGCTAATGGATATAAGTAGTATAAGGAAATTACCGGGGTTCTTTCATCAAAATTTGCTTGAAACTCAATATAAAGTGTTCTATGATGGCATTCATAACAAATGGCTCAAAAGTTGTGGTGTTTATCTCTTGAATCATTTAGAGAATCCTTTGATTTTAGAATGCAGTTTCATTGTGCCATATGATGTGAAGATAGGACCATGATATATTCTCACAGAATGTATCATAAGCCATGGGAGCTTCTTATTTTTCTACTAGACAATGCGAGTAGTTCTTCTTTCCTTCCTTCATATGCATCTGATGCAAAATTGGCTTGTTAAATTATATGCATTACCCCTCCCACAGAAATGGTGTATTCAGTAGCTTTTCCGTCTGGCTACTTCTATTTTAATGTTCAAATATTGCTTTTTGTTCAGTGACATTTGGCTCCAACTTATAGTATTGTGGAGGTAAATTAACAAAATATGTACTACTGTTTAGATCACTCACTAATACTGTTTTAAGTTTGAGAATTTTGAATTTTTTTCTTGTCTTAGCTGAAAGCGCTTTTTTATTTTATTTTTCCATTTCTACATTATTTTATGAAGTCTTCTAGGTATGAAGAGATCTTTTACATCTTGTTACCAATGCTCTCTCATCTTCTAGCTTCATCCTTCTGATATTGATTGTAATAACATTTACTAATGGTAAAGAAATAAATTGTAGGTGGCATAATCATCTTAACCCTGCCATAAACAAGGAGGCATGGACTCAAGAAGAGGAGATAGCACTGATTCATGCTCATCAAATTTATGGAAATAAGTGGGCCGAGCTGACAAAATTCTTACCAGGAAGGTAAGAGATTTTTATGTAATGACTGCTGCTTAGGAAGTGAAATATGTTTCTTGTTTACCATTACAAAATTTATAATTTTTTAACCTCTGAAAATTTTCCTGATCTTTCACATGCATCTCTAATAATAAAAGCTAATTTATCTTGTTCTAATGATGATTTATCACTTGTGAACAGTTTATCTATGTGTTTATATGCCTGTATCTGCTTGAGATATTGGCTCTATATGCCCCATCCTTTTTTATCTGCAATTTTTCTAATATCTATATCTACTGTTATCAATATCCACTGGCACATCTCTATTCTTTTCATGATTTAGCTCCTTGCATTTTGTACTTTGGTGATACCTGTCGTTATTTCATTTGGTCTATTCCGAGTTAATTAAGCTTCTATTCTTAATGCTGTGTGCATGATTATTGAAATACTATTCTGCTCTACAACATCAGGACAGACAATGCAATTAAGAATCACTGGAACAGCTCTGTGAAGAAGAAACTGGATTCATACTTGGCATCAGGCTTACTGGAACAGTTCCATGGCTTGTCTCATATAGGAAATCCTTCCCATGATACTTACTTGTCTGCAGTGACTCAACAAACTAGTGAAGATAATGGTTTCAAAGACAGGCAAGAAGTTGAAGATTTGTCAGAGTGTTGTAGCCAAGCCTCGTCAGCCTTGGTCGCTTGCTCTCAATCTGATTGTGAATTGGTTAGCACAACTCTGGGCTGTGATGATTTACAACCAAGGCACGATGCCAACAAGAAAGAGGAACAAGATTCTTGTTTTTCAATGTACGCTAAGGAGTATTGCTCTTTCATTGAGGGAATTGCGCGTACCTTGCCTGAGATACAGCATCAAGGTTCAGCTTCTGACATTGATCTGGACCAAAACATAAAGATGGAGGTTGAAGTATCTCAAGGAGTGGATGTTGAAATTGCTTCAGATGAACTTCCTGATAATTCTTTACTAGAGGAAACTCGCAATTCCCCAGAGTTAGCAGAAACCCTGGAATGCCACACCCTCTGTGATGAAAATCAGAAAATCAGATCTACTTTGTTGTCAAGTACAATGAACATGCCTGCTTCTGTGGGAGATGGTGTTTCTGGATATGAGAAACACAAAATACTTCCATTGACTGAAGCTGACCTTGAAAGTGACAACAATTCTAAAACAGACATGTGGCAAGATATATCATTACGAGGTCTTATTGATGCACCAGAAATACCCAACGTAGATCGGCTCTTGGGCCTAAATTGCCAGAGTGATATATATTCTCCTGATGCCTATAAAAGTTTTGCTTCATATTCATATCCACTATATCCTGTCAGTTCATCTGGCATTCTAGACATCTCATATTGTCAAAGTCTGATGACTGTAGTACCACCGCCTTCTCTTGTTTGTCCAAATGATATGAAGTCGCTGTGTAATAGTAATAACATTGATGGAAGTAGCATATCTATTGGGCCTCAGGATTCAGAGGTAATTACGTGCTCGTATGATGGCTTTGCTTATTCCACTCGACCTATCACATCTCCTGCTGATGGCGCGAGGTCTAAGATTAGTGTGCCTCCAGACCAGGTTCAGGAAAGTGAAGTTGGAAAGCAGACATACATGGAGATGATGGATTGTGGATCTCCAACTAATGCTGGAAAAGTTACACCATCAAAAGAAAATCAAACTATGGTGACTAAGGAACAGCTGGATGTTGGAGCTTTGTTCTATGAGCCTCCTCGCTTTCCGAGCTTAGACATTCCATTTGTCAGCTGTGATCTTGCATCTTCTGGTGATCTTCAGCAGGCATATAGTCCTCTTGGGATTCGACAATTAATGATGTCATCCACAAACTGCTCTACTTCTTATGGCCTGTGGGATTCTCCATCTCCTGATGAGAGTCCTGATGCTCTACTTAAGAGTGCTGCTAAAAGCTTCTTATGTACGCCATCAATTATGAAGAAAAGGCAGCGCGAACTGTTGTCACCGTTGCACGATAGAACTGACAAGAAATCTTGGATGGACATGGATCGTGGATTATCTGGCATATCTTCTATAAGCAGGGCTGAAATCTGTCATATGGATACCATGAAAGATAAAGCAATTGTTTCTGGATCTCCATGCTCTACTGGGAGACCTGTTCCTTCTTCAGGTGATCATACAAAGAAAATTGAATATTCTGCCATACAAAAGGACAATTTGGGCCATGCAGCTGGATCTGGAAAAGAGCTAACTAGTATATCTGAGAAACAATCCCATGACAGTCAGAAAACAATAACAGAGCAATATTCAACTGCTTTAATATCAGCAACCAAAGTTTATGCTACTGCTGCAGAAATGGCAGTAAGTTCTTTCTGACTATTTATCTCTCTAATTGTAGTAATTACATGCTAAGTATACATCCTCGAATGTCAAAATATTTCCTAATTGTAACATTAACTGCAAATGGTAAACCAGCAGCAAAGTATGTTATCTGACCAATTAGAGTTTGCTCAATCTTCTACAAACCTGGCCATATTCTAGCTTTCTGTAAAGCGAGACGAAAGTTATTGTTTTCTGTTTGGTGAAAGAAATATGCCTTTTTTTGCTATAGTTTAACTACGTGATAAATATGTGACTGAAAAACTAGATTCTTACTAGATTTCATTCAATTATGAAATTTGCATTAGTTATGCTCCTTCATGATTTATTCTTTGCTACTGTACTCTTATATGCCATATAAGACTGACGGTAGCTATTGTCATGTCAAAGAATTTGACAATATTCATCCTGTGTTTCAAACAAGGTGGAGTCCTTATATTTCCAGCAGTAGAATATCTATTACGTTATTCTGACAATATTTTTTACCCTCATTGTATGATTGTTCTTGGCTAGTTAATACTTCTTTACTGTAATAAAGTTGGATGCCCTTCAATCTAAATGGCAGTTTTTATTCATATCCTTTGACATATTTTGATTCATTCTAATAATTTTGTCTTCTCTTGCTGTCATTTAATTCTTATTTTTATCTATTTCTGAGATTTCAGCAAAAAATCACCTCCTCTTCAATCTTTATTAATTTGCTTAATAGCTTAATGTACTTTACCAATATATTATTTTTATATACTATATTTTGTCTATGGTCTGCAAAATTGCCAACTCAAACTCTTGAACCTGGAAATGTCTTATGGTTTCCCACTGGAAGAGTGTTCAATAGGAGAAACATCTCTACTGGAAATCACTTCTTTTGACCTTTTACGACCTTCACTTTTCTGATAGTTTTGTTTCCCATGTGGTTGTTATGCAGCAGCCTGTTAGGATTCTTTCTGAACGTAACATCAATGACCGGTTGTTTTCTGCTGAACATGATGGATGTGCTGCAAATGAGCAATCAAATGGTGGTGCAAAGTCTTTGAAAGATCAGACTTTTGGAAGCTTGAAAAGCATGCCAGAGGAAAGTCTCATGGCTTCCAAGCCTGAATCTTTATCTAACCATATTGCATCCCTGTCTCCTAATGTTGGTAAATGTGAGGAGCAGCCTTCATTACCAGGTACTTCAGAAAAATGTGCCAGATCAATTCATACAGAGGCCATAACTGAGAAGTGTGGCTCATCGGTTGATGTATATCTTGAAAACATGAACATGTAAGTTTATTACATACAAACTTTAGTTTAACATTCCGATCAATATTTGAACTTGTTTACCAGCTTGCTGATTTTTGCTGTATTCTAAATTTCTAATTATTTTCTTTTCAACTGATCTACTTATTTAAGTGTGGCAGAATAAGTGGTGTACTTTGCATTATTTCTATTTCTGATATACTTTTCGTGTCAGATTTGCTGAGACTCCTGGTGTCAAACGAGGTATAGAATCTCCTTCAGCATGGAAATCACCTTGGTTTATGAATTCTCTTCTTTCGGGAAATAGAATCGACACAGATTTAACATACCAGGTAGGCAGTGTTCTGTTATACTCTTATTTTAGTAATATTATACATGAGTTGTTTATTCAGTCTTAGTTATTTTGGTTTGAGTATGTGCTTCATCTTCTTAGAGCCCTCTTGCACAGATGTAAGGCATACCTTCTGGTCAGATTAACATATTTTATCTAGTGATAACAGAATGTAGATATTTCTATAGTTCAATAATGGTGTCATGATACCTGACAATGACTAATTTTCCATAATGAAGAGTTAACTCCAAGATCCTTTGCTCCTTTTTTTTCTTCTTTGTCTTTCTATAAATGAGTTGTTTATTCAGTCTCAGTTATTTTGGTTTGAGTATGTGCTTCATCTTCTTAGAGCCCTTTTGCACAGATATAAGGCATACCTTCTGGTCAGATTAACATTTTTTATCTAATGATAACAGAATGTAGATATTTCTATAGTTCAATAATGACGTCGTGATACCTGACAAGGACTAATTTTCCATAATGAAGAGTAACTCCCAAGATCCTTTGCTCCTTTTTTGCTTTTTCTTTCTACAAATGTCCAACTATTTTAATCAGAAGTTTACATGTTTATAATACTTTATATAGGACACAGATATACATAGCATTACTCCGGAGATTGGAGACACATTACATAGATGGAACATCAACATTAGACCTTAGCAGTGAAATTTGCACCTTTTCTTCTCATACTTAAGTGACAGTTCAGTGTTAAATATCTTCATTTTATTTACTCGGATGTTAGATTTAAAGATGTTTATTAAGGATCTTTTGGTCCTTTTCTTGGTTTGTTTTTATTAGTATAAAAGAGATAATTTTGCTTTCTGCTTTTCCCAGGATGTAGGATATTTCATGAGCCCAGGAGAAAGAACTTATGATGCAATTGGACTGATGAGGCAGTTCAGCGAGCAAACTGCTGCCGTTGTGGCCGAGGCCCATGAGGTATTGGCAAGTGGAAGTCCTAGGCCTGGAGTCACCCCTAACGAAAGAAACTCTGACAAAGAAAATTTTCAGTCAGGGGTGGTTGAAGCTCACCACATGCCACCTAAACTCATGGTAATATATCTGCAATTTGTACTCTTAGTTTTGCTTATTTCCTATATGGGCCGTTGGCCTGCCAAAGGTCACAATCTGCCAGTGCGTCATATAGCAGACAGATGATGCCCTTTTTCATTTCTATCATAAATAGTTTCTTCCCAGAACCTTTTAATATATTCAATACATTGTCTGCCGAATTCTCTTCTTTCTTCAGACTTGCTACTTGGAAACAAGCCCTGTATCTGAAAATTTCCTCTTAATCGAAAATACAAGTGCCATTGTTGTTCTCTGATCGTAATCCTAATAACTTTGCAGGCAGAGGCGCGAGTTCTTGATTTCAGTGGATGTGCAACTCCTGCCAGAAGAACTGAAGTAAAGAAAGTAAGTAATGTAGGGGCATCAGTAAGCTTCTCCAGCCCAACCTCCTATCTTATGAAGAATTGCCGGTAGCTTGCAGGGAAGCAAAGAAGTAAATTCATAATCCTCATGAGAATGTACATGTGCCTTGCTTTATTTTGCTTTTCCTTTTCCTTTTGGCATATTTATCTTGTATCACCCCGGCCTTTTCCAGTTAAAAAGACAGCTTAGTCGGGATCTGATCAAGATTGCCATTTAATTATTTCAATTTGTAATCCCTGTGCTCTTCTATTGGAATATGATATATCTAAATTTCTCAGACTTAGTTTTCGGAGGTTTTGCCGACTTCATTCCATTGGCGTTGTTATTCAATCTCTATTCTTCATCTTGAAACTGTAATTTTGTCTCTATATGGACTTTTGCAGTCTTCAATTGGTGGTTTAATCTGTGGAGGCATGTGAACGACCTATATTTTACGCTACGAGTTTTGAGTTGACTTTTAATTAGACGAACATTTTTTTTTTCTTTCCTCTTTCATTGATACAGTTGATTTTGTGGCTGAAACTAGGAGATAGCCTAGTTATGACTCCTTATAAACATAAACTTGTTGGAGAAATAATATAAATCTTGGCCAGCCAACGATCAATGTCAAGTCTTGCCAAGTTGCCCGAGATCGCTTATATAGCTGCATCTGATCAATTAGTTACTACTTCCCACTTCGTGCTATAGGTAAGTAGGCTAGCTAAACATCTTTGATGTATAGATTGAATGATTAAATTATTAATTTTTAAATTAGTCACAATAAATTTAAATTATATCTCTTAAAAATACATCAAATATCAATCCTAATTGCAAAAGACTTGAACTCATCAACTCTATGATAAGCTGACCTTGCTCAAATTGTTATGTTGTTTGGTTCATTTCGTCGTCTGGTCTGGGGTGATTGACTCTTTGGAATCAAAGGTGGTAATTAGCTAGACTTGGCATATATATATATATATATATATAGAGAGAGAGAGAGAGAGAGAGAGAGAGAGAGAGTATCCCGGGCTAATTGCCAGCCTCAGACGACAGACAGACCACTTGAAAACAGAGAAAACTAACTCACCTTCTTCATTAAGAAGCATCCCTTCTATATATATACATTATTCTACTAGCTTCCACCACCACCACCACCACCTCTCCTCTCTCCTCCAAACACTGTCCACAAACATGCACCCCACGTTTGATCTCTTAAAAAAGGAAACCAAGAACATCCCCTCCAAAAAACCTATCTCTCTCTTCTCCTCTTCCTCTTTCTCTACCATTCTTCAATCCAACAGAAGACAAACAAACCCACCAAACCACCCCAAACATATCCTTGGACCTATTACAAAGATGGGCTTATTCTCCCATCCATTCTACTATTATCCCCCTCCCTCCTCTCTTTGAGCCTTTTCTGTTGGCCTTTGCAACCAGATGTCCCACCTTTCCCTCTCCTTCCCCTGCTCTCATTTACAAGGTGGGTCTCTTCAATCCAATCTTTTAACCCATCAAGCTCCCATCTTTCCCTCTTCTTCTATCTCCTAGACACATTTCCTTTGTGGGTTCCTCTCCTTCCTCTCAAATTCCTCCGTACGAGAAGACCGCGTCCGCACGCTCCACCAGGAGGTATGACGTGGGCGCCGTCCGCAATCTGTGGTCCAAGCTCAGATTATTGAGCCGTGTAATGGTTCGATTCGTGAAGCGGGGGCACAGCCTTGACAAGCCATTGCAAGGTGGTGGTGAGATGTTCGAGGTCGCGGGGCGCCTGTCGCAGAGCCCAGTTCTTGACGGTGGTGCAGGTGGGAATGGTTCAATGACGGATGAGAACACGATGATTCGTAGCAGCCATGGGGCTAAAGTTGGCGAGAAGGCTCCACGGTCTCGCCTTGGCAAGGATGGAGGCTTGAGTGGTGGTAGAAATGGACCTCCCTCAGGTATATAAGACATTGTCATAATGTCATTGGTAAGCTGGTTTAATATTTGTTTTACAGTTTTCTTGATCATTGTAATGTTTGATGTGGATTAGACATGGAGTTGATGAAGGAGAAGTTTGCAAAGCTCTTGTTGGGGGAAGACATGTCTGGAAATGGAAAAGGAGTTTCCTCAGCGCTTGCCCTATCCAACGCCATTACCAACCTTGCAGGTATCCAAGAAAATCATGATAAGCCAATTATTACCTGAATCTGTAAAAGTTTTTTTTTTTCATAACTTGCTAGGAATAAATTTCATAGCGCAGCGCAACAATCAGTTAATTAGTCCCTTTATTCGGATAATCTCTATGTATATATGTATGAGTTTTCATAAATTCATCTATATTTAGTTGCAGGTTTAGGGACAAGTCAACTGTCTTCCATTTTCTTAGTTTCCATGATATATTTTTTTTGTTGGTTATAAACTTGCATCCAACAATCCCCTTCCTTCATCCGGGCTTGAAACTGGCTGTTGAAAGATATAACATTAGCATTGGCATAATTAAGATGACATATAGAAAGAAATTCTTGATTCAAGAAAAGAGAAGTTACTCCTTTTTTTTTGTTATATATGTAGCATATACTTACACGAATATGGCCTCAATGTTATTAGACATCCTACCTTGACAAGGCAATGACTCACAGCTGGTTAGTTCTCTTTTCATTAATGCAAGATAAGTTCTGATAGTTTCTACTTTTTTTTCTCCTCCTCTTATTTGTCCAGCTTCTGTTTTTGGTGAACATCGGCGCTTGGAACCAATGCCCCATGAAAAGAAGGCAAGGTGGAGGAAAGAAGTTGATTGGCTTTTATCTGTCACTGATCATATTGTGGAATTTGTTCCTACAAGGCAGAGATCAGATGATGGATCAAGCATGGAGGTGAAGGAGGATTCCCTATTAGATTTTTTTCCCTTCATGCGGTTCATTATCTCAATCATCTAGGGATTTGGAAGATTATCCATTTTGTATCATGGAGAGATGTATTAGCTCGTCGATTTTAACACCCATTTTCTCTATTTTTTCTCATCCAGATAATGTCAACTCAGCAACGCCGAGATCTCCAGATGAACATCCCTGCCTTGCGCAAGCTTGATGCAATGCTCCTAGTAAGAAATTCTTTCTCTAGCTAAGAAAAGCATAAATTCTATGTCGTCTATTCCTACATTCTTACCATGGAAATGCAGGGCTACCTTGACAACTTCAAAGACCAGAACGAATTTTGGTATGTATCGAAGGATGCTGATGAATCAGAGAAAGGTAATGCACAGAGGAAGGATGACAAATGGTGGCTTCCTACTGTGAAAGTTCCCCCTAATGGGCTTTCTGAAGTCTCAAGGAAATGGCTGCAATTTCAGAAGGAATCTGTGAACCAAGTTCTCAAGGCAGCTATGGCAATAAATGCTCAGGTTCTTATGGAAATGGAGGTCCCTGAAGTCTATATAGATTCACTTCCAAAGGTATCCATATCTGGGTTTATGTTTCTCGAGTTTCAGTTGATATCACTTAGCTGGTAAATGCAAATGATAAGATCGATAACAAGCCTTTTGGGAACATTTTACCTTGTGACATCTAATCACTCTATTTTGTTTTTGATGATCTCAATGTTTTAAATTGCTTGCTTTCTCTTTGATCATAGAATGGGAAAACAAGCCTTGGAGATGCAATATATAGGAGCATAACAGTCGATCTTTTCGATCCTGAGCAATTCCTTGATACAATGGATCTTTCAACTGAGCACAAGGTCCTTGACCTCAAGAACCGCATTGAGGCATCAATTATTATTTGGAAGCGGAAGATGCACCAGAAGGATGGTAAATCATCTTGGGGGTCCATTGTTAGCTTGGAGAAAAGGGAGCAATTTGAAGAGAGAGCAGAGACCATCCTACTTCTTCTCAAGCAAAGATTCCCTGGCATTCCTCAATCATCACTTGACATAAGCAAGATCCAATACAACAAAGTAAGAAACCAAAAAATGATAGAAACTTATTTCCTACATAAGAAAGAATGCAAAGAATTGATTAGTTATCATCTGATTGTTCTTGAATTATAATTCTTCAGGATGTTGGACAGTCCATATTGGAGAGCTACTCGCGTGTTCTTGAAAGCTTAGCATTCACAGTGATGTCGCGAATTGAGGATATCTTGTATGCCGACTGCCTAACTCAAGATCCATCCCTCAAGGACTCAAACAGAAGGTACTCATTGCCGGATGCAGAGACATCCACAGGACCGGTGAAGAAGTTGGACCCAAAGGAAGAGATGGAGAAGCTAAACGAAGCGCCAACTTCTATGACACTGTCCGATTTCATGGGTTGGCATTTTGATCCAGAGGCAGAAGCACAACATAAGGAGAAGGGAAACTCGGAAGGCAATGTGAACTCAGAAGGTCGAATGTCGAAGAAGCCTCCCATTGTTGTGCCTACCAAGAGATTTTCTTACATAGAGAAAGTTGAAAACTTGGGAGGCTGGAGAAGTCCAACATCTCGTCATTAAGAAGTTTACAGTATAAGAAGTGAAGGAGATGGATACAAGTAGGAGACACAGAACACAGATTCTAAAACATAGTTCAGAGGCACTTTAGAGACAGTAGATCTCAAAGTTGAGTTTGAGCGATTCTACACTCTCTCCCCTCTTTGTAGTGTACTTTTGATTGAGATAGAATTGGGTTGTTTTCTTCTCTTGAATTCCATTATATACTGTTGTAGCCACTGATCCAAAATATGTATCCCCAGAGTAAAGAAATTAGACTTTACCAAGGGAAAATTGGTCATATTATTTTCTTTAAAAGCAGTGATTGTCTTAAGGTATAACACCACAGAATGCAGTGTGTTTTGTATGGCTGAGACAACGGCCACATCAGGAGAGGAATGAGAGAGAAAATTCTGTTTATGTCTATCCTGTAATATAATTAGATTGGTCTCAGATTCCAACCATTAACTCTATTTATCATTGCATTGCACCTAATGGCTAAGTTGAATCCTGTTTATCCAGTAGTACATATCTGGGTATAATAGCACTTCGAAAAAATTGCAAGCTGTAAATAAGATAATCTTCATCAAAACTATGTCAAATTCAAGTAAAGGAGGTAAGAGATAATGCATGTGTCAATAACTCAAACTTAAGAAAGCTCATCAGGCTGAGTCTAACAAAAATATCATCCCTCGGCTCTACCAGTCTGAAGGCAGTGTGGTAAGCCTTCCAGACAAAGGTGAAAAGCAACTGGGAATTAACCTAAGCATATCCATATTCGCGCATTGACAGCATCGCATCAGTCTAGCTTTACTCTATCCAATTCTCCAATCATTTCCTCAAACTGCACAGTATCAACAGAAAGGTGATAAAGAGAGTAAGAAAACATGAAATTGAATTCATCAAGCTGTAGATATATGAACCACAGCTGCAACACCACATTAAAAAACAATAACCCACAGAGACAGAGAGTATAAACCTTTAAGACTTGGCGCAAAAAGTAATCACCATAGCGCTTCGTTGGCTTGGACTCAAAAACATGTATAATATCCTGCGATGAAAATGATAAAATATTAACAGAGAATTGGTAATTAGAAGTACAATTACAAAATCTTAGAGAAAATATTACATATTAATACCCAGTTTCCAGAACTGAAAACATGTCATAAAAAGTTCAGATGGGAGAGAATGGAAGAGAACTGGAGGTGCAAAAACATTTGCAAAAATGAGTTATTGACTTTCCCCTCTGTTCTTTACTTTGTTTTTACAAAAACCACGGTGACTAGGAAATGCAGATATGCCATCTCAAAGAAATCAGAATGGGAGCGAAATGGCCTAATAAAACTGTCATAAATGATAAGTATCAACTGCCACTAATTGTGACATACGTTATAAAGTAAATGTCATAATGGAAAGAAGCATAATCTCCTGATATAACTGTACATCAAACAATAAATACCAACTACCAAACATTGTAACACTAATGATGAAGTAAACCTAAATTATAAACCCAATTTAAGAGTCAAAAAGAGAAATAATACCTCACTAATATAGAAATCCACATCCGCATTTGATGTGATCTTTCCATCACTATCCACAGCATGCATCTTATGCTTGTATGTCATCAGAATAGTCCTGTCAACAAACAAGTATTAGCGAAGTGCCACAGACTTGTCTTAAGTAAGAATTAGTAAATTCTTCCATATTCAATATAGTCAAATTGGAAAGTGAGTTGTTATCTCTTTCATTAAGGTAGTAAAAATGATGCAAAATAAATTCCAAATTTGATTACTACAATATAGTAAATTGCAGGTGTTATCGATCAATTGGCACGAAAAAATAAAATTAGAAATTTACTGACCTTAAAGTGGGCTCATCTACTTCCATATACTGAGCAAGTTTCCCAATTGATATAGATGAATATAACTTCAGAAAACTGCGCACGCCAGAAAGCAACTGCTGTTGCTTGACTTCATAAAGAAACAATTTCAACTGCAGCCTATAAGCATCCTGCATTTAGGAAGGAATGCCAATTTGTAATTATGTCGGAGAATAATATATAATAAAGTTGCTATTTACAGAGCTGCAATGCAAATAAGATAACGCATTTCCAAAAAGGATATGCTATAGACAGCTGAGCTTGTAAAACTCTCTGGTCTTGTATCTCAAATAAAATTAGTTCTAAAAAGTATTACCTGGTTCAAGTGCAGTACAATAATAAACAGAATATAAGCTTCAAATTACCTGGTTATAGTTTGTAAGAGGATCCTGTAGAACTGGAGCTGATGGAGTGATAAATTTCGGGCACGCATATGAAAAGAGCTCATCATAGAGAGCATAAGCTTCATCATCGTATTTCTGCATCTTTGTCATCTTGTCATTGTATTTCTCTTTCAATTGAGTGCTCACATTTTCCTCAATCAGTTTTGTTTGAGGGCACAAGGAAAGGCAAATTGCTAACAATGCATACATTTGCTCATTTTTCTTCAATATCTGATCATACTGTGGAGACTTCTGATGATACTGCTTATACTTCAAAATATACAGCAGAATCTTATTAAATTCACGTATTGCCTCAACATACCTTTAACAAATCAAGAAACCCACGATTAGAAAGAAGAATTCTTATAAAGTGTAATTAAAAGAAGTGTAATTAAAAGAACAAAGAGATACAAAGAAGGATCGAGGCATCAAGCAAGGAAATACACAACACAACACTAGGGAGTCAGAGATGGATCCTTGATTGAGACAGCAAAAATATGCGAAGCAGCTGAAGCTTGATCAAAATAAAAAAATCACCTTACATAGTACAGCTCCAAAATCAAAGGCTATTTTCAATAAATTAATTCACCTAATGCTCATCACCAGCTGAGCTTCACAGTAGATTGATTGATAAAAATAACACGTAAGAAGTATATTAATGCTATATATACCATGATAAGCTTTGAAAACCATAACTTTAGCCTTTCCAGAGAGCACATTCATAGCTTTATATTTTAAAAGTATACACACACAGGGACCTCACTTCATCTAAACTCACAAAAAGAAGATTAGAAGACAAGACCGCAGACTACTTAAGAGCAAGATATCTTACGCCACACCAATCATAAACCTTAATTTATCGATCAAAGGGAAACAATATAAGCAATATGATACATTCATAATAAAATATCTCAATATCTCAGAATATGCTTATGACTGGAAAAAAGCTCCAAATTGGATTTATTGCTAATATCAAACTTGTAAGAAAGATAAGGCCATCGAGTAGAAAAAACTTAAGCAACCAGGATCCTACCTTCGTAACATTAGGTTTGCAAACCCATAGTGATAAATTGTAGATATATGGCTTCCAATTACGGTTGTGTAAACACCCTGTTGACTAATGTCAATAGGAGCCAAACACTTGATACCAGTATGATAATCCCCAAGAAGACAATGCACTCTGAGCAACCCAACCATGCTATAGTAACCCAACATTTTGAGAACATTGCTCCCATCTTCATAATCATACCCATCAGTAGCAGTGAATTGCTCAAGACCCTCCTTCTCCCTTTCCAGTATTTGGATAATCATGGATTTCTCTACAAGAGCTTGCAAGTAATTGAGCACCCCGTAAACATTCCATGCCTATCAAGATAAGCAATAAAAAGTATGAATATACTGATGATAGAAGTAACCGGGTTGACCATGTAAGCAACAATAATGTATCACATGAATTCACATATAAAGAACCAAAATTTATCCAGTTAATGACATATAAGTTATATCATGCATCTAGAGATGCTTCACAAATTACAATGGAGGACTGAGCCAGGTCATTCGGTGACAAAATGTATCTCAAAGTCTGAGCTATATAAGAGAGATTGTACACCAAAGTTATGCTTGAGAAATTTAGCCGAAGGGAGCCAAGCAAAGCCACATTGCAATGCACGAAGTATGCCAGAAGCTTATACCTAAAAACTTATGTCAAGTAAATGCCCAAGCTCATAAGTAGAGCGGGGACTAAATTTCAACAGAGATTGTTACTCACGAAGGTGAAATGATTAAATTTGTATGGCATCAAGAAGCATATCTCCTCCTTGTGAACAAACTTAAAGAGCACAGAAGATAAATAACACATAAAATACAAAAGATAAGGAACAAACCACTGTGATCTGTGTAAAGATGAACCAAAAGTTCTGTCTTTCTTAAAGAACATATATACACCTAACCAATATCAGACGCAAAGAGTAGAATACAAAATTGTGATGTGCGTATGAATGAATGAAAACAAAATCCTATCTTTCCCAGAGAAACAAAACTTATGAGGCAAAACCCCTCTCAGATGCCAGAAATTCTAATCAATTGCAAAGATTACAATACAAAATTGTGCTTTTTATATACATTAGCCAAAGAAAACCTATAATTCTTTCCTTTGCAATACCTGATCGTACTGCCTGAGCAGCTGCAGCTCCTCCTCGGTCTTGTTCTTGAGTTTGGCCCGATACTGGCAGTAGGACTGAAACTGGTACACAAATTCATCAACCATATCCCATAGCCACTGGTTGGGCAACTGCATATTGACAACTCCGTGAAGCACAACACCAAAGAGGCTGCAGTAGTTGTCCCAGGACTCAACTCGCTGCTTTCCCGTAGGTGAGAGACGAGCGTAGAGGTGCCGGAACCACATCTCCCGGTAGAGTAGGCAAAATACGTGATCATTGTCGACGTAGGGGGCCACGGCTTCCACCGAAGGCCATGGGCTCTCGCGAAACATGCGATCGCTGAGGCGATGGAAGCTTCCCTCGTACATCTGGTGGATCTCGTACACGTTCTTCTCGCGGATGTGGCGGTAGAGGTGGACGACGAATGTCTTCACGGAGTCAGGGACGAAGTTGGGATCGTAGCCGGTGTCAGAGGACGAGGAAGGCGGCGGCGGATGGGAGGCGTCGTCGTAGTCGTAGGAGGACGCCATGACAGGTTGAAATCGGAGTGTCTCCGAAGATCGACGGAGATGGGATCTAGGGCTCCGGCTTGGGGGTACGAACGGAGGCGAAACAAAAGGATGGGGAAGAGAGAGGGTAGGGTTTTGGTTGTGTTAACGGTGTTTTGCATATCAGTATCCACATTTGTGTCTAATTGCAAACACCTCCTTCTTTGACATATTTGCAAATGACTCCTCTCCTTTTAGTATATTTGTAACATGAGGACCGATTAAAGTCCGGCCCGTTTGGCCCCATTGGTCAAAGCTTTTTAACCCAACAAACTAGGCCTGGGCTTAATGATACTTCGATAGGCCCAACCCGGACACCACTTGTTATCTTTTATCACCATTTGTTTGGTCGTGCCATGCCAATATTATTGTGTGACATATTATAAATCAAATACTCGTTCTGAATATTGTTGTAAATGATAGAGAGAGCTAACAGAAAGGTCTCGCAGTGAATCTCCAGAGGTCAGTCTTAAAATCAACATTATTTGACGAGGCTATGTAAACAACATCTTTTTTAATTCTCTCCTTTCCAAACATCAAACAATTGACCACATTGTTTAAAGTCTTCTACAAAGTAGTGGTATCTTATAGGGTTATTCCTTTCCATTGCCTAAGAAAGTTCATATTATTTTCCTGGAACTTTGCAATCAAACTTATATTGTAACAACTCAAGTCAGGGTCAAGGTCCATTTCTCAAAAGTATGCCGCGTTCAAATTAGTAATAGAATTTGAGTCATATTACCTTTAGCAATTTTCACGTGAAAACGGTCGCCGGACCACTCAGTTAAGGTTTGAGTTCAAATCTTTTGTATACGACGTAGTTAATAAATACTATACACGCATGATTTAATTAATATATTCTCAGAAAAATTAATATTGTTTGGTATGGTTGTCCCTTGCCTTTTCTTTTACTATGATATCCTCCACTCCACCTCATCTCCTCGGGATGTGAGAAGCTGTGCTGTATCTTTGACCTGCTATCGTCACCGTTAGCGAACTAGTCGTTCTCTGCCACGTGTACTAGGTGTCGTGCATTCGTCTTTTTCTCTTTCAGCAGATCTCTGAGCGCCCTCGTTTTTTGTGTGTTTATGTATCTCAATTCAAATACGACGTCAAGTTGGTGGGACCCGCTGCGCGTGTGACTTTATGATCTCGATCGGACGGTCGTTCTCACATGCGGTAGTGGTTACTGTGACGCAAAGCAAGGAAGAATATTTCAAACCGGAAGATCGGTGGGATCTTCTATGCGACATTGTTTTAACGGACGTGATCGATTGTGGCATGTGAACTAATTCTACCCGATGAAGACCGCGAGACGTCAGCCTGGACATCAGATTAAGGGGCATCCCTTGACCAAAGTGAAACCGCCTACGTGGCTTGTTAGGAGTACTCTCCGGGTATTTATCTATTGTGCCACATGGAAGATCAGCTTAATCCTATATTTCATCGAGAGATAGCATACCGCACTTTCCATAGAACTTCCGATGGATTAACATGAATATATTTATTTCCCAGAAATTACCATTAATTCGAGCACTATATATTGCGCTTCTCATTCGGATCAAGGATCGCAAAATTCTCTCGCTCTCTCGCTCTCGCTTTTTTTCGCTCTCGCTTTTTTTCGCTCTCGTTCGCTCGATCGAGCAATTTGATTCGATCGCAACCCTAGCGGTTTGATCCTCTGAGGAGATGGCCAGAATTCGAGTGACAATGGAGGTCGGAAGAGATGGGGTCGCTGTCATCACCATCTCCAATCCCCCCGTGAACGCGTTGCATCCCACAAGTAATCATGATTTGAGCTCTTTGGATCTCTTTTTTCGTGTTATCTTTGATTCTTTTTGGTCTGCTTTATTATATTTGGCTTGATTAGTGAGAATGAGTCTCACTCTGATGCCTGTTGGTATAATATTTGATGTTTCGTGGTTGATTTATGGCTATTTAATGTTTGTTTTGATGCAGTAATCGCTGGATTAAAGGAGAAATATACAGAAGCGATGAAGAGAGATGACGTCAAAGCAATTGTGCTAACTGGTGAGATCTCATATTTTGATTTGTTTCCTTTTCGTTCTTCTGGGATTTAACTCAGATTAGCTCGTCGTACATCTTGATGAATTCGGGGGGTTGCTAATGACTACTGGTAATCCGGAGTCAGAGGAAAGAGGGTTTGTTTTCATGAAAAACATTATTGCTTTCCTTTTCATGTTTTTCCGTCGTTGAGGCTTAGGCTACGCCTAATTGTAATAGGTCATCAAAATTTGCTGCTTCTTTGACGGATGAATCTTCACTCTCGAATCTTTTGGTTTTGTAAACCAGCAGTATTTGCTAACAGGATCTTCTTTGCTGGATACATCTCAGGCTGTTCTCATCATTTAATTCCTCCCGTTGTCATTTTCTTGACTTGTCAGAGACTTCTTCTTGAAAAAAGCATAATAAGATTGCATATTGAGCATGAAAAGAGCCAATCTACTAGGTACATGCATGTGCTCTGCATCACTTGGGGCTTCCGAGTTCCCTCCTATTCTGGAGTATCCTTAAAAGTATGAATAATAATATAATATCCACAAAGGAAGTTGATTAGGGCGGCTTCAAGGTTCTTTATAAAGTCTGTTAAAAAATTTCCTTCTCTTTAGCCTGTAGGAATACCTACCATATATTTGGTGCATCACATCACAAGTTTACCATATACAGAGTGAAGCTATATTTTTTGTGCACATTTGTCATTTTATATCAAACAAAGAAGAGGGAGTACTTATCTAGTTGGATTGCAAGAAGCATATTTCTGCACGATTACTTTTCTTTTAATATTGCTTATCTGATATTTTCTTTCCTTTAATTTTCTTCTGAAAAGGTGATGCGGGCAAGTTTTCTGGTGGCTTTGATATCAATATTTTCAAGCAAATTCACAAGACTGGTAAGAGATCTTGATCATCTGCATAACGGTCCAATGATATCTGCTGATCCAGTGCAGTAAGTGTCTCTTATATCATGCATCTTGCAGGGAACTTGTCACTTCTACCAGATGTTTCTGTCGAACTTCTGGTGAATGTTATGGAAGGTACCTTTTCTTTATTTTTCTCATTTATTATTGTGTGACACACTGGAAACTTTACTGTCTTCATAGCACAGATCTTCCTAAGTTGTGGAGTTTGTTTATGTATTTCTGTCCTTGCAGATGCAACAAAGCCTTCTGTTGCAGCCATTCAAGGACTTGCTCTTGGTGGTGGTCTAGAACTAGCAATGGTTTGTTCTCTCTACCATTTTCACTTTAATCCCCAAAGGAAGGGGAGGGGTGGTAAAATCATCCTTGTGACTGAATATTTTCGATAGACCTCTGAAAGGCGATTTGTTTTCTTTTCTTTCTTTTTTTTCTTTAGGGTTGCCATGCTCGAATATCTACACCGGAAGTTCAACTTGGGTTGCCAGAATTGACTCTTGGAGTTATTCCTGGATTTGGAGGTAGCTGCTATTTCATACTCTTGTAGACTATGACCTCTTTTTTTTATCGCACTTCACATGCACGATCTGACAAATAGCCCGTTTACTTGAAAGGCACCCAGCGTTTGCCAAGGCTGGTCGGTTTGTCAAAGGCCACAGAATTGATGTTGGTGAGCTTTTACCTATCCAAATTACCATAGTAAATTATAAGCATCTAAAATATGGTTTTCAGTGGTATTTACCACAGGAACTTGTTCAACATTTTGTTTTCTTGGAGTAACCATACATATACAATCAATTGTGAGCCTTCTCATTTCTATTATCTATTAGATTAAATGCTGCACATTTTCTTTCAAACTGATGTTGATATTAACTGGATCACATCCTTTTCTTAATTAACCATTCATATGCCCTTATTTTTTATGATTTCTGTTAACCATTAAGTTTGGAGATGCCTTTCCTTCTGCTGCAGAATCTTTGAAATGACTTGTCTTCCACAAGTGAGTAGCTCAAGGTTATAAGTAGTGCTTTTAAGTTTTAAGTTGTAATGATAATTGGATTTGTGCAATTTTGATGTCTTTGTGCTAGAATATACTCTTGCATTACGAGGATAAATAGCTGGTGGATCTTTTATTAGTTGTCTTTTGACTGCGACAACATCCAATCCCATCCCTCATGCTGCAGTTTTGAGGAGAACTAGTGAATGACCTGTTATTGGCATTGGAAACATAGCTGTCCCTTAATCCATTTAACATGTTATAGTTGTCCATAAGTCATAGTCTTGTTAGTTTGCTCGTATTTTGGTGTTTATCATTTCTAGTTGATTTTAGATTGTTGAAACTTGAGACATCCTCTTCAGGATATGCATTTTATTTACCATTTCAAGTTAATATTTATGGTTTTCAAAATCTGTTCACTTTTGGATTGGCAAATGGCCTTAACAAACTGATCTTTCTTGCAGCAATCAAAGTTTATCAGGGCCAAGGAAGGCAAAGAATATGGCCTTATTGATGCCGTTGCTTCTGCAGATGAGTTGGTGGAAGTATCACGACTTTGGGCACTAGATATTGCAGAGAGGAGGAAACCTTGGATTAGTTCTCTTCGTCGTACTGATAGACTTGGATCGCTTTCTGAAGCACGGGCAATATTGAAAGCTGCAAGGCAACAGGCAAAGAGGATAGCTCCGAATATGCCCCAACACCAAGCATGCCTTGATGCAATTGAGGAGGGCATTGAATTCGGAGGATATGCTGGTGTTCTGAAGGTATGCCGGCATCTTTTTTCTTCAGTATATACAGAGTGCAATATTTATGCTTCCATGACCTATGAAGCTAGTGGCACATGCATTTCTGAGTTTTTCTTTTATTTGTAGTCATTCAGGTGAGCAGTTGATTAGGCTATCTGGGTCTACATGCTGGAGTTCCTTTGCAATTGCAATTCTATATTCTATCACTGCAATATTAAATTGCTAAACGAAATTGAATGTTAAGAATTTCGATGAAAAGATGAACAGTTATTTATTCAAGTCTCTTGAATTTTTTAGATGAAAGCTGTAATTCTGGAAAATCCTAGGATTTCATGCAGAAGGAATAAGAAGAGCAAGTGCCATCAATTAATTATTTCTTCTGTACCTTAATAACTAGTAAAAATGGTGTTCAGATTGATTGATTTTTAGTTACATTACATGACAGTGCCAGATTAGTTGATATACATCTTACTTCTTTCAGCCTTATACTTGAATTAATATATTGGATTAAGCTGCAAGTATTCTGCATTTACTGATTTACATGATGAACAAGTTAAAATATTCGTTTATTTGTGGATACATGTCTCATAATGTTAAATCATTCTTTATCATCTCTATGAGGTTCTCATCCTAAAGTGGTTCATTATGTGTACTTACTAAGTTTATTTATAATATCAGGAAGCAAAGATTTTCAAAGGTTTAGTGTTATCAAGCACATCAAGGGGGCTCGTACATTTCTTCTTTGCACAACGTGCAACTTCAAAGGTGTTGTCTTAGTTCTTATGTTAACATAATTTCTTTTTCTATTGTCTGGCATCTTATACATTGATCAATTGATGCATTATTACTTCCTAGTGTTTTATGAATTGATGATCTTGTTAAATAGATTACTGTATAAAGTATCAACAATCATAGCATAGTTTCTCTGATAAGTTTAAGCAGTAAAACAAAGTTAAATAGTTTTCTTTTGATAAATTTAATTGGTGGTGCCTGAAGATAAGCTAAAGCAAGATCAACTAAAAGCAAGTTCTTGGCAATCATGCAAGGATTGCTGTGTCAGTGGCATAGAAAGTGCTATATAGCAACTGAGATATGGTTGATACAAATGGGCATGATACAAATGGGCATAGGTGGGCATGATTCAGTATCAATATACTCCCCCCTATATTGGCGTTGACAATTTGTTGGAATGATATGTATCAGCCCATGTGCCGACATGCATGATAATCCATGAATCATTCCTTTAGTAGAATATTTAGTGAAGAATTTAGATTAGGATTTCTTCTGCCGTTTGTCATACATTATCATTTTAGTACAGAGATAAATATCTAGAACAAACTACAAAGATGTCTGGAAGGGACATACTTGAAGTAATTTTCTATCCCACATTGAAACGTTAATTGGTGGGATCTACATCATTTGTGATGTATTTTGTGTGAACTGCATATATGGTATGTCTAAGTGTTTATATTGATTTCTTATTTTATATCTATGAATTGTATGAAAATAAATTTCTTGTTGAGGGAAGAAAACTCTTGCTAATATTCTGGATTTTTTATTAATTGTTCCGATCTACTTCTAGAAACTGTGCCTCACTGATTTTATTGTTTTTTGACAGATTCCAGGTGTAACTGATGTTGGACTAAAACCAAGGCAGATAAAGAAGGTTGCAGTCATTGGTGGTGGTCTAATGGGCTCTGGAATAGCAACTGCGCTTATTCTAAACAATATCCCTGTCATCCTCAAGGAAGTAAACTCCAATTTTCTGCAGAGGGGGCAAAAAATGATAGCAGGTTAACGTTATATCTGTCAATGCTAACTCTATTTATCTTAGTAATAATAAGCCATATCTAACTAAGATCAATTACTGTTTTGTGGGTGTTCATTTTATAATCTTCTCTTAGTAATCTACAAACTTCAGGAAGGCTTAGTTTGATCTGTGAAAGAGCTGCTCTTTTGTGAGAAGTTCATGAGTAATAATTTTCCATTCAAAATTTTGAGTTAATGTTCTGAGGAACTTATTCCATGTGACTTGGACAGGCAATTTGGAAGGGTTAGTGCAGAAAGGCTCACTGACAAAGGAGAAGATGAATAAGGCCTTGTCACTTCTCAAAGGTGTCCTGGATTATTCGGAGTTCAAGAATGTTGATATGGTCATAGAGGTTATTTCTTTAAGACTACCCAACATTTTACTGTGTTAGTGATTGAAAGTGTCCAATTCTTGTGTGATGTAACTATCATAATGATAGAAGAGTGCTCACTGTCATTTAAAGTAAAAGATCTTACCAAATATAGGTTATCTAGGAGTGGAGTTAAGTATTTAACATTTAAGTTATTATGTGGACATCAAGATTTCAGTTGTCAATTAATTTCTGTTGACTTGATCTATGTGTGTGGAACATTTAAGTGATTCTCAGGACTATGTTTATCAGGTTCTCTTGGAAAAATATATTGTTCAATAATTATCATCTGGAACTCTTTATTTCTGTTTACTTGCATCTACTGTGAATCATAGCTTTGAATAGTGTATGGTTTCATTACATAATTTACCTGGCTCAATAATTGCATAATATTTGGTAATTTTGTATTTGAAGACATGTTTTTCTTACCAAATTCTAGTAACAGCCCTCTCTTTTTCTGTAGGCTGTCATTGAAAAGGTTCCACTGAAACAGTCAATATTTGCTGAAATTGAAAAAGTCTGCCCCACACATTGTATACTGGCAACAAATACTTCCACGATTGATTTGAATATCGTTGGAGAAAGGACAAATTCTCAAGACCGAATTGTGGGAGCACATTTTTTCAGGTATGAAGCACTGTATCCTGAACTGTAAAATTGGCAAAGCTACTAAAACATGTTGATTTACTGGAAACAATTATTCAACAATGGGAATATCTAGTCAAGGTCCAATATGGACATATTACGACATACCAGAAATTCCATATTCAGCATCTAACCTAATAAGGAAGGAACATTATTTAGGCTGTTTGAAACTAAAACCTCCTTAATGAAACTAGAACTAATCATTTTAATGTGACTGAAAGGAGAACGAATGCAAATGCTTATTAAGGTGCTTCAAATTTAGAGAATCAAGCTTCTCTTGTTGGCCTGCTAATGGCTAAAGTACTAGTAGTTAATTGTAGTGAACTCTTTTAAGATCTTTCCATGTTGTATTTTGAAATACACTTCTAACTATAACACTGCCTCTATGACTACATCAGTGGTACAATTGTGAAGTATTATTCTTCTTCAAACTCTGCTGCTAGCATAAAACTTTATTTGGTATCTTTTAAATGGGCTGCTGTGTAGTTATGTTATATTCACCTTAATGGGCTCAATTTCAATTAAAGAGACTGCCTTTCGACTCACTTTTAACTATGCCACTAGAGAGATCTTAATGCATATCTTACATTTTTGAAAATATACAATTCGGTGTGAAGTGTGGTTGAGTACCACCAGACAGGCAATAAATTTCATTTATAGTTGCCTTCCACATTGTCGGCCAGAAACGGCTGACTTGCACTATACCTTGGCTAGGTTTACCCTAACCTAAACAGGGCCTAATACCAATGAAACCTGTAGATATGCAGTAGCAGTAACACTTTGTGCATGAAAAGATTGCTTGAGATTCCTCGCAGAGTTGAAGACTTGCTTCCATATTAAGTACCTTTTTCCAGACATAACCATTCTCCTCACTCCTTAGTAGCATAATTCTCGCAAGGGTAACAATTTTCTCTCTAAATGTCACATTTTAACTTGGGCAGATTTTTCTGTATATTTCTGACCTTGGGATGGTACTGTTATACACTTCTTGTTTTTTTCCTTTTGATGTGGCTAATGAGACATGTTATAACAGTCCTGCTCATGTGATGCCTCTGCTGGAAATTGTCCGAACAGAGAAGACATCGCCTCAAGTTACCCTTGATCTGATGACTGTTGGGAAGATCATAAAGAAAGTTCCTGTTGTAGTTGGAAATTGTACAGGATTTGCAGTTAATCGCACATTCTTCCCATACACCCAAGGGGCACATCTCCTGGTTAATCTAGGTGTGGACGTGTTCAGAATTGATAGAGTCATAAGCAGTTTTGGCATGCCAATGGGTCCTTTTCAGTAAGTTCTCTGATCCATCTTTCTATTTTTGTGATGACTTCAATGTACAGTGCATAAGAAAAGATGATGACATTTATTATTTATATTATATATACAACTGTTATGGTTTCATGGAAGAGGAACACATAAAAAATTTATATTGGAAAAAGCGTCATTCAACTTGTAGTCAGTTAGTCTCTGTTCTGACTTCTGATTATCTATCAAATTTAGGAAAAATACAAATAAGAATTATATTTCTTTCTTTGCTCTGCTGATCTCCTTTATCCTCTCTTTTTCTTTTTTTCCTTCTTTTTCTCTTTTCATGTTGATGCTCTGTACCATACTAAAGTATTCTTATGTTGCAGACTTCAGGATCTGGCTGGATATGGCGTGGCTTTGGCAGTTAAGGATATATATAGTTCTGCCTTCATGGGCCGAACAGCTGACTCTGGACTTCTTGAGTTGCTGGTTGAAGATGGGCGAAATGGTGCGGAAATCCCATCTAGGGTTTGATTTCCTTTACATTGTGATTTACCGGACCTTTTCGAGTAATGCTGCTTCATATTCGCAGGAAAGAGCAACGGGAAAGGTTATTACCTTTATCAAAAAGGTAGCAAACCAAAACCTGATCCTAGTGTACAATCCATCATTGAAGAATCCAGAAGGCGTGCTAACATCATGCCTGGCGGAAAGGTATCTCTCTCATATGTAGCTTTTTTTGAGAAAATCTCTTACATACAGCTTGGTGCTACTGCTAGCATTTATTACCTTTTACCTCTATTTATTCTAGGTACTAAAGATTAAAAAAAAATGTTTGACACAGTCTCTTATGTTCTTTGTAGCCCATTAGTGTCAGTGACCAAGACATTTTGGAGATGGTTTTCTTTCCAGTTGTAAATGAGGCATGTAGGGTGATGGATGAAAAAATTGTGATCCAGCCATCTGATCTTGATATTGCATCTGTTCTCGGAATGGGTTTTCCAAAGTACAGGTGAATAATTTTCAACACAGAAGAAATTGTTCTTTTATGGATTACGTATCAAATGATACTTGCACTTCGGGAAGATTCCACTTGAGCATTTCTGAAAGCTCTGTGAGAAGTGGCTTACTTTTCATGAAAGTTCATAATTATTCATAAAACAACTAGTTAAGCTCCATTAAGTTTGTTTTCTATCTTAGACCTCTTAGACCACTATTTTGGAAGTAATACATCTACTGGAAAACTGTATTGTTTGTTTTATAATAATTAGTAAATGTGGGGCTCAGACTGGAACCACAGTTCTTACTATATTTGCCATATAACATTTCAATGTATCTGATTATGATTGTCTCTAAATGATGCAAGTAATGTTTAGAGATCCCATAGGTTCTAGTTAGTTTTCTTATCATGGAGGAAGAAACAAAATTGAACTCACGCCTTTGTTCTTCTGTCGTAGTTTTGTTGGAAGTGGCAATTGCAATTCACTAGCCTAACTTTGTCTGTTCAACATTAGGTTGTGTTGGACAAACTCTGAGCCACATCATCTCTTACTGATATTGAATTCTCTTCAGTAATGCAGACTCGTAATTCTGTTCTTTTATTTAAGGAATTAACTTAACTAACTGGTAATTTGCCTTGAAGGGGTGGTCTTGTATTTTGGGCTGATTCTGTCGGAGCTTCTTATATCTATTCAAGGCTTAACAAGTGGGCCGAGATGTATGGTGGATTCTTCAAACCTTCATCATTCTTGGAAGAAAGAGCTAAGAAGGGCCTTCCCTTGGTATGAGATCTATCATCTTTCACTTCATATCTCCTTCATAATGATTTCTCCTAGGTTTGAAGTTTTGCATATTATTGTTGGAAGAGGATCACTAGCAGGGTGAGCCAGATATATAGATTTTCTTGCACATAATCCATACACTAGATATTAAAGCTTTCCATGTGACACCAGTGCAGCATGGACATACACACACACTGAGTTTAGAATTTTGATGCACATTTGACTGCTTCATTAGCAGAAGGAATATAACAAGACATGGGATGCTGAATTACACTTATTAAAAATTTATTTAATATTCACGTAAAATTAGGGATTAAGCTCTGTTGACTCTGGTTTAGCTTGTCCTTTAGGAGAAAGATAACTGCCTGAATGAAAAATTGTCACATTTTGCCTCATCTAGGTTTTCCATGTTTGGAAGACTTCTTCCAATAGGTTATTTTGTAGTTAACGATAGTGAATTGCAACCAAAAAGGGGAGGGGATTATATTCCCGTCACAACAGGCTTATTGCTTCCTAACAAGCCCCTCTACTGTCTTTTTTCTACTTGACAAGGCTTTTGGAGCCAAACTTCAGAGAGTCGATGCTAGATTGATAGCTGATCATAAAATTCTGTCTATCTTTGAGTATCCAATTATTGAATGTGCTGCAGCCAACCAATATATTTAGGAAAAGGTTTGGATGATGACAGTGAGTATTGTCAAAATTTCAGAAAAGGTTAAATAAGAAACAGAGGTCTATAAGGTCTATAACATGAAAAGTGAGCCATACTTTGTTTATTTAAATTTCTATCAATGACCGACATGAATTGTCATAATAAATTCGTCACAGAAACCTGCAGTAACTCACATTAGTGCATGTCCTATGTCGAAAACCTAGCACTAGAAGAGTTCACAAGTACACCAAAAGATGTATCTTTCCATTGTTCAATTGTGGTAGTTCATTCCTTGTTCAAGTTTTGTGGTTCATGCCTTGTTCAAATTTCAAGTTCTTACTTTATGAATCATTATTGAAAGAGTTCTCCATCACAAAATGTTCTATTCATTTTCTGCAGAGCATGGCCAGCACTTCCCCATCACCAGCTTCAAGGGCACGCCTGTAAGGATTTATTGAATAAGCCCGTCAAATATGAAGGGCCTTCCATCACCAATCCTCTGAACTGCATGCAAGCCTGTTGTCATAAGAACAGGGCGAGAAGAGCTAGTTTTTTCTCTTTTGCTGTTAGGATGTTCTGGAAATCAGAATTTCTTGGCAATAAGTGTGTCTAAAAACAATTCTTGTTTAAGATCCTTAGTGATATTATCTTTAATAAGTTGGATTTCACATATATGTGAAGAGTAGTTGTATCTGACTATGGTTTTTTTTTTCTTTTGGCAAATAACCACCTATGTTTTAGGTTTATTGCAAAGTATACCTCCCTGTGGTAACTCTACAAATCAGCTCCTCGTTGTTTATATATATATGCAGATGACCACAATAAGACCACGATTAACATTCTAACCATATTATATATATATATATATAATCTCTTCCTCCCTTTTACGGGTGACTTGCCCGGTGATGGTATTGACAGCCTTAGTTTTTAAATAGTAAATTTAATTTGTTTTACTTATTTTAGTCATTAAAAGTGTACATTTAGATATGTATCTTGACAAAATAAATGCATGTTTTTTTATACTTTTTATGTATAATTACATAGGTAATGTGTGTTATTTGTTACTAAATTTGGATATATATACACACACACACAAAATTAAAAACATATTTTTTGCATAATTTTTACTTACAGATTTAAGACACAACAGTTTTTAATTTAAAAACTAAAGGAGTTTATAACTGCTAGTATCACAACTAAATGATTTTGTATACAAATTGCCCCATTTTTCACCTTGCAAATAGACCTCTTGTAAAGGAAAAACTACAGAATATTCGGATTATACCTGTAAGTAATTTTTTTAACAAATATACCAATATAAGGAGTTAGATTTGCAAATATCGAAAAAGGGTAGGTGGTAATTTGCCAAAGGAAAAGGAAAACCAAAAAGAAAATACGAATAGCTTCATTAATAAACAAAGGATTGCAGCCGTAACTCATCTGGCATACTGCTGAAATAATAGTATAACATACAAAAGCATATTATTGTCTATATCTAAGAACAGTTATTCCATCTGAAACAGGACATCTAATCAAGCAGAGCTCAGTTCTGAATTGGGAAGCCTCCATGGAACTGAGCAAAAGTACATGCGACATGCTAAAAGTTGAAGCACTATTGAGATGTTTCATCTAAAGTGCTCATAAATCCACCAACGAAGCCTGCTCCATTGCAACTTCCGCATAAGATTTCCCGTTTACCTCTGCAATGAATCCAGTCTAATGAGCATGGCATGAACATGATAGTTAAAAAATTCAACTGGGCTGAAATAGTTTTGTTTGTTTATATAACATAAAAACCAAGGCACGAGTAATAAAATGAATCAATCACGGTCATTTTGCTTAATTTTGTCTGGATATTAAAGATAAGTAGATCTAGACTCTAGGTGATAAGAAATAAGTCGCAGAGAAGATGGAAAAGCTCAAGTCATAATCTAGGCAGCTTCTAGTACACACCAACTGTTGGAAATATTACTCATGGACAATGACAGACTAGAAAGGGGGACAATTTATAAGACAGCAGAGTTTATTCTTAAGAGGGAGAAGCCACACACTAAGGTCATCCTGATAAAACAAGCACATTAGGAACAGGAGGAAGGAAGCTTTATCACTGGAAAATGTCCTAATCTTCCCCTCGGAATTAGACAATATTGACTAGCATATGAGTTCAGTAAAGAAACATGGAAGTATCACATTTCAAATATAGGATCATACCTGCAAAGCCAACAAACTGCACCAGCTTTAAACTGACCATTGAAGTGATCAACAGAATTCACGCCATTTCCTTTGCATTGAGTGCACGATATTGCACCTGTTAATTATAGAAGAGACATAAGTGGCTTGTCTGACAGCAACTTGTATGCCTCAAAGTGTAGAGATGAACTAACTCATGCATTAACAGTAGAATTTATTTTAGTTGGAAGGGTTGAGAAGGTATCTACAAATTTGAACCTAGATAAAATAAACTTGTTGATAATACTGTATGTACAACAGTGAGTGGAACGAAAGCAATAACAAGCTACACTACGACTGTACATACATAACTGTGCATCATACAGTAGTGCAGTTTTTCACATGCCAGATGCGCAGATTCCAACAAGCACTATATGAGTAACTACATGTACTATGCCCAATTTGATAAAAGGAAGAAGCTTAAGGGGTTTTTTGAAGGTTGAAGATCATGTGTTTCAATTTTCAAATTATAAACAAAGTCTAATGTGTTTCCCTATTTTCTTTCAAGGTTGAGAGAATGTATTTTAAGTTTTAACATCAACTCAATTGAAGTGGATGTTAAGAATCGTAAGATGCTGCTCCATTCTAGTCCTTGAAAATATAGAATCCATAAACTAAAAACTGATTTTTATATTACACTTTACATGTGTAGACATAGCTTTTCTAAATAGATGAATCCCAACGCTCCTTATTGGATGCCATTATGCATGGTTTTTCCAGAAAGGTAATACTAATTCACAGGGACAGAACACGGATATGTTAAGATTTTTCTGACAATTTGAGGATCTGAATCCCAAAAATTTGAGGTTGAGGATGAGTGTTAGAACTAATCTCCATCATCCCTGGAGGATCCAAACTTGAATTTTTGTCAATCTATAATTAGGCAAACTGTTTTAACTATTAGAATTACCATAATTTGATAGTTTTTAGATACCATGGTACAAAATCTATCCCTATTTCAAGATACCACTTAAATTTCAATCGATTATTTCAATTGGAATTTGACAAGCATTTCATCATCCACCTTCCATGCTGACAAACATCAGCACGTCTCATACCACTACCAAGCATCAAAAGACCAATAAAATTCACCAATTGCAACCCAATCCAACTTTCAACAACCAAAACAAATGAAAAAGAAAAAAAAAAACAGACAAGCATCATCCTAACTCACCATTCCCTTCGCAATCGGTGCACAAGATGCTATGCCTTTTCACAGTTTGGTTACCCTCCGAAGCCTGAAAACGAACAAATATGGAAAACTTTATTAATCTAACCGCCTAACGGACAGCTTAGAGGAAGGAAAGGGCTCACCTTGGTCTTGAGGGAGTGGAACTTGGAGCTTGGACCGGAGAGGAGATGGAAGCTTTGGTTTTGGGAGGACGGGTTAAAAGAACTGGGAGTAGGAAGAGAGGGGGGAAGAGAGGGTTTGGCAGACCGGGAGGTGACGGGATTAGCGCAGCTGAAGCAGACGACGTTCGCCATGACAGAGCAAGAAGCCGTTCGTTCTGGTGGTGGGAATTATAGAGAAGATTGGGTTGGCTAAGGAAGAGATGAGGACGATATATACAGTATGAATTTAGAGGATATCACCAATTGTACATTATTTTACGAAACTACCCTTTCACTCTATCTAGAATACAAAGATGATGGGGTTCTAATTTTTGCGGGGATAATTACACCGAGAACCTTTGAACTGCTACTATTTTCGTACAGATCCTCATATATATATATATATATATATATATATATTCTGTGTTATTGTATCATATCTCTAAAATACCTCTCTTTCCTAAGATTTTTTATCAAAAATAATGTCACATAATTGTCAGTTTTATTAACTTTAGGCCATTTATAATTATTTTTCTCTTATTTAAAAAATAAATAAAAGAGAATAAAGATTTGATAACACTTTAGGAGCAAAAGCAAAAGATATTAGATAATTCCGGAGGTCAAAATATTATACAAAAAGCAATAGAGTATACATGACAATAAGCTTTATATGGAGAGGATCTAAGATAACTAATCTAATTTTTTTTTTGATAAAAAAAAAGTTAACTGTATATTTTATTTGTCTAGATTGAATTAGTGGATAATTAATTATCACTAAACCTTCTTTTTATAATTAAAGAGCCAATAAGAAGTTAGACATAGGTTGAACAAAGAGTCGATTTGACCTCTCTTAATATAAAAAGACATTAAGGTCTCATATCATATTAAATAGCTAAGCCATAAATATGTCTCAACCTGGCCAAGCCATCTCAAAAGTATTTTGGATGGAGAGAATAGGAAAAGATAAATGTTATTAATCACTTTTTGTCTCTCTCTAAAATAGATAGAAAATAAGAGAGAAAATGGAGTTTTTCTCTATTTCTACTCTCCTCTCATCTCCCTCCAAACCAAATGGAGTTTAAGGTTAAGAGAGAAGAAGGATGCATGGAGATTTTCAAATAACACTGTAGGATATAGTAAACCTTTGTTCTTATAAGTTATAGCCATTATTAAGCTAACAGTAACAAGCCGAATGAGGTAAATCAAAATTTGAATTTGCTCTTAATGCCATGAAAAAGAACTTCAATTAGAAGTCGAAGTAGGATATACAACATACTGAATAAGTTCTTCTTTCAGTAAGATATTAATGTTAGTCGAACTACTACTATTTGTTTATCGATTCATACAATAAAGCATAAACTGTTGGTCTAACTAACACTCATTCACTTGCATTCCTATGCTGTACGTACCCATCACTCCTTTTACGTAGAAAAAGTTAATTATTTCTAAGAACTTAACTCCAGTGGAGATCCTTAATTACGGAGAAACCCTAGTATTACTCTTTTCCCATTTAGCTATATTCTTTTTCTTTGTGACAAAGGTAAGCTTTATATTAAAGTGCTAAGCTTGATTACATAGAATTTCTATGTCTATTGGCACATTAGATTCTTAAATCATATGTTATTAATTATATCATTTTCTTACTCCTTTTCTACTACATGTATATATTTTGATAGTTTCATTCAAATCCTAATGGATTGAGTACCTCAATACCATAGCGTAAGTTTTAACGACATTTTCCAGGCTAAGTCTCACTAGTCTTGAGATGCCTCTGGAAGTGATTGAGAAGCTGCCGATGCCCAGACTATGGTTGGGAGTTAAAAATTGATTCCTTATTACTGATGATATCCGTATCTTTTCATCTAAATACTAAAACGTTGATTCTGAAAGCTAACAAAGCCACTAGATTAACTTGCAAACGTGGAAAGAAATCTAAGCTTATGATTAAACTTGGAGGGGGAGGAGGGGGGTAACTAATAAAGTTATTATTATTTTTAATAATAATATTATATCGATCCACTTCAAAAGAAGCAGCACAAATGCACCCCCAACAACCTTTTCCTCTCTTGTACGGACTCGTTAGGTGCACAGTCAGCTGGCCCCCACATCTGACCCGAGTTGGCATCTTGGGTTAGGGTTAGGGTTTGGGTTAGGGTTAGGGTTAGGGTTAGGGTTAGGGCTTTTTTTTTTTTTAACACCCTTCTTTGGTGTGGTGGGTATGTGGAGCAAGTTAGTGGGAGGAGAAGGGGTGTGGTTTGTGTGCGGTGGAAGCATCTGATTCGCTCCCAGCTCCCTCGCCATCTTTAATTTCCTTGCACTATTTAATTTTTGTGGATGAGTGACATGTCATGTGGCGGGTTTCTCCAAACCGGAAAAAAACATTCATGTCCACACACACCCATATGTATTAATATATTTACTTTTTAACCCCTCCTCTTCCCATCCCCACCCCCTCTCTCTCTCTCTCTCTCTCTCTCTCTCTCTCTCTCTACTAAACCCTAAAAAGTTGCAACCTTTGGCTTCTCCCATTATTTCGACCTCAAATTCCCATCAATTCACTTCCAGTTTGCTTCTTTATCTCATCTTATCAGATCGGGCGCAGGGAAGTCCTATCCCTTGGTTGTCGTTTTGGGGTTGGGCATGGATTAGATGGTCATGAGCTGCTCGGAGGAAAGGTGAGTCCTTTTTTTTTTCAATTTTTTTTCTCGCCCAATTAGAGGTGTTTGTTCCATCTCTTTCTTGCGTTTTTCTTTAATCTTCTTCGGAAGTGGATTAGTGCTATTGGGTATCTCGTTCTTCTCGCCGAGTTTTGTGTCTTAGTGGGCTTTGCTCGATATTTCTCATTGCTTCTCCTTTTGAGCTCTCCCTTGGGAGCTGGTCTTATTGTAGGTGATGAATGTTCTTTCTTCTGATGGTGCGGAATTGCAAAGCTGGGTGTTTGAAATATTGGACTTTGTGTAATGAATTGTGGTTTTAGTTAGCTTTTGAGATGTGGCCTTACGGTTGTATGGGTCAAAATTTCATCTTTCTTTTTTATACAAAATAGTCTTGGGTTTGACTGGTTTAGTTGGAAAAACGATTCTTTCTTTGTTCCGTCTTCTAGATTTCATGTAGGTAGAAGTGCCAAGAACAATACGTTTGGGATGTAGGCCATTATTTTATGAATCACTTGGTACTTGTTGTGGTGGATCAGTAACTAAGTTGATTGCTAGGTATGTAGGGAGCTTAAGGAAGTATGTTTTGTTCCACTTTCCAGTGGAGGCATGAACCCTAGCTTTACATATGATTTTATGGTTTCAGTTGAAGTTCAAACAGACGGGCTTTTGAGTAGCTCTAAAGTTTATATTTCATGTTGCAGATGATTTCTGCTTCCGTAAATGCTGTTATTCATTTCTTTCTACTTCAGACATACTATGTTTCTATCTTCATATTTCCGTCTGAAGTCGCAGTTTAGATATTCCTAATTTTGACGTGTGTATTTTACGGTTTGCTTTTATAAGCCTTTGTTTGTTTCTCATAGTATGAAGTTATTTATGTTACTTGAGGCCACTTTGCACTAGAGTTTCATTCTTCGAATGTTGGCCTTAGAATTGTTTGTGATTCACTCCTCTTCCACCACAAGTTGAAGACTTGCAGCTGCTCCGTAATCAAGTTACCTTTTTAAGGATGAAGCTATATAACTTCCCTTTCTATTCTTTGCAGGAAATCCAACACTGAGAATGAGTGCATAATCCGAAACTAAACTTGCTATGCTACTCTACTGCGTGGAGTTGATCGTTCAGCCCATTACAAGATTTGTATAACTTCTATACTTTGAGTGTCCACTTATTAGAAGATAGCCTTTTTGTTTGTTTGTTTGTTTGTAGGACATGCTAAACAATGTCAAATAATTTCCCATTTTGTTAGGGATGGAAATAAGTTTAGTAGAGGAGAGCAACAATGGAAGGGAATGTATGCTTGTTTCCCAGTCTAGTCCTTCAGCAAGCGTTGTGAGACCTATTGATCCCACAGCTGATGATGATCAAGGGGCAAAACCATGTGATCATTTTTCCATAAGGTAAGGTTTCTAGGACCTATGACTTAATGGATTAGTGTGCATAAATGGATTTTCTGGCTACAAAGTTAACTTGATGATGACCTTGGTTTCTCACAACTGCTTCATTAGCTAGTAGCTAGATGATGAATGCTAAGTTTTCTTTGGAACTAATTCCATTAATGCTGTATTTGATGAAATTCCTTAAGAAAGAAATAACCATGTATATGTAGAAATGCATAAGAATGCCTACATAGGTATGTCATGTCATGTAGAAATATATCAATGCATGCATTTGTCACTTAGAAATTCCCATATATTCGTAAAGATGTATGTATATGTACATTTGTATGTGTATATGCATGTGTTTTTGTATGTGTATGAATGAGTTATCTTCATGTTACAATATCTCAACATATTAAATATTTATTTGTTAATCGTGATGTGCATATGCACTACTTTTATGTAAAACGCACGGATGTATGTGAACATGCATACATGTATTTGTGTAACTAAATATACTTGTATGCAAAGATATTTATACGTATATGGATGAGTTATATTCATGTCACTGTATCTGAACATAATTATTTGCTTATGCTATGACATACATGACCTTCATTACTCCGGGGTACGCATTTAAATGCGCATGCTTATTTTTCCTATATACCTATATATGTATTATACAGATTTGTTTATTTTAATAGTTTCATAATATATTTTTATTCATGTTATCTAGATGTATGCTTTAGTTTGTGCACCAGTATGATTATATAGACAAACATATGCACTATGCAATTTGTCTCTATAGGTAAGTAAATGTATGTTTCAGAGGTTGTAATCGTTCTTTTATTTAAATGTTAGAGTAGCTGTTATGCAGGTAACATTTTAGTTTGCCTTTTATAATGGTTTTATATGTCTCTTGAACACAGAGGATATGTTGCTCAGGTTCGGAAAAATGACAGAAAAAATTGTTCACCATTTCTTGTGTTTCATGACCAACAATCTGATGAAGACTGCAACTTGCTACCTCCTTTACCTGTGACAAAGTTTAGAAGGTGGGATTGCAAAAACTGCCTGCACAAAGCAAGTGTTTCTGTGGAAACAATAGCAGATGGAGCTTTTTGTAGAATCCATAGTGCTAAACTTAATTACTGCTCTGTTATGCCATTCCATGCTGATGGTAATAGATCACTTGGTTGCTTCCAACAACTATCTGAAGTGAAAACTGTTGTTGGTAGATCGGTAGATGGTGATGTCTCTATCAATGAAGGTAATAGCAGATGCTGTCGTTCGGTATATTCTGGCAATAAAGAAATTACCTATGCAGTCACATGCCCATCAACGAAAGGTAACTTGGAGAGTATATATTGGCAACCAGAACTAATCTTCTTTTGAAGTATAGTGGGTTCTTTCTTATGATTCATCTTTTATCCTTTGCAGGTTTGCAGGTACTGGGAGCTAGTCATGATAGTTATAATGAGATTCAGAACCATTCAAGTGAAAAGCCATCAGAAATCTCAGGTTTTGTGACAGAAGCTGAAACATGCCAGATGTGGAGAGAAGGTCAGAAAAAGGAAGATCCAGCTCTGAACTATCCGGGGACTTCTCTCCACGAGAAAATCCTAAATCCAAATTCAGAGGAAGCTGAAGAAAATCATGAAGTATTGGATGCAGCCCCTACTTCCATGAACAATAATCTTATTACAGTATCTGGGCAGAGAGATGCTCAGTTTCTTGATGACAACAGGACGAAAGAACAAACAAAAACTGCTGAAAGGGAAACTAAAAGGCTGCTTGGAAGAGAAATTGGCATTCCAAAAGACGATCCTCCAACCATTCTTGCAGCTCATGTGATTGATACAGTGTCCAAGAGGTTGCATGAACAAGAATTTTCAACCGAAAATGCTGGTTTTCCTGAATGTATGGTCCAAGGCCAAATGGAGATTGATCAAGAGGATATTTCAGATGGAAAATTTCACCCCAGAAAGGCTAGGAAGGTCCGTCTATTAACTGACATTATAGGTGCTGAAGAATTTGGCATTTCTGGAAAGGGTAGTACATTTGGTCATGACACAGTTTCTGGTCAAAGTGAGAATAATTTTAACAGAAGGCAGCATGCATCCAAAAGAAAAGGTCAACATCTTATGCCTGGAGTTTGGCATTCTGGAGAAGTTAAAGTAAAACCTATCAAGCATAAGAAAAAATGTAGATCTCTTGAAAGTGAAGATGATGACTCTTCTCTCATGTGTTGGCTAAACAGAGCAAGTAAGAGAGTAAGAACTTGCAAGGAAGATGCAGAAAGAAAGCACACTGACACCGTAATTGTTAAGTCTATATCTACTTTAGACAAGTGTGCTAGAAAAGATACCAATCTTACTCCTAAACAGTACAGAGCCAAAGAATGCAAGAAAAAACCCTCCGTGCATAGCTTGCAATATGCAATGCCTCGTTCCTACCTTATGTCCCAGAGTGACGTTTTGTCAAGCAGGGAAGGAAATATAGATACTGGGAGGAGTCTGATTAATCTTCAAAACTTTCAGAACAATGTTAGTAGAAAGAACATGAGTAAGAAGAATAAGAAGGGACACCAAACTGGAACTGAAGAATCATCCCGGATATACTTGTCAAAGGTAAGGATCCCATAGTTGCTAATATCCAAATCCTCCAGTTTTCTTTTCACTCCATTTTCCAACCATTCTTAGGTTGGTTTATATAGTTTCACTCCATTGGATCTATAGTATTGTAAAAATTTATGGTGTCTATTCTGGTTTACCCTTTTGGGTTTGAAGTATTTTCATATATCCCAAAAGACGGAGAATTTAGAAAGTTAGGGTTTTCTGATAAAGTTTTTCTTTGCTCAAAAGAGGAAAAGAAGTGAATTTTCCAGAGTTACAGCTAATAAAAAGAAAACCAATCAGAATTTTTCAAAACCCCTGAAAGATTTTTACATCCTTTTACCTGTGGTTCAAAGTATTGAGTAGTTATTGACTACCAAGGTATCATCTTCATCCAAAATCTTATTTTACTAGTTTAAGTTCCATAACTAATCTGCTTATTCTAGTATGCCATGACAACTTATATGCAGAACAATAAGTTGCAATTTAGAAAGGAACAGCTCAATAGTTTTCTTTTTTCAAGTGGATCTATTTCTGGCTTTTGTTGCTCTTTATTCAGATTATTATGACTTTTGTAGCTATGATATTTTATCTGGTATTGAAGATGAGTGGGCAGTTGCTATATTTCTTTTATATATCCTCTGGTATCATCTGCTTACATTTTTCATATTAGGTGACTACATTCTTAGCGAATAGCATTGTCATTTTTGTTCCACGCTTCCAATCAGGTTTCATTAGGCAACCGTGAGCTTAAGAATGTTACTGGGTTTCATGGGGAGAGAATATTTAGGAAGAAGAAAGTCAAGTGGAAGTATGAGAAGGAAGCTCTAGACGACATCCCAATGGATATTGTTGAACTCTTAGCCAAAAATCAGCATGAGAGACACCTGACAAATGAAGCTGCTTTCGATACAAAGCATACTCCATCAGAAATGACTGAATTCATGAAGGACAATTATCTTTTAAATGACACTGAAGGCTGTGGAAGAAAGGAATTATCTGAAATGCTTATCCACTATTCCCAACAAAAATCTCCATGGAGTAATAGAGAAATCAATTTTCCAACTACTTCCGGACATTTTGGAGAAAGACTGAATCCTGATCATTCTCATACTGTTGGCAAACAGGACACAAATATGAGTAAGGAAGACCTATTTAGTGCCACAGGTTATCAAAATGTTTTGCAACATAAAGATCAGCCTTCGAAGGAAGTTCATCGTCCTACAATTGATCCAAAGAAAAAGTGCATCCCACAGTACCACACTTGGAGCAAGTTAGAGATGCCGAACTCACAATCATGTCATATTGATCAAGAGCTTTTGGGTCAGAGGCCATTTAAGAATGTTGATGGTGACTCACCAGTGCTACCAGGAAGCATCCCTTTTGGATCCAATATTCTAAAGGTTGGTATGGATTGCAGTCACGTGAAATCACTTGAGGGCAACTCCCTGATTCAACAACCAGGGATGGATGCAGTTGACACTGGTAGAATGAAATCTGTGAATCAACTTAAAATTAGTACAGCGGATGCTGAAATCTCAACTCAAAGAACTCTCCCACCTGTGTCATCTGTTGTGGAGGGAGGAAATATATGCCACTCCAAACTGCTAAGACCATCAGATTTGTACACAAATGATACTATACCAGCGATGCATCTTCTCAGGCTAATGGATTCATCAAAATGGTCTGGTTTATCTCATTATGAAGCACCATATGAAAACCAGATAGGACTTCTCCAGAAGCCTAATCTTCACTCTGCTAATCAAGGCAGAGGATTTTTGAACACTGAATGTAGAGCTGAAACTAGCACAACCATGAAGCATACATTTCCAGTTGAATGCCATGACCTAGACCACAATCAACAAAGTTCTAGCAAACCTCTCCGTCCACTTCCTAGAATTGGTATTTTAGGGTCTTTGTTGCAGAAGGAAATCACAAATCGTTCTGATGACTGTGGAACACAATCAGGCTATAGAATCGGGCAGTCAGAGAGACAGATATCTTTCCATATTAACCGGAAGAATTCTGAATGTTCCAGCTCAGCAACTTATCCAGCAATATTGACTTCCCAAAAAACTATTCTTAAGCACGGGAATTCTGAGCAGCATTTTGCTTTGGCAAATTATGTTGCAGACGCTGGATATTGTCCCCAAAGGGATAATATATCATATATTGGAATCTGCAACAATGAAAAAGCTGTTCACCCCCTAAAAAGTTGTATCACAATGGATATCTGTGTGGTTAATAGAAACCCTGCCGACTTTACCATTATAGATAAAGATAATGAGTTTATGATAGGCAAACATAAGACAAGGGCTAGATCTAAACTTTCCTCTGGAAACTTGCAATAAACAGCTCCTCATGATTGACAGAAACTTTGACGAAGATTAAGCTTACTAGTAGAAAAGATCTTTTGAGAGACGACATCTGTTCAGAAGATGCAAGAAATGCTCTCCATTGGCAGGTAAATATGTTGCTTTTTTCTTTGAAATCATAAAGTATTTTATGTGCTTCATACTGATACGATGTGATTGTTAACCGTAAATGGGATATTTACCGATTATGAGATGCCTCTTGCAGGCCTTCGCTAAGAAACAGATGCAGGACTGGGCGTGTGAAAATTATGTCCGTGTGTTTTGATCATTAATAAATGGAGCCTTCCAACATCAGCGGTCTGTAGTAGTTGAACCTCTTTCATTTCTTGAATCTTGTGCAGATCTAGAATAAAGCTGGAAGATTGAGGTCATAAACATGGACTAGTTTCTCTAAAGTATTGAGATAAAAGATAGATTTGTTCATGACTGCAGTGGTGGTTGTACACAAGAAACCAAGTTTTTAAAAGTTTTATTATAGAAAGATCAGAAAATAGAATGTTTGTGATTATCCATGTGACATTTCCTTGTACTATTCCCAGAAGTAAACCGTCTCTCTCTCTCTCTCTCTCTCATGCAAGAGGAGCTCGCGATTGTTGTTCGGTCTTACTTTTTCCAGCTTGATAGTGATCTATGATGCGTTCAGTTTGCAGTTTGCTAGCGACCAGGATAAACTGGTAGTAAGGGAAGACAAGATTTTGTGCATTTGAATTGGGCTAAAGTTTGGAAGCCAGAACTAATGACTACTAAGACCTCATTTTGCTTAATGTATAGGATCTTTGTCCACAAGCAGATCCATAGGTCTTGGGGATGTCAGGTGGATAAAATTTCCTTCACCGTTAATAAGGATTTAATTATATGACGGTAGCCCTGAAAATCATTATTTTTGACATATTTCCACGTTTGTTTCCTGGTAATTCTGATCTTTGAAACACACTTCTCAGTTATATCACTACTAAAGTCTCAAGGTCAATCGCCAGGAAAACAATAACCAACCTAAGTATACATGAAAATCTCCCAAGTATTATTGTATAATGTATGTTCTTATAAAGGCTTCAACATTAATCTCAGACTCTTGTCTTCATGATACCTGCCGAACAAAATTACAAATATAAGTGATATTACTGCTCCATTGGAGCTATATCATGAGAAGCGTATGGAGAAGCCCTTCTCATTTGTGGCAACTTCCACGCCGCCAAACTCATCCATGTCAGAATCTGATCCCAGATTCCTATAATCAGACCAGTCTCCTGGAAGGCTCTCATCTAGTTCATCGTCTGGGGTAGGAACTCTCAATTCAAATACAGGTACAGGTAGTGGCTCTTCAGCAAAGTACTGGTTATTTAGTAGCTCTGCTGCAGTAGCTCTACTTGCAGGGTCATAACAAAGAAGCCTCTTGACAAGTCCAACTTCAGCTGCTGCTCGGTTCTGCAGACATGCTTCCAAGCCAGTTGGACATTCAACTTTATTAAAGGAAATCTTACTGTAATCAGGTAACTTTGAGCAACCTGGACAAGTTTCTTCTGTGAAGTCTCCCAGGACACTGATAATTCTACCGAGCTGATCAATATCTGATGCCCCAGGGAAAAGAGGCTCTAAACTGAGTAGCTCGGCAAAAATGCAGCCTAGTGACCAAAGGTCGATCTCCTGCCCATAACTTGTTGATCCATACAGTAGCTCAGGAGCCCTAAACCATCGTGTTCCAACACAAGAAGTGAGGTTTCCGGACAAATCATCTACTCTGCCCTCTTCTGCCTCGTATGTGTAGGAGCCCTGGAATGGATCATCTTCCACGTCTCCAGTACTACAGGTGGCGAGACAGGATGTGCCACCATCTTGCAGACTCATCTCCTTATCAGTGTCATAGAATGTTGATTTTGCCTTGAGGACATCCAGCTCCCGCAGATAGTCATCTTCACTGACTGGTTGGGCCTCTTGAGAACTCTGGTCTTCTGGACCATCAGGCAATGCCTTATTTGCATCCTGAACTACCATAGGCTGCTGTGACATCCATGGCGAGTCTGATGAATCATGTCCATATGGGCTTATATCTAGGGAAGCAAATCTTGCCTCTTGAAGAATCCTCGACTGTCAAGACAGTCAAAAGACAGATAAAACATTTTAACAAGCACACACACACACCAAAAAAAAAAAAAGCATGAAGGAAGCTGCACAAAAGGAACACTTCTATGGAAGCAGATACTCTGAATCAATTGTCAGTAAGATTTTATCTACTTAACTAGCAAAGATACAATGAACCTCTTATAATCGTAACAAAGTCACAGAAAACAAGCCAACGTACTTTACAAACACCAGATAAGAACTAAAGTCTCTAGCTGGTCATAAATAGTGGATCACCTAATAATCCATGTGTAAATTATCATTGTAGCAATCTCTAAGGCTGGTTATATCGAAGTGATGAAGAGTTGTCTAATGCCAGATGGAGTTCTGAATATGTTTCACCAGATAGTCCAGCAGGGAAATCTTTTCAAAGCTATCTACAATGGGCTATATCAAATATCAAACTCACCAAGTATCATTAACTGTTCAACTGATGCTATCAAGCCTCAAAACCACAAGTCACCATGACGAGTACTGTAACTGATTCCACAAATGGACCACATAAGGACAATCCTCATTCATCTAAGGATACTATTCGTGTATGTGGATAACTCGACAATTATCCAATTCTATGAGCTGACAGCAACTTGAAAATGAACATTACTCAAATGCACAAAGAAAACATGACAAATCTCCAAAGTAATAGTAACTTAGCAAGGTGGATTCAAACAAGAAAAACAAAGAACCCATTTTTTTTCCTCTTCCCATTATCAAAAGAGCTCGTATCAGAAAAAGAAAAGAAAAACGAAGTCAAGACCAAAACGGCGACAACTTGCGACTTCCAAGATCCATACCTGCCCGAAATCGGCAATCTTGAGCACCCCATCAGCAGATATGAGCAAATTGGACGGTTTGAGATCCCGATGCACCACCCCACTCTGGTGGCACGCGTCCACCCCACGAAGCATCTGTACCATCCATTGCTTGATCTCACCTACCTTGATTCCCTCGCCGCTCCTCTTTGCATCTCGAATCACAGCGGAGAGATCCGACTGGAGGAACTCGAGGACGAGAACGGCGTCATCTTCTTCGTTGCGCCAAAAGTACTCGAGGAGGTCGATCACGTTCGGGGCGCCGCGCAGGGCTTGGAGGGCTTCAACCTCGCGAAACGAGCTCTGGTAGTCGTGGATCTCCTTGAGTGCGACGGCCAGGCCGTCGGACCGGCGGCGGCCGCGGTATACGTCGGCGTACGCGCCGGAGCCGATGCGGCCGAGGATCTCGTACCGGTCGGTGATCTCCTTGCGGCCGTAGATACTCCAGCTGCCGGAGGAAGGGGCTTGCGTCGACGCCATGGACGAGGTCGAGGAGGAGCTATAGGTTTTCGAAAGGGGAAGCCTAGGGTTTACTTCTCCTTCAACGTGAGGTTAACGAGGGACTAAGGTTTTCTGGGGGTTGGATTTTAACGCCTATTTCTAGCTCTTAATCCCATCTCATATGTAAACTGGGGTTAATGTTTTCTCTTGGAGTTTGCCAGTATGGATAGCCCAAAGGCTCCAAGAGCCCGGTGCCCTCAATACACCGGGCTCTATATTTATTATTTAATTAATATAATATTTATTTATTTATTTATTATATTTTTAATATTATTATTTTTTAGTTAAAAAATATGGTTAGAAAACTCTCATTATATCTTTATAATAAAACTAATATATAATTTAAATGATTTAATATTAGACTTATTTTAAATATGTCGATAAGAGCATTCTAATAGTATTATTTTTTATTAAAAATTAATTATATATTTAGTTTAATTAATTAGATTATTTAATAAATTATACAAACGAAATTTAAATTTTCAGATTAAGCTTTTGTAAGGCAAAATTAGTATTTTTAAAAGTTAAATAATATTAGAGCTGCGCTTCAAATTTTTAGATGGGGCTCTAAATTTAGAGCTCCAGCTGACTCTAAATTTGGAGCCCTATTTGGAGTTCGACTGGAGCTCCATCTAGTTTCAAATTTAGAGTTTTGAAGTTTGATTGGAGATGCTAGTGTAACATAATTAATATACCGTAAGTTAAATAATGAAACCTAGTTTTTTTTCTTCTTTTTAATTTATCAGAAAAGTCCTGCATTCTAAGTTTATAATTATTCATTCTTTACTATAGACATATTTATTCTTTGCCCCTATCTTTTGCTTTGATTGTCTTAAAAAACTCTTAAGTTAATTTTAACCTAACATCAACTACAAAATAAAAAATATTTTATTACTTTTAAAAATAGGAAAATCTCAAATGCCCCTCATTTAATCTCGAAACATTATCTTTCTTTTTATTTTAAAGAATCTTATTTAGGAGTATTAAGATCATTATGCATCTATAATTTATTTAACCCACCTATATAGTAAATAAGAAAGAGAATAATAAGTTACTATTAATATAGATTGCTGCTATGATCTGTAGCGTATGACTTAAAAGAAATAATAGTCTTTAACAACAGTGAAAAAAATAGCAGCCATATTCTCAGATTAGACAGACAATCAGGAGGTGAACGAGGCTAAGAAGATCAAAGACTTTACCCTGGGAGGCATTGGGATGATTTTATTTTGTCCCTTATTCTCTTAATTTTGTTAAACAGTGGATCTTCTAGTGTTAGTATAATGGTCTAGGAGTCTATTTATGTTGTTTTGTTTGTCATATAAGTGGCCATGTTACCTAATTTTTTCCCTAGTTTTATGCTGCCTCCAAAATATTTGAGTTTGAGGAACATGATGTGGAATAATAGGTGGTCAGTTCGATCTAAACTTTGCAATGATGCCGTAAAGATGTTTATTGTTTCAATGAAACAACGCGTAACCTTTTGTCAAAAAAAATAATAATAATGCAACGAGTCATTTCAAGATGTTAAAAGTAATACATATCAATATAGCTGGAGCGAATGATAATAAAGATAAGTAGTAGAATATTTTTGATAAAAAAATTAAAATTTTCCTTTTTATAATTTTGAACTCGTGAGAAAAATGATAAGTGGATTTTATAGCAGAACAAAGGTGGGTTGGGTTGCCCAGTTTTGTATGAGCCGATCTGAACAGGACATCGACCCGACCCATCGTTGGCGATTGGCGTGCGATCAATAATTTTGATCGTGCTCGCTCGTATCGAGCGGCTCTTCTATATTCTCATTTGGGTGCAATTGAAAGGGAAGGGATAGTAGATTTGTTATCCACAGTGTTAGGTTTTTTAATTGTTGGCAATTATGTACAAAGAATTCTAAGTATATTTTTACATGTATATGAGCTTCATACAAGTCTAGAATATCTCTGGTTTGAAGAATTGCAAGTTTATTGGAGAAAAGCTGTTGAGTTCACACCGCGTTCACAAACGCGTTCGAACTCGGAATCTGCATTCACACAGACAGAGAGCCGCGTTCACAAACGCGTTCGAACTCGGAATCTGCGTTCACGGGTTCGAATTCGGAATCTGCGTTCACACAGACAGAGAGCCGCGTTCACAAACGCGTTTGAACACGGGTACTGCGTTCACACAGACCGAGAGCTGCGTTCATAAACGCGTTTGAACGCGGGTACTGCGTTCACACAGACCGAGAACAGCATTCACACAGATCGAGAATAGCGTTCACAAACACGTTCAAACGCAATCTGAAGAATTCAAACTGTCGTGTTCGAACGCACTTGGGCCCGTTCGAACGCACCTGAGATTAAGTCAGGCCATTCGAACGCACTTGGGCCGAGTTCGAATGCACCTATGAAGTTTACAATTTATTGGATTTTCGTGAATACGGATAAGACTCGGATTTGGCTCTATTTTGAAGATCATATATAAAGATTGTGAAACCCTATCTCTAGGGTTGTTGAAGAAGCATTATTGAAGAAAACTTCTTGAGGCTACATCGGTTCTTCAATGAATAAGGTCTTTCTCATATACAAATCTTAATTTTTAGGTTGGACGTCAATCATAAGAAGCAGTGAATCGTGGGTTCTAGCAAGCAAGACTAAGAGTAACAAAGTCGTTTGGATCAATGAGTTGTTTTGTGAGTCAGTCTTGTAACTGCTAATATTCTAGTGATTGATTTTGATCCGAGTTTGGATCCGTGGTTTTTTTCCCGTTTGAGTTTTCCACATTAAAATCTTGGCGTTCATCTCTACTTTCGTTTTTAATATTTCTTCCGACTTTTACTTAAGCAACGAACAATATCATTGGCTAAAGATTAGATACATACGTGTGTCTAGGGATTTTTTCACACAGAGGTATCCATTAGTGATCAGTATAAATATATGTATACCTCCAGAAACGTGGCAGGTTGTTGAGCTGTTAACACCAGTTGGGTGGTGAAACAAAAACATGGCAAACGTGTAGCGTAGTGTAGTGTAGACGCACAAGTCACAACCAAATGGCCATGCATATGCACCGAGGCTCTGAGCCACCCACCCAATTCTTCCACAAAGCCCACTGAATTTGTACACGTCTTTCATTCCAAGTTGAAAGGTCAAAAACTCCATATAGCCTGCCATTTAAGCAGAGAAGAACCCCACCTTTTAACCTAAAGAATTGACCACCGGAGCCATGGCAAAGCCAGCAGGAAATGCGCAGATTACGACGGCCAAGGAATGGCTGGAATCCGTCCACTCCAAGAGCAACGATGAGTCCATGGCGGACTCACTCTGGAACGGTGGCTTCTTCGACGCCATCTCCCTCGCCGGCCTCCGGGTGGCCTCCGTCGAACAGGGCCGCGCCGCCGCCACATTCCGCATCCCCGCACACCTCACCGTTAGCCCTCTCTCTCTCTCTCTCTCTCTCTACTTGATCCCGTCAACTAAATCTTTGAAAAGTTCTGAGGCATCTCGTCGAACAATTGCAGGACGCGGACGGGAACTGGCAGCCGGGGCCCATCGCCACCGCGATGGACGACGTGGGCGCGGCAGCGATCATGTCGCTGGACGGGAGGATACCTATCTCCGTGGAGTTCGATATCTCATACTTTTCGCCAGCTAAGTTCGATGTACGACGATGATGATGTTATTACTACTTGGGAGGTTTAATTTTCGTGTCTGATGACGGTGATGTGATCAGGAAGAGGTGGAGATGGCGGCGCGGGTGATAGAGAGGAAGGGGAGGCTGATGGCGGTGATGGTGGAGATAAGGAAGAAGGGAAGTGGGGAGTTGGTGGCCGTGGGAAGGCAGTGGATGACATTTTCTCGACCCGTGAAGAGCAAGATATAGTTCATCTTTCATCCACAAAAAAAAATAAAATAAAATAAAATCTAAATCTATGAATTTCTTGCAAAATAAGAGTGATAGATCTCTTCCTGTATTTCACATGGGAATCAGGTAATGAACTAATATTTTATTATAGTTATGAGAGTTCTTTTAGGATAATTATACTTAGATTTTCTGAAATATCATCCATTATGTTTTTAAAATTTTATATTAAAAATAATATATAATTATCATGTGATTAATGTTAGGCTCTCTATGACCATTTGGCTCATATTTATCATAGAGTAAAGATCATGATAAAATAGCTATTTGACTTTAGTACAATTTATCTTTAATCAGTATATATATTCAAGTGTGCCATTAGGGAACAACCATTAACAGATATGTAAAACTCTCATTATTTATTAGCAGAAGATAAATAAAGAATAAAGTATTCTTTTTATGCTACATGAAAGAATACCTAAAGCTTAGATTCCTTTATCCTTTCTTGAGACAGATAGGTACTGGCGGTTTACATCCTTCGGTATATTTCATGTCAATCCCCAAGCCTGATAACAAAGATCATATATCATAATTCAATTTTAAACCAAAAAAGAATAGTCGCTAAAACAATAGGTACGTTCTCACTGGTAAAAGTACTTGGAGAACTAGGGCTAGATAGAAGAGGATGTCTGGAAGACAGTGAAGAATGATCTCAGAAACAGACTAACAGTAAGAAAGTTGCTGTAAGGAACTATCTTTAATTAAGATAAATGGGCCACGAAAGAGGAGATTTGTAATAGGCTTAAGCAAGAAAACCTATGATAACTTCTTTTTTAAAAAAAAGAAAAACCCAAACTTATTGCAAGCAATGCTTAATAGGAAATACTGAAAGAAAAGCCATCCAAAGTAGTTTGCTCAAGCCTTGATGTTCTGGTCATATCTTTACTACATCCAGCATTATGATTTGTGCTGATTCTTTACCTGAATCCTTCCATCAGATGTTCCTAGGATCAAAACTTCTCCATTGCTATCAACTGCCATGCATTGGACCTTGCAGTTAGTACCAGTCTGAAGAGCTCCTATCCTAGTGTGCTTCTCCTTTGACCATATCTCTACCACACCAGCTTTACAACCCAGGTAAATCAACTCTGTGCTGATAACCATTGATCGTACTTCAGTGGAAGATGGTATTGATCCAACAAGCTTGTAATTTGAAACGTCCCATATCTGTAAAAGAGAACTGAAACCTCAAAGACGTGTCAAAACCAAAATTGAAGTAGGAACAGGCTCAAATGAATGCAACAAGCAGGAAGCAAGAAGTTAATAGAAAGGAATGGCTTTCTGATACATAAGAATAGTTCTTATTAATCTGATGAAACACAACCAAACTTAAAGGGAAGATGATGAACCAGATGAATTTGAAATTTAGGAATTCAGCGTTATACATTAGCACTACTGATGGATAGTTCTAGCAAGAGTGCAACTGGGTGATCATTCGAGTCTATAATATTCTTTAAAGATTAAATATCCTTTCTTTCTTTTTCTTCATTAACTCTTAACTAATCTCATCTAATTCTTTTATCCTTCTTACTAAAAAGAAGAGGTATTACCTTGACTGCTGCACCATCTAAAGAAGTGCTGGCTGAATAGAGCAATTTGTCATGAACTTGTATTGCATATATAGGATTTGTTTTTCCCAGCAGCTTTCTGTTACCGGATTGGATCGTACCCAATGTTCCAGTAGCCAAATCAATTTCCTGTAATAGGTAACCAATGAGTACAAAACATATGGCATGCCTCATATTTCTGAATGTTGGAGTTTTCTTGTCATATTTAAAGGAAACCTGGTTTACATCGCATTAGTTATGTCGCACTAACCAACTGACTAGTGGAAGGCAACAAAAGATATAAGCAGACCTGGATACTACAATCAAGACACCCACTGAAAAGCTTCCCCTGTACAAGAGCCAAAGACTTCACATACTTGTTTGGGTTGAGAATCTTGGAGACCCCATTCCACGATAGTACCTAACACAACAGGGAATAGATTAAGATTATGCCAATACCTATTAGTACAGATCCTTTTTTTCTTTTCCCTTCTTTTGCTACAGTGTTGCTGATACAGATTAATATTTATTTTCAGAATGATGAAAGCCTTGGACGAGGCTTAGAACCTTCAATTGCATGGATAATTATGCAAAAAAGTGAAAAACTTAACATCGTTTAGAATAGATATTCAGGAATGTTGGACCTGATGATGTGAAATTTTTAAGCATGTAAGTCATAAAATAGTATATATAGTATGACAAAAAGGGAAGGTATTAATGCTGAGTATTAAAAAGCACCTTGATGCCAGCTCCCTGTGGGATAAAGCAGGCAATTGTACTTGAAACAGTTAAACTATGAACCGGATCTTTCACGTCATGAATCTCTATACAGTGAAGACCTCCATCTCGAAGAGACCATACCTATTCACATGCATTAAAAGTCAAGCATAGAATTATCTACGTATTCTGCTATAACTCTAAATAACATTAGAACCGCATACCCTTATGGATTTGTCAAGAGAACCACTGTACAGCTTGCCTTGTAACATTACCAAATTGGTGACTGCATTTGAATGTTCACGAGCTTCATGGACTAGATGAAGAAGGTTCTCACTACCTTCCCAAACCTATGGGTTGCATCAAGTAATACATATTAGGTTCAAAGACATATAAGAGTGAAGAACATTTAGCAGCTGAAGAATCTCATAAAGTCTCATGAAGCATAGATGGTGTAGAACTGCAAATGAGTAATAGTAGCTACGTGAGATGGCACTTTTCCAATTTGAATAAATAATATCCAACCCATTTTAGCCCCTTGTGACTACATGGTTATTTAAACCAGTATTAATTTTTGCACGAAATGGCAATAGAGCTCCAGAAAAACCTAAAAGCATTCACCTTTATAGTTCCATCAGAGTGACCAGAGAATATCAAGTTCTTGAAATAAATTATGGACAGCACTTCGCCATTGCTGCTGCAATCTACTTGAATCAGCTCCTTATGGCTCCACATGTCCTGACATCAAGAAAATCAGAATATCAAAAAACTAGGAATGAACTGTCCCAGAGGTCTTCTTACACAGAGATAAAGGACAGCTGCCTTACAATGCTGGACTCTTGTCCGTCTGAGAGAAGCTTTAGCATGTCATATGCTAAAACTGAGTATTTCCTCAGCTCTCTTAAAGTTCTCAGTACATCTTTTATATGAAGAGTGAGGTCGTGCATTCCCTCTGAAAGTTCAAAATAGCACGATATGCAGCATTAGAATGAATAAAGTGAAAATACATCTCGCTTGTTTTCTACCTCTATCTGAAAATGCATGTAAAATACAATTCTTTATGAAATCAGAAGAGGTGCAATTTGTTTATTGTTTGAGCTGTATGCATTTGCTTAATATTAGTAATTGCACGAAATGTTGCATTTACTCATAGAGTAAGATTATGTTCTTTTGCTTTTAGTGGTTGCATTTTTAATACTTTTATGACCTTATAGACTGAATCAGAATCTGCATATGTATGATACCTACCAGGGTCATGCATAAAACTTCTCACAGCCAACATAGCAAGGGCTCTATCATCAGTATGTCTTGCAGACTTGAGAATCACTATAAACTGCCGTAACAAGCAAACTCTTGCAGCTCCTCGTACCCCAGTATCAGGAAGAAGAGTGAGCATGTGAGTGAGCCAGGTTGCAGATACAAGGCATGCCGAGAAGAATTCTGCATTTCTGCTCTTCAGACCTTCAGCCAAAGCTTCAAATAGCAAACCAAACTCATGGCTGACTAAAGCATAGGCCATTTTTCTTTCCCATTCATTAGCAGCCTTTTCTTCTCCCTATATCAATCAAGATGATGTCCAACACAACTGAGAAAGGAAGAAAATGCAAAGAATGCAAAGAAGGAATTCTGAAACAAACAAAGCTAATTGATGGATCAAATGAATATTGATGATGAATATCAATAAGGACATTGGTGAACTACTTTAGCTAAAGTTAGATGGGCAAATGTGACAAGATTCATAATAACAAATGATTAAAGGCCCAAAAGTTGAGATTTTCATGTAAGACATAGTTTTAACCATGCGAGTAATAGTCAAGAATTAAAACTGACTGCATTATCCTCAGAATCTTCAAGCACATGGCCCATCTGCTCTGCTTGCATCAATGATCTGTATCTTTTATTCATTTGTGCATGCTTTAACATAAGAGCTCGACCAAGGGGCCTCCCAGAGGATGAAAATCTGCCTTGGAGGGCAATGATTGTCTCAGCAGCCAACAGTTGGATACCAGGGGAATCTGGATTATTGAGGCATGAAATAAGAGCATCTATAGCTTCTTCACGGTAGATACTCATTTTTCTTGGCTCCACCTGATGCAAGATCAGTTAATCGTGAGACAATTTGAACTTTCTAGAGATTTACTTTCTAAGTATTAAGAAATAAGTACTAACTACCAAGAGAAGTTCCTTAAGTAGATCTTATGATAGGATTACAGTAGATATGTTGGTTAACAATGCCAATTGGAAGCTGCAACCTTTGAGGTAAGTTATACAAAACAGCTCTTCAGAAGATTAAGAAAATGCTGGATTTTCTCTGACCGGTACTAAATATTTTTGATGACAAATATAAAGGTGTTAGTAAGGAAATAAAATAGGAAAAGATAATAAAGGCTAACCAAAAGATCGAGCTGAAGAAGGAGTCCTGCCACGATAGGCGATTGCTCCTGAAAAGTTCTCTGAAGATATATAAGAAGTGTATGCATCATACTTAAAGCACTTCCCCCCTTAATGATATAAAGAAGTTGCTCATTAAATGACCTCCTGAAGAATACAATTCTTATCAGAATCCAAGTTATCCAATAGCAAGTAAGCTGAAGTACTAAAATCATGCGCAAGTTCAGGAGCAACTTATGACAGCCCAAAACCCTAGATGCAAAAGAAATTGAGAAATAGATTGAAAAACATTACCTTCTTAGCTTCACTAATTCATAAAGGAACTGAACAATCTCGAACTGCTCCACATCACTCACTACATGAAAGCTTTCCAGAAGGGGCACTAACTTAGATTTTTCGGCAATAATATTCCTGCAGTGCCCATCTTCCTCCATGCATCTTAATAAGATCTCAACCACAGCCATCCTTTCCACCACCTGCTCAGCATCCAACCTTGAAATGACACTCTCAATAACTCTTTCGGAAATCAGGTTAGAAACAATTGTGGATTCATTCTTATGGTCTCTCAGTATCTGATTCAAAAGGAAAATTGAAGCAGTCTTAGGCTTAATACACATTTCAAATGAATCATCTTCACTCCTCTTAATAGTTTTCATTAGAGCCTCAGCCATATCCATTTCAATAAGACGCTCCCATGAAGGACTTAACAGATAAATCAGCACAACTGCCTCCGTCAAACCCTTCTTGAAGAGAGCAACCATGCAGTCCACATCTGAATCAACCCTGGTGAGTGTCTGAATAACAAATTTGTCCTTAGAAGCGAGCTCAGCAAGCAGGAAAACTGTCATCAGTAGCACCTGAGGACTGACAGAGTTGAACAAAATTTCAATAAAACCATTGACAACTGCAGGTTTTGCAAGTGCAAAAAGAATCCCAGGTTCTCCACTGGTTTCCATCCAGTACTGTCCAATCTGGAGGACAGCGATTTCAGACTCACACAAAATATCAGATGTACAAAGGCATGATATGGCTAAATGCAGATCACCACTAGTGCAATCAAAGGAAGCTTGGCTTATGACACTTGTTGGAGAAGGTGCATGGCTCAGCCGATTGGTATCTGGAGCACCCTTTGGAGGAGGATTTTTCATTCTAGTCGTGGTCGAACAGGGGTTCTGCTCCTGCCAGCTTGCTATAAGTCGTTTGAGGACATAATTCGTCTTGGGTAGCTGGGTGCTGTGAAGTTGTTGGTGGGTGATTGGGCATGCCGAATTACCACGTCCCAGCCATTCCTGGATTGCCTTCCGCTCATATGTTTGACCAGTCTCAAGCGTCACAGGATCATCAAATATTTGGCTTGTTATTGGGCAGACAAAGTCCTTAGGAGGAGTTTGTCTACCATATACAAGTATGTTATCTGAATTAACCATTGAAGGACTCGGCAAGCTACAGAAAGGAAAGAAAAAAGGAAGATACTGATATTTCTGTCACCTAGAACATAATTACAGGTGAGTATCAAATTATCCTGTAAGGATGAAGCAGAAGTAATCGCATTCCTCTTCTTATAAGAGGTTTGGATAAATGAATTAAGCTAATCAATTCTACTATTTTTCTAGAAAAAAAAAATCACATGACAAGATGAATAACATAGTAGCTATGCCTTCTATTTTAAGATGATTAGAGCATAGTAGCATACCTTGCAGATTCAGCAAAGATTTGTCCACTTCTCTGAGAATGAAATGTGTGTGGCCGTGACAATGCTGTCCTATTGTTGCTTTCCTAAAAGACAAACAACATTGGTATTTCAGCTTTCAAAACTTACACAAGGTTCATAGGCAGATCAGTCAAATACGACTAGAAAGAATGTCTTTCTGTTAGCGAGAAGAGCTTAACCTCCATATCAGAATCCATTTCCAAGGAAGAGTCCTCTGACATGTCATCAGATGAGATAGTTGGCCCAGAATCAAATAATAGGTTTGCTGCAGAATTTCTGGCATCTTTCGATAGTTGCCTGACTAGGAGATGTGGAGGAACCCTTTGAGGATACAAGGTTGGTGTTCTTGAAAGGTTTCTTTCGCTTTTGCTGTTTTGCCTGCTATAGACTTTTATTGTTTCATCCTCTCCGGTCCATATTGGCTGCAAAAATTAGACATAAGTTATAATCCAAATCCCTGATAATGGTAGCACTAGAGCTAATATTCATCATAGAAAATAACACAACAGGAAATGGAAAAAGAAGCCAGCATGTGGAGAAAAGCATCACAGAGGCTCCCAATCTTTAAAAGATTTCAAACAAAGCATATCATATCAAAGATAAAAGACTGATCCTAAGAAGAACAAGAGAATTCAATCCCAAATCATGTCATATGAGCAGAAGATCCAACAGGTCTATGAAATCAAAAGATATATCAAAGAACAGTAAAAGAGGGGAAGATTACATTCAAATATCCCAAGAACCACTGCTGTTGAATTTTCAGGAGGATGTTAAGTCAAGGCTGATTACTATAAAAAGTAAAAAAGGTTTGTAAAACAGAAGCAGTAGCAATAGTGCTGTCTGATCATGTATAGTGCTCTACTAGTATGCCATTTAATTTGTTGTCCATGAATGTGCAGCAAGTAGCTCATCATGCAAGTTGTGCTACTACAAGAAGTAAAAGGAAAAGCAAAATGGGCCCCAATTGACATTAAAACAGGAAATCTCACAAAAAGAAACTACTAGTCTACTACTTATTTAGAAGTATCCTAAATAAAAAAAGGGGGGAAATAGAAATATTATAATCTTCGTCAAACAGTTGAACCTGATATCAATTCAAGTAACAATTCAAATAAACCAAAATACCCTAATCTGTTCAACATCATGGAAATATCAAAGTTATTGCACATAAAACTACATAAATAAAATCTTCTACAAGTAAACCAAATCTTATTAAAAAGAAAGTTTGCATTACGTTGTACCGCCCATTCCTAAATCCAATCTCCTCCTTCCTCTCATCCTCCTCCTCCTCGTCATGATCTTCTTCTTCTCCTCCTCCTCCCGCCACTGCCTCTTTAGTTCCCTTCCCTCCACCATTAATCCTCGTCAGAATCAGCTCCGGCAGAGCCGGCACTTGGAGAACCCCATCACCCAATTCTACAACCTCCTTAAGGTACTCGGCGTAAATCCTCGAATTCTCGTCAAGAACTGTCCCGTACACCCGCTCCAACTCCTTCAACGCCTCCGCCTGTCCTCCACTCATCCTCGACAACACACTCATGGCCGCTGCCGCCGCCACTTCAACCGACTTTCCGTCCTTCTCCTCCACGTCGGCGGCGGAGGAGGATAGAATCCGAGCTCGTTCGTCGGCGAAGCAGCGGATCACGGGGATGAGGTGGGGCACGAAGAGATCTTCAAACACCTCGGGCGCGATCTCGTGGCGCGCGAGGGCGGGATCGAGGGAGAAGACGTCGAGGAGCGCGACGGCAGCGGCGGAGGAAGGGGAGGAGCGGCGGCGGGCGGCGGCGACGAGGGCGAGGAGGAGGAAGGAGAGAGGGGTGGGTTGAGGGAGGGAGAGGAGGAGCTTCTCGGCGGTGCGGAGGGCGGAGGGGGAGGGGCGGCTCGGTTTGGCGGAGGAAGAGGAGGAGGAGGAGTCGAGGGCGTGGGAGAGGAGGGAAAGGGCTTGGAGGGAGGCAGTGGAGGAGGAGGGAAAGAGAAGGCTCCTGCGAGCGGCGGAGATTGTGCGGTGGCGGAGATCGGGATTGGAAAGGAGCTCGTCGAGGAACCCGGCGGTATGGCGGAGAATGGCGGCAAGGGAGGGGGTCGGCGCGGTCATTTTTGCCAGAGCGGTGAGTGGAACCAGTGGAAGGTCGAGGAGATTGCTTTAGGATTCGTGCCGGCCTTGGTGTTTGCCGGTGCCGGCCTACTGAAGAGAAGAAGAGTGGTGGTCGAGGGGCATTGGAGTAGATAGGTATGACATGAAGGGCATAACGGTAAATCTCGAAGGAATTAAAATTGCGCGGTAAACGCTCGCGTCGAAGGTCGTTTGGACTAGACGGCAATGGCCGGCTTCAACTCTCAACTCTCGAGGCCCCTCAACGTTGCTGGCTGACCTGCTTCCCAGTGATACGTGGAATCAGTATATTGGCTGCGATGCGTACATTGCATGTCATCGTTGGCTGTATTGCTTGCCTAGAGGCTAGAGCGCAAGCCGACCAGCTTATCCATACATTAGAAATACTCTTGTAACGAAGATAAATGAGAGCTTTGTGAACAGCAATGACTTATGCTACCAGGTTTTAGGTTTTTAACTAATAATCTAACACCCCAATCCTCCTAAAACTCCACAAGATGGAAGCCATCATCTAGTGTAGAAAATAAGGTGCTTAATGAAATCGGCCTCACGAGAGCAAACAAGAAGAGTCAAATTCAGCAAAGGTAAGGATTCTTTTATATTTTATTATTGTTACTATTTCTTATATTTTAGACCATATAATTTGTATGAGGCTATGAGTTTGACGGCTTCTTTTGCTAATCTTGTTGCACATAAATTAGTCACTTTTAAAAGAGAACTCAATTTTTTTCTTCAGTTTGGGTCTATGACTCTGTCTGTTTTAGCTAATCTATTTGTTAGGGATGCTCTAAGTATTGCTTTGAATACCTAAAGTTTTTTTTCCCCTATTTTAGGTATCGAAGTTGTTTGTTTGTCTAATAAATATTTTAAATATTTTATTATTTATTCAGTATTTTATATTAAAATATTTTTTTGTTCAAATTAACTCATGATGTTAAGTAAAAATTTTATAGAAAAAAAAATTGGGTTATAAACTTCTCATGAAATATAAAAATATAAAGTATGTTAAATATATAAAGTCATTCGTAAATGTCCCAAAAATCTAGCCTAGAGTTATATAAAGTTGGGCGCAAGTTGGGTCAAGGCTCACGGTGATGTGACATGGACTCTATAACATGATTCCAAAATTCGATTGGTTTCAGTTGGATGTAGATATAAATACCGTGGAATTTTGTATTCAAATCTTAGTTACTCTATAATTGATTTCTAATATCAAACATTATATCTGAAGTAATTACTCTACGAAAATATTTCAACAGTAGTCATCTGGATGACTACTCAATTTTCTCTAGCGTTCTGATACTCTAAGTATTAAATTCAGAGTATCCAAACAGTCCTTAGTAATCTATATTTAAATATCACAACTGTATTAGAGAAGGCCTATCCAGTCCATATAATCCATATTAATCTAAGCCTCTTTTTATCAAAGATCAAAAAGAAATCCATATCAATCTAATAATCCATCAGGCATCGGATATAAACCGTCCAAGACCAAGCTCAAACCCTGGACCGGACTCGGCAACGTAATCGGATCCTTCTCGGGTCCAGCCCGTCCAGTTCGTTGACGACCCCGCTCCGCTCCGCTCCTTTCATGGCTCCGTACACGTGGAGTTGGAGGCCTTCAAATCTCCGCCGTCGACGGGCTCGACTCCTCTCCCATACGGATAGATCTGCTACTCCTCTCCATCTCCACACACAGAGCTCCGACCGCCGCGGCCATGGCGGCTAGGTTTCTTCTAGGGTTTCTCGCCCTCCTCGCCTTCTCGAGTTTCGCCTTCGCCATTTACGAGGATCAAGTCGGACTCGCGGATTGGTCAGTGGATCCGATCGTTCTTTTATTTCTTACTGTTGATTGAACTCTTGCCGAGTTCATGGAGTATTTTTTAGATCCGTACTACCTTTACGTGTTGAACAATTCTTCATGATTGGAGTCGTTAGGGAGCTTTTTTCTTTTGTTCAGAATTGATGTCTGATCTGGTTAAGATTGGCGTTTACCTTGCTTCTGATCGATATCAATGGTTATACTGTTCTCCATTAAAAAGTATACCTTTCCTTATCTGTGAATATGTTGCAAATTTGTATCGCTAAAGTATTCTTCGAATGGGATACATGTAATACTTTTCATTTGATCTATTGTTTTAGTGTAGCGTTTTATTAATGAGGTATGTATGAACATCCTAACTCACGAGAGCATTAAATTGTTGTCAGAGGTCTTAAGAAGCATGGTTCTGTTTTAGAAAATCGGGTGATGAGTGGCTTGATCTATTTGTTGCCAATTGAATTAAGCTATTGACCTTCTTCTGCAGGCATCAGAAGTACATTGGCAAAGTCAAGCAGGCTGTTTTCCACACTCAAAAGACTGGGAGAAGGCGTGTAGTGGTCTCAACAGAAGAAAATGTCATCGCCTCTCTTGATCTTCGTACTGGGAATATATGTGAGTTACACTTGGCACTTGAAGGGCCTTTTAATACATCGTTTTTCTGCAGTATTGGATAATTGACTTGTAAAACTTTGTGTATATCTCATGTACTAGTGCAGTTTACTTTTTCCTTTACTAGAATTCTTTCTATATGGTGATGAACTTCTCTTGATGCAGTTTGGAGGCATGTCCTTGGCGAGAATGACAAAGTGGATCAACTTAGCATCTCTCTTGGGAAGTGTGAGTCCTTTGTAGTCTCATTTAGTAGATCCTTTGTAGTGTATCATACTTTATTTTTTAAATATTGAAAAGGTACTTGCTCTGTTACTTTGTACTCTGAGAACACATAACTGTTATGTTCTAGATGCAGTCAAGAAATAGATATTAAGCTGTAGAGAAAGTTCTGAAAAGGTGTTTCTTTCAGATGTTATTACGCTCTCTTCTCAAGGTAGTGTACTGAGGGCATGGAACCTTCCTGATGGCCAGCTGATTTGGGAGTTTAATTTGCAATTTTCAGCACCCTCAAACTCGTTGTTACATGTTCAAGTAAGAAGCAAAGATTTATGTTAGTTATTAGAATGTCCCATTACCGTTGGTATGTTATCTTTGATGAGTTTATTCGACTTCAATTGTTTTATAGGCAAAAACTAGAACAGGAAAAGACAACCTAATTCTAGTTTTTGGTGGAGGGTGCCTTCATGCTGTATCAAGCATAGATGGGGCTATTGTTTGGAGAAAAGATTTTGCCACCGATAGGTACTGCCCAACTCCTGGACTTCTTCTAGAGCTTCTCAGATTTATAAGTATTTACAGAATTACAGGTTATCTTTTCTTAAAATTACTGCAGTGTGGAGATTAAACAGATCTTTCAGCCTCTCGACAGTGATAAAGTATATGCTGTAGGTTTTCTTGGTTCTTCAAAGTTTGCTATATATGACATTGATGCTAATACTGGGGAGGTGCTAAGGCAACGCACAACATTGTTGCCCAGTAGTATATGTGATGAAACAGCAATTGTTTCTCATAATTGGTTAGTTGCACTGGATGCCACCAAGTCGTCTTTGTTTCTGATTAATTTCGAAGGTGAAAAAATAGAATATCATCAGGTATATGTTTCACATCTTGTTCAAGATTTCTCTGGTGCGGCTGAACTATTGCCTTTGAAATATAAAGGCATTTTTGCTATAAAGACTGCTTCAAGTATTGTCCTGCTAAGAGTTAAAGGAGTGAGTGAACTGGAGGTGATTGAGAATATTAACCAGCCAGCTTCTGTTAGTGATGCTCTCACTATCTCTGAAGGAGAACAAGCTTTTGCTTTTGTGCAGCATGCAGAGACAGAAATCAAACTTAAAGTTAAGCTTGATAATGGCATAACCAATGAAGTTCTTAGTGAAACTATTCAGATAGACCAACAGAGGGGTCATGTACAGAATATATTTATTAATAATTATCTTAAAACAGACAGATCTCATGGATTTCGAGCTTTGCTTGTAATGGAAGACCACTCACTTTTATTGGTACAACAAGGTGAAGTTGTTTGGAGTAGAGAGGATGGACTTGCTTCAGTTATTGATTCAACAACATCTGAACTGCCTGTTGAGAAGGAAGGAGTGTCAGTGGCAGAGGTGGAACACAACCTCTTTGAATGGCTTAAGGTAATTTTTGTTTTTTTTCCTGCATATTCTTTTTCAGCAACAAAAGCATCCAAAATATTTTTCCTTCAGGAAATTCTTGGCTAAGAGGACATTTCTCGGAAATTCTCGTTTAAGATTTTTTTTCAGAATTTCTCATTCAAATATTTTATAAGATGTATGAAGGTGAGGAAACCAGGCTAGCACAGTTATGGTGCACAAGAGGACCAGAACTGCTAGGAAATTACCATCCAATAGGACGTTTTTTTGGAAGTTCTCCAATAAGATTTTTTTGTGGAAATTCTCAATCAGATATTTTTATAAAAAGTATGTAGATGAGGATACCAATACAGCACAGTTTTGGTGCACAACCAGCTGTCGAGCTGGATGCCTATTTGGCGGAAGTCTGGGATTCAATGCTGTGAAAAGAGAGTGCACTAGCATAAGGAAATCAGAAAATAAACAACTACTCATATGAGTTTCTTTTTGAATTTCGATCTAATAAATGCTATATAGGAGGTAAATACTTAGAGCTCTATGCTATCTAGACCTCAGACAATTTCAAGAACAATATTGCATTTATATGCTTTTAACTGATAGGTCATGGTTTTTCTAACTTTGTTTAAATAGTGTTTCTCTTGGGTTTAAGGCTTTAAGTAATACTAGGAAAAGTACTGCGATGATAAATGGAACTTGTTGACCATCACAACCATTTCATTTGTAAATATTAGAGTTAGATCTTATTATGCTCTGCTGATAAAATTTCTTTCTCATCTTTACTTACGAAGGGACATATGCTGAAACTTAAAGGAACACTCATGCTTGCTGGTCCTGATGATCTGGCTGCTATACAAGAGATGAGACTAAAAAGTTCTGAAAAAAATAAGATGACACGCGACCACAATGGGTTTAGGAAACTTATTATTGTATTAACTCGAGCTGGTAAAATTTTGGCACTGCACACTGGAGATGGGCGCATTGTTTGGTCTCACTTACTTCCTTCCCTTCGTCGATCAGAAGCCTGTGAATCTCCATCTGCATTAGGTATATATCAGTGGCAGGTTCCTCATCATCATGCAATGCACGAGAACCCATCTGTTCTCGTAGTTGGCAGATGTGGATCTAATTCTGAAGCCTCTGGTGTTCTCTCAGTCGTTGACTCTTACTCTGGGAAGGAACTTGAATCTGTAAGCCTTGCTCATTCTGTAAGTCGAGTTATCCCGTTGACCTTGACAGATTCATCTGAGCAGCGACTTCATCTCATCATGGATGCCAACTTCCGTGCTCATTTGTATCCAAGAACTTCTGATTCTGTTGATATCTTCCACAGGGAAATGCCAAATATATACACATATTCAGTTGAAGTTGAAAAAAATAGTATCAGAGGATATTTTTTAAAAGATGGGTGCAACGTCAATGACAATGATGAATATTGCTTCGATACTAAAGAGTTGTGGTCTATTATTTTCCCTTCTGAGAATGAGAAGATCATTGCTACTGCAACAAGAAAGATGAATGAGGTTCTCTTCCGTGGTGCTTTATTTGTTTTGCTTCTCTAGTGCAATTTTAAAAGAAAAAAACTGAACTTTCTTTGCACCGCTAATATCTCTTCTCTAGGTTGTTCATACCCAAGCAAAGGTGGTGGCAGACCAAGATGTGATGTACAAATATATATCCAAAAATTTACTTTTTGTTGCTACTGCTTCTCCCAAGGCTTCTGGAGAGATTGGATCTTCAACACCAGAAGAAGCTCGGCTAGTTGTATATCTTATTGATGCTGTCACTGGTCGTATACTGCACCGAGTGACTCACCAAGGTGCACAAGGCCCTGTCCATGCTGTAAGTGGCGAGTATTTTCAACCACAGATAGTACATCAAACAACTTCATTTGAGATAACTTGTTTATATTTTCTTATTTCAAGGTCTTAACTGAGAACGTGGTTGTCTATCACTACTTTAATCTCAGAGCACATAGATACGAAATTTCAGTCATTGAGATTTATGATCAATCTCGGGCAGTAAGTGATTACCTATATATAACTTCCAACTTCTTATCAATCTCTTAACATTTGACATTGTATTCTTTTAGTTTTGAAAGACATGGACTGTTACGTTAAAATGTCTTGTGCAGGACAATAAAGATGTTTGGAAGCTTATATTGGGAAAACATAACTTGACTGTGCCTGTTACTTCATATGCCCGTCCAGAGGTGGTAACTAAATCCCAATCATACTTTTTCACCCATTCTGTGAAAACAATGGCAGTGACTGCAACAGCTAAGGGCATAACATCCAAGCAGCTCCTAATTGGGACAATTGGTGACCAGGTTAGCCAAACTATACAATCCAGTCAATGGTATTCCTAAAAAACAAGCTGTTGTTGGTTCTTTGACGTAAAATTCATCTATATCAAGATTTCCAAATTGACTAGATTAGACTTCTTTTGATTTTTTTATTTTTTTATTTTTGGTGGCAACTTTTACTACTTTCCGGTGATACTATACATCTTTTGATTTTTGACAACCTATGGAGATTTAGCAGACAATGAGTTAAGCATGAAATGAGGAAATATATGAAAACCTTATATTTAATTCTCCGATTATAGCATAAGAACCATTTACTCAGCCTGAAATCAGTAATTATTTCGAATCTTTGATGCATTAATTATGGTAGATTGTAAATGCTGATGTCTATTACTGGTTGAGAATTTCTTTATTCTATTGTAAATGGTGATGTCTGTTACTTGTTGAGTAATTATTTATTCTACTATGCAGAAAGATCAAAATATTTAGGCATGCATATAAATATAAATGTCGATATCTGTTTCGACCCCTTTCACCTGTCTAAATCTATTCCTGTTTTACATTTCCTCCCTGCCATTATTTTTCATCACAAAAACTAATCAACCTTCAAGTCAAACTAACCCAGGGTGCTTAAATTACTAGGATACCCTTAGATATACATATCAGTTAGTAAAACCTAACCCGTTTACTATATTTAAAAAAAAAATTCCTGTCGAACTTTTCTTTCCCAACTGTTCTCGTATTCACTAATGAAAACCCTCTCAAACCTTTCCTCCTCAACTATGCTCCTCACTAATCATGCTCCTCTCATTCGCTAAAGAGAACCCTCCCAAACCTTCTAAGTTTTCCTTCCCAATCGTGCTATTTTAAAATGAAGATGTTATGAGTGATCTCAGTTACAATGAAGTGCATTCTCACTGTGTTCTTTTCTAGGGCTTTTTTTCTTTGCCCTAAAGAGAAGAAATAATAAGGTTGAAAAAATAAACAACCAAAGTAGTAAAGTGTCATGGGCAATTTTGGTATTTGAGAAGGTATATTTTATCAACAGAAATATATTCATTAAAAAATGTCATTCCGTCCAATTTCATTTGGTTAAAGTTGATCTGAAGATTTTTTTAAAGACTTACAATGAAAAGTAGGGGTCAAATTAGATGGGTAAAAAATGAGGGGTCAAAACGAAAATAACACAAAAAGCAGGGGGCGAAATAAATTTTTTGCAAATATAAATCTGTTAATGGTTAATAACCTTGCAAGTCCATGTGCTAGCTGAGAGTAGTTGGAACAGGTTCTTATTCTTGGTACTGACTAAGTCTAACTTTGGTAGAAATTGACGTGAAAAGGAGATCTAGGTTAGAGACCGACTACTGAGTTCTTATAAAGAAATTTCACAGTCATTAGTGTTTTGACAGATGGTACACTAGAACTGTGTCTATAATTGTTAAATTACACATTTAAAAGATTTTCTAGTTTTCTTTAAGGTTGCATATTCTCATCTTGTGCTTCTACATCCAAGATTTCTAATCAGAATTAGGCACACCCTTTTTATTTATTAACTGGACTAGTATGATATATAAAGAAATGTCACTTTGTAAGTCATTTTTATTTACAACATTTAACAGATTTTGGCACTTGATAAGCGTTATCTTGATCCCCGTCGTTCTGCTAATCCCACACAAGCAGAGAGAGAAGAGGGCCTGATGCCATTAACAGATTCTTTGCCAATTATCCCTCAGGTGATCTACTTGTCATTTCACTTTACATAGTTCTCTCATTTAATTTATGGCCAATAGGATATTATTTTGCTTCTTTGTTCAAAAATGTGTATAGTGAAAAGTACATGATACTTATTGCAATGATATTGTAGGGATTAAAGGTCTCATGAAATTGCTGTTAACATGGCCTATGTGTTGATGTTAGATATAAACACAATATTTCTATAAAATATCAGTTAATATCGAAGACTGGAAATGTAATTTTGAATTTTGCATTCGAAAATAAGTCAATTTCCATGCATCTGTTTCACTGTAGGCCTCTGTATCTAACTTCTTGAGAGATTTAAATAATCAGAATACTTGGTTAATCGCTCATGCTTCTCATTAATATTTATATGCAAATAACTGCTTGATCAAAAGGAGGACCTGGGATGAAAACAGCAAAATATGTGTATTTTTTTTTCTGCATTCATTTATGCAAGTTTTCATCTTCCAATTTTATGCACAGGTCAAAGATAATCTAGCTTTACTTGGCAATTTCTGACACTACTATGTACTAACACTAGGTTCATTGCTCATCTTGTAATGGAGAAAAACCTATATACATATTTGGAATAGAGAAAAACCTATATACATATTTGGAATTCTTTATTCATTTATACTAGGTATTGTTCGACTGAAGCACTAGCTGATGCATACATCTAATAGTTGTCCAATAATTTCAAGCTGACTTTTAAATATTATGCAGTCTTATGTGACGCACTCTCTTCAAGTTGAAGGCTTGAGAGGAATCGTAGCAATTCCAGCTAAGTTGGAGTCCACAGCACTTGTTTTCTCCTACGGGGTAGATCTCTTCTATATGAAACTTGCTCCATCAAGAACCTACGATTCACTTACAGAAGATTTCAGCTATGCACTACTTCTCCTCACCATTGTTGCTCTGGTTGCTGCTATCCTGGTAACATGGAAGCTATCTGAGAAAAAGGAGCTAGGAGAAAAGTGGAGGTGAACGCATCCTCCACTTTCTATTGCGCACTGAACTCAGAATATTTTCTTTATTGACAACTCATTGATTTTGGTAGTTTCTCGACACAAGTAGTCTTTGATATGTATTATATTTGGTGCGACCTTCTGAAAGCCATTCTCGGCATTAGTTTACAGAAGTCCCAATATGCTTTCAAAATTTGTTACAATTGCAATCTCTCCTCTCACATTATTGCCCGAGTACCATTAAAGCACTTGGTGATCCAACGATTTATGTTAATCTCTTTTTCATAAAAATAATGGCACAAACAACGGATCCTGACAATGGCAGCCACTGGCATGCACTCGCAAGCTGCGACTCAAGGATTCATGGTCAGTATGATGCCCTCTCTTCCCTGCTGTTCTTCATTAGTTCCTATCTAATGCTGCTTTCGCAGTATAAAGCCTCAACCATCCAGTTGCCTGGTGGTGGGCTGGTCATATGTCTGGGATCTGGTAACTCTCGTATTGGAATCCTCAATGTTTCTTCGTGCGATGCCTTGCATTCCCCACCGCTAGGAATCTTTTTGGTGGGTACTGAAATGATCTGCTTCTCTTGTAGTGACTCAAACTTCTCTCATGGTATACAAATTATAGGCAGCTGAGTGGGTTTCTTGTAGTTTTTCCTTGGACAGATATAATGACTTTAACTGTCGTATGTGTCAGATTGTGGATTTGAAGTTGTGCTACTTCTAAACATCGGGTGTGACAACTGACAACCAGGGAAGAAGATTCCAGGAGGCATACAGATTCTTTTGTTCCGCCAATTTCTTCACTTTGATCAATGCCTACTTTTTTCAAGCAACAGGGTGGGTTACCACTACTTCCTTCAGGCATTACTGTCTCTTATAAGCCATGTCCTGTGATGCTGCAACCACTTCACAGGGAACGGAAATTCACCTATATGTAGACCCCCTCTCTGCTGTCCTTGGTAGAACCCACCAGACCGAAAAAGAGCCAAAATCTAAGAAAAGCTTAGATTCTTCCCTCACTCAAAGTGATCTTTCTTTTCGAGGATTAGGGTTTAATTTCAATTGAAATCGGAAAATATCAGGGTTTAGTGAAGAATATTTCCTATTGCTTTTGTGATGCCGTCTAATGCTCAAAAGGAGTAGTCGTCTCTTTTTGGCCCACTTCTCTTCATCCCATCAACTAAAGTGTGAGAGGCCCCCTAATGGGAAGAGATGAGTGAAAGAAATCCCCCGTCTGGTCCCAAAAGAGAACCACTGATCCAATACCATTCTCTTCAATTTGACTTGGAATCACGATGAAAGAGGGTGCTATTTGAAGTGGGACTTTAATCAATATGTTACATAGACCACCTACAATTAGGTCCCATCTCATCTAATATATTTCGCTAGGGAGAGTAATCTTCTTTTTGAAATTACATCATCACTACTGTCTGCAAGTTCAAAATGTCCATCATCCTTATTTTCATATGTCATCTCGTTTACTAGAGACTTATATATATATATACATACAAATAAATATAAAATCATTATCATCTTCTGATACGAAAAAGATAATCTATTAACATAATCAAATAAGCTCACACCGGGCATCAATGAGGCATTAATGATTCTCTCCTCCCATGTGGGGGTTGGAGGGCTGGAGAGTGGTGGAGGCCGAAGTGGATTGATTCCTTGCAGGAATAGAGGGGAAGGAAGAATAACGAAAGGGGGGGTGGGGGGGAGGCGGGATCTCCGGATAACTTATTCAGGTGGGCCCCATCCTGTACACGTTCCGGGGAACAAAGGTTGGGCCCCACGCGAGGGGCAGAGAAGCAATCAGATGAGATGAGCACGGGCGAGTGCGCACCTGGCCCCACCCCTCCACAAACGCGTCGCCACGTGGTCCCCACCATTTCCCGCTTATCCAGGTGGGTCCCAACAAAATAATAATAATTCTACGATTTTTTTTAAACATTTTTTTAAAAAAAAAAAGGAAGTTATGTGAGTTGCGTGAATAATTACTAATTAAGCTGTCTCATATGAGGAAATTAAGATTTGCTGCACAGATAATCTAGATGCTGGAAGATCTGTATAACTTATCCCTTAAATGGATAAGATTAATTCACAATAAAGTCAACTTACATCACAACTCTAGTCAATTAAATTCTCTTGCCACTACGGGAATCATCAAGTACATGTGGGCCGCTCGATCGCTATCGGACCGTACACCTCAGCCGTCCGATCGGATTTATGTATTAAGAGGTATACGACATTCTTAAGCTTTAATCGAGGTCATGTACTCATGTTGGGTGCAAACAAGAGCTTCCCATGACACCAAATAAATAAAATGTTAGATCTAATAATATAGTAAACCCCATAATTAACTAGTATTATCCTAATTGAAAGGAGTATTAGATATATATCTCAAGATTTGCTCGCATGGTGGTGTTATATATGCTTGTGCTTGTGGGGGACCGACATTAGATTCCCCCTTCTCTAACTTCGGCTGGTGTGCAATTGTGCATCTTAATTAGATTAACAGTAATAATAATATTTTTAATATTTTATTAAGAGATAAATATTTTTCTTTTTATCAATTTATGAATCCAAAGATTAAATACGAGACTTCAAAATCATTTGCATCGCTAAATAATTATTCCGAACTAAACAACACTGAGACCTTAGTGAAAGATGGCTGCCAACTATATTAGAGTAAATATATATTTTTTTTTATGGGCACGACTTTCTTTTAGACCACCCTAACCAATAGAACACATTTAAAATCCAACGTGTGGTCAGCCCGTTTCCACTTGGTTGCTCGTTTCCAATCTTGGACATTCGGATTCTATCGAATGGTGGGAAATTGTCAACTTGAAAAGATACTGAGCATAAGAATATTTAGGATGTGTTGTCTTTGACACTCTCATGGAGCAACCGATATATAAAACCTAATGGGACCCAATCAAAATGACAGATTATTATCTCCACTCGAGAGTGTTATAATTTATTAATTAAATATCGTATTATCATTAAGAATTTCTTGTCATACTTCCCCACAAGTGGAACAAAAAAATTACGATAATTTTGTTGAATAAAAAAGTAGAAGAAGAGTTTCGCCCTTCTTTTGGTGCCGCTAATTCCGCCAACCAAAAAACCACCCAGTATCCATCAAAATTTGCACCCACCAATAGGACCCAGGATATGTCAGCTGCGAGACCCAATCATTGATCCAATAGAGGGCCACCACGTAGCTTGCAAGCTTGTACGCCTCTCTTTCGGTGTTTGTTATCGCATTACTCTCCTGCGTCACACATGGACCGCTCTTGCATCACATATGGACCACTCTGATGCTAAAGATTCCCACCATATTTCTTAGGGTTTATTACATTAATCCCTTCATTTATTAAATAATATATGAATGCCAAGTAATTAAAATTAGAGAATAATTGATTGTTTGACAATTTTTTTTGTTAACACTCAATAGCTCATAGAGTATTCAAGCAACTATCCATCTTAATTTAAGAACGGTTTCATTTCACATCCTCCGTTATGCCTTTTCGATTGACACCCTATTTTTTTATATTATTTTAAAACCACTCGCCAATTCTTGCGAGGTTTGGGATTTCAGAAAGCCCCCCAAGTGAAATAAACACAAAATGTAAGGTTGGAAATGAAAAGGATCCCTAGAATTAGACACCCAAGAGATTAAGAAAATAGTACAAAATGAGAGAGGAGGGAGGGGAGGGGGAGGGGGAGGGGGAGGAAAGGTCACGGTCCGTGTCGGTAGTACTGGCCGACAGGTGTCGGTGGCCGGCACCTCTGTCACTGTCGCCGTTCCAGTGGAGGCAGCCGGGGTGGAGAAGTGGGTCAAAGTTTCACCTCGTCAACGGTGTCCCGTGTTTTGTCTCCCTACTGCTGACCACCAAGCAGGTGATGTGGACGAATCACAGCCGTTTGTATCGTACCTATCCTGCCTCGAGAATAACGACTCAGTGGGATAAGGCTGACGTGGCAACATTAGGACGCGTTGGTGGTGGTCGCAGTTAATGTACGGGATATTCTTAAACACACAAGCACAAGCGTGGGGATATGAAAAGAGTAAGAAGTTTTCTTTTATTTATTTATTAGTTACGGATAAAGTTGAAAGTAGAGGACTAATCCAGTAAATCCTACCCTTTTAAACAAGGATTAAGATTAATACGACCTTTGTTATTTACGGTTTTATAAATCTCCTCCTTTCTTTTTCTCAAATTTTTATTCCTCCTACAAGGTCCAGTCCACGCCTTTATAGTTTCTACTTCCATTCAAAAGAGATGATTACTACTCCTACTTCTATACTATAAACAACAATACCACTTCTAAGCAAAGAAGAAGAAGAAGAAGAAAAGATTCATTGTACGAAGCTTCTCCTCATTAAAACCCATCTAAAAGGTCCCTCCTTTATCATTTTTTCCCTTCAATTTTCTCGCCTCTTCTTCTTCTTCTTCTTCTTCTTCTTCTTCGTACAGTCTAAGAGCTCATATACTGCTTGTTGGTATTCTTATTCTTAGAGAGAGCGAGAGAGAGGAAAGGAGAGAGTTTTGATGTCTCCTCCTCTGGAGCACGACTATATAGGCCTCTCAGAGGTCTCCTCTCCAGCTTCCAAGGAGAAGGAAGGCCATGGCGCTGCGCTAAACCTTAAGGAGACGGAACTAAGGTTGGGGCTACCTGGGTCGGGATCGCCTGAGAGGGGAGAGAAGGTTGGGCTCACCCTTGGGCTCCTCCCGAAAGGGCTCGTTTCCGGGGCGAAGAGGGGGTTCTCGGACGCCATTGATGGATCTGGGAAGTGGGTTTTCTCCGGAGTGGCTGGGTCGGACGTGGAGTCGGGGAAAGGTGGGATCTTGTTCTCGCCCAGAGGTGAAGGGGGTGGAGGAGGGCAACATTTGGGGCAGGGTAGTGGAGGAAAGGAGGCAGCGGCGAAGGTTTCGGGGCAAGAGAAGAAGGCCCAGATGACGGAGATGGATGCGAATGACCGTGCAATTGCGCCGGCTGCGAAGTAAGTGGTTGTTTTCAGATGCTGGCTACAGAAATTTTGAGAAAATGCCTTCTTCTTTTTTCGTTTTCATTAATTCCATTTCTGGGTATCTTTAGATGTTGGAATCTCTCATGACTAATTTCTAGGCATCTTTTATGACAAAGATAACTGAGATTTATGTTCGTATATTTTAGTAAAATTTCTGGGTATCTTTTTCTGCACTCCTGTTAGTACAAGAGTTCTATCATGCCCTTAAATTTGATGAAGACAGCTTAAATATGCAATCTATCATGAGCTTAATAATCGTGGTTTTAGATATCGAAATTTACTGATCCTGTTGAGTGCTAAGGCTTGTTTATTATTTCATTGCCTGCTAAATCGTCTCTCTTTTAATTATGCTTCTGGTCTAGTTGTTGCCGTCAACTTTCAGAAGCTTAATCTTAGAGACCACAGTGTTGCTGATAGATTATGGATTTTGTGGTCTCTCTATTTCGCTAACTATGAATGGTAGATCATACTTCGATATGTCTCTCTTTATATTGCTTGTCCACAATAAGAGTGACTTGCAGTTTTAGTAGATTTAAGAGGAGGTTTAAAATTGATTTTGCATGTCACAGGGCGCAAGTCGTTGGTTGGCCACCAATCCGTAGTTACCGGAAAAACACAATGGCCATAAACACATCTAAGAGCAAAGAAGATGCAGAGACAAAACAGGGGTTAGAATGCCTTTATGTCAAGGTTAGCATGGATGGTGCGCCATATCTCAGGAAAGTTGATCTCAAAACGTACAATAACTATAAGGAGCTATCTTCAGCACTTGAGAAGATGTTCAGCGGCTTTACCATTGGTGAGCTCAAATTTCTTTTACACTCGAAAACTTTGACGGCAGATTACATCTCTATGGGGAGATCAGTGAAACTTCTTTCTTTTGTTAAGGTCGTTACTATGAGTCGTACTATGAAGAAGAGTTTACTTATGCTTGCTTTGCGGTCTTTATAGGTCAGTGTGGAGCTCATGGTGTACCAGGCAGGGATGGTTTATCTGAGAGTCGTTTGACGGATCTTCTAAATGGATCTGAATATGTGCTTACTTACGAAGACAAGGATGGAGACTGGATGCTTGTTGGTGATGTCCCATGGGAGTAAGTATTAGATTGCCATACCATGTACACTTTGCTGTCAGGGAAAATTAAGTTGCATCATGGATTTGATTACCTATATCATTTTCATTTGCCTCTTTTCCTTTTCATACTTGAGCAAGAATGATGGTGATAAGAATAATAACAATTTGTTAAGATCAAAAATCCAAATTTGGAAGATTGATCTTGATAACTGATTAAATCTCAACTTTATTTTGGTTTCAATAATTTTCGGCCTTGTTCCAATATTTACCAATTTCCCCTTATCTGGAAAATTTTTCTGCGGTCCTTCGTCTTTGATCTTTGTGCATCTCTAATAGTGATTAGACACTGATTTTTGTTTTGTTTTCCATGCAATTGCAGGATGTTTACTGACTCTTGCAGGAGGCTGAGGATCATGAAGGGTTCAGATGCTATTGGACTTGGTTAGTACCAGTTTAGCAAGAAACCAATACACCGAATTAGGAACTGTTCAGTGAATCAGGACAGTTCTCCAATATAAAATAATCACCATATACATATTGCTCATCTTTGTGCATGCACTTAGTATTAACCCAAATCTCTCTTATCTTTTTCCTTGTAGCTCCAAGGGCCATGGAGAAGTGCAAGAACCGGAATTAGAACATTCATCTCCTAAATTGAAGTGCGAGGATAACAGATTGCTTGAAGGAACCTTCTCAAAACCAAAAGGTTTGAGGGTTTGCGCTGCGAATTGTCTAATATCTATCATATTTGGTTTAGTGTTTCACATGGACTAAACTTTATGTTAACTTCCTAATATATAGGGAAATAAGTTCTGTTAGATTGTGTGCAAGTCTTTGTATGTCTTCCTGTTACTTCTTGTGTAAATGGTCCTCACGCTCTTTGCGTGTTATTGAGACATTATTTCCTGCTTGCAAGATGTTATTTCCTGGTTGAACCAAATGATCAAAATCCCTGAAGATTAATCTCTATTGAATCATAGATCATGCATGATAATGGTTGTCTTATCTCGACAGTGTCTACATAACCTTGCTGTCCGAAAAATACTCAAGAAATCCACAACTTGCCGCTCTCGAACCAGCAAGATTGATCATGAGCAAAATACTTTTTATCTGATAATGCTTCTCTCTTTTCGCAAATTTTGATTACTCTTGAAGTCCAGCTTTCCAAATGGAAGGAGAAGGATTCTTCCATTTAGGCTTGTATCCTTATTCACAGACATTGTGTTGGCTTTCCAAATGGAAGGAGAAGGATCCTTCCAGTCTCCTTGTGAAGTTTGTTTTGTAGGGAACTTGCCAGTCTATGTCTCTCTCTTTAGGACTATTGGTATTGTCTATAGTAGGGATCAAAGTTTTCCTTTGGCACCATAATTTCAGGTGGAATAGAAAAGTATGGTACAAGAGAATGATTGACTATCTTCTCCTGGAATTAAGGCTGTCTTGCCCTTAGAATTGAATTGAGGTTTTTCTACCTAGAAATGATGGACTCTCTCTCTCTCTCTCTCTCTCTCTCTCTCTCTCTCTCTCTCTCTCTCTCTCTCTCTCTCTCTCCCCTGATTTAATAACGTCTCTTTGTTGGCTGACGTGAAATATTGCAATATATTTCCATGAGTGATTTCTATAATTTTCAAGCATTCCCTAAATTTATTTATGTTTATATCTAAAACTTACATATAAAAGTTTATACCAGAACTAATTATTATGGTGTTCGATTATAAACTAGATTATTCGAAAAGAGGAGAGAGTAAGAAAATGATTGAAACGATAATTAATTAAAGTGATATTTTTTTCAAAGGTGAAATAATAATTATTAAATTTAAAATGTTGGATGAAAAATGAGAGGAGAGAAAAATAGGCATCAGTAAACAGTAAACGTTAAGTTATTCTATCATTGTTATGCTCCCTATCTTATCAAAGTTTTTTTATATACTTTCAGCTTTGCAACCTAGTGTGTGCATGGCAGTGTGAAGACCCAAATAATGTGAAGGGAAGAGTTAAACATCTACTCTTGGCCCCAGTCTTGATCAAAGGAAGGAGAGAAAGATACAACTAACAATTAGCATGGAATCTTCTTCTAGAGTACAAAATTAATGGAACTATAACCCAACCATAGCTATGACAATTACAATAATGGAGCATGGATGGGTGATGCAATGAATGAGAGCCATGTCAGGAGACACCCTACCCTGCCTTTAATTCATGCATCCCTTTGTATCAAATGCTACTAACCCTTGATATATGGGACCTACTTCTTGCCGAATAAATATGACTCTAATATTATCCTTTGCTGATGCAACTTCCACCCTTCTTGGTGCCAATGTAGGTTGAGTACTGTAGTGGTTGGCTTTTTATAGATCCATGATTGAGATCATGAGATCAATTCTCTCCATAAATATTAGAATTGATCATTTTAGAAGGCTAAAATATATGGTGACATAATAGAAGACCTAGAATTCAATATTTGCACTTAGCCATCATTCATTAGTTGGGATAAGGCCAAAAGGGAATATACTAGTTAGTATATTTCCCATATTTGGAATAAAGGCATCATCAGTCTTTTATCTTCTCCAACCAAGAGATACTCTGCCTACTGCCCACCACCATCACTATCACTTATTATTATTCCCTTTTATCTTTTCCCTCCATCCTCCCTTTTGTTCTCATCCATCCTCTAATCTCCATATCCCCTTTTGCCTATGAAGGAAATCTACTTGGAGTGGGTATTACAAATGGTGATGGTGATATTGGTAGTGGTGGAGAAGGCCAAGGTCTACCAAAGAGTCTAGAGAAGATTCCTTAGGGTGGAGGTACAAAGAGAGGGAAATGGAGAGAGAGAGAAGAAATAGTAGTCTTTAATCACAAATAATGACCTATTATTGGAGGACTCATGGAAAAATCATAATAATTAAAAGCATAATGGCCTATTATTCCCATATTTATGTATATATACATGTTAACAAAGATGGACCTAAAACTTAAGCCCATATGACCCAACCAAATCACATTAACAAAATAATGTAAAGATTCAACTCGGCCCGTCTCTAAGTTGTATTTGAATTCATACTCAAATGAATTTTTATATTCGAATCCAGATTCAAATTATTTTTAAAATTTATATCCATGCCCGAATCCAATCCATGTCAGATAAGAAATTTGTAAACAATATCTCCTCCTTTCTCGCTATCGAAGATTTCTGACTTTTACTCGTTTTTTCTTCTTAATCTTTTAACACTTGTACTTGACTTTTTTTTTTATTATCTTAATAAGTTTTAATTATGATTAATTCCCAATCCTTCTAAAATAGGTCTCATCCTTACTGGATACAAAACTGAGTCAAATTGGATATGATCGTAAGTACCCATTTTCACCCAAATCCTAGCTAGATAAATTGAATGTTTTATTGGCATCTAATTTCGTAATTTAAATATATAACCATTTATACTTCATATGAATTGCTTGATCTTGAGCCAGATCTAACCTAATGTGCTATGCTTAGTAATTGTAATGTCACGTATAACGCATGATTCATATAATATTGAAACAATATTATAGAAATCACTCTGGATGAAAAAAAAAAAGGAGGAGATTGAATGCTAATAATAAACAATCGAAACAATCATATCGCGTGATATAGATTTATCATTTTCATTGCCAAGATGGCTTATTTTACCAAGTGGATGTTAATCCTAACACAAAGCATCAGCTGTAATTAATCGATTCTTAATCCAAATTAATTAGATATCGAATGGGTGCTGACAGTTGTTGGCATGTGAACATATGGCAGGGATTAGGGCTAAACATGATCCTCCACACAAGTGGGTAGAATAAGCCCAAGAGTGATTAATTGATTAATTGCGACTATAGTCACCAAAACCTGGGTGGCCAGTTGATCAAGTAGGCAATTAAGCTTTTCATAATCAATAATAGCTTTCTTAAATTAAGTTAACGATGGCGTCCACTTGTAATACTTGTCACTTCTTTTTGATTATCAAATTAATCTTTTGATCGTAATGTTTTGGGTTGAAATTGGTAAAATGGGAGGTAACATGTAGATTTTTACTTAACGAGGTTTATTCAGCACCAATAGAATCTAGATTTAGATACTTGATTGAATCGAGATCATGGTCATACATAAGGAAAGTTTTGAATAATATCCTATATTTTTAATGATTTTATGATTAGCATATCTTCTTTGAGCTATTTGTAATGATTTCTTATTTTTTTCTATAATTATTATATCACGGCGTACAGTTTATTTTGACTAACTATCATTAACTTTATATTATAATTTATTTATTATAGACGTTATAAAAATATCTTAGAGACATTTTCTAACCTAACTCCGCACTAACAAATTTTACTAAAATATCTTTAGAAAAAAAATGTTATTGAAAAAGTTTAATAAAAGAAGAAAAAAAAGAGAGAGAGAGAGAAGACATGCATATTTTTGGTATTTTAAAATGTAAACTTAGTTTCCGCAACGAAAAATTTAAATATCATTTTACTAGAGATTGATTAGTAGTTAAACTAGAGTGCAGTATGAAAACTATATGCCGAAAGAGAGGTTCGGATTAGAAAATAATTCAAAGAAATTTTCCTCAATAAATATTATGGATCCTAATAGCTACTATGTTTCCATAACTATGGAAAGATCACAAAAACCTAGTAGCATCTCATACAAATTTGCTACTAATTAATTCCAACCAACACATTAGAACCAAAAGGACAGCCAATATTGCAGTGTCCATCACTACATTTTGACACACTTGCACCTGGTACAGTCTATTTGCCGTTCTTAATTGATGTTAAGCTAATTGCCCTATTGTAGTATAAATAAATGAGGCAACTATGTATCTTTATTTACTTTGATAAATAGACAACCTAATAATATTCCCCATGTGAAAAAGCTTTGTGCAGAGCCTAAGAAGCTTCCTGAAACTATAAAAAAATGTGGTATTTAATGAGAAAATTTACAAGGATCTTTCTGTGATTCTTTCTTTTTGTTAGTACTAGGAGAAGTGGATGTAAGTTACCTGGGCAACATTTTAGGATAGAAATCTTATAGGATCATCATTGGCATATTAACCAAGAAATCTTAAAGTAATAGACTAAATCTACATAGAATCCAATCCAGCAATTAATGGCAGTATTAGCACTATAAGAAGGGGATATGGATTCATTTGTCCTTGTGATTCAAGCTAACCTCTCTCTCTCTTTCTCTACATCTCAAGCAGTCTATATAATTTTGGAGAGATCAGAGTTTTGTTAGCAGATCAGATGGGCAGCAGCAACTTTGGTGATTTGTTCATGGGTAGTGGGAGATCTTTGTCATCTGGAACGGGAAAGAAGAGTAGAAATGAGAAGCCAAAGCAACCCCAAAGAGGTCTTGGAGTAGCCCAATTGGAGAAGATTAGATTGCACAATCAAATGATGGCTGCTCATCTCCCTTATTATGAATCACAATTTCAAAGTTCTACCAACAAGGTTCTCTCTCTTTCTTCTCAACTATGTGATCATTGTCATAGACTCATTAATTCTCCAAGTATATGCTCTAATTCCTCATGTAAACAGGAGGATATGAAACAGATGCCATTCCCATCTAATGCAACATCTTCTTCAGCTTATGGCATTCATCCAAATAACACGGTATGTTAGGCAACAAAAGAAGTCCCATCTTTTTAATATTTTCTTTACAACTTTAATGAATACTTGAAATAAATTCGTTTATTTCAGATGGCATTTGGGGATACTACAAGAACAGATAGAAGATTTGATGGATATAATTCTAGTTCAACCCTTCATTTGGTGCAACCAACAATGACATTACCACTTCTTCCACAAAGCACGGAGGTATATGCATACATTTAGTGAAGCTTTGCTGTGGAATTTCTTCTTTTTCTGCAAAGGTTTGTATCATAGACTGAAACTTTTTATGGCACTTCCATTCAGGATTCTCGATGGCTTTCCATCGATTCAAGTCAGAACTCCGATCCAAGAGACTTGCAAGAACTCGATTTAGAGCTTAGATTAGCATTGTGAGCAGTTCAAGGAATTCTTGCTTCATATTTGGGACAAGAAAGTTTGGAAATTGAAGCCATTTTAGCACTGCAAGAAACCAATGTACGCTATGAATTAAGGCTCTCTTTAGTTGTTTAGAAGGAAACCATATTTCCTAACTTTTATCATCTTTATAGTTAACTGGAAATGCCTTCCCATGGGGAAGTAAATTGCATATTATTATTTTCAAAACTAATTGTTCATAGCTATTATATAGTTTGAAAAAAAAAAGGGTGGCAAATCTAGCATATGATCCCAGATCCCAAGTGTTCCTTTTTTCTATATGTCCAAACAACCAAGCCATGCAGAATGCATGATGCATATAATATGTACCAAAAAAAAAAGTGAAAAAAAAACCCCCTCCATCTTGCGATAAATATTTGAGCAAATCTTAGGGAGAAACACCCCCCCATGGGTAAATTATAGGTGGAATGCTAATAAACAAGTGATGCAATCATTTCGGGTGCTAATGTAATACAAGACATTAGCTGTGATAGATTCTTCGATCTATAAAACTAATTAATGTCTAATTGTTGACGTAGGTGTCTACGTTTGCAAACAAAGTCATTAATTTGTTGGTGGTTGTTTAGCTTTATTTTAGTTAATATTGGCTCAAACCTCAAATCTTATTAATTTAATCTTTTAGAGTAAATTACATATCACTCCTGTAATATGGCCTGACTTTAATAATAAAAAAACTTAGTTACTCTCACATAAATACATGCTGATGTGAAAATAATAAGAACAGTTTAGTCATTTAATAACTTATTTATAGCGTAAGTATTAACTCTAATGAACTACATTGGCTCTTCATTTCCACTATTAATTTGAAGTATAGACAGTCAAGTTAAAATTAATTTTCAACAATAATTTCCAAGGATACATAATAATATCTTGCAAAATAAAAAAAAATTATTGTATTTCTTTTGATTCATGAATTTGGCAGTAATTACCTCCAATAAGATAAAATCCATCTTTGGATTCTCCAGACCCACAACTTGATTACAGAATATCCAATCCTACTGAGGCTAATGTGTGTGTGTATATATATATAGAGGATTTTAGTACTTGGTATATATGTTTCCATAAATTTATATAATCTTGTTACACTGAAAAAAGATCATAAGAATCTTGTAGTACCACCTAAAATATGTGTTACTTCACACAAACCAACTCATTATCTTGTCGGATTCTATCTTCTTTATTCTTGCCTAAGATATACCCAATATTCCCCACGTGAAAAGCTTTGTGCAAAGGCCTAACGAAGCTTCTTGATACTGTATTAAAATGTGGTCAATCTAATCCGTAATCAGAATAATATTTAGTTTGCTAAGTTACCTTGCCAATATTTTAGGAGAGAAGTCGCCCAGGTCTATGGTTTACAATCTAAGCACAAAACTCTAACGACCAAATAAATCTTCGTAGAATCCAATCCAGCAATTAAGGCATCAATATTTTAGAGAAATTATCAAAGACTTTGTACATTGTGAGTTTATTATCATTCATGCACTATTATATAAATATTTATCATTTAACTTTGATATTTTGTTTAAAATAACTCAAAAATATAGTATAGGGTAAAAATAAAAATAAATAAAGAGCTAGATTTTAAAGTCATAATATTTTTTGTAAGATGAGTAAAAATTTAATAGTGTCTCATTTAAACCGTGAGGCGTTAGGATTTGAATCTAGAATCTCTCGTACAATATCAGTTATTTATTTCCATTTAAGCATCATCCTGTTAACATTATATGAGGTGTTTTTAGTTTTGTTTATTTTTTTAAGTTTATAAAGTAATGAAATATTATCTATTCATTAGTTGCTATTGAGGTAAAATTAACTCAGAGTATTTTTAAAGCATTAAAACTAAAACACCGGATCAAACAAAAGATATTCATATAATAGAATATGAATTTTAATAAAGACATAATCTGTTATATTCATGGGGAATGGAAGATTTATGTAATGGGGAAAAGAAAGAGTATAAAGACCTTTGGGAGTAGCAGAATTAGAGAAGATTAGACTGCACTATCAAATGATGGTCTCTTATTTTATCAAAATAATTCTCAACGTCTCCTACTCCATCAAAGAAATCAAAAGCATAGTTAACTAGGTTTAATTTCTACTCAAACTAGGACTCCTCAAAGGAGGCCTAATCCAACAGAATCTAAGTACCTGTGATTAGCTAAACTAAGCTATCAAAGAACAAGTAGCCCAACGTAGCCCAAGTCTCATTTAATTAGTCCAAAATAAACGGGGCTACGTATTAACATAATCCATAATATCAGTCTAACTCAACTTTTTAATATAAATCTCAACTGAATACAAATTAAATTAGGTTTGACCCATTCAATACAACTGGACCTCACAAAGATAAATAATTAATAAACTCTAACAACATTCTAGCTGTTTCCTGCTACATATAATTTAATTTACTCGAGTACCAGGTAAGTGTTGATCATATAACTTCGTAACGCTGAGAACAACTCTTGGAAAATTCCAAACAAAACTTAGCAACTAACAATTAATGCACGCCTACGTGCCCACGCCAAGGTCTTTACGTCTTTAACACATCAAATTGTTGTTTTTATTTTTGGCTGAATGCAGAAAAAAAATCCTTGTTCTCTTGACTTTTGAGCAACTTAGTTGCCCTCTATCCTCTATCTTCTATCCTCTATCTTCTATCCTATATAAATGCCTTCATGGCTTCTTCCAAAATCATAGCAAAGAATAGTTTCATCTCATAGACAATGGCAAGCTCAAGAGCTCTCCTTCTGGCTCTTATTTCTTTGATTGCATTAAAGCAAGGTCTTGTGGATGCTACGTTTGCCACGGACACAGTTTGCACCTGGGGTGGTACTAATTGCATTGTCTCTGGAGATACACTCACATTTATTCTCAACAAGTGGTCAGGTGAAATATGTCTATATTTTTTTTTTCTTATTTTGTGGGCATATATTATATACTCTTATAAATTTAAACCTAACTAAGCGTTAAGATTTCATCAAGTTAATTACAAAAAGATGTAAATATATATATATATATATTCTCATTCTTATTTACATATGTTTGTCTCAAAGTAATGAATTTTGAAAAATATACACATAAATATTAAATGAGTAAATTTTAAAGTGGCATCCAGATAAAAGAAGAAAGGAAATTCTAATTGTTTACTAGAATGATGCAAAAATTGGTCAATTAATTTTGTGAGAATCTGTCGTTTAATTAGGAGCTGGAATTATTACCAAACAACAATTCCTATATGGAAAGATAGAGATGCAAATTATGCTGGTTCCTGGGGATTCCGCAGGCACCGTCACTGCTTACTATGTAAGTTCATATTAAAGGATCGAAGATTAAATATTTGTTGGTGTTTAATCATCACTCTCACAAATTAAAACCTAATTAATGATCTAAATATATATATATATATATATAATATTGCAGGCAAAGGCAAGTGGAAGTGCTCATGATGAGATAGATTTCGAGTTCCTTGGAAACGTATCAGGCCAACCTTACACCATCCACACCAATGTTTTTGCTCTTGGCATAGGAAACAAAGAGGAGCAATTCAAACCTTGGTTTGATCCAGCTTCTGATTACCACACTTACACCATCTTCTGGAATCCAAGCCAAATTGTGTAAGTCTTTATCATATATAATATTCATGACTCGTCTGTTACTTAACAATTTAAATTATTTTAGATCAAATAATTATCTAATTTTTTGATAATATTCAATCATTGTAGTTGGTTTATCGATGGAATTCCAATTAGGGTTTTCAAGAATCGGCGAAACATAAGCTTCCCTTATCCGACCTCGCAACCGATGAGCGGTTACTCCAGCTTATGGAACGCCAACGACTGGGCAACGCAAGGCGGGCGAGTCAAGACTGACTGGACAAAGGCACCGTTCGTCGCAAAATATCGACAATTTAGTCAGAAGGTTTGTGTATATACTGGACCAAGCAGCATCAAGGAGTGTGATGCAAAGTCTAATTGGTATACCGCACCACAGTATAATTCATTGACTAGCACACAGATCAATCAACTGATGTTGATTAGAAGCAAGTACATGATCTATGATTATTGCAAAGATACCAAGAGGTTTAATGGGCAAATGCCCAAGGAATGCTCTTTGCCACCTTACTGATGTGTGTATATACACACACAGAAGGAAGAGGAATAATAGTCTTTTTGACTTGTATTGTTTGTAACATATATATTCTTTGTACGTACGAAATAATTTAGTTTTGGTGCCATGCCTTTTGGTTTGTGTCTGAAACTATTTATGTTGCATGAAACAAAGAGTATAAGGGTGATCGATATATGTATGGTAATATATATGTGTGTGTGTCCATCATAAGATATTTAATGTTTTAAATGAATTAAAAGGTTACTTATCAGAAAGACTAATTAACAGAGACAATTTATTTCACGATAACTTCTACATAAATGTAACGAAGCATGGAAACTTTAGATGCAAATATTCATACTACAAGCTTGAGCTTGGAAAGCATTAGTTACGAAGAAGGAAGACAAGGACAATCGACTTGGGCCAGGCCCATGTTGCCGTAACCATCTACGTTCAAGGGCCTTTTTGCAAATTTGTAATCATCTACGTTTTAACATATTTGCAGAAAACCACCTCGTTTCAAATTTACGAATGGGACTCTCCTTCTTTGGATATATTTTGCAAATAACCACGTTTGGTAACCTCATAAAAATATAGGATTTTTGTTGCATATATACCCTTATGAAATCTCTTATTTGCACATATATACATACTCCTCCTATGTTGGTCGAAATATTTGTTGTTTTTTTTAACGGATACCGTTTAAAACTATTGTTTTCTTACATTGATAACCCCTCATACTTTTTATTTGAAAGATATATTTGCAAAAACCACGAGTTTTGAAAGATATACCTGCAAATTTGACATTTAATCAGAATAGTAAACACAGATAAAATAAACTTCGGATGGGTATTCATGGGGAAAAAACCTATAAAATAATCTAATTAAATATACCTACGGAGGTGGATTATACTGCAAATATACCGAGAAGGAGAGTCAATTAATTTGAAAATGTCTAAAAGGAAGCTCTTCACAATAAATATGAAATATAGGTGGTTATTTGCATAAAGAAGCCTTACCTCTTCACTAATGCCAGAAAGGTCCAAAATATTAATGTTTTCCAAACTAAGTTCGGTAGTTGGCCAACAGGAACACTTGCTAATAAATAGTTTATATTTCCTCCATTATTTTGGTTTTGAGACGTTTGACCAGCCCCTGAAAAAGAAAATTCCAAATTGCTTTGACTCCTCACGTCTAAAAATACTGCACCATTCAAACAAAGCACGCCAAACTCTCCCTATAATTTAAAAGGTACTCAGTAATGGGTTCGTAGAATTAGACTTCCATCATAAGTAGACGAAGCTAAAATGCACAGCACGACTCCAGTCAGAACATGGCAATAAAATAAACAATTCAATGCCGACGTGCCAAGACGAAGGCAAGACATGGTTGCACATCATCTATGTATGCAGATATATAAATGCCACCCTTTGCCTTCTTCTACATAGCAATAGCTAGATCTCATTGTCGTTGGCAACGGCAATGGCAACGGTAATGGCAATGGCCAACTCCCGAGCTCTCCTTTTGGCTCTCGTTTCCTTGCTTGCATTCAGGCAAGGTGTTGTGGATGCTACGTTTGGCACGGACACAGTTTGCACTTGGGGTTACAACAACTGCGTCAACTCAGGCGATAACCTCACTCTTATTCTCAACCAGTGGTCAGGTATATATACATATGTTACAAAAAGTTAAGAAAACTTTACTTTTAATTTTAAGAGCTGTAGATCTAGCATTTGATGATCGTTTAACATTGATTTAGGTTCCGCGATTGAAACAAAACGACAGTATCTCTTTGGAAGAATAGAGATGCAGATTAAGTTGGTTCCTGGGAACTCCGCTGGTACTGTGACTACGTACTACGTAAGTTATTATTCGATTATCGATCGATAATAACTTTATCTTTAAAGTGGTATATATATATATAGCAGATGATTTATTTTATATATTGCAGGCAAAGGCAACTGGAAGTGTGCATGACGAGATAGATTTCGAGTTCCTGGGAAATGCATCAGGCCAACCTTACACCATCCACACTAATGTCTTTACCCAAGGAATAGGAAACAAGGAGGTGCAATTCAAACCTTGGTTTGACCCAACTTCAGATTACCACACCTACACCATCTTCTGGAACCCAAGCCAAATTGTGTAAGTGATCAATCGAGTTTTAAAAATAAAGAATATTGAAAACATATATATATATATATATTCGTGCATGCATATATCACTTGGAATATTCCAAACTATATATGGTCTAATTCTGATCATAGTCATGTTGATCTTATAATTGGTAGCTGGTCGATCGACGGAACTCCGATTAGGGTTTTTAAGAACCGGAAGAGCATCGGAATCCCGTACCCGACGTCGCAACCGATGAAGGCCTACTCGAGCCTGTGGAACGCCGACGACTGGGCGACGCAGGGCGGCCGTGTCAAGACCGACTGGACCAAGGCGCCGTTCATCGCCAGGTATCGGCAATTCAAACAGGATGTCTGCATATGGAAGGGGCCAATTAGCGTCACACAATGTGCAGTGAAAGCCCCTCCGTATTGGTACAACGCACCTTGGCATGAGTCCTTAAACTGGGCACAAGTTGGCAAGATGATGAACATTAGAAACAAGTACATGATCTACGATTACTGCAAGGATACTAAGAGATTCAATGGCCAGATGCCAAAGGAATGCTCTCTGCCACCTTTCTGAACGATGGATTCAACTGAGAAGCATGCGGGGTGTCATCAGATCGAGATTCTAAGAGAAAGTAAATAATTAGCCTTCACCACCACCTCCCATATATTTGTTGGTATTGTGTACGTACATCATATTATTTCATTGTTTTCATTATATTGATTTTGATTGGAACAAGTGGCATTCACTTGTTCAATTCGATTTGTGTATGATGTTGTTTATTCTATGTTACATGAAATAAAATAAAAAAGTATGAGATGAATAAATCCTTTTGAGTTTTTTAATTATTGTTAAATAATTAACTAATCGTATTTCATATATATATATTTAGTAGAATTATTTCCTATTCTTTAGGGGGGAAGTTCTGTTTCCAAAAATAAGGGGGAAAAATAGATAAAGAAGCTGTTTACAAAGAAGGACGTGCCGAGAGTATTCGGCAGGTGGTGTTTTGAAAACATAATCGGAAAATGAGGTGTTGTTTTATAAATATATATTCTGAGGATGTTTTGTAATAATTATATTGAAGTCTAGGTGGTGATATGCAAAAATAACTTAGAATATTTATGAAATAATTATATAAGTAACACTCTAAATCATAATTATGTCATAAATAAGAAAACTTTATCGGAAACATTCTATATATTTTTTTAAATTTTCATTCACATCATATCATATAAATACACCCAATATTTACTTTTAGTACCAGAAAAGTATCTTAAGCTAATTTTATACTAACTGCATTTGATGGTATAGATTTGTTATTTTGAAATAAAAAATTAAAATATCTTAAATACCCTACATTTGACTTTAAGATATAGTTTTTTATTTATTTTTATTTTAATCTAAAAATCTAATCAAGGTATTCAAGTTATTATATATATATACTCATCTTAGTATCCAATCAGGCTCATTTTTCACGAAAAATTCATGTTTGATTTAAAATTCTTTTCGATATTAACTGGTCTGTTATAAATGAGTCAAATATAAGACAAGATTTGAGATTAAAGTATAAATGAGCCCAACACAAGCTATTTATATTAACAAATTTGGGTTAGCTCACTAAGACAAACGAGCCAAACACAAGCGAATTGGAATTCTTTTTGAGCCGAATATGGGCTAAAATTTCTTGGCTCTAGATTTAGTTCCGAGCTAAACACAAGCAAAACCCAATTCACTCATGTTCAAGCTTGCTGACACCACTATGGGGAGTGACAATTAAGAAAACCAATGGCAAGTTATTTTAGATTATATATATGGGTATAATAAATATTTATATGATTGGATGTGAATGACAATAAAAATAAGATATATTTTTTTATAAATTTCTTCATAAATAAAGTTCTCTCCTTTCGTTATTTACTTCTAATAGAGCTTTCCCCTGCTAAAAAGTATTATTCCTTATTTCCTTTCTCTGATCTCTCGTGTATCCAGAAACTCTTTTTGCCTCTTCTTTGTCTTAGTTATTTCCAACACGATGAATCGCAGCAAAAAAGAAATATCAAAATAAAAATCCAGGATTAATGCAGAACGCAAGAGACTGAATTCGCCGCATACTATTTATTAATTTTCAAGTAGGACAAAAGATACCAAAAAACAAAAACAAAAATGAAGCAAATAAGCTTCATTTATTTCATCAGCGATCAATACCTGAGAGAATGAAAATATATATAACAGCCAAGGAATTAATAAAATCAATCGAAGTGCCAGAGACAACTTTTTTCTGATCATCAGTAAGGTGGCAGAGAGCATTCGCGAGGCAACTTGCCATTAAACCTCTTGGTATCTTTGCAGTAATCGTAGATCACGTACTTGCTCCTGATCGACATCATCTGACTGATCTGCGAACTCGTCAACGAATTATACTGCGGCGCAGTGTACCAATTAGCCCGTGTTTTCGCCGCACAACTCTTGACGCTGCCTGGTCCGGTATATCGGCAAACTTTTTGCACGTACCGGCGATACCTAGCGATGAACGGCGCCTTCTTCCAGTCGGTCTTCACGCGGCCGCCCTGCGTCGCCCAGTCGTCGGCGTTCCACAAGCTCGAGTAGGCCTTCATCGGTTGCGACGTCGGGTAGGGGATGCCGACGTTTTGCCGGTTCTTGTAGACCCTGATCGGAACTCCGTCGATAGACCATCTGCAACAATAGGAAAAAATTAATGTGAACAAATATTTATTTCATGTACTGTAAGTAGACGTGCGTAGTAATTAATGTGTAGGTAGGTGCATGTTGTAGACTTACACAATCTGGCTTGGATTCCAGAAGATGGTATAAGTGTGGTAGTCAGTGGTAGGGTTGAACCAAGGTTTGAATTGCACCTCTTTGTTTCCTATACCAAGAGCAAAGACATTGGTGTGGATGGTGTAAGGTTGGCCTGATACATTTCCAAGGAACTCGAAATCTATTTCGTCGTGCACACTTCCAGTTGCCTTTGCCTGCAATATATATATACACAAAGAAAAGAAATTCTCTTAGGGGCTTACTGCTATATATATATACCGAACGATAAAATCATTATCTATCGATGGAATAAGAACTTACGTAGTACGTAGTCACAGTACCAGCGGAATTCCCAGGAACCAACTTAATTTGCATCTCTATTTTTCCAAAGAGATACTGCTGTTTCGTTTGGATCGCAGAACCTAAACGAAGAACAAAACAATATTAATCGATCATCAAATTATTTATAATTTTTTTATCTAGTGGTTGAATTAATTTTTGTAACATATATATATATAGATATACCTGACCACTGGTTGAGGATAAGAGTGAGGTTATCGCCTGAGATGACGCAGTTGTTGTAACCCCAAGTGCAAATTGTGTCCGTGGCGAATGTAGCTTCCACAACACCTTGCTTTAATGCAAGCAAGGAAATGAGAGCGAAAAGGAAAGCTCGCGAGTTCGCCATTGATGCCATCAAAGGAACTCGACTGAGCTACCTCCTTGATTAATTGGGTACAGAAAACTATACTTCTCTGTGCAGTTGGTTTGGAGAAGATAAGACAAGGCAAGGTATTTATACGAAGTGGATTAAGAGAGCTTAATTTCATTCTTGCATATTAATAAATTAGACATTAATACTGTCAGCTTTGTTTGGAATGCTTCTACCTATTAATAAAAGTGTTAATTATAGAGGAAGGCCACTATCTCAGTCATCGTTTGTAATAGTTGTGCTCGCCATTAAAAGGTCCTGAGATTTTTAAGTACATGTGAGCTACTTACATGATATACTTTGATGCTCCCAAAAAATATTGCAGGAATGCTTATAACTTGCCGTTGGTTATTCATATATTGCTGCAGTTTTTTTATAAGGATGTCACCATCGGAATTGGGTCCAATTCGATTCTAATAAGGGTCTAAAACCTGGTATTCTAATACATAGATAAACAAAGTTATTTTTTCATATATTATTTAACCTTTTATGTGCTAAAAATACTAAGCAATACCCTGAGCTAAGTTTAATTTAACAACCTTCTATATCTTCTAAATTACTCTTTTCTTACTCTTATAATATATATGGCCATTGAGATTAAACAACAGTAGTTTTTAACCAATTAATCTTGTGAGATTTGATATTTAGATGTTGATTTTAATATTTTAGAGACTTAATTTAATCATATTCTATGAAAATTCAACATTTTGATTTATCTCTAAGTTAGTTTGGAGGTTTAATTTGGTTAAATATGTAATGCTTTTAATCTTATATATGGTCACATAATTTTTATTTCAAATTTCATTCCTAATATTTATATTTTGGGTTTCAAATTCTTCTATATGTCAACATGTATTCAGATTGGTCTCTTAACAAGGTTATTTTGGTAACGTCCGAAATATACTCACAGTTTATGTTGCTTTTTAGTCAAAGGCAGATTCTTTTACAAAAAAAACGACAATGTAGGGTACAAACTAAAAAAAGACTATAATGTTAGGGTTCTTTTTGCAAATTTACCTAAAAATAATAGTTTCCTATGCACCAAGCAGTTAGATATTCTAAGACCTGTAGACTGTAGTGCCTCGCACGACTTTATTCCGACTCTCACGTCTTTATTCACTCTTGTTCTTAGTAGCTGTAATGCCAAGATAACAACTTTCAGGGTCAAGTATTCGCGTTGGGTAGAATAGCAAGAGTACTTTATTCCACCTCTCCGTAATATATAAATGCCTTCCTGGTTTCTCCCCAAAACATAGCGAATTGTGTAGTGCTCACCAATCACCATAGCCATAAAGTTAGCTCGTGGAGTTCCTTGATGGCATCAATGGCGAACTCGCGAGCTTTCCTTTTGGCTCTCATTTCCTTGCTTGCATTAAAGCAAGGTGTTGTGGAAGCTACATTCGCCACGGACACAATTTGCACTTGGGGTTACAACAACTGCGTCATCTCAGGCGATAACCTCACTCTTATCCTCAACCAGTGGTCAGGTATATCTATATATATATATGTTACAAAAATTAATTCAACCACTAGATAAAAAAATTATAAATAATTTGATGATCGATTAATATTGTTTTGTTCTTCGTTTAGGTTCTGCGATCCAAACGAAACAGCAGTATCTCTTTGGAAAAATAGAGATGCAAATTAAGTTGGTTCCTGGGAATTCCGCTGGTACTGTGACTACGTACTACGTAAGTTCTTATTCCATCGATAGATAATGATTTTATCGTTCGGTATATATATATAGCAGTTAGCCCCTAAGAGAATTTCTTTTCTTTGTGTATATATATATTGCAGGCAAAGGCAACTGGAAGTGTGCACGACGAAATAGATTTCGAGTTCCTTGGAAATGTATCAGGCCAACCTTACACCATCCACACCAATGTCTTTGCTCTTGGTATAGGAAACAAAGAGGTGCAATTCAAACCTTGGTTCAACCCTACCACTGACTACCACACTTATACCATCTTCTGGAATCCAAGCCAGATTGTGTAAGTCTACAACATGCACCTACCTACACATTAATTACTACGCACGTCTACTTACAGTACATGAAATAAATATTTGTTCACATTAATTTTTTCCTATTGTTGCAGATGGTCTATCGACGGAGTTCCGATCAGGGTCTACAAGAACCGGCAAAACGTCGGCATCCCCTACCCGACGTCGCAACCGATGAAGGCCTATTCGAGCTTGTGGAACGCCGACGACTGGGCGACGCAGGGCGGCCGCGTGAAGACCGACTGGAAGAAGGCGCCGTTCATCGCTAGGTATCGCCGGTACGTGCAAAAAGTTTGCCGATATACCGGACCAGGCAGCGTCAAGAGTTGTGCGGCGAAAACACGGGCTAATTGGTACACTGCGCCGCAGTATAATTCGTTGACGAGTTCGCAGATCAGTCAGATGATGTCGATCAGGAGCAAGTACGTGATCTACGATTACTGCAAAGATACCAAGAGGTTTAATGGCAAGATGCCTCGCGAATGCTCTCTGCCACCTTACTGATGATCAGAAAACGTTGAATTGATGCAAGTGTTGGAGTTCATGCATTTGGAGAGAGAAAGATTAGTCTTTGTGTCGACATCGATTAGCGTTAAGCTTTACTATAAATAATTTCCATTGATTACATCTGTAATCCTTGAAAAGTGTTTGATTTATTTCTTGTTTGTTACACGGAATGAAGAGTACTGTATATGAAGCAAATTAATCCTTGATAACTCTATGAGTTTGCAATATTATATATTTTTAACTCACAAGGAAATCTCATATAGAAGCTATTGTTTATGTTAAGTCTATAAATTAATTTAGATTTCCTTACCTTATACAATATTTGGACTATCTTAGTGCAGACCACAACGTTTTCAAACACGGTGCGAAGAAATCTTCAAACCAGAGCCGTGTGCCTACGTGCCAACTGCAACACTGTCTACCATATGAATATTTGTTATTCAACTATTATATTTCCTTTTTACTGCCTCAAAAACTTAAAAAATATTTTAAGATAATTGAGTTTGATTGCTAAAGATATTTTGACCTAGAAAATAATTAGACTTTAGTGAGAGGTGTTCAATTAAAAAGAAAATTGTAGCTATTTTTTTTATTTATGTTCTACGGTCAGACATTAACATATATTGAGCGAAAACAATTAATTTTTTTAAAGTCTACACCTGTAAGCTTGGAGAACTTATAAAAACACTTTTTAATCTCTTGCCTTGAAAGCCTTAGAATTTCTTTTAAGAAAAACCACCATTAAAAATAAAAAAATTAATAATAATATTTCAACACTAATATTGTGCAAAGTCAAACGACATTTTTATTTATTTATATGATACAGATATATCATCAATTTCTTTCTAAAATAAATATAATTTTATTTTTATGTCATATAAAAGTAATAATATTAATCTATTTTAAAGCTAAGAATGAGTATAGTTGAAGTGGCGCACTAATTTCAAACCGAGCTCAATAAACTGGAGGCCGGAGCTGCTCTATGACCAGCTCAGCTCATGTAACTATGTAAGGCTGTAAGGATAAGAAGAGCCACCGACCAATCGAGGGCTCCACTTTCATACCATGTTACCGAAAATGCCCCTCAAATTTCGTGACCAATCTGCCCCGTCTTCCTTCTCCCACCGTCACCAGAAGGGCAGGGTACCCGAACTCACCTAGAAAAAAGAATTATCTCCTCTCCCCTCCTCTCCTCTACTCTCCTCTCCCCTCTTTGTAGAATTCATCTAGACTCCTCTTGGAAACCCTAGTTTTTGACGCGATTCTAAGTAGATCGGAAGAGATCTAGGGAATGGATCGGATCGTCGGGGGGAAATACAAGCTGGGGCGGAAGATCGGGAGCGGGTCCTTCGGTGAGATCTTTCTCGGTGAGTCCTCGAACACCTCTGACCCTTCAATTGATGCCTTCGATCGGTGTTTCGTCGGCTCTGATCCCGTTTTTTTTTGTCGGTTTGATTTGTTGCAGCGACCCACGTTGACACCTTCGAGATCGTCGCCGTTAAGATCGTGAGTTCATTCCTGTCCTTCTGATCGGATCTCCTTTTCTGTTCGGTTTTTGGAGTTCTTGATATCGATGGCGAATAACTTTGCGATTTTCCGATTCAGTGTCCTATTTCTTGTAAAAGAAGTTTGATTTCTGGTGGATATTTGGGGTTTTGTTAGCCTGGATAGCAGTTTATACCGTTTGATATATTATTTCTTGTTGATACCGTAATTGAGGGCTTGGTTCTCGTTAAAGTGGATTCTGTTCTTGGTGCAACTGTTGATTTTGCTCCACTTGGTTTGTTCATTGTGGTCAAATTTTTGTGCAATAGTTGCATCGGTCAATAGGAACTAGTAACTGCCGTTTCTTATTATTCTTCGATATGTTCCTCACTTCTTCTTCAGCTACTACTGCTTTTCTGTATGCCAATGACCTGTTTCTATGTAAATCGTCAAGAAAGCCTGCTTACTTTACTTTTATCATGCACAGGAAAACAGCAAGACTAAACATCCCCAGTTGCTCTACGAGGCCAAGCTATATAACATTCTTGAAGGCTCAAGTATGTTTTACTGTAGTAGCAAGTATTCAAGTCACTGTTTTATTTAGCTAGCTGGTGTTTTTCAATTGGCCTTATGCTTGCAGGCGGTATTGCAAACACAAGGTGGCGTGGTAAAGATGGAGAGGACAATGTTCTTGTTCTTGATTTGCTTGGGCCAAGCCTTGAAGACCTTTTTGTTTATTGCGGTAGGAAGTTCTCGTTGAAGACTGTTTTAATGTTAGCAGACCAGATGGTAAGAGATAAACGGCATAAGTTTTCTGCATTCCACTTATATTACTCTTTGCCTGCTTTGAATAATAACATTCACAACACCTCAACATATTCTCTTGCTAAAGTGATGATTATGTGCTAGATATAGTAGACCTGGACAGAATTTTTGGTAATCTGCAAAATGTAACTTGTTTTCTTGGTTATAAATTTGCTGAGCAAAATTAAATTAGGAATCTGATTTTTGGAGGATGATTTGCGAAAAGAAAATTTTGGTTTGCAATTATCTGCACGAGCTGTTCTAAATGGAGATATTGTGTGAGATCCTTACATAATTTAACCTCATGTACTTGCCTAATTAACTGAGCGTTTGATATTGATTTTCTGATGCTCCTCTATTGTCCTCCATTAGTTCTCTTTCAGGGTTCTTTGTCACTCTTTACATTCTACAGTTGTTTAAAAGTATTTGAATGTTGATTTTGGAACTAATTCTGCAGTGTAGAAATGGCTGTTAGAGCAGCAAACTCTGTCTTATTTTTGTTTCTCCTTTTGATCATCGCAATTCATAGTTAAATAATACCTTCTCTGTGCAAATGATTATTGCAGATTTCGAGAATAGAGTATGTGCACTCCAAGGGTTTCTTGCATAGGGACATCAAACCTGATAACTTTCTTATGGGTCTTGGTAGGAAAGCAAACCAGGTAGCTTATTATATGGTTTGGTTTTTAATTGATTAATGAGTTGACACAAAAATAAATATACTTAAATCAATCTTGCTGCTGATATCTTTGTTGATGTGTTGTCTAGGTCTACATTATTGATTTTGGCCTTGCAAAAAGATACCGGGATTCTATCACCAATCGCCATATACCATACAGGTGACAATTGTCCCACTTGCTGCTCTAGAATTATTTTGATGTCTACCCTTCTCTTCATAATAATTTTCTTTTCTTTTCTTTTTCCTCCATTTCTGTATATATAAAGGATATGCTTGAACTGTTGTTTGGTGATTCTTGTTGATTTGTATATTATGTTGTATGAAAGTTAAATATAGAAATTAGGAATGTTATATGCAATTTTTTCCCTTTTGACTATTTTTTTCAGAATGTCAGAGAAGTATTATGATCCTCCTCTTGTTTACATGCTGTATCCAATTTTTATAGAGTATAGACTATATGATTCAATTTTCATCTCAATATTGTTCATGGGCATGTATTTCTGTGTTTGGTATGTCTGTGAGAGAGCATGTGTGTGTATAGACATGTATTGGGAGCGCTGTGCCATCTCCATTTGCTTGGGGATGATTTCCAAGGAAAGGGAGTTGTGGTTGGATGTTAAAGGCTATAGTCTTTTGATTAACTTCGTAACATTAGGATGCATATACATCTATTAACCATTGTTCAACTGTTCCTGATCTTTCTTTCATAAGAATATGCTTAGGTGCTGGTGCTTGTACATAACTTTTCTGCTGCATTTAGTATATACTATTACTAAATGTCCTATTTTGGTCCAGGGAAAATAAAAACTTAACAGGCACAGCTCGCTATGCAAGTTGTAACACTCATCTTGGCATTGGTTAGTGATGCTTAATTTGTTAAAAGAATTATGTTAGACATTCTTACTGGACTAATTCTATCTTTTCTTGTTAGAACAAAGCCGTCGAGACGATTTGGAATCTCTTGGTTATGTTCTTCTCTATTTTCTTAGAGGAAGGTAAGCATTTCCAAAGGCAACATCTTATGACAACATTAATTTTAAAGGAGATGGACTCTGATAGACATAGTTATAGTACTCATGAGAATATGCTATGGAGGAAGTGGTTTGAGACTTTGAGTGATTTAGTGTCTTGCACTTTTGTCTTGATGAGTGGTGTTATGCTTTCATTTTGTTCTTTGGCCTAATAGTTCCTTAGGGAGAACTCCCTAAATTAAAAGCTCTCATCTTTCTCCCTTGTGTAGATAGTTTATCTCCATGACTAGAAAACTTGCTTGATTGGATGAGTGCAAAATATTCTACCTGCCAACTAGCCTTGTAGCTTCTAGGGAAGGTTGAATTTAGTATTGCTAGGAACTTTGAATCTTTTGGAGCCTTCTCATTGTTTGAGTTCTTTTATAGACAACCCCATTCTGGAAAAGGATGCAGCATGATGATGTTTTTTTTCAAAAAACAAATTTGAAAGGATTTTAGGTTAGATATCTATATGGAGGATTTCTCAATGTGTATCAAACAGGGCAAAGAAAGAGAAGGGGATAGTTTGTGTGGATGTTATATGTAAGTTGGGTTTTGAAACACCATTTGATGTAATGGCTCTGTAGGTACTTCTGCAGTTTGTCTAAGTCTAGTAAAGTTTGTCATTAATAGTTGATTTTCGGAAGAAAAAACATGCCATTTATACTCTTAAAAGTTGAATATTTATGTGATGTATAAATATGTGCGATGGCCATGTTAATGTCCACCAACCTTCTTAGTCTCATTTTTAAATTTTTCATGATTCTTAGCATTCCATTTATGTTATGCTTTTTCATCTTGATCTGATTGACTTAGTATGTTATTTTTGTGTGAAGTCTTCCTTGGCAGGGACTAAAAGCTGCCACTAAGAAGCAGAAGTATGACAAGATATGTGAGAAGAAGCTTTCAACACCTATTGAGGTTTGTATTTGGGACTTATATATTACTTACTCATTGTTGCTATTCTGATTGTAGGCTATTAATTAATTGACCAGCTTAATTGTTAGCAGGTTCTGTGCAAATCCCATCCAGTGGAGTTTGCTTCTTACTTCCACTACTGCCATTCCTTGACATTTGATCAGCGACCTGATTATGGGTTCCTGAAGCGCCTCTTCCGTGATCTGTTTACTCGCGAAGGTATGGCATGACAAGCAGTATTAACTCGTGCATTTCATCCTTTTATGTTTTAAACTATTGTTTCAATGCGTCACATTTTATTTTCGTCATGTTTTACCAACTACGGGTTCTACCATTTTTGGCAGGTTTTGATTTTGATTACATCTTTGATTGGACAATTTTGAAGTATCAACAAGCACAAAAGACAAAGTCTCAGCCTCGAATTTCTGTTAGTATTTTTGATTCAACTATTATAATTACTAATTCAGGACTGTAAATTAGCTTTTCTGTTCTTTTATAGTACATAAACTTATCCAAAAAAGTTTTCTGGTTTATTTTTCTGGCACTGATAATTTCAAAGCAATTATTGTATGTGAAAAATGGCACCTGTCTATTGTATGGTTGTTGGGGTTGAGCTGCAACCCTTTGTTCATCTTGTACTAATGGAGTTTGAAATCTGAAATGGCAGCCTGGAAACGGAGTAACAAGTAGCCGAGCAATTCCAATGGATGTTGACAAGCATCGAGGTAATATCTGATTGCATAATGCTTTTAATTTGCAGACTCACAATTTATTTTGTTTGCATTTATTGGATTATAGGTAAACTATCATGTGTTATGTTCCTTTCGTGATTATGCTCATGTTATACTTTCATGAGGTCACATGAAATACACCTGAGAATGAATTGAGGTATATAACTAATATGATCAACATAACTCTTACTTCAGCATCATGATGTGTCACGACCTTTAAATGAGTAGTTTTTAGCAGAATAACACAGGTTGAAAATTAGGGAACACCATTTTTTACTGATCATGTTTCCTTCTGAGTGTCAATCTAGTGTGATATTTTCCTCCTTTGCTGATATCATTTTAAAGATACTGTAATCTTTAAGAAGTTTGTACTGTTGACAGCACTTTGCGTTAATGTTTCATGTAGTGCCAATGATTACATTAATGATATGGGAATGTGCAAATTTCAGGTGTAAATAATGGCCCTCATCTAGATGAAGTAGTAGAACGCATAGGACCAAGTAATGTGGCGCACCACCCCACAGTCCGGATGCATTTTAAGTCTACAGCTGATAAGAATCTCAGTTCGGACAATCAACGTCTTGAGAATTTGGTAAGTCATATCAGTGCAGTTATCAGATAGAAAAGATTTTGAAACTATGAAGTTTGGAACAACACAGCTACCTTTTTATCCAGCTTCTACTGCATTTGGAGTTTGGCAATGCCTGGTAGATGATTGGTTGTAAAATGTTGTTTTAAGAAATTGATGTTCTAAAAGCATTTTACGATAGAGATAGTCAAAAGAAAGGTAGTTAAATTGGTATTTGCAGATCTATATGCAGTCTAGTGCTTGAGAAGTTGATTACTATATGATATGTACATCAGTGGTGACTATGAAATGGATATCTTGTAAGGAGAACCACAAACGAAAAAAAAAAAAAAAACACTTTTTTGTTACCTGATTTGTAGTGTTTGAGGACTGAGGAGAGATAAAATGGAGGATTATCTTGAGTAGTGTCATAGTTGGGCATTTTACAAGATCTTTTTAGGAGCCAGCAAATATTCAATGTGGGGAAAAATACTGGAGGAGCCCATGACGTGTTTTATTTTCTTTAAGTCATTTGCTACAAAGTCTAGGAACTATCAGAAAGTACATACTATGTATAGAATGTTTTTACAAGAGAAAATCAACACATTTGCAATAACTTGACTTCTGCTTCTTAGACATTAGAAGATGTACAGTCTGATATGGCGTAGTGTTTCTCCTCTTCTAACAACTTCTCATTACTTTTGAAATGTTGGGATGTGGCACTAATATTGCTACATATATGGCATTTGAAAGGGAGAAACAACAATATAAGTAGTGGAAAAGCAGTGAATTTTAAAATGCTAAGCTCCTATCATCTTGGAAGTTCAGAAAGGTTGCAAATATTTTCTCTTTCCCTATGTGTTGAACTTCGAACTTATCATGAAAGAGGATTAGTCTTTCTTTGGGTTTTATAGCAGTAGCCACTTCCATACGCATACATGAAGCGAAAGGGCTTGAGTGGAAGGGAAGTTTTTATTTGTGAGGCTTGTCGTTTGTGTCCATGCTTCAGTGAAGTCAAGCCCAAGCCATTGGTCTCTGCCCAATGGTGATAAGGTCGGGACATAATATCGTCTTGATTTAATGATGATAAGGAAAAGATAAGTATTTGCAGTCTAGAAATGCAACACCTTTTCATCTGCAGTCATTTCAACATCTTATTAGTTATTTCTGTTGTAGTGGTGTTGCTTTTAAATTTTCATTCCCTCTTCTTTTTTCTTTTGGTATTTCCGTCTTCTCTGATTTGCTCAGTTATTCTTGGTTAAAATGATCACTTAAAGTGATCATTCTTTTGCCTCTAGTTTTGTTTGATTATTAACCCATATACAATCACATGAAGTATATTGATGTTTATAAATTTGAATCTGTGTCAAAAAAATTGATTCTTCCTTTTTCCAGAGAGTAGGTACGTCCACTGAAAAAGTACAGTTGCCATCTTCATCATTTGCTCTTCCTGGTGCCCCAAGGAGAAATGCTATAAGCTCAACAAACTCAAAGCCCAATGATGCTTCAAACTATAGTCAGGGTTATGTGAGCAACCTTGGCTCATCAAGCAGTTGGATACCTACATTACAGCGTAATGCCTCAGCTAAATGATTGGTAAGCTTGTAATGTGTGTTCTTGTCTGTTTTTTTTTTACTCGGTTTCTTTTTGTTGCCTTATAGATAATATGTCCCACCTGTTTGTTGAATCTTTCTTAGGTACTTCAGGCGTGGCTGTAAGATGTAAGGACTCGAAGTATGTAAGTTCATATGTTCTTGCAGCTGCTGTGGAGTCCTTGTTGCTCAAGTCACTTTTGGTATCAGGATGCATACTTTGTTGTTATTAAGGTGACTACAGTTGCACTAGATTATCACAAGGCATGTTCGCTTTTGTGATGAATACTACAGCAGTTAACTCACACTGCTCAAGTATTTTATATTTCATATAACCAGGATGAAATGTGAAATGTTTTTTTTTTTCATTTTACTGTTAATAGAGAATATGGTATTCCTTGTGCTTTCTAAATGGGTGACTGGTTGTTGCTGCTTTGTGGACTTACTGATTCAAGGTCATCTGTCACTTCTATGATCTTTTTGATGCTGTATTCATTCATTAAAAGTCATGTTTGTCATCTGAAATGATTTTAGCTTTAGGTACTCAAGTCGCTCGAGATCTGAATACAGCAGAGCAATCTAGTTTTCAGGTGCTGTTCCCTTTTTAGATGTGACTTCATCTGTTAAGCAACATCTTAACTAGTAAGTTTATTTCCTTTTAAAATGTCATCAATTGTTCAGTTTTCATGAATTATTTTTTATAACTAATATATTCAGTTGCTTATAAAGTACATTTTGTATTCTCCAGAGCCTGATGCTGTGATGATTATAAAGCAGAGTAATTTCTTCTGATGGTTTCAGAGCAACTGAACTTTTAATATGTAGGATGGATTAAATGCAGAAGAAAAGGCAAGAAAAGTATTCCAATAATGAAGAACCATGGAAGGTAGCCTTTGATTGCATCCTGTGCTTTCCTGACCACTGAGCATTCAATTCTCTATCGATATCATTAAATCTTCTGCTAGGTATATACATGTAGATTTTTTTAGTCTTACTGATGTGCACTGGGAACTGCTCTCTAAAAGGTGAAAGAAGTGAAAATTTGAGAAATTGGACTTGTTTTTCTATCTGGATAGGTATATCCTTATTTCCTTGAAATTGGTTGTCTCAGCCATATATAGGACATATAAGACCCACTGCAACAAATTAAGTATCCTTATGGAAAGCCTTTTCTTTGGTTCTCAATCTCAATTGCCTGTCTTCTTCTTAACTTGTCACCTTTTGGGCCAATTAATGTTAGTATTCCAAATCCTGAAGCTTGTTCGGTACCTTGTCTGATGGCTTTCTCATTCTTCCATTTATTATTAGGTAGTTATCTTGTGTCATTGTCTTTGCCACTAGGACTGAAGTGTACACAAGATTTTGCTCGCTAGATGCATTGAAGCGAGACTTGTCTTTACAAACATATAAAAAAAAAATGCTGAAGGATGTATGCCCAAAAAGAATGCCAAATTGAAGGAATCTATTTTCTGATACAAGATGAAGTCTCTGAGTTCGAGCTTAACTAAGTGGTTTCTTTAAGGATAGTTACTGATAAAGTCAAAACTGCGTTGCAGTCTTCCCTTGTGATACTGGAAGAAACCTGTTTTGCAGTTGGATGGAATTCTATTGAATAAGTTCATGACATCGGTTAGGGTGGGTTCAGATCATGGTCATGAACTTAGTGGTATATATCCAGGAGCATATGTTTTTCAAATATGTTAAAGATATAGCCCACTTGTTTGATTTGAGGTCAAATTCTGAACTTAATTAGTTGGTCTCATTTTTTAGTCTTAATTTTTTGGATAGTAAACATGATTAGGTATAGAAAAGATAAAAATGTGTTTGATTAGTAAATCAGATTAGGGATCCTTAGATGAGTTCAGGAACTCTCTTTGAATTCAAACCAAACGGGCCTGTAGTGATTATATCATGGTTATGGGTACATCTACCTACAACACCATTCATTTTCAGAAGCTCCAAACTAGAGAATTTACCCGCCTTTTCAGATTTTCATGCCTCTGAGCTCGACTGTTTTTTCCCTTTTTTTTTTTTTTTTTTTTCTTCTTTTGACTTCTTTCAAGGTCAAATATGATGGCAGCTAATTATTAGCTATGTTCAAAATGTCTTTTCGTGCATGTCATGCATGGTTAAATATGATTTTTATGCTCAGTCATCTTTGAGTTGTTTTTTCCGTTTTATGATTTTTAAATATGGTCCCAGGTCGCCTTCACAAGAAACCCGGAACTTTTTTTATCCACTAGATCCTGTGTTATTTTACATGTTTTTGAGATAGTTGTTGGTGCTCAATTGCTGTTGCTCCTTGCAAGCCATGCTTGCAATACTGAATATATCTAGGGTGGCTGCATTGGACATCATAGCCTTCTTTGTTATAGTTACAGAAGCGTCCATCTTCACCATATATTGAATCCAGCCAGGTATGCACTTGAGTTTTTTTTTTTTGGTTTATATTTCGGGCCTTGTTGCTCGGGACCGTTTCTGTCGAGCTCTTTATCGATCCATTTCTTGGTGTTAAAACCTGGAAAAGATAATGGAAAGAGTGGCAAACCATTTCTCGGTGTTAGGCGCAAGTATCTCGGCTTAAGCTCGGTTTGCTTGAACAGCAAGCTGACTATTATTTTATCTTTGCTTTGGCGCATTAACAATCTTGGTTTGAGCACGAGAGAGACTTAAACTTGCCAATTTCGAGTTGGTTAATCAGGCTTACGATCTGAGCTCAGCATTCTCTGCTCGAATTCGTTCACTGTACCAGGTAAAATTTGACTGTTTTGGGTTGAATAAATTCAAATTAGTTTAGCTATGTTTATTTTTTTTAAACTTATATAAGAAAATTTATACCGGTTTAAGTTATTATGGTATTTAATTGTAGATTAGTGTAACGGAGTAATAATTATATATAATATGATATGAAATGTTATAAATTTGAAAATATTTTAATAAATGATTAAAATACTTTTATAGTAGGGGAAAGAGTGGATAGAGAACGAGAGAGGAGAGAGAATAACTAAAACGACTTATGGTTTTTTTAGGGTAAAATAATAATTAATTTTTTTTAGTAAATATGAAGTATTTGATAGGAGAGGAAAGAAGAGAGCAGGTATAAGTAATTTAATGTTAAGATAAGCAATTGTGTGATTACTACGCTAGTATAAATCTCATTATATTGAATTAAATTTATACTTATTCCATAATCAGATGGGTTAATCTGAACAACACGATTACAACGAGAAAGCTTTTTCTACGTCTAGTTATTTTATGAATAATTGAATTTTAGTTGAATTGTCTTGATCGGTTTGAAAATCGTCTTTCAGGGACAATAAAGAGTACATGTACTATCGTTTTTCTGTGTTTTACTTGCTGAAATAATGTTGCTGTTGTACAAACTCTCTATCTTTCTCTCTCAAAAAAAAAAAAAAAATCTTGCAATTATATGTATTTTCTGAAATAACAAGAATAAACTTAAAGCAAGGTCGATTTTTTATTTTTATTTTTTTGAAATGTAGAAGTAATTAAAGTGCTAAAAATAATGCAGTTAGCTGCCTAAGTTGTCTTGCAAATTAGAGGACACTGGGTAAGCGACTCTGGTTACTTTGCTATGGTCGGACTGGGAAAGATCGGTCGATTGACTTTGGGATGTTAAGGCCATATACCTTGCTTATTGTATTGAATCGGTCAGACCAACTAACTTGATACTAGTCCTTGTTTGTTTGGCAAGACCTTGTGGTTTGCACCTTCAGGTGCGTCGTCATCGTGGTCTACCTTTGATTGGGTCGCTTGGATGAATCAATTGATGATAAAAAAAGTCAGCTGATTTATATGGAAACCATCACGACATAAAAAATTAATTAAATCTCACCAAAAAAACGAAAGAAAATTAAAAAGAAAAGGAAAGGGATGATAGCCAAGTTTGCCTCTTAGGTGTTATCGGATTTGGGATCTGAGATCCTATACATCCTACTAAACCCTTCCATACTGCAAGTCAAGTCTCATGGTAAACGTATCGTAATGCCACGATAATTAATATATAAAAAGAAAAGGTTACAGAGGCGTGATTAAGTAGTTCAGTATGCTTGCCGAGGCCCACCAAAAAAGAAAAGACTAAGCTACACGATTTGACACACAAGGAATGATGAAAGGAGGGGGGGGGGGGGCAAAGCATGTCCGTTTCCTGCATCACAGTTAACAAAGTTTGTTATATTATAATCGCTCCACTCTTTAATTGGTATTATGGGGGAGTGAGCTTTGCACGGAGACTCGAGAAGACTGCTCGTTGGTACTAAACTATTTCTTCCGTTGGACTGCCCTCTTCCATCTTTCTATGTACGACGAATGAGTGCAAACTACTCATTATGCGGCAATACAGACACCGTACGTGGGGTACTTGAGAAAAGGAGCACCATGTAATACTAATCATGGCTTAATAGTGGGTACTAGTACATAATTATGCCAAATACCCCCAAATGATATCCAACTTATTCGTAACAATGGCCCATATCTCCTGCAATAATCCTTCACCTCACCTTTTCTTTTGAGAAAAATAATCTTCTATCCATTACAAGTCCCCAGACATGGGTCTCTTTGACCCTTTACATTCTAAACTCTACTCCACTTGAGAGACTAAAACCTGATTAGAGCATACAGAATTAAATTTTAGTTTAAAAAAAAATATATAGAATCCAAGGCTTATGCTTACACGAAATGCGTTAAAATCCCAGGTTATGTCGCAGAAACTATTTGGATGATGCAAGTGTAGGGGGGACCTTCCACTAGAGCACATCATCATTAAATCGCCGTTCCATGAACCGGGATCGAGCTCTTTATCGGATTAGACGATGGAAGAGAAGTAACAGTTGACAGACTTTAACTCCCACTAACTACACGAGCAAATAAATAATACTGACATCAAACTCCCCCTCCTATTCTTCTCTCTATATAAAGAAGCCTTTCAATGATCTATTTGCTTCCAAAGACTGCACTAAAAGCACCCTTTTCAATTATCTAAGTCTCTATGCAGTGCCTCAATACTGTTCCGTAATTATTCGAGTAAGCTTTCTATGGCAATGGAGAAATGCTCGTTCCGCCATCAGCACCATCTCAAGAGCTCATCCCAAAGACTGGAGAACATCCAAGAAGAGTCCACCACAAGCTGGCTTCCTGCATCACTGCAGCCACCTGAGACTCCTACAGAGACCATGGAGTTCCTTGCGAGGTCATGGAGCCTATCAGCCATGGAGATCTCAAAAGCTCTTACTGTATTCGAGAACAAACATAACAATCAATCGACAGCAGGAGCAGTAGAAGTCTCAAATGATTCTGTATGACGTCTTCGAAGCGTTGCAATCATAACCAAATCTTTTGACATCTATCTTTGTATGTTGTTGTTCCAGAGATCAAGGATAGCTCTTGAGATACCGGTGATAACTGAAGCAATTGGAGTCAGCCCACCAATCTCTCCTAGAGACAATATAGACATGAAGGTGGTAGTTATTAGTTAGTTTAGTTAGTTAAACTCATGCAAGCCAAGGAGTTTGATGAATTGTTTATCTGTCCAGCTTCTGCGGGTGGGAGGAGCGAGAGGAGGGAAAGGCATGGGGGGATGGCTCAAGGAGCAGAAGGAGAAGAAGAGAGCAGAGGCTCGAGCGCGCAATGCGCAACTCTATGCCGCGACGTCGGTGGCTGGGGTGGCTGCTGCGGTGGCTGCCGTCGTAGCTGGCACCGTCTTCTCGACCGATGGATCGAAGAGTAGCAGCGGTGGTTCGAAGATGGCGGCCGCTGTGGCGTCCGCGGCGGCACTGGTGGCGTCGCACTGCATGGAGACGGCGCAGATGATGGGGGCCGGACAGGAGCAGATCTTGACGGTCATCCAGTCTGCTGTTAACGCGCAGACAAGCGGAGATGTTATGGCACTGACTGCTGGAGCTGCTACTGGTAATAGAATCTTCGAGCTTTCACTTCGTCCCTCAGTTTGTTGACTCTGTTCATGCCAAATATAAAATCTAGATAAGAATGGCCAATAGGGTATCAAAAAATCAGCACATATACTGCATAAATAATGAATAGAAACTCCAAGAAATTAACAACAAAAAAAAGAAAAAAAAAGATTTGAACAACTTCAGCTCTGTTTGATGAGCACCGCGTAAACCAATAAATTTGAGCGTGTTTAAATATTTCTGTTCATAACTGGAAGCAGTAGTTTATATGAAGGGCATACAAAAACACAAGTACCATATTATGTCGCCTGATGAAATAAAAGATAGACAACCTTTTCTTTTCCCTTTGAGTAATCAATTGAAACAGTTACCTAGTAATGCCAAAGAAAAATTTATTTAGAGACCTATACAAATGCAGCTTTGCGTGGGGCAGCAACACTGAGGGCAAGACTTTGCAAGGAATTACTTCAAGGGGCAACATTGACAGGAGAGAGTAAGGAAGCAGAGAGATGCTCATCACCCTTAATTTTTGTATCCAGAGGAGGAGAGCTGCTTAAACGCACAAGAAAAGGTATATGAAAAGCTGCATGCCTACATAAATTCTAACTGTGAACAGACAATAGCTGATAATAGTGATTATGCCTTAAAATTCTCATACCTGAAGGAGTAGTTTTTATGGCAGGCATTCTTCACTGGAAACAAGTCTCAGTCTATATAAACTCCAGTTTGCAGGTATGAAAGAAAAACCTGAACATTTGCCACCTTCCTATAGCGAACATTATTAAGCACACCAACTGTAACTTTAACGAACTGCAGGTGGTTGCTAAGATGAAAAGTACACACATGGCTGGAACCTTCATTAAGAAGAAAAAGGGTAAAACTCATTGGACAAAATTACACTGTTGTATCCATTGATTTAGCATGCAGATCATCCCATAGATAAAAGCAAGTAATCTTGTATTTCAGGTGTCATTATTGATGTCTGCTCAGAGATTTCAGCATGGCCTGGCAGAGAACTTGAAGATGGAACAATTCAGAGAGCTTACTTTGGGATCAAAACACCAGAAAGACTGATCGAATTTGAGTGCAGAAACAAATGCGACCAACAGATATGGATTGAAGGGATAAGACAGATGCTGAACCGCCGTGCCAACATGAATATTGCCATGCCGATGTATAAAAGCAGCACTTAAAACAATAAAACTCAGTTGAGGGTGGAAAATTGCAAATAATATTAGCTTAAATAAACTGAACAGCTTGTCTCTCAAATCTACACCTCCATATAGATGACATTTCTGCTAATTACTACCATTGAAGTGGTAGGCAGAATGACTTATCTACAGACCCAGGTATGCAATGGTTGCTTTTACAAAGATAGAGTGACAAAGGTTGCATTCAGGGCTGTGACATCAGATATCCATGAACACGTAGGCTCTGCAGTAGAAGCATAGCATCCAGGGATGGTTATTCCAGTTCCTTGACAAAATCGATATTGTCAACGAACACCTGCACAGAAAGAAAGAAAATAAAAAAAATTCAGCAAGCACTATATATATATATATATCTCAGCAAATTAACCCCAGTCAAGAAAATAGTACAAAACATTGCACTTCAAAAATATCCTATTGGCAAAATTGAAAGCATTCAATAATGTTTCTATCTAGGATACAGAGTCAGAGGTGCAAGAAATTTTTACAGCATAAAGCTGGTTATCAAATAGACCTGTATGGTTATTGAACTTCTTTTAACATACTACAGTCCTGGAGAAAGATGCATCTAAATACAAGACCATTTGAAATATGTTTGTGTAAAAATAACCAACAAAAAGCAATCATCATGTTACTACATTCCTAGATTTCACCAGCTTGACTGGTTATAGTTGTGCATAAGATCCAAACAAATTACCAGCAGTGCTTGCTCATTTTCATTAGCCATTAGGAAAACAAAAATAAGGCTGAGCTCTCTCCAAAAGGAGCTAACTAGATCAGCAGGAAAATCAGAATCTGAAATTATTAGATCGTGCGAACGTACTGTTTTCCAGCCATCTGGATCCAAGCAGGCAGTGATCTTGGTGTTGATGCCAGGTAAAGGGCCAGGTTCACGAGTGACCTGTCCTCCATGTAGTTTTATAGCCTCAGCAGTTTTGTAAACATCATCAGTGCCTATAGCAATCTGACAGAACACAGCATTTCAATGCTAACAGGATGGAATCAGATGAAAGGTATATATTGCTTTACATAAAAGAGTTGAGAAACAAAAGTTGTTGCTCAATGCTCATAACTGAAAGTGAAACACTACCTGTGCATAGGCATTTCCTTTGTTGTACTCTTTAACCCCATAATTATAGGTCAACTCCAGAACAGCACTCTTATCTTCAGGACCATATCCCATCATTGCTATGGTATACTGACAATAAAGAATTCTACCATATTAATGCAAACTGAAAAACAAACAATTTAAAAGGATCCCAAACAAGATTTATTGGCTTAAAAGATGACTACTAGATGATGAGATTTACATTAGTAAGTTACTAAAGCAACATCGAAATGTGCATCTGACCAATTGATGTATCTAGGTGTCAAAGCTGACGAGTAATTAATGAAACAGTCAAAGAGCAAATGATCTACAGCCTACGATTAATTAGACTGAAGACAGGCTAAAAATCTAATTTATGACTCCAACTTATAATTGTAAAATTTGCCTTCTGACTAATGCTAAACAGTAATAGGATTAAACAAACAATAGTTTGATTAATTACATGATTTTATTAGACTTGAAAGGACTTGCAAAGAAGAAAGACATTAAGGAAAGAGGTCAACTACAATGCTATGTTTACATGGGTGAGGCGACTATACATATGTATAGACACACATACATAAATTCTAAGCAAAGAAATTGAGCAAGATGTGTTCAGATGATCATAAGGAAAAGAAAAACTACCTTGTATTCAGGGTTGTCTCGCTTACGTAACAACTCCATACCATATGCCTTAATTTAAACATGAAAATACAGTTAGAATTCAGCAAGATGAAACAGTAACTACTACAAACAAAAATACTGCAAGCAAACCAAAAAATTTCATTTACGACTCACCTTCTCATAGAAACCTATGGAACGATCAAGATCCCCTACTCGAAGCATTACTTGACATAAGGGCTCTGGTGTAGGACCCCTCTCCAAAAGCTCAAATTTATAACCATCTGGATCTTCAACAAAAGCAATTACAGTTTTGCCACCTTTTACAGGGCCAGGTTCCCTAGTCACCTTGCCTCCCTTAGCTTTTACAAGCTCTACCGTCTTAGCAACCTATTAGGAAGAAGAAAATTAAACTTGCAATAACATTGCAGGCACAAGTGAAAATCGTATTTTCCAGAAAACATTATACATGAACATGCTTCTTTGATTTCATATAGTAATTTAATATGCTTTACAAACCAATCATTTGCCTACTGTTTTAAGGGTTATCCAAACAGCCTTATAGTTGGAAAATATAATTTTTTATGCTATAAATTATTAATGATCTATTAAAGACTTTCATCCAGCCAGCTTTTGCATGTTCTAGAGCCTGCTGGAATCATAGGTGTGATGCAGATGTACATTTTAAAACTGAATGATAATTGCGTATACTGATGATTTTTTGCTTATGAATGTATTTGGGATAATAGAGTGTATGGAGTAAGGAGGACATTATAAGATTAATAAGAAAAACTTAGGTGGATCTATATGAATAAAGACATGCAGATGCACATTCATTGGCCCCTGGAACACAAGAAAGGCAGTACAATGATACATGTCCATCTACAAGATATAGAGATCTTACATCCTCAACAGCAATACCGAAGTGACCAAAAGCAGTTCCAATATCATATTTGTCAATGCCATAATCTGCCAAAAGATGTACGATGAAAATTCTCAGTTAGATAGTCCACCACAACATGGTTGTGCATTATCAAAATGAACCAAAATTTATAGAACGAAGTACTCCCATCCAAAGGTACATCTAATATCTATAGCATAAGAGAAAATACAGAGTACTACTGATGATAGAGTATGCACGACACAGGTAACTTACTGTAAGTGAGCTCGACAACAAAATGAGAATCTTCAGGCCCATATCCAAGAAACGCGTTGGTGTATTTCTCCTCAGGAATGTCACGCTTCCTTAACAATTTCATTCCTAAGCACTCAGTGTAGAATCTGCAATGCTCACATCAAAATTTGCTTAGCGGAAGCCATGCGCTGATAAATCCAAGATATACACATTATAATGTAGCTTACTTTATTGTCTTGTCCAAGTCGCCAACACGGTAAACAACATGAAGTAGCCTTCTGTTATCCTTTTTCACCCACTCTAAAGATTCTTCTTCACCGACGGCAGTGCTTGCTTGTGCCATATTTCCAGAGGCACTGGCCTCTATCCCACTTATTTTCTTAACCAACATAGAAGCTTTTATTCCAAACAATTGCCGCGGAGTTGAATCTGGACGAGTATCACCAGAAGAAAAGAAAATAAAAAATCAGTGTTTGAAAAGTTATTACAAGGAGACTTTTATTAATTCACTATGCTAGTTATGATAACATAGTAGGCCCTAATCGGTAAGAAAAGGTTGCAATTTGCACGCTCTCAAGCAAGGTATAAGTTAGTTTATTAATCGAATAACTATCCATTAGAAAAAATAATAGATGATCCAACAAAGAGAGAAAAAAGAAATTCCATCTTCCCGATCGAAGAATTCGCCACGGTTAACGCATACAGAATCCACGATTCAAGTGGAGTAATTAGGCGATTACAGAGCAATCAGATTCATGGGGCAATTCTGTAGATTCGTCAGAGCTCACCGGTGCCAAGATGGACTCCGCGGGAGCCGGCGGAGGAAACGCCCAACCGGAAGTTGGATACGGATCGGACGACGACGGCGGCGGTGGAGGAGGAAGAAGTGCGCGAGAGAGGGCAGAGAGAGGCGAGGTGGAGAGAGGAGGAAGCCGCCATGGGAAGAATTCTCACCATAACACGCCGCAAATTTATTCTCGGGTTTTTTAATCTCTTTCTCTCTTTCTCTCTTTCTCTCACTCTCGCTCGATTCGAATCCCTTCTCTCTGGACTGTGGAGTCTGGAGTATATTATCTTCTTCTCCCTCTGCTCTGGTGTGTCATGTAACCACTAGTGTTTTTAACCCGACCCGACCCGCAACTATTCACTTGCGAGTTAGTCTAGTCGATTTTTTTTAATATAACTTTTCGGTACAATATATCATAATTATCACTTCTTTATATTTAAATTGTATGTTAATTATGATTAGTTAAATTTAACTAGAATATCTTTTAAAAGAGCACAATAATCTTCGTAATAATTATAATATTTTGAAGATTATAACTTAAATTATGATATTTTAATAGTTTTTAGTGACAATTACGTTAAAAAATAAAAATAAAAATCTCTCTGGTGGATTAGAGCTGAGGGAGAGCGGATCCATTCGTATCCAATAGAATGCTCCGCTTACCATCTCATCGGTCGCTCGCAACAGCCAACACGTGTCCGTTCTAATCTTTAGGAGCTTTTCCGGCAAACCATGCCACCTCATGCATCAGACAACACGTAACCACTCTAATGCTAGTGCTTACGTAACCTAATATAACGTGCTTATGTTCATCGGACGGATGAGGTGCATCTGAAAAGACACAGATGGGATCCACCAACACTTAAAACCTCTCTTAAAAAAAATTATAAACTAAGTGGATAGGACAACCAGTCCGCTACTGTTTGAATCTCAAATCTAAGCCAAGGTTAATGTAACTTGTTTACGTCAGCACGTGATTAAAGCAATCTTTTTTTTAAAAAAAAAACATCAAGAAAATTGCTTCTTATCACATAAATTGACAACTCCTTCCATTAATTATGGCTAATAAGGTGGGAGTCCTCAGTTTTGGCATAGTGGAATGCGGATCTTCTACAGACCGAGTTTCAGGAACTGCACTTGGCAATTAACTCACGCTCCTCCTCATCTTCTCCATCCATAAAGGAGGCAACACTGGACTCATCTCAAACGCCACCTCTCCTTCCTCGTCCTCGTCCTCTTCTTCCTTCTCCACCATTACTTTTAACCTCCAAACCTTAACCATCCCATCCAAACTCCCACTATAAACCAACAACCCAACTCCCTCCTCCTCAGCCTCTACGCTCACCGCCATGCAACTCACCGCCCCCCTGTGCCCCTCCATAACAGCCAAACACGTGTGAACACCTTCCTCCTCCTCCCTCTTCCACACCCTTATCGTGGCGTCCTCGGATCCACTCACCACCACTTTCCCCTTCCCCTCCGCCGCGACGCACCGCACCGCGAGCCTATGACCTCTTAGCACCCCGGTAACTTTAAACCCCCCCGTCGCCGCCTCCTTCTCGTACACGTTGACGTTCCCGTTCGAAGACCCCGAGTAGAGGAAGCACGAGTTGGGCGAGCGGGTCAACGCTAGAGCGTTCACCGGCGAGGCGTGATACCGCAGCACGGATATCAAAGCGTGCACGGTTAGCCCGTTTTCCACGTGGGCCCTTCTCCACACCTTGATGGAGCCGTCGGATGATGAGGTAAAGAGGCAGCCGTCGTCGGGGTTGACCAACATCGCGCTGACTGTCTCGTCGTGGGCGACGAAGGAATCAACGCAGGTGGCCTTTGATAGGTCCCAGGCTTTGACCGCGCGATCAAACGAGCCGGTGTAGAGGAGGTTCTCGGCGTGGTAGTATGCAATAGTAGTAATCGTATCACCGTGTTGGGAGGGACATTTCTTCCGTAGAAAGGAGAGGAGGGAATGGTTATTGGGAGGAATCGTGGCGGCTTTCTTGGAATAGACCCGGCCAGAGGCGGCGGAGATCGTCCAGACCCGGACGCGGTGGTCGTTGTGGGCCGTGATGAGCGTCGAGCCGTGTACAAAGATCGTCGTGACCTGACCGCCGCCGGTGCGGACATGTCCTCGATCGACGAACCCTGGCGTGCTCCAGATGCGGACGCGGCCGCTATCGGCCGACGCGGTGAAGACTAGACCCCGGGAGACGGCGATGGAATTCACATTGCCGCCAAGGCGGCGGAGGGAGGCGAGGCAGTGGTAGAGGATGGTTGGAGTCGACGGAGGTGATGGTGAGAGGTGGAGAGGGGAGAGAGAACTCCAAGGAGAGGTCTGCCCTTCTTGTAAGTAGTCAGAGAAGCTCTTGCGGCTCTTTAGCTCCATTGTGGAATTAGTGCAGAGAACTAGCTAGTAGTGGTGAAGTGGGTGATGATTATATATTATGAGTTAAAATCTTAGAGAGCAGAGAAGAAGGGAGTGAAATAATGACAGAGACAGAGCAGGGGATCTTTTAAGTCGTTTGTTGGTTCTTCCTGTTAGGGAAATAAATGAACTTGAATGCGTAGAGATCGATCGGAATGTATAGGTGTTTGTAGACAAGTACGGCGGATCTAATGTGGATCTACCTACTCGAGTGCACAATAATGCACTCAGTTTAGTTCTCATGCATGTACGTGCCATTGCCCATATCATTCAACTAACTTATATATAACTCTCTTTTTTTTATAACAAATCTTCAAGTTTGATAAAATGATGAGAAATAGTTACAGTCAAATACAATTTCTAAGCAAGGAGTTATTCTGATATGAAAGAAACGGGAGCTTTTCCCTCCGAAATGTAGGTGATGAGTTAAGCTGAATAAAGTATGCAAATGAATGCTAGTAAATATACTAGAATAAACTTAGCATGGTACATACTAATGCTTTTCATCTAAAATATGGATGAAGATAAGCAAGAAAGGAAAAGGATATGTGTTTATGCTGGCGATAAACTTATCAAGGACGATTTATGCTGGCGATAGTACATGATAATTTGTTTGAATATTTCCGGCGGCGTTTCACAAACGAGCTGCAAGCCTGTTATTGCAAGTCGCGGACTCGATAAAGATGACATCCAAAAACATGGCACATGTTATTGCAGATGTCATCGTTTAAATTTGTTGATCAACCAGTGAAAGAAAGATCAGGTACTGACAATGTCACCTACTGCTGCAGTCTTCACTTCTGCAAAATACTTCTCTTCTTTTGATAAAGATCAGTCATAAATATATGTAACTTTAACGGACGATTATAGCTGGGAAAATAATGGCTCAATTGATGAAATGGGTGAAGCGTTAACTGTCCCAGTTTCTGAAGGCCAAGTGCCCCAGGATTTCTCTGAAGGTGTTTACGTATATAAGAACTGGTATGTTCTTATTCTACCACTGAAGGTATAAGGTAAGACTGGAACCAAAATAATTTGAACGATTTGGTTCATGCCGTAACAAAATAGGAGGAGAAAGAAACAGAACAGATCGAGAAGACTAATTGTTTGACGAAATGCCTGAAAGATTGCAATCAACTCTCAGTAGGTCGAGAATTGGGCCTATTTCTTAATTTATGATGCATAAGGCCATAGAATAACTTTTGTGGTTGGTACAGGTTGAGCCCAATCATCTCCTAATATGGGTCCAATATAAGTCCTCCTCCTCTTCTCACATGCCTATCTTGTCTCCAACTCCGAGGAAGAGCCTTTACACAGCCTTACTCCAACTCCTTAAAACCCACCCCTTAAACCCCCAATAAAATTGACCCAGATGTCCAAAGTCTCCAACTTGAGACTTCTCCTCCCCTCCTCGTCGTCGCTCTTCCTCTCCAAGAAACCCTTCCTCCTCTCCCCCTTCTCCCACTCCCTCTTCTCCAAGCCATCACTGCCCCGAAAGACATACTTCGCCCCAATCACCGCGCTATCCTACGCCGGTAGGCACCGAAGAAGAGGCCGCGGCGGTGGCGGTGGCGTTTCGCCGCAGAGGAGAGGCAACAGCACTCTAAGGGAGGGAGGAGAGAGGGATAAAGAGAGGGGGAGAATGGTGGATATGGAAGAAGGAGAAGATTTGTCGTTTAATAAGAGGAGGGCGGAGGGGAGAGATCGGAGCGGGAAGGGGAAGGCTCTCCAGCTCAAGACCCGGAAGTTGAATCCCGTCAATACTATATGCTACCTTCAGGTATGGGATTGGAATCAAGTTAGTTTTTTTTAAAATAATTTTATTATCATAAGAGGCTCTTTTCCAGAGATTTTTAGGATGTGGGTATGAGTTAGATTCGAATTTGAGGACAGAGTACCACTCTGCGGTAGGGGGGATGGTGAATTTGCTTGTGTATTAAACTTGTGATCTTGGTTGCCTTTGGTCTGCGAAGTTTTTCCGTTACTCATTTCCTTCTCCCTTCTTTGGTAAAAGTAAAAAATGTTAGATCAATTTGTTGGTGGCAATTTGATATCGTTATTCTTCCTGCTGTTATACGTATAATGTCATTGAACCTATATTCGTTTCCCCAAGAATTTGAACTTCTTAATCTTTTGGTACATTTGGGTGATTACCTTTTTAACGATGAAATTTTACTTTGTTTTACCGTACTTTGGAACAGAAATATGAGGGAACCCAGAGATATGTAGAATATGGTGGGTTTGCTTGAAAACTGTAAATATTGTATCTTCTCTTCTTTTATGGTGTTCAGAGTTCATACCATTTTGAAGAAGACTATCATAAGCATATAGTTGGGAAAGGCTTGCAAGATGATGTAATAACTTATATATGCTCTTAATTTTTCTATCTTCTTCTTCTTCTTCTTCTTCTTCTTCTGTTTTAAAATGTCTGAATCTTATCAGGTAATCAGATATTCCTTCATGATTTCTTTCTTGAATTCATAGAGAATTGTGTTAGTATTTTCTAAATATTTTGGTTTTTCCTTAAGTAATATAGTTATCCATTCCATAACCAACTTTGTGTGAATCAGGTTTTGACTACTTGCTTCTTTCCTTTTTTTCTCCATAGATACTGGGAACTGGGATGGACACACAAGATACTTCGCCTTCTATTTTGCTCTTCTTTGATAAACAGAGATTTATATTTAATGCTGGCGAGGTATGGCTCAGTACAAGGCATCCAATGGATTTTCTCAAGCAGCTTACCTCAAGAAATTTATCTTTACCAACTTTTGCATCTTTGATCTTTAATACCGACTAATAAGAATCTTACAGTAGAATTTAATTTATTCAAAATCCATCTTTTGACAGAAGTTATTGTCCGCAGGGGTTGCAGAGGTTCTGCACGGAGCATAAGATAAAGCTATCAAAGGTGTAAAATTGTTGGGAAACTTGTGTTTTCTTTTGTTCCCTTTTTGTTTGGCTTTTTTCATTTCTCCTCTTGGGTCTCCCTTGTTTCTTCCTTTTCTCTTTCCTCTGCCTTTTCATCTTCTTTGTGATTCATCAAGGAGAAAGTTGCTTATTCTGTTGGAGTGGTAGCATGTAATTTATTGCCATCTTTGCCTTATAGTTAGAGGATACAGCAACTATTTATCTTTGTTATATAGTTGTTCATCATTAATTAACAGTAATTTTTTATCAAGTTTCTCATTGCTCAATCCAGATTGACCACATATTTTTGACTCGCGTATGCTCAGAAACTGCAGGTGGACTTCCAGGTAGCTATTGTATTGTTTGATAGTTGATCTTACTTTTGGAAAAATTATTTCTTAGCTAATTCTTTTGTCTTCCTTTCGAAGTCAAACGTAAATTTTCCGTTCTACTTTTGAAGTAAAATGTTAAATGTTTTCCTTTTATTTTTGAGATGTGGTCGTCTTTTGCATTTGCATACTAGTAAGAATGCATAACTAACTCATTGTTCCTTCTTTTCTTTTTTGTTGGTCTGTAGGCCTTGTGCTTACTCTGGCAGGAATAGGAGAGGAAGGGATGTCGGTGAGGAATTTAGCTGCTGTTATTTCCCTTGCCCAAAATATGCTGCCTCATTAGTACTGCTTTATTCAGTTACATGAAGCTAATATTCTTTCTTTTTGAATAATGTAGTTTCCTTCTATTTATATCTGATTAGGTCAATATATGGGGTCCATCAGATATTGACTTTTTAGTTGAGGCAATGAGATCTTTTATCCCAAAAAAGGCCATGCTTCACACACACAGCTTTGGGTTGAATCAGAATAATGGCAGAGGGTCATCTCCAACTTCTGGAAATGGCAAATCTATAGATCCCGTTGTTCTAGTTGATGATGAAGTGGTTCGTATATCAGCTTTCTTTGTAAAGCCAGGATACTCCAAAAGTTTCATAAATAATTTAAAAGCTCCAAATTTAGATTTGTTGGATGGAGAAAACTATTCGAGTCAGTATGCATACCCTAAAGCTCAATCCTCTGAAAGTTTGCACAGCGAAACAGAATTTAACCTAAAGCCTGGTGACACTGCTGTTGTGTATGCCTGTGAATTACCTGAGATAAAAGGAAAGTTTGACCCAGTTAAAGCTGCATCTCTTGGTCTGAAGCCTGGACCAAAGTACCGTGAACTGCAACTTGGAAACTCTGTCTTGTCAGATCGTCTCAACATTATGGTGAGTCAAGTTTAAAGTTCTTTAACTTTTTGAAGGTTCATTGTGAAACTTTAATTTCTTCATGACCGCATTGAATAGCTAAATGCTCCAGTATATAATGTCATAAATTATTCTTGTGTTGCTAGTAGCCAACCAATCTCCTGAATCTCTTTGGTTGTATATATTACACCTTTAACTTTTGTCTGAGTTAAGTCAACGATTTTTTTGGAAATACAATGAGTAAATTTTAGATGTCTTAATGTCTATTATGTGTAATGTTTTTTTTTAATTTGCCATGGTTCTTACTTAGGTTAATCCAAGTGATGTTCTTGGTCCTTCATCTCCTGGCCCCATTGTACTTCTGGTGGACTGCCCTACAATGTCTCATATGCACGAACTGCTTTCTCTGCAATCCCTCAGCTGTTACTATGCAAATTCTTCTACACATTCAACAGAGGGTGTTAAAATAGTAAATTGCATAATCCACCTGGGTCCATCTTCTGTCACAAAGAGTATCGAGTATCAGAACTGGATGAGAAGATTTGGCAATGCACAACACATCATGGCGGGACATGAAATGTGGGGTTTGGTTCATGTTACTGTAGTATGTTTTTCTTATTCCTCAGGATAATGCCACATTTGCCTCTTCCTTTTCTTGTTGATTGTTTTAAGCTGATAATGCAGTAGAGGCTTAACTTTTAATTTTGCCAGCTCATGTTGCATAGTGTTCTGAGATTCTTCTTATATGTTATGAAAGAAAGTTGTGATAATGTGGTTGTGGAGTGGCCCTGAGTATGCTATAATATCCGCTAATGTCTCTGAAAGGTCTCGATCTCCTTTTTGATAAAAGGATCTAGAATTGGACCAGAGTTCTCTATTTAGTAGAAGCATCATGTAGATAAAAAAAGTATTTGAGAATCAGTCTGCTGGAAATTTGCCCTATCTATGTCACTGTTTGTATCTATCCTCCCAAATAAAGTTGAGTGATTGTCATTTTTTATCGTCTTATTGCACTTCAATAGTTGTCATGCTTTTCTTATTTGAATAGGCTATTAACCATGCGTAGTTCCATATTACATTGGGTTCTTGTAACCGCTTTTTCACATTTTTGCAGAAAAAATACAAAGATTCCGATCTTGAAGGCCAGTGCAAGAATATCATCGCGGCTCAATTATGTATGCCCTCAGCTATTTCCAGCCCCCGGTTTGCAGTCTGCTGAACAGATTAATAACTTACCTTTGGAGAAAAGTGTAAATGCTGAGGTTTATCTCTGATGATTTGCTGACATCTTTTCAAGTCAAGATTGTAACAATTTTCATTAGTCCACATTTTGAAGGTGAATTTTTTTTCTCAGGGTACTTCTTTAACCCTTTGCAAAAGCACATCAGCAGAAAATCTTCTCAAAAGCACTTCAGCAGAAAATCTTCTCAAGGTGTGATATGGGTACTAACACTCTTCTTTTTTTGACAAAAAGGTTGCCACTCTGTTTCATTGAAACATAAAAAGCACAATCTCCATCAATTGACAGATATTTACAAACATAGAACTACTGCAACATCTGTTCATCACAACACATCAAACCCAACCACAAAACATTCACAACACAACCAGCTATTTGCCACAAAATCTGTTTTTCATCCCATGATTGAGGCCCATAAACATTTGCAAGCACCCATCTTATCCCCACAGACCTGTTGATGTACACAGAAATTGAATGCATACCAACTGTACAATCTTCCTACTCCAAATTGTTCTCATTAACACCAATGAGCAAACCTCCAGAAAAACCAGAGGATGGTAAAACATACCTGCCTTTCATTCTACCACCACCCATAGCCATCAAAATCCTATCACTGACCTCAACCTGCTTTGTTTCTTGCAAACAAATAAAGTCCAAATTTCTTGCAAATCAGCGAACTCACTCTTCTTTTCTCAGGCATTCCCATGCCTCTAATGTTCCAACATTTCTTTCATATTTCATGAATTATCTCCCCTTTTGGGTCTTCCTTTCTCCTTAGGGACTCGATATATATTTCAGCTCTCTCCATCTCAAGAGCTTTCAGAATCCCAATATTTTCCAACATTACCTCTCTATTTCTCCCCAAATTTACTCCACAATTGATAGCAATAGCAATTAACTCTTTTTCAACAAATTTAGGAAAACATAAACATTGCAAGAAAGGGCTTTTACCTGATTCGGCTTGTCTCTTCCAAGTAACTCCAGAGATTTTGCCTTTCCAACCTCTTCCATCCTCTTTTAATGGCCCTTTCTTGTCCACCAATCTTTATTATGTTTTTGATACTCCTAGCCGGCTTCTGTGGAGGTTTGGTCCTCTTCCTTCTCAAATGTTATTTCAACTTAGGATCTTTAACTGGCCGAATTGGATCCACATCTAAAAAGCTATACTCTGAAAAAAATGCCAGTTGCTAGACATTATTGGGGTACCAGCACTTGTCAGATAACACAAGAATCTGGTCAGGACATTGTATTGTTAATATGCTGATTAATGGAATTCCTTTTTCTCATTTGTCCTTCAGTTTAATTTGCGGCCGCACTCTCTTCTGGGACTGGATAAATCTGCCATCCCAGGCACACTTAGTCACAAGGAAATTGTTGAGGAGCTTTTTTCAGAAATCCCAGAAATAAAAGATATTTCCAAGCAGATTAGTCAGTTCTGGGGAAGTCCTCTGCAAAATAATTCTATGGTGCCTCTAGAGGATGACAACATAATAATGGTGGAAGAACCTTGGATAAATGAAAGTTCCTTAGTTCCTATTGAACACATGCAAAAGAAAAGATTGGATGTATCTGAAGATGGATCTCCTTATCTAGCTGCTCATTTGATAAAGGGGCTTGAGGAAAATCTTGACATCCCTTCTTGCTTGGAGAACATAACAAGAGAAGATATGGAAGTCATTCTTTTGGGAACAGGTTCATCTCAGCCTTCGAAATATCGAAATGTCAGCTCTGTGTTTGTTAATTTATTTGCTCGGGGCAGTTTACTCCTTGATTGTGGTGAAGGAACTCTAGCACAACTTAAAAGGAGGTTGGTATCAACTTTGAATAAATATCTTGAACACATTCCACCACTATTTCTCATGGTTCTTTATGGTGAAAATTTATTTGTTTTCAATTTCAGGTTTGGTGTAAAGGGTGCTGACAATGCTGTCACAAGCTTAAGATGTATTTGGATTTCCCACATTCATGCTGATCATCACACAGGTCTAGTTAGAATACTTGCGTTAAGATGCCAGTTGTTAAAAGGTGTACCTCATAAACCTTTACTTGTTATTGGGCCAAGACCACTCGAGAGGTTTCTTAAAGCATATTCAGAACTAGAAGATCTCGATATGCAGTTCTTAGATTGCAGGCACACCCTGAAGACTACAGTTGAGTCTTTACTCAGTAACCATGGTTCAGGAAGAGGTGACTCTGCAGATTCAAATTACGAGAGTAACAGAGGTGCAGGACTGGCAACTGTTACATCTCATCAACTGGAAAGTACTTTGTTTGCTCCTGGCAGTAGAATGGAGAGTTACAGGAAGAAACCTGGGATTCCAGTTGAAGCTTCCATGGCTTTAATTAGTTTAAGAGAAGTGCTATTTGAAGCAGGTTTGGAATTTTTACATAGTGTCCCTGTTTTACACTGCCCAGAGGCATTTGGTGTTGCCTTAAAGTCTAGAGAGAAAGTGAATAGTCGTGGAAAAACTATTCCTGGCTGGAAGCTCGTTTATTCAGGTGACACTCGGCCATGCCCGGCCCTTATTGATGCATCTAATGATGCCACGGTTCTTATTCATGAGGTGCGTGGCCCCTCCATGATAATTTTATTCTTGGTTCCTGAATCTTATGTCCTCTCTTAGCATGATACAGGAAGATACAGCTGCATTCTGCATGTCATCATTATTTGCTCTTTTGCTGGCAACTTTAGCTAGTTTGCTTATGGTTTGTCGACATGCCAAACATAGATGTGATAAAACAATACTATTATCATTATCAGCTTTAGATATCATCTTCATCCTCAACATTCTTGAACCCTAATTCTACTCCTCCAAACTCTGTCGTCAGCATCAGTAGCAATTCTAACCTTCGACTATTCTAACATGGCACCAATTGCATAGGCCATAACTCCCGAGTAATTCAGGAGACCCTTTCTAACCTGTGCAAACTTATAGTTGGTTTCACCTTTGTACCATAATTATAATTGTTCTACTAAAGAATCTACAGCTGATCATAGCAGGACCTGTACAAGCACATTGAGCTTGTGTTAAGTGGGCACTGTGTTTTAGCTTATGTCTGTAATCTCTGGTTGACTCGAGACCTCATCACTGTACCAATGTTTGTCGTCATCATGCTATCACTTTTAATAAGAACTTTCTTGACCATATTTGCTGCCCTTCTGCAGGCAACATTTGAGGATAGCATGAAGGACGAGGCGATTAATAGGAATCACAGCACCACAAAGGAAGCCATTGGAGTGGGTACATCGGCTGGTGCGTATCGCATTATCCTTACTCACTTCAGTCAGAGATACCCGAAGATTCCAGTTTTTGATGAGACCGACATGCACAAGACATGCATTGCATTTGACTTGATGAGCGTCAACTTAGCAGACTTGCCTGTGCTTCCTAATGTCCTACCTTACCTCAAAGTTCTCTTCAGAAATGAAATGATGGCCGATGAATCCGATGATGCTCAGGAGTCTGTTATGTACTAGAATTCAGTAATGGCGTGCCTTAGTGGTAACACTATTCTGCTGCTAATTATTTTCTTCTTTACATTTTCAATTCATTTTGCTGCAATGCAGCATTTTTTTGAGGAAATATGTTGGAAACTGTATCTTGAGAGAAGAAAAGGAAAGGAGGAAAGAAAAAATTTCTCTTAAATGTTGTTACATCGAACCCTCCATGTCAACTGCTGTTGCAATGCGATGTCCGACAGAACAAAGTTCCGCATCCAACTTGAGTTTATACAGTAGCAAAAACTTTGGTTTAACCAAAGGTTGAAGACTATAAATAAAATCCACGGGATTCTTGTATATAATCATTAATTATTATTATTATTTTTAATTAATAGAGAGTTTGTAAGCTAATTATAAATTAGATAAAGGGGCTAGCGTATATAAAAGTTGATATATGAGCCATAAATAGATCAAATAAGTTAAAAGCAAACCCCTAGCACACCACGAATTATGCTCACTCGAATTCATAATCTTTTGCCGATAACCGTCGGAATTATCGAGTACATCCTGGTCAAAGAGGGAAATAGAAACTCCTGGAACAAGTCTAGTTACTCCTCTTGTTTCCGTCTTCAACCACTTCCAGCTAATGTAGTAACGTTCATTATTATTGTTGAAGTCGGCTACGAATAGTGGAAGATTTCCGACTTGCAAGTTCCAACTAACTTTACACGAAACGAATGGCCAATAATTTCCACACGTCATCGAGCTCATCAGATGAACGGTTAAAGATGAGTCTCTACGTGGATACTTTCCCCTGTACCGTACTCACTATTGAGCATTGGCACGTGGTTGGTAGCGCTCTTGCGTCTCCGCGCGTGTATTACTCTCTCCACCCTCTCTCTCTACGCCCAACTAGTATCACCGTCTCCTTCCTCTTCCCTTCAAATCTCCCACCCAATTCGTTCCCAAATCCCTGGATCTATTGGATTTATAATCGATCGTAGGGGTCTATGATCTAGGCTTTCGTGTGCTCCTTTGGAACGATGGATTCGAGTAGGAGAGCTGTGGAGGCGTACTGGAGATCTCGCATGGTCGATGGGGTGACATCCGACGAGGATAAGGTTGCTCCCGTGTATAAGTTGGAGGAGATCTGCGAGCTTTTGAGGAGTTCCCCTGCGGGCATCGTGAAGGAGGTGTCGGATTTTATCCTCAAGCGGCTTGATCATAAGAGCCCCATCGTCAAGCAAAAGGTATATAAGCTCTATTAGTTTGTGAAGATATGATCGCGAAATATCAATATTTATTGTTTTAAGTTGAAGAATGGAAGTTTGCATTAATAGTGCATGCAATGATTTAATGTTGAAACTTCTGTAAGTAGTGCATGCAATGATTCATGATCTGATTCAGTTTATTCGGAGTTATATGAATGATTAGATTTGTTACTTCCATTTTAACCATGAATCTGCATGAGGAGATTGAATTGTTTTGAGCCAGAAGGTTAATTGATTGCATTTTATGGTATCTTGACTTTTACTAGGCTTTACGGCTTATCAAGTATGCGGTGGGAAAATCTGGCAATGAGTTCAGGAGAGAAATGCAACGACATTCTGTTGCTATCCGTCAGCTTTGTCATTACAAGGGTCAGCCTGATCCCCTGAAAGGGGATTCCCTTAATAAGGCTGTTCGTGAAACTGCTCAAGAGGCCGTGTCTACTGTTTTTTCTTCTGATGACAGTAAGCCGACAGCCCCAGCTGAAGGTCTGAACAAGCGTATCCAAGGATTTGGTAATACCAATTTTGAGACGCTGAGTGAAGATAAAAAGTCTTTTATAAGTGAAGTTGTCGGTCTTGGTAGTGCCTCAATCAAGCAGGGGCTTAGCAATTTTGCTGCTGCACATTCAATGATGAAAAATGATAATGGTACCTACAAGAGCCCGACTCTCCGAAGGTCTCTAACCACTGAAAATAATAGACATGATAAGTATGAAGCAAATGGGAACCATAGTGAGACTTGGGTATCTTCTGGTGTCTCAAAGAATGTAGCTTCTGGTACATGGGGTGCAGACTCAAGAACGAGTATAACTGGACCAGCACCAACTGAATATAGCAGGTCAAGTAATTCAGGGGTTAAGAGTCGTGAGGAGAGGCTTTTGGAGACCATTGTCACTTGTGGGGGTGTCCGGCTGCAGCCAACTCGTGATGCTCTACAAGTGTTCCTATCTGAGGTCTCAAAGCTGGATCCTCTGGCTATGAGTTCTGCCCTTGAGGTTAAACTTCAGTCACCTATATGGCAGGTAAGCTGCCTTCATCTACCATTTGCTTGTTCTCTAATTTGACTAAATATGATATGTATATATGTGAATGTCTTAGCATTGCATTCCTTCCAATTTCCGGACATCCTTTTTGTTGAAATCATATGTTGGTAATGTGCAATTGTGTGCAGATCTTTCATGCTCATTCCGTTCATTGTGTGCATGTGTATCTGCACACATGTTCATGGGAAGATAACTCAAAATGTTTCAGAGAAGCAGAAATACCTTTTTTTAATTTTAGCATTATATTATAATTTGCTGTATTCTGAGTTTACATATTATCTTCATCTGCTCATTATATATTCTTAGGGGCAGTATCTCTGAAATTTTCATGGAAAGAACAAGTGCAACTTTACTAGTTGTTCCTTTGTCAATTGATTTTTTTCAGGTTCGGATGAAGGCCATCTGTGTGTTGGAATCAATTCTGAGGAAAAAGGATGATGAAAGTTTTTCTTGTATAGCATCTTATTTTAGTGAAAACAGGGAATCCGTGGTTAAGTGCTCTGAATTGCCCCAAGTTTCTTTAAGGGATAAAGCTACCAAGGTAACATTGCTCTCTTAAATATACCAGTTACCATTTGAAATGTGTAACTGCTGAAAATATGCTATCTCGAAATATCTTCTATTAGGTTGGATCTGATGGCTTATTACCAACGTATGCACCTACATTTTTGTTTGAGTTTGTGAGGCCTTATATAAGCATGATATATTATCCACTTATCTTAAACAAAAGGATCGATTTTGGTCAGAACCAATCTGATAATTGATAATGGGTCTTGTTTTGGCCTGTTATTGCTTGTTCTAACTTATAACTTGTTCTGCATCGTTTTTCACTTTGGAACTGAAGAAGCCAAAATGGGTTGAGGAAGAAGGGCCTTGTATATAATTACTAACCTGCTTCATGATTTAGCTTCCACTATTGAAGCAATGTTTTTTCCCTTTTTTGCTGGCAAGTATTATATAGTTCTTGTGCTTTTAATTAGGTCTTAAATCTTTTGGATGGAGAGCAGTCTGCCCAAACAAGAAATGTGATGGAGCATTCACATGCAAAAGCTGTGTCAGAGCCTGTTGTTCAGATGCCTGACTTAATTGATACAGGCGACCTAGATAACAATGGAGGTGACATTTTCAGTCAGAAGCATCATGATCAGAGCATTTCTAATCTAACTGAAGAAAACTCTTCAGTTGATGATCTCTTAGGTGGTAACCCTATTTCTGAGCTTAGCACCGGAGGGAATAGAGATGGGAGTGATCCATTTGCAGATGTGTCATTCCATGTGGCGGAGGACAAGGAGCCCAATGACCTTTTCTCAGGCCTGACTTTAGATGATAAGTCATCAAACGTAAAGCACGATATGCCTTCAACTAGTAATCCTGAATTACTTGATATTTTTGGTGGCAACTCAGAGCACCTATATCAAGAAACAGTAACAGATAAAAGGCATAATCAGTTGCTGGCTGATTTGACTCTCACTGGAATGGCTCAAGGCCAACCCAGAATGGTTGGAGAATCTGGTGGTATCCTCACAGGATTCTCAGATCAAAACAGTCAACCCAGCGAGGTACCAAACAGTGGAGCATCAAATATTATTTTTGGTCCAAATTCTTTTTTTCCTGAGGTTCCTATGCAGTACAACATGCCTCCAAGTATTATGCTCAATGAAGGTTATGCTGCCCAGCCATTGAATTATGGTTCAATGGGGAATCTCATTGCTCAACAGCAGTTGCTATATCAAAACCTCGGAAATTTCAACCCTGGATTTGGACATGAAGTTGCAAAGGATGGTTACCCTTCAGCCCTCCCGGATATTTTCCAACTGTCTCATAATCCAGTCCAAAAGCATGGTTCGATGATGACCAACATGAAAAAGGAGGAGACTAAAGCTTTTGATTTTGTATCGGTATGAATCTTATTATCTATAATCGCTTTGAATTTGACTTCCTTATTATCTCTATCTTGCATGTCATACAACAACAAGCTCATTAGCTTTACACCCACTGGGTTTTAGTTAATAGTCACACAAAGAAGATTATGAACATACTTTTCTTGTATAATTGTTGCATTGTCCTGTAGAGCCTATACACGTACATGCATGTATATTATCCTGATTGTTGAAGTGCAGTTGGAAAATAGTCAAATACTGTCTCAAAGTCGAACTACATGATATGATGCATAATATTCTTGAGCACATGCTAGATTAGATGCTAGACAGGTGAATTTATGTTGTCATAGATCATCCTTTTAGGTTCAACTTAGTAGTCTCCGACTCTTTCTCAAGCTTTGAGAACCAGTACGCCTATTTGTCTTCCGCTCTGATTACAAAATACAGAGGATTAAAATTACTTTAAGTTGCTGACAAAGTGTACTTGGACGACATCTGCTTTAGTTTAGTGGATTTTATATTTTATATATTATTAGCGTCATTGCAACATGGACATATTTAAAGTATGAGAAATATTGGTGGTAGTGATGTTTTGTGAAGACTATAGATGAACTGCCTAGTAATGATGCCTCCTTTGTATCTTTGTGGCAGGATCACCTTGCAGCAGTCCGTGGTTCAAAAAGAGTAATTTGAAGCTTGTTCCCATTGGTGGTCTAATCCAACAGCCTTTGCAAATGGGTTAAAACGGTGATATGCTTTACAGAGATTATTCGAGCAAAATTCTTCACAATGTAGATCTTTCGATGCCTCAATCTGCATGAGTCACACGACCTTTTGCCAGCCTTATGTTGTATTGTTCTAGATATAGGCGGAAATTTTAAGTTTTAGAGAGGGCATATTGCTAGGATGTTGTATTATGTCACTTTACGGAAGGTCAGCTTCATTATCTTATCTAAGTCTTTCTTTAAGGTTTACTTTGTTATACGTTAATTGCATTACTTCTTTCTTGGTATGAATAAATTGGATTAATTAGCTCTCCACAAATGGACGAGTGCACATTACTGGATACCTAAAAGCTGTATTCGTGGATGTTTCCAAAGTACGCTTTTACTTGAAAATAAATTGACGGCATGATGTGTACATGAGTGATGTTTTATATGCCGCAAGATATTGAATTCTGGAATATATATATATATATATATGCATCATACTATATGTATCTTGTCCATCTTTAATCAAATGTGTATGCCAAGTTATGTCCAATCTACCCGGGTGCTCATTGGATGTCTGATTCAATGAATCAGATTGAATCAGAATGAATCAGAATGAATCAAGATCGAATGGATAAGCTGATTCACGTTTGCAATGTAACTATGTATCTGTGATGTTGCCTTGTAGATCATATATTACACATTCATGGTTATAAAATCATTTTAATTTATTGTTGTCAAAATTATTATTGTCAAATTCTCATTACACGATACAATGTAAATAACAAAATTAACAATAAATGTAGAAGGAATAATACTCATTAGAGTCTTTCTCAAAAGATTAAGATATTTTAGTTAAAGCAATCACGGTAATTTTCTGGTTGGGTCCTACCAATACATGACAAAGATTATGAGTTTTTTCTTCCATTGACATTGGAATTAATATTTGTGAATATTTTTATTTGAGTGTTTTATATTATGGCTTGGATTCATTGCTATCTGTTCTTAAAAGTATTAAGCCTAATCGTCAAATTTATATACAGATGACTATCCTTTGTTTTAACTTATACGGCTGATGATCATTACAAAAAAATAATCTTAACTGAATCAGTTAAAGAGTATAATCTCAATATAGAGATATATCTCACGTTGAACTCATCTCTCTCTCACTACTGCTACCGTTTCCATCTGCAACTTTCCTTCTATTTTGGTTTAGGTTTCCCAATGGAGAGCTCAGCCACCATAGACGAGCAATCCAAGCCACCATCACCACATCAACCAACAACGACGTCGATACCATCATCATCAACACCACCGTCGTCCCTCCAACCACCACCACCAACAATGACAGAAAAACCATCGTCGCCGCCGCCACCGCCACCAACGACGACACCTACGATGACGACAGCAGCACGGCCGCTAGTGGTGCTCCAAGTCTCGCCAAGAACAACGCAAGTTCTTGTGAGATCACTCGCTTCTTTCGCGACGCTCGCCGCCACACTCATAATGCTTCTCAGCGAGGACACCGCCGTCCTCGGCAGCTTCTCCATGCACGCAGATTACAAATCATCGCCGGCCTTCAAGTAATCGTATACAACTAATATTTATCTTCTTCTTTCATAGAAACAAAAGGTTGAGGACTAATTGAGGGATTTGGACGTCGTTCGCCGGTTGACATGATTCTAATGCTTGCTTGCAGGTTTTTCTTGTTAGGGAATGCGATCGCCTGCGGGTACTCGTTGTTGTCATCGTTTTTGATGTGGCAGATCGGAAGTAGTTGCTTCGTTCACTTGATGGATATGGTAATTATTTATTGCCGTTCTCTTTCTCTTGTTTTTCAATCATGTTTAGTATTAAAGCATATTATCTTTTGAGTTCCTAAGGATTACTTAGCATCTCTTTAGGCCAAGTGCTCTCATATGAGGTTGGGATTTCGATGCAGGCTTACCATCTATTTTGATCATGCCCGCTCTATTCCAATACATCTCACGTATTTGATTTAATGCATGATTGGAACCATTTTATGCATGTAATTGATGCATTAGTACACATTCAACAATGTGCCCAAATTAACATAGAAGGGCAATCTTTATACTAAATCTCTACCCCCTGTATATAGATCAAATCCATCAAGAAAAGTAATACGGAAAACAAATGAATTCTTACTAGGATCATAAAGCTTAACTCGCAAAGTCTATATATATATAAGAAGGACAAGAGTCAGGTAGCTTTAAATATGATTCATATATTCCGTTTTGTTTTCTTGCAGTTAGCTATGGGACTAGTGATGGCTGCAGCTGCTTCTGCAAGTGCGATAGGATACGTGGGGAAGTATGGCAACAGTCACACAGGGTGGTTTCAAGTGTGCAATTACTTTGACAAGTACTGCAACAAAGTTGGCATCTCCTTCATCTGTTCTTATGTTGGCTTCCTGCTCTTCTACTTGGTGTGTGCTATGACAACTCTTCAGAAGCCCAAGAAGAATAATTAGTGAGCTCCTGAAGTATATTACCACTCATATCGATCAATATAGGTGGTGAGCTTTCTAATGGCAAGTTGGATTAGCCTCTTGCTCAAACTAGGTGCAAGAATAGGTTATCCTGATTAGTATTTTGGCTTGGATGCTGGATTAATTTTGGTTGTTACCTAGTGTTATTTATTTGATATTCTTCTCTCTCTCTCTTTCTTCCTTTATGCCTAATCCTGCTATAGGTTTTTCTCATTTCTCAAAATAAATCCTGCAAGGTCTTTCTGCCAATTTAAATATAAAATATCGTCAATTTATTATCTCAAGAAAATTTACATTTTCAATCCACTTAAATTATATATATATATATATATATATATATATCATTTGAGAGCTCGATTAAATTAAACCAAAATAAAGAGCTACCTCATTTTAGATATTTTTAACCTCAGAGCATATTAAAGATAATAAGTTACATGAGTCACACGCTGGTTCGCTCATTCCACAGAAGAGAACCGGACACTTGTCACCATGGGGGGCGCGAGTTCTGTACTGGGTGCCTTTGCGCGGGTGCATCCAGCATTCCTATTATAAAAATTAGCTCGGGCTTAGTTTACCCACAACTTGCCAGAAACGGAAAACTTTTCTCAGCATCATCCTGGTCCACACCACGTGTCATTTCATTTTCATGTAGTCGAATGCTCTCGTGAAGGGAGTCGGATTAAAATCTTCAATCCGGCGAGGAGTGTGAGCGCACTCAACCAGATACGCCCAAAATCTCCAAAAGTCGTAAGAAGGTACAAAGAAAGGTTCAGGAAATGAACAAATTTATGGTACATGTAGTCCTTGCTTGGTTCTCTACATCAGTGTATGATGCTCTCTAAATTGCATTTGGTTGACTTCCATTGTTCTCAAATCTCTTGGTGATAAAAATGTGAATGGTTGCTTTGTTCATGCTTGCTCGCCCTGCTGTTTCTTGGTTAGCTGCATTCCTTTCCTCATCCTTTTTGTTGTTGTGGTGAATCAGGTTGAAATTGATTGGATTTGGTAATTTTAGTATGATTGGGTTGCAAAAACCATTACTAGCTATGGCCAAGAGGCTTGTTCTGGTGATGGGGATGATAGCCTTCCTAATTTTGGTGCTTCAGACCATTGCACTTCCTTCTAGGATTGTTTTGCCGCCCTTCTTTCCTGCTTCCAAGGCCCCTGCTAAAGCTACTTCTTCGATGATGGTTGGAACGTTTTCCCGGTTGAGTGATTCAGGAAACCCTAGTGAGGAATCAAATTTTGAGGGGATAAAGGTTACGAATGGAGGATCCAAGAATGATGGTGATGTAGTCCTCAGCGAGGATGAAGCCGTCGATAACGAACTTCCAGTTGAATATGAAAGAGTTGCAAAACCAAACTATGTTGCTTCTCCATTCAAGGCCAGAGATTTAGTTAATTTTACTTCAAATGTTTCTTCATTGGTATCTGAAGGTGCTAGTGAACCAAATTCCGCCGTCAAATACGAGAAAATGAGAAGCCCACTAATTGAATCTATTTCCTCTCCGCTTGCGTCAACTCGAGGGAGGTCTGGAGCAAATTCAAGTAATCCTACCCTGATGATGGCACCCGCTGCTCCCTCATCAGGAGAACAACCAGTGGTACTTAATAATTACATGCAAGAAATAAATGAACTGCCAAAGAGTGATGCACTGAGGCCCTTTCTGTCCAGTCCAGCCAATTTGGCTACTAAATTAGGGATGAGGAAAAAGAAGAAGAAGCAGCTGTTGCCTCCAATATACCTGACGGAAATGGACCGGCTCCTGTTTAGGACTCGAGTTGCCTATCGCTCTACTGTATGTGCGTAAATTTTAAGGGTTGTTTGTCAGCACTTTACTTACTGGAGTATATTCTATTGGTTGTTGACATCTTCTTGCAAATGCAGCCGCCTCGATGGTCTTCAGCACAAGATCAGCAGATATTAGCAGCAAAGGCACAGATTGAGAATGCTCCTACTGTAACAGACGATCACGAGCTATATGTGCATGCTTTTCGGAATATATCCATGTTTAAAAGGTCAATGATTTTGCAGTGATGTTTCAATTATCCTGCTCATTTGTAAGTAGGTAGTTAGTCATAGATGGCTATAAGATGATGATAATTTCTTGATGCTCCATTCCGTAACATAATTGATCAATTAAACTCATTTGCAGTCTTGCAGAAAATATCAATCCATAGCACAAATTTACGGAAAGGTAATCATGAACTATTTCTAAGTTTACTCTTATCCAAAACTTTAGCTACATTATTTGCACCTCACATGGAGAGCAGTATAAAGAGTGAGACTAAAGAAACTTATTAGCAGAAAAAAGGCATTGGTTATTACATTTACAAAGACAAAAGTTTCTAGACAAACATTAGAATGTACTATGATGACTCAGGTGAATAAGTCCAACTAATCAGAGGATTACTTAATGTGGCAACAATCTGTTAATAGCAAATACTTGATGTACAGATGTACAGATGTATGAAATAATGAGTACATGACCTTTCAAGGACAAATATTGTTAATAATTTTCCCGTGGAAGTGCTTTCTTGTCTTATGAATTATTCTCATGCCTCTTGCTATAAGAATTGTTATGCAGACATATACTACCTTTTCTTCCAATATTATCTCTAGCATGCATATTAAGATTAATGGATAATAATGTAATGTGCAATGTGGAAAGCAGTCATACAATTTGAGGAGGTAAACCCATAACCTAGTCCTACATGACACTTATCATTTTCTTTATTACTTTTGAGTTATGAACTGGCTCTTTCAAATTGTACATAGTTGCCCTCCTCCATCTTGCTGATAGAAATTCTTAATGTTAAGAATTCTGGTGCTGTAGGAGCTACGAATTGATGGAACAAATACTTAAGGTCTATGTCTACAAGGAAGGACAGAAACCCATATTTCACCAGCCATTGCTGAAGGGCATATATGCCTCTGAAGGATGGTTCATGAAGCTGATAGAGACCAACAGCCACTTTGTGGTGAGGGATCCCAGAAAGGCCCACATGTTTTACATGCCTTTTAGTTCACGCATGTTGCAGTATGTCTTGTACGCTGCCAAATCCCGTAATAAGAAAATCTTAGAGCAGTACTTGAAGAATTATATCGACATTATTGCAGCAAAATATCCATTCTGGAACCGAACAGGTGGAGCTGACCATTTTCTTGCTGCTTGCCATGACTGGGTATGTCTTTCAAGCTTTATGCTAGATTAGTAAGTAGTAAATATAAGATGATGTATGCATGTATCTAGATTTCACATAACTGAAGATTTTTAAGATTCCTTTTCTTGCTGCAGCATGCTAAGGACATATGTTTAACACACAAAGTGCATATTGACGAGGGACATTTTATTGGCTTCAGATATCTCAGTATACATAATGCTCAACCAAAAAATCTAGATAGTGCATCTAACTAAAATCTCTCTAGTTAGGTCCTATAATATATGTGAACATACTCTTTGCATGTACTCATCACCAGTTAGCTAAGCCTAACTTCCATCATGTAGTTTGGAAGAATGTCTAGGAAATACTGTGTCCTTAGACAATACTAAGATCCTGAAACTGAATATACTTGTTACAGGCACCATACGAAACAAGGAATACCATGAAAAATTCAATTCGGGCCCTATGCAATGCTGATGTCCGTAATGGCTTCGGACTTGGCAAAGATGTCTCTCTCCCAGAAACTTACGTGCACTCTGGTCAGAACCCTCTAATAAATCTTGGGGGACAGCCTGCTGATAAAAGGCCTATTCTTGCCTTCTATGCTGGAAATATGCATGGTAGCCTCCGTCCGATCTTGCTGCAATATTGGGAGAACAAAGACCCTGACATGAAGATATATGGCCCTATGCCGCGAGATATGACCAGCAAGTTGACGTACATCCAGCACATGCAGACCAGCAAGTTCTGCATATGTCCCAGGGGCTACGAAGTTAACAGTCCACGCATAGTCGAGTCCTTTTTCTACGAGTGCGTACCTGTGATAATCTCAGATAACTATGTGCCTCCTTTCTTCGAGGTATTGAACTGGGAAGCCTTCTCGGTGATCATTCCAGAGAAGGATGTGCCTAGACTGAAGGAAATACTTGTATCTATTCCGAGAGAGAAGTATTTGTTGCTGCAGATGGGGGTCAGGAAGGTGCAACAGCACTTCCTTTGGCACAACAAGCCAGTGAAATATGATGCGTTTCATATGATCCTCCACTCAATCTGGTTCAATAGAGTGTTTAATATGAGAACCAGATGAAGGATGAATTTGCTCTTGAGAAGGTTGCAAAATGACGTTGCAGAATTGTGCCGAATTGTCCTAAACGTGGCGAACGAACTTTGGCAGTCAGCAGTTTATTCCAGGCATAAATTTCATCATGATCTTTGATGATGGCCTAATATGCAGTGCACATTAATCCAGATTGAGATCTCACTACAACTAACACAAGGTATCAAACTTGTATCTATTTCACTTGGGAGGTTAAATACGTATACAGTTATTACAAGATTACCATGGTTTTAAAAGAGTAGGAAGTTAGATGGTTAACATGGTTTGTATAATTAATTGCTTAAACACGTGAAAAGAGAATCTTATTACTACGAAGATTAAAAAACACTATATACGAATATCGTCCGTAATTATTTTCATTTAACGAATGCATTTGATTTGCATTACTATTACCCACCGACGACAGAAGATCAGGAAGCGCAAAGCGCCAGCTTTAATCTATTATGATTCATAGTTTAGTGTATTTATAACCCGTTTTCTAAAAGGTTACGTTCCAACTTATTATATATCTAAAAAGATTAGCCCCTATGTCTAACCTATAATTAATCTAGTAGCTCATGATCAATTAATTTTTTTTTTTAAAAAAAAAATGATATGATCAAGAACAAAGAGATCAACCATATGCAAGATCTCATTGTACAAGACGTTAAAGTACAGAGTTAATCAAGCTTCAGACTGGTGCCCCCGAGGCAAACCCAAAACAAGGCCCATCCAATTCCCACTTGAGGCCCCAGTAAACGGTAACAAGGCAGTCTGCTTTAAAATGAGGAAAATAGCCAGTAGGCAAGCCACAAAACAGGTAGAACCGAGGAAAATAACGTTATAAATAATCCATAAGAAAACCGGTTCATTACAACTCCGTTAAAGTAGTTCAAAGATGTGATCATCGTGTGAAACAGTCAAAACCACAAGAAGAGATGAGAAGGCCCGTTAATCTAAGAATGTCTTATAGAAAAAAGTATTATATCTTTCAGACTCCAGACTAATATTGTGCAGATAAAATGTATGCTCAATCTGCAAGGAGAGTTTCAAGCCGATGCCATGCCGAGCACACATGGTCAAATAGAGGGATTGCAACCAATAAGCAGCTGCAGCTCATAACTCAACTGTCGAGAAACAACGATCCTGACTCAGCTGCTCAGACAATACATATCAAACAGCAAAGATGAAGGCAAAAAGAAAACCATCAACCACGTAACCTCTTCCAATTGTGGGAGACAATTTTAATTTATAGTGGCAGTCCCCCAGGCCATTGTCTTCACCAATGGAGAAGGCATGACGGAATAATCCTGTGAAGGTCATAACAGAAAGTAAGATGACAAATGCATAGAAATATAAATATTGTCGTGATTGAAAACATGAGCCACATATGCACCCACCAACACACCCATCCAAACAAGCACATACAAATTTGAAGGTATGTGCATATGCGAGAGCTTAAGATCATAAGCGCTTAGGGGTGTTTAGTAAAACCTGAGTATAAATTTCTTTTACATCAATCATCGAGGTAGTAATAAGATCCTGCAGATTTTTGTTCCCTATCTTTCGTGGAGTCCAACTTGTTTATCCGGGGCCTGTAGTTAGTCGGATCTCGTCTAAAAGTAATATCAAGATGCTGCAACCAAGTAAATTCTACATCAGATTGACCACATAAATTTAAGAATAATCAAAAGTTGTACAGTCAAACCACAAGAGTACAGATTTAATTAATCATAACAACTGCTCTCCAGATTCAAGAATACAATAGGAGGAGCACTTCTAGTTTTGTAAATATAAAGATCTAGTATTGTAACCGACTCCAGTCATTACTCAACATTGATATATTCATCCTTAACATAGGAAAGAAAACAAGAAACTTGCAGGCATAGATGCAACTTTAATATTGATTAAAAAGATATGATATATATGGATAAATATACATAGTATCAAAAGGATTATCATTTTTAACGTAAAAATACTTGCATTGTATACCTAGAGATGCATTTGCAATTTCAAAGACTAATGCTTATAGCTTATCCTGATTACCATCTGGTGGCTGTCATATAAGAGTCCCTTGGGCATATCGTCAAACATCGATAAAAGAATATATACTTGCATCTAAATTCTCAAAAGAACTTAAAGATGTCCAAAAATCATATATGTTAAAAACATATATGCATGCACACATATGTACACATTATACAGAATTACATATGCTTACATATGGGTTAGACTAAAAACATCACGTTTAGCTTTTTGCAGTTTCAAGGTGCAGTCAGGGGATTAGCTGTTTGCAGACTTGAAGAACAATCGATGACTAGGAATATGTTAAGACTTCTCTAAAATTATAGTCCCTCCCTAAGCAGATCTGCATAGAAAAAAAGATGACGAAATTTTGGGGCTTTGTGAAATTTCACTAGTTGACAAAATACTCCTCCAGATCACCGTACCTAGATAAGGCAGAAAGGTCGTTATGAAAAAATTCAAAACTGTGTTTTGGTATACCTAACTTGCTAATTGCTTTAATTCATATAATGACTAGAGGAATTATTTCCCTTCTGCATTTTACAAACTGGGGGAAAAGACAAAACAATGAAAGACAGCTTGTGGAATGCACAAAGAGGAAATTTTTGTATCCAGAACACAGGATTTGTATTACTAAATATGCCCTCATGAGTTAGTTGCACCATAATTTCAAAAACTGAGTTGTAAAAGGGAAAAGGAACTAGAATGAAGTTGTAAATTCAAGTGCAACATTCATTAATTATGCAATAAACATATATATAGATATATTCAACTACAGTGATTGCCACTTACCGACAGAAAGCGGTTCATCCCAGATACCAAAGACTGTGGTGCATTAGCAATACAATCAATAGAAGGTTTCCCCTCATAGACGATAACTTTATCAGCAAGATAAGTTGCCATGATGAAATCATGCTCAACAACAAAAGCTGTTTTCTTTGCGTGAAGAATAAATCTTTTTATAACCTTTGAAGCAACAATTCGCTGCTCTGAATCAAGATAGGCACTTGGTTCATCTATCAGATAAATATCAGCAGGCTGCACAAATTGTACCAGTCAAGATGATGAGTAAACTGCAGAAACAAATAAATGCAATGGATATGTCGCAATAATTAGGTATCCTTTTAGAAATTTAATATGCACACTCATTACTAACAGATATAGCCTTTCCTTTTCAAAAATAAACTCTACTATTTTTATACTTGAGAAGCATTACTTAACTTTATAGTCACAGATTCTTTTGATATTTTACCATCAATTTTCATTTCTAAACCTAGAATATAATGCACATGCTTCTGGAGTAAATGAATAAAGCAAGAAAAATAGAACTTTTGAAACCAGGATATCAGATGCTACAAATCATAATACAGACCTTTCCGAGACATAGACACAATGCTACTCTTTGGAGCTCTCCACCAGAGAGATTTACAACTTCCTGGTCCATAAGTTGCTCAATTTGGAGTGGTTTCATCACATCAGATGTGAATTGAGGATGCATATATGAATCTCGTATTTTTTGATGCAGCAAGTGTCTCACAGTAGACTGAAATTTAGGACTGATCTTCTGAGGCTTGTATGAAACATTAAATTCAGGTATCTCAATGTCCCCATCTTCGACCACATCGGGCTTCAATAAACCAGCCTGCAGAATTCATTGCCGAAAAAGGTAAGCCAACAGCGCAAGAGGTTAAAAATCAACTGACTGAAATTTATTACAAGTTACATGTTCATTGCACATGGTGTTAACTTCTTCACAAGACTAAAAAATAGTAACACAACATATGTATGCCGATAGACACCAAAATGGAAGAGTATAAAATAACATTAGAAAATCAGAGAATGCTAGATAGTAGATACTAACAGGTCATGTAAAAAATAACATATTCCATGTTCTGTCACCAACCACGCATGTACAAACTACAAACACATCAACTCTTGTGCACTGAGAATAACCATATACTTAGGTTTCGTGATGCCAGCATACTACACCCACACTTTGAAAAAGCAAAACAACTTCACTAGAACACAATGGGAATTTATATCCACTTCCAGTTTCTATCTTACCTTTTTCAGTCATAACATGACCATTCAGTTCACTGCTGCTACAAGAATAGTCTAACTATGGTCTCTCACATGCAAGATAACAATCATCTCAATTCCCAACCAATTCTCTTTTGGAAAGTAATATGTCTTTGCTTTGCTGATAATTGACAGTGATCAGCACTTAAGAGACACTAGAAGTCAATGAATCAACTATTTTATGAGTAAGTACTACTGAGATGACATCAATCAGATGCAGCAATAATGACCACAATATTATCACATGACACAGTTACATAGCATACCCTGGGTAAAAGCATTTAACTTCCCACACCCAGTGTAATAAATATCCTAATGTTTCCAATGCTAACCAAATTTCATTGCCAGCAATAGCAGGCTCATTTAAATATTTGCAGAATTGGCAGATACTCACAAGTTGGCAACTACATCTACCAAAGGTAACCTGAAGTAGCAGTATCAAAGATGTAGATCACAGAAATGGATAAGAGTTTCATACCAACATCCGAATGAATGTTGTCTTCCCAGTGCCATTCTCACCAAGCATAACAATGATCTGAGAATCAGTAAATTCACCCTCAATTACAGAAAGCTTGAAGTTGCCCTGCGTTTTACTCATTGTAGGATATTTGTATCGTTGGTATGTTTGGATCTCCTCAGCACTTTCTTGAGGAGTCTCAGCAACCTGGGAAAAACAAGAATATGGAAAACAAGTATCAGAAATCTGTTATTAAGAATCTATATGACTGCACTGTGATATTGTTACCTTAAATGTTAGTGATTCATCTCGAAACCGTAGGTTTTCTGTTGGGACAAAACCAGCCAAGAAAATGTTTATTCCTTCTCGGACAGAAAACGGTAGGGTAACAACTCCATAAGCCCCTGGTTTCCCATATAAGCAACAAATGAAATCTGACAAATAATCCAGGACACTGAGGTCATGCTCCACAACAATCACATAGCTGAAGAAAAAGAAAACGGTAATTAGATATATGCTTCATGAAGGAATCATTTCTCAAATGTATAACATGAGAATTTCCTAAACCTGTTTGGTCTGAGCAAGGACCGAACAACTTGTGCAGCTTTAAGCCTCTGTTTCACATCAAGATAACTTGATGGCTCATCGAACATATAAATTTCTGCATTTTGAACCGCAACCACAGCAATTGCAAATCTTTGCAGCTCTCCACCAGATAAATCTCCCACATTCCGGTCAATAACCTGGTTCAACTCAAGATCAACACATAGTTCAGCCTTTACATCTCTCTCATCTTTCTGATCAAGCACCTGCCCAACATTCCCTTGAACAGCTTTTGGAATGTGATCTACATATTGCGGTTTGATGATAGCCTGTAATATGTGCAAACTTGTTTGTGTAAGGTTAGAAAGGAAGAGAGAATATATGGCAAGATCTACTCTATCAAACGAAATGAAGAGACAAAGTAGTAATACTGACAATTGATTGTAAAACAAGAGATAGCAAGAGTTGATAGATAAATGCCGATATGAGGGTAAGTGGTTGCACCAGCAAAAATACCGATGCAACTATTGATTCTGCAGTTACTGAGTTAAAATAAATAAAATAAACAAATAGAGAATGTCCTGTTATTATGGTTTGAATTAGGATGTGAAGTTTACTATCATGAATATGCCTAAATAGCTTCACAATAAGGACAATTATGGGAATTACTAGGACTCCACTTAAAGCAGCCTGATGATTCAGCATTGCATTCAAAAGTGTGTATTTCACTAGCAGTCTTTCAAACTTATTGAATGATAGGCACTTTCTACTCCAAAGAGGACAGTTGCATAAGCTGTGTCATAAATGTCTAGTTTATAGTCAAAAGATATCGAGTTCACAAACGTCTAGCCAATATGGGCTCTAGAGAGGACAATATGTACAGAGACTTACCCCAACAACTGATGTAGAAACAATTTCTTCAGTAGTTGGGGTAAAGTTATAGAAACACAATAGTTTACAAGTGAATACAGTACTGCAAAAACTAATTATCACATTAAGAAGTTAAAAGGCTACTAAAAATTGTGAAATTTGACAAATTGCCAGCAACTATCTTGAAAATAAGTTAGGAAGTGAAAGACCTTCAGGTTGTCCTCCAATATACGTGTAAAATAATTCTGAAGCTCAGATCCACGAAAATATGTCAAAATTTCCTGCCAGTCTGGAGGATTCTGTAGAAGCGCAAAATGTGAAAGATAAGCATATGTGCAAAAAGTCAAGGAAATAAATAGAAAGAAAGGATTCAATAAATCCTTACATTGTATCGACCCAAGTTGGGTTTCAATTTCCCAGCCAACACTTTAAGAGCAGTTGATTTCCCAATACCATTTGTCCCAACAAGCCCGAGAACTTGACCAGGTCTTGGAACTGGCAACCTGGATGAATATTTTAGCAATATGTAAAACAATAACAGCAAAAGTAAAAGTAAATGTTGAAGAAATAATAGACAAAGGAAAAGAGAAAGAAATTAAAAACAATGGTTGTATTTCGTAAATTGAGGAAATAAAAATCAGCTTCAATTAAGGGATTAAGTTTTCTGGATACCTGTGTAACTTAAAGGTATTTGGTCCATAACGATGGGTTGTATCCTTCTCCAGGTCCTTTGGTAAATTGATAATGGAAATAGCCTCAAAAGGGCATTTCTGCACCAAGGGTAAATATGGTAAGCAAATTTATCTTGCACATCAAAAATGCCCGGAGACTTCATTAAACAAAAGCCATAAAAAATCAAGAACAAACCTTCACACAAATACCACATCCAATACATAGCTCCTCAGAAATGAAAGCAATTTTTGAGGCCGAAGTGACTTCTATACAAAGCTTTCCTGATAGAAGAATCAAATAAAACCCACTTGAGTTTCATAAAAAATATTGTACATAGTGAATCTACCTTGGACAACATGAACAGCCCTTTTCAAAGTGTCTACTGCATTATAAACTATAAGGCCTCGTTCACTTTAGAAAAGTAACCAAACACATATTACGGAAAAATGACAATATGTAATTCCCATGTATGATGTAATTTGAACAGGGTGAACAAGAAAATATAAATATTTCAGGTGGACCATTTCTGCTTTCATAATACACGATTCAGAAGACCTCACTTTATGCACAAACTCATTGCTTCAAGATCTAATATTCCAAGTGGAAACATTTATGCAGCATACTAGACATCCAGAAAAAGTAACTTTAAATTGCATAGTCATTGATTTGCAAAATAAAATTCTAAAATAAATGCTAAAGTGGGGCTGCTGATACGCCACTAATACTTTATTTATAGTGTAAAACGAGGAATCAGTGTATTTATTCGTCATCCCAGTCACTTATCTTCTTAGATTTAGAAGTATAATGAAGCAACCAAAAATAGAAAATCTATCAGAGAATTAAAACCTCACACGTAAAGCATCCCCTCCAGAGTAAAGGAATCGATCAAAGATACAAAAAAGGATGTTTTTCCCCGATCCATAAACAATTATGAGCACTACGGTCCTTACCAAGAGTGCAATCGCTATAAACCTATAGATCTTATCACCCAACAATCATTCTTGTCGTCTTTCAATCGTAAAAACAATGAAAAAAATATTTTGAATAAAAGCCAACTAAAATTCAAACAATAAAACGCAAGCCATAACACAGTTCCGAAATCAATATCAAACTCTTATCCGCAACGTAAAAAGTGTATCACAAAACCTGTTTTAACGACGGGGCAACTCTTCTTGCACTCCTGGCGGCACTTCTTGGGCTTGCAGCGATCTGAGCTGACGATGGCGATACGAGTCAACCGATCGGCCATCTCTTCCCCTCACCGGATGATCGGATCGAGCAATCCAAGCCCCGGAACGGCCGATAGGAATCCGAGCTCCTTTTCAACAGCAAAGGATGCGAATTTACGGTGGAGTTCGGCGCCGCTAGGGTTAGAGGAGTCGAACTCTTGCACTACTTTTAGATATAATGAAACCCTAGATGTGATCAAAGGGAGGGAGGCGGTTATATGAAAAGGGGGGGGGTGGCGTTTTTACGACGCCGTGTGGAATTGGAGTTTTACCGTGTCCCCGCGGCTCAAACCGGATGGGCGAATAGAAAGAAAAAAAAAAACCGGACCGGCTTAGAGTTTTGAGTCATGGGCCGGAATCCGCAAGAGGCCCACGGGCCATTAAAATTTTTGGAGAAGTTTTCAAGAAACACCCTATATTATGAACTTTTCGGGTTCAAGTCCAACTTCATCGTTTCTCAATTAAAAAAAATGAAGATTGTTTACATAATTAAAACTTCTAAAATATTATAATTTTCGCTACATTCTTTAAAATATAATAATTACCATCAAAATTATTAAGCTATTTCAAAAATATCATTCGTTGCAATAAACTATTTAAAATAAATTTAAAGTTATCAAATATTATAACCAATATTATAGTACTAAAAAATATTTTATATTCTAAACTCCAAAGTATAAGGGAGATTCTTATCTTTGTCTTCTTATACATAAATCACATACTAGAAACTATGTTCCAAAGCAGGGCATTCACCATAGATATAGAACCCAGACTCTACAAAAAGAGAAGGGATTCTAAGATAAGAAGGTGGATATAGATTAGATTAGATAAGATTAGATAAGAGTAGTTTAACAGCATCTTTAACGTAGTTAACTTATAAGTTTATTAAAGCTTTGTGATTAGTCAATAATATTTTTCAAAAATTATCTCTTAAATGAAAATTAAATATATGGCTTTATAATTTTACTTATATTTTATTTTTAATGATTATAGAAATTTATATTTAGTTACCGCACTACGAATAAGAACTAAAATATAATATATGCAATAGAGACCACCTAATTATGTTTTATTAAATATTGATCGAAAATACGTGAAAAAGGCGTTATAAATGCAAATTTCTTCCCTTTATATCCGAAAAGACTGACTGGTTGAACCGATGGTGCACTAATCGACCCAACCACGATCGGAGACTAAGACTAATCACTTGGTTCGGCCTGACCCAAATCCGGTGAAGCGAAAGGAAAAGGGTATATTCGTAATCTCAACTTACTCAGAAAAAACCCTAACTCCTCGTTCCCTATAAGAACCTCCCATTAGGGTTTCCTTCCCATCTCCCTCCGCTTCCATTCGACCTCGTCGCCGCTGCCGTCGTCCGCAGGAGAAGAACCATGGTGAAATTTCTCAAGCCAGGTAAGGCTGTCCTCCTCCTCCAAGGCCGCTTCGCCGGCCGGAAGGCCGTCATCGTCCGCGTCTTCGAGGAGGGCACCCGCGACCGACACTACCCGCACTGCCTCGTTGCCGGCGTGGCAAAGTACCCGAAGAAGGTGATACGGAAGGACTCTGCGAAGAAGACGGCGAAGAAGTCCCGCGTCAAGGCCTTCCTCAAGCTCGTTAATTTCACCCACCTTATGCCCACTCGCTACGCCCTCGATGTCGACCTCAAGGAGGTTGCCACCATTGACTCCCTCCAGTCTCGCGACAAGAAGGTGGCGGCTTGCAAGGAGGCGAAGGCGAGGTTCGAGGAGAGGTTCAAGGCCGGGAAGAACAGGTGGTTCTTTACCAAGCTGAGGTTTTGAGAACTTATCTCTAGGTATTTGGAACAAGTTTAAGAGTTATCTTGAGTTTAAATTGGAAGTTTTGTTATGGATCTCATGCTGAACCTTTTGCGGATCTATTTTGTTATGGATTTAGTTAGTTTCCTGTTGAATTTGAATAGATGAAATATTTTCATTTTATGTATTCGTGTTGCATGCTTATGTTGAAATAGTATTAGCAGAATGTTAATGACATTACTTTTATTATCAAGATTTGTTTTTAGAGTCCAGAGAGATTCTGCTCTATTCTACCGCGCATATTTATTTAAGCTGTGGTTTTAGTCTAATATTCATTATATTCTTGGCGTTAGTCGGATACAAGTGGATACTGGAGACCTTAGGTTTCTATCGTTGATATGAACCACATATATTTTACGGTCTAGTGAGTTACTAGATATCCTCAGAGGGGGGAAAATACCGTCATGCATGCCTAGGAAAAGGTTCGAACCCTTTCCCTTTGTGAAAACAAGAGTCAGTTTTGCTTTTCAATACAACATTAGCACTTCAAGCTGCATTGAGTTCTGATAGTTGAAGGATTGTTTGATAAAGCATGGATCACTGTTAAGGAGCAAGTGGGCACTTAAACATAAATTTGGTAACTTGTTCTTGTGATATGTATAGCTGTCAGTGTGCTCCAGGCTATCTTTTCTTCAATTAGGTACCTTGAGAACTGAGAATCAGAACGATTATTTTTAAGGGTGGTAAAGAGAAATTTCATAAGATGGAAAATCGTAAGAACCAGCGGTATGTTTTGATGAGCGGGGATGGAAAAGGTTCTCAATGTTGCCTTAGTGCTAATGGAGTATCTATTTGACATCATAGGATAGGTGATTGGTTGTCCACTAGTCTCGATTGAAGCTTTCTTGAGCTGTATCAGAAAATTCATTATTGAAAAGTACCATATTAAGTTGAACTCAGGTTTGTCTGTTGTGTGGGTTAAACATTTTATATGAAGCATATCTAATTTATTGTATTGTATCTCTGTGGATGTTGTAGCTTATCTTTAATACAGAGGCACGTCGTGATTTGCCATGCAATTCTCAATGTGGAATGTAACCTACTAACATGAGAAGCATAGAATGTCCTATGGGCCATTATGCTATTGTTCTTAATGCATGTCAACATGGCATGAGAACTTGTCTTTATTATTGAGTGTGTATAGTTGGAGTGGTGTAGTTGATCCTGTTTATGAATGGATTAGTTGAAGAAAAAATCCAAGTTTATGTTTTTGCTGAATTTTTTCAGATCACTCTGGTCATGTTTATTACTGTATCAAATATGTTACGTACAATTTCTGACATCTTTCTTAGCATAAGTAGTTTGTGGTAGAATATATTCATAGCAACCAAGTGGAAAAGTGTAATACTAGTTAGCTTGTATAAGCCTTAGTATTGATCATATATTCACTTGGAGTAGTACATCACACAACTTTATTCTGCTGTCTATCATCACCTTGGTGCTTACCGGTGTTATACTTCTTTTTGATTGACCAACTCAATCTACAGTTCAGCATCATTACTTGAGTCATAGTGTAATGCCAATTCCTTCATCTACTTCTGTTATTGCTAGTCTAATATTAGCTTCTCATCATGAATTGAACTTCTTGTGGTATATGGTTATGCCAATTTGGTAAAATTATTCTTTGCTGTAATTTATCTCATTTTGTATTTTTGTACTACTAGGAGTTAAGATAAGATTCATAATTTCATATGAAAGATACCATTGTTTTGAATTGGTTGGTGTCATTAGGAATATAGGTTACATACTTGTGTTTTCTAGTGGAAGTAATATGTTGAAAATTATTGAGTTCTTTGTGATATGAGTACTAAATATATTGTGGAAATCTTTTGGTTTGTAGTTTAGTCCTCGTAGAGCTCAGATTTGACCATAAGGATGCATAAACCTTCCAAGGCATCCGATCTACTTTACACTCAGGATGAATCGGATGCCTTAAACTTGATGTATTTGTTGGTTGATTCAGATAAGGTTTTTTTATCAAACCTGGGATCAAAATTATTGCCAATTTGATCCAATCTAGCCCAGCTGCTTGCATCAAAGGGCTATCTAAACGGGCCTTGGCCTTACTTTCTATTGTCATGACATGAGTCATTATTGCCTTTTCAATTTAAATTTTCATGAAGTCCAAGTGAGAGTGAAGACAGATTGGAAACAGATCAGTTAGTGATAAAATTATATGTATATTCTTATCCGATTTATTTGTAAAGGATAATAAATAGATAGTAAATTTAATTATCGTATTTGTCAGGTACAATAACGAATATGGATAGATATATGATATATCCATATTTATTTATCGAATCAATAAGGACATATGATACAATTATTGAAATCTATAGACAATTAAGTTAGAGATTTCATACTGGAGTATAAAGATGTCTCTTAAATCAGATTTGAAATCAGATACGGTTGTATTCAATTCGACCTGTTTTCAACCCAAGTCAAGTAATAAAACATTTAGGCATACTTGGTCTATAATTAAGGTATTGATGCTTAGTCGTAAACTAATCATTTGATCATGCAAAAGACCAGTTGCTATGAGAGGACCCTTTGTCTGGTAGGCATAAACCTCGCATTCCATTGGCTTAACTGTTACTGTCCTTACCTGTCCCCATGAAGCTTGTCATCCAGCTTATCATATTAGTACTCAATGTTCCACCAACTCTTATGTCTTAAATGGCCAATGGAATAGTCCTCAATTAAATTAAAGATAAGAGTTTTCTGGTTTAAATTTCATAGGTATCGATATTTAGTTAGACACTATTAAATTTTTAACTCTTAATTGTACAGCCTCAGTCTTTTTGGTTCTCTGATAGGAGGAATACAGAAGCTCCCAATTTATATAGGTCAGAGTAGTTGTAGACACACAAAGGTCATCAATTCTATTCTACCATATGCACTTTATATAGAATTAATAATTTGAATCTAAGGAAATTTATATTCTTTATCATTCAGGTTTAGATTATCAAGAGTACTCTATTATGTGAGAAGAAAAACTACACTAAAACACTTGGATCTAGCACCAATAAAATTTAGGATCTAGCGCTTAACTTAAAAGCGGATACGAAACGGATCCAATTAGCGACTTAATCGAGTCTCGATTCGGGTTTTAAAATACTAAAAAAAATATATATTTATTGAATCTATTTCTACTCAAGTGGACATGAAACTATCCAACCACAAAGCCCTACAATGCCATGGGACCAAAATTACTACTATTTCTAACAAGTGGGTCCTCGCAATAGATTGCAAAAAGATATGTTGGTCTGCTTGTATTCATCTAGAATATATATATATATTCACTTTCTGTTCTCAAAACTTTGAACAACTCGAAGGCATGTGAATTCTTCCACAAAATGATCTCATGTCTCCAGACTGGTAGCTTGCCAATCTTAAGCTAGTAGTGTAAATTATATATAAGAGAAAATGACAAATAACAACCTTTATAAATATTAAGTCATTCTCTACCGTTTGATAGATATAAACATATTTTAATTCGACCACCATATTAATATAATTACAAAACGAAAACTTGAGACAAATCAAAATACTTAAATTTAACTCAGGGTGTTACTCGGTAAGGTTTTATTCACAATTAATACAGAGAAGCTCTATTATTTATTATTTTTCTTGTTATATATAAATATAAATATAACTACTACACTCTATTGATATGTGTAGGGTGGTTGGTTGTTATATCGATAATATGCTATGCTTTCATCCCAACTATTATTCCTTCTCTCTTGTTTAATCTTGATTGCCGCCGCAACAGAAGGGTGGACAAATTGGAGACGATGATATTGCCATTTATTTATTGCTATAAATTAAATCTACAAGGCTAACTCATAACATTTCAAACAAGTTAATTAAAGCGGCTCATATTGTTCGAGTATTTTTAGATTTAAAATCTATTAGTATTTTTTTCAATTGAGACAGTGGTAGACTGTGAAACTTAGATGATTTATATATCAAAGAAGGCTGGTTGATGAGTTGTAGGATCATTTAAAAGAACACTTATAATAGGGTTGTTTATACTCATCTTTATCACATTTATTATCTGCAAAGAAACCCTCCTGCTAAAGACTTAATTAATCTAGTATGAGTCCCCAAGTGTAAAGCAATCATTGCGTACTTTAATGTCACCTTGGGCAAATGGTATGTGTAATGCTCATAGGAGGCATATTGGTTATTGGGAGACTTTGACAACTATAATTAAATCATCGAAGTTAACCTACTTTCATATATTAATTATTTTCCATATAAAAGGAGTTTAAAAAAAAATATATAGTGGGTAAACCATTTGATTCCATGATAGTTGAGATGAAAGAAATGAGATAAAGGGGCTTTATTCTAGGATAAGTTCAATTCTTATCTCCTACCCCCGTGTCATTATTTTGTTGAGAGAGTTTAATAGGGTAATGTTGATTAGTTGGGATAAGTTATCTTTGCAAGTTAAATATCATTTTTGCCCTAGTTCTTTAGGAAAAGCACTTGAATTCTTTTAAAAAGCAACTAAATTATTACATTAAACCTTTCTAAATCTTGTATGCATATCTGAAAACCAATATATGAGAAAGGAATAATACTATTAAGTACGAGCACTGATTAAAATTAGAAGATATAATTAGATCCAATGATTAAAATATTCCCATAATCTAAGTAATAAATAAATAAAAAAAGAGGAATAAAAATATAGGGTGAAATGGTGTTTAGTTGTAATCGTTGGAATAAGGGGAAATAATTAAAAAAATTCCCCCTATATTTATATTCCCCTAGTTTTACAACCAAACACCAAATTAAAATTGTACTAAAAATTTCCCTCTATTCCATAATAAGTGCACATTTAATTTCAATCCTATTCTTCCCTTTTGTTCCTCAACCAAACGAGCCCAAATAGAGTTGAGATGGTTTGGATTTGAGAGGCCAACTCCTGCATTTAAATGAGTCCTAAGGCAGTAGGTAGAGGTGAATGAGTTGGAGAAAGTGATGTCCATCTCATAGATCATTGCAAGAATATATACTTTAATTATTTCAAAAAGAAAAGAAAAAAATCTTCACTCTATTTATTTAATTTAATTATACGACGCATGTCACCTCACCTACTAACTTTAGTCCCACATGGTTCATTTTTATACATGTAAACCTTTGCAAAATTAAAGTCATTAAGTATTTCTCTTAACATTAACCTGATAAGTTTATAGCATAGCAAGATATCTTCCTTGAAGAGAGTAGATCCATTGTGATGATCAAATTAATAAACTTTTAAAACTACTTTCATCTTAGATTGGCTAAGCATCAACGTTTCCACTCTAAATTATACAATATCTAACCATGAACAGATATGGACTTAGTTAATTAACAAAAGATAGATGTTGCCAAGAAGCAAGCACATTTTATCCTTATCTAACAAAGCTTTAGAGCATCATGATCGAGTGTACGTGAGATGGATGGTGATGTCCCATGAGTTGATTCAGATCCCTCACCCTCCTCTCCCTATCGTATACCCCACCACATTCAAATAACACCACCCCTATAGCCACTTGTTTCTTTCCTATAAACCTAATAATTAAATTAAATACTAATCCTCCCCCATTAACAGTTAACATCCACAAAAAAATCTCCTTCAAAACTTAACCATCAAGCCTCTCACTAAGCCTTTGCGTGTTGGACAACTCCACCACATCATCAAACAACTCTTCTACTCACAAAAGTAAACTTAGAGAGACAAGAAGATCAGAGCTACATATATGTGCTTAAAAATTGATAAACCACACAACTGCACAGGTGCTTGTAACCAAATAATAATAGTAATAATAATCACATATTGGCCCAAATTTTTTCACAGCAAATTAAACAAAGAAGAAAACCCAACATAGATACAGAAGGAATAAACGTAAAAGGGAAGAGAGAGAGAGAGAGAGAAAGAAAGAATAGGACATGATATGAACTTGCATGGTGATGATAGTTTTGATGAGGGGGGTGATGGTGGTGTTGTACTTGTACATAGCCATGGAGACTCCTTTAGTTGCCCTCAGGCCTTGGGCGGCTCCTCGGTAGGCTTAGCTGGCTCGGCGGCTGGTGCAGCCGGAGCTGGCTCCGGAGCCGGTTCGGCAGGGGGAGCCGGGGTCTCCTCCACCTTCTCCTCTATCTCCTCCTTCTTCTCCTCCACCACCACCTCTCTGGTGGTCTCCTCGGCGGGAGCCGGCTCGGCAGGCGGTTCCGGCTTCGGCTCCTCGGTGACGACGAAGGTGGATACCTTCTCGAAGATGAAGAGGACCGGACCGGAGACGAGGGCCGGGCCCGACTTGGCCGCCGCCTCGCTGACTTGCTTGGCTCCCGGGAATTCTAACACCATAGTTAACAATTTTAAATTTAGATATATATAAATAAATATCTCATGATAAAGCTTCACACATATAACAATTAACAACAACTAGTTGTTTGTCTAACTACGTACGTACCGATAACTACCAAGTCCTCGATAAATTTAGTGACCTGAACTGAATATTTCTTGACTCTACCCGCTTTGCGGTCTTTCACCAAACTCTGCAATCGATCAAAACTACTACTTATTTAGCTTACGAGCGTACATATATATGCATATTCTCGGGGTACGAGAGAAAAAAAATATAATAATAATAATATATGACCTTGATCTCAGCCGGAGAAGCTTCATAGGTTTCTACCACTTTGGTCGTGATCTCAGTCTTCTTCCCCTCAACCTCCTTGGTGATCTCCTCCTATATATATGTGTATATATATATATATATACCCAAAAGATGCATGGAAGAATAAGAACAACAAATTACATGACCAGCCAAAATATGTAGATCACAAACTAATAATTAATCAAAGAAACTAACTCACCTTACAGCCATCAAAGGACTTGCAGAATTCGACAGCGGCGGCCTTCTTGCCATCCTTGTCGGTGTCGAACACCTTCTTGATCTTTGGAAGAACCTTCGACTTCCAGTAACTCATCTCGATTTCCAACTCTATATATATATATATATATGCGCGTATGTGTGTGTATATATATATATATAAACTGCTAATTAAGAGGAGAATAAAACGTTATATATGCTATCTCAGAGTGCTTCCAAGGATTGGATCATAGAAGCTAGGGGGAGAAGGAATACATACATGGAGATTTCTCGTGCTTCTATGGATTGGATATGGGATGGGATTCGCCGACGAAGAGGGTATGTAAACAGAGCTAATAAAGCTCCGTAAGCCCAAGGATGGAGATATAGAAGGGGGTTGCGGGAAAACAGACTCTGAGTTGGGAGTTAATTACGAGGGATGCCACGGGCTGGTCCAATGATTTGAGTCGAGGAGGTGGGTACGTGGAGGCAACTTTTGGCCAGCGAGGACGGGCAGCGATGCGAGCTGGAAAAGGGCCGGCGGGACGCATGATGGGAGTACGGACGGCTGTGATCGCGGTACGCGGTGGGCTCCACTCATTGTTTGGGTAATCGCAGGGGGGCTGCGAAGGGCGTTCTCGTCATTTCTGGAGGGACGAGGGCACCAGGCGTAATTTTGCTGAGTGGGAGGGGCACGGTTGCAGGTGGCGGGGACGGGAGGGTGCGACAGCTGGCGATGGGAGCAGGGTTGGGTGGCAATCCCGCATTAGTGGGTCCCACAGCCGGTGTTTTTATCTCTCGTTGGTAATATGAGAAGGGGATAGAGATACCGTGTGCGGTTAGGGGAACTTGGGGGGATGGGAAACCAGATCCCGAGGGAAACGGGTTTCATCCCCCCCTCAGCGACGGCCCGATGAATCGGCGGGTCCCAGGAACGTATCGGTCGCCGCACGGAGCACGTGGCTTTGCTGGCCGGGGGAGCCAAGGCCGCGGTGGCTTCTCTTATTTTATCCCCAAAACGCCCCCACCTTTGTCTGCATGTTCCACAATTAAATATATATATATATTCTCATCCCTATTATCCAACAAATTAAATAATAATAATAATAATAATAACAAGGGTATTTTCTGATATATATATACCAAAGAGTTCGGCATCGCAGGGATGAAAAAAAAATATTTTTCAACACAAATAAATAAAATATATTATTAATTGAAATTATTTATTTAAATCGAACTGTAGCTGACTGAGGTGTGCAAGCACATAAATGCTAATGGAATGAAGAGGACAAGCTGGAGATATCTCCACAATATTGTGAAAAAAAAAAAAAAAAAAAAATTTGTTGGCTGCCAGAGAAGCAAGTTTATTTACTTACCAGTTGTACCTCCTTTTTTTTTCCTCTTTTAATGAACTTTAATTAATTCTTTAATAATGATTTGATAAGCTCTACTGCACCCATCTGGTATAATTATTCTACGTTATGTACCAAATAAATTTTTGCATGCTGTCATAAATATGTTCCAAGACAGAGACGCCTGAGAATATTTAATTTGCTGTGCTTCGTACTGCCCATCTCATCCTTATCTTTGGTCCTCTAATTATGAGCTAATTTTGGTTTTAGTTCTACTAAACCGATTGATTAACCTGCACAGCTGGGTGGATCTCGGCTTGGATTTTTCTCAGCAAGATCCAAAAGAGGACAATACGCAAGTATAACGCTATTCTTCTACATACTCTTTTGCACAATCTTTTATTTGACTTTAGATATTTTAGTATCTTTATTATTTTACACCCTAATTTCTCTGAAATTATATCAATGGAGTTTGTTCCGTGGACCCCTCCACGCACTGGCCACTGGGCGTTAACCACCACGTGGCGCCGGACTGTTGGCTCCAGAGTGGCGTGAGCTCCTCGAACACTCATTGCTCCCCAGTCGCAGCCAATCACGCATCATTAGTTGGAACGACGAGCAAGTTTAAGACTTCGTCGATTTCTTATCTCAAAAGAATCTAGTAATGATATATAATATGAGAATAGAGAATCTAAGTTGCTGACGTGTACCCACAGCTTGTTTCTTTCCCTTTGCAAGTAAATTGAATGTGATATGTCTCCCTCAATGTATGTATGCTAATTAGAATGCTAATTAAAAGAATTTTATATAATTATCATAAAAAACATTTCAAAATATCGTTGTACTATAGTATTTAAACTGTATTTTAATTATGATTAATTAGAGAGTTTTAGTGGTAATTATATACAAAATCCCTTGTAATTTTATTTACCTCGAAATAAGAATTTGTGGGATGGCTAGAAGATTGGCCCATATATGCGGTGAAGTGTATAAAATTATTATTATTTATAATAAGGTAGATGCTAAAGTATGGCCTACTCTATATAAAGCTTGCACGTAAAAAATAAGGACTAATTTACAACCTTTGATTGCTTGTTGGACCTACTCAATGAGCCTGGATAGGTACAAACTAAGATAATTAAAGTTAATAAATTATGCACTATAGATACCATTTTATGCGAGTGACAGATTTATTAAAATTAATATTTATTTATTTTTTCTAGTTCATGATTTATTATGTAGGTATTTGGGTTTTGTTTCTTTGCAAGCACTGGTGACATTAGTTGGTGGGATTTTATAAGTTTGTCCTCCTTATGCATAAGTACGAGGTCTTAACTCATCTACCCTGTTATCTTATCTTAAAACAAGGTGTAATTATATTTTCTACTAATTCAAATATCACCTCACATTTTTCACCTATTTTTAATATCTACAAATATTTTGTGTAGAATTTTTTTTTTTACTATTATTTTATTGTAAAATATTTGATAAAATATAAATCAGGATTTATAAATATTGAAAGTAGAAGGTGTAAATCATAAATATGTTAAAAGATAAGTTGTTAAATATAAATTTTTGTAAAATTTATTATTCGGTTTTTTAAGTAATAGGATACTAAATAATAGTTTTAGGGGGCAATTTAGAAAGACGTGGGTACAAATTTCTCTAATTTTTATGTCCATTTGGCCTGCTAGCTTAATTAGAGTCAATGTAATACATTAATTCTACTACGTAAACTGGGGGGTTTTTTAGTCCCTCTTTCATATGATTCCTTTTCCACTAAGTTTTTTCTGGGAATGAATATAAAGTACAGAGAGCAGCTGTCAGCATAACATCATAATATTCCAAAGATGTCCATTTTGATTAGTTCTTAAGATTGTGGAGACCATTATTTCTGCTTAACTCTTAAACAAGCCTAGCTAGACATTCCATTGATCGAAAAAAAGGAGAACAATACTAGTTTAAATTTCTTTATTATCCACTCATGACATGGCTTGATTAAAAAAGAAAAATGTATGAACGTTTCTAATATTGTTATTTCTTTATATATTTTTTTTAAAAAAATCTCTTCATGTGTCAACTTGTTAAGGAGCTTTATGATCCAATTTTGATACCTCTTTGCAATCAGTTCTCCCTTAGGTGCGCCTTGCCGGTAAAATTCAGTGAGTCTTCGTGGTCGTCGCCACCCCGAGCACCACCGGGCATAAAACCTCGACGGCAAAGAGGCCCAATCAAAGGCCCAAAAGGCCCAAATTTATCGAAAAGCTCAAGAACAATGCGGTCAACAATCTCACCCTATAGAACCCACACAATTTGATATGGGCTCCGACATCGGCTCGAGCACTTCCTCAGAGGGTGCCACACATTACCGTCTGCGGGCAGTTTCCGCTGACGAGCAATGCAACAGTGACCAAACCTAGCACCGATCCCAAATTGATGAACATGGGCCCCCGCCAATTCCTGGCCCATACATTAAATGCCATCGCCACAAGGCCCAATAAGGCGCTGCACGCCGTGCCGACCCTCGAAACCCTCCTCGGCCTCTCCGGCCACCTGGCGCTGAGCTTGTTTGCCTCCGGGGTAGACGAAGCCCCATATACACCAAGCCTATCATTTGCAATTTCGCATTACTACTCCAATAGCTGATAAACTATCTTCTGGGCCTTTTAAAAGCCCACATAGAATGATCACGAACTAAAACCACCACCACTCCAAACACACAGACATGCAACAAGATATAGCTAGCTTAACCGATGTCCCCCATCCCCTAAAGCAATCAAGAGAGAACCCACTCCATGTCTTCTTGCATGCATCACTCAAATATATATAGCACACTAAGAATTACACAAGATTTAAGTTGGTCAACACTGAACTAAATAAGTAGTAGTATGACCAAAGCGATACAAATAAAAGTTCAGAAGAGTAATTTAACTTATGAAAGAATAATATGGTCATCATGCATACATAATAATAAAAGCAAATATTAAGATGTTTTCTGTAAATCTTCCTAACTTTGTACCTCCTGGAAGTTATAAGTCTTCTTGCTCTCCTCATGACCAAGTTCAACTGAAGAAGGCTCCTCCTTTCCTCTCGCCAAGTAACTCTCATCGCATAACAAACGCCTGGAGGCACTAAGATCGTCGCCGGTCACACCGACGACTTCCGGGCTCCGATTGGCCGGTGGCCGACACATTGTTGGACTTCCCTGAGCTCGAGCAAAGTCGGTGAAGACTTATATAGATGCTGCAAATGCCTTGGTCCGGAATGAGCAAAGCTTGCTTAATAGTTGTATATCATATATAGAAGAGAAAGAGAGGGAGAGAGAGAGAGAGAGGAGACAAAAGATAAGTTGTCTATAATCGACATAGTAAAGACAAAGCATAGAGGAGAATTAAGTTGAGGGTTTGGACTCCATGTCTAACTTTGAGCACAAGAGTGAGACAAAAGTGATAGCGAGTGTATATCGAAGAAGTTATCATTGGATACGTTAATGCGAACTTATAGATGATGGATATATTGTCTTGTAGCATTGTAATTGTCATATTGAAGGACTATGAGACGCAAGTTTTGGATTAGGTTTAAAAGAATTCGTCTATATATATACGTTCACACTTTGTTTCTCCACATAAATAACTTTTGTGAACAAATTTCCGCAACTAATCACCATATATTTTTGTCTTCTTCAAAGAAACCTACAACCAACGTAATGTTTTATTACGTTGCTTCAATTCTTGTAACTACTAAAATATGGATGATTACATATTTGAGTTGAGAGAAAAATATATGAAAATTAGTTTTAACTTTTACTCCATCTATTGTGAGGGTTTTGCTTTAATCAGCAGAAAATTTTAAAATCAATGGGAGGTTGGCACAAATATTATTCAATTTTGTACGTGATCCACGTTTGAAATAAATCCGAGAAATTGCTACTTTGAGGCAGGCCTCGGTAGCATCAACATTAGCAATAAGAAAATTATTAACTTTATCTCTAAAAATAAGTAATATTTTTTAATCAACCGAAAGGCTAAATATGAGCTAGATAAAGAGTCATTCCTCCTTAGATACAAAAACACTTAGATTCTACTAAATTTTAACTAATATAGTAAACTATTTAGTGTAGACCATGTGCACTGTTGAACAATTGTTTTGAAATAAACGTCATCGAGACTTATTCCGAACCATCACGTAGTTGAACTGCTCTTCCAAATCAACCACACTACTGAACCATCAACCGAATTGAGCGTTGAATCAAACCACCAAAATACTACATAATTTTTTTTTAATAATAATAGTTTAGAGTGGAAACAAATCCCATAGCCTCTAGTTTGGTTGGTTGAAAAATAACTCTTAAAAAGGGACATTTATGGGAAACACTTGAATTCAAAATTTAGCATTAGGTGGCTTCATCCTAGTTGGTCAAGTGGTCCTGTTCTTTTGGCAGACTTCGATTTGAATTACTTCATAAAGAGAGCCAAATTCATATGGAGCTTTTATCAGATCCACATGTTCCCAAAAAGTGAGCCGTTCAAATTGCTTCCGGATCCTCTGGGTACTCCAATTGTATAAATATACTTTGAAAGCAAATGAGAATTTGCCAAGAAGCTGATCGGAAGGAATTCCTGCACTCGAGGATTCAGAGAATCCCTCACATTTGAATTGTCCCCCACGCCACTTTGCTAATTAATACCTCTACAACCCCAAAATCTTCCTTTTTAACCTTTTCTCACCCAGCAAAACCATAGCTTTCCGAGCCACTTTTGCAGTTTTGCCCCTGGTTCGAATTTAAAATACTCTGGATCCCGTCACCTCCCTCTCCCTCTCCTACAATGTCCACAATCACCCGTCCACTCTCGTCTCGGAATCAAATCTAACTCTACCCTTTCCACCAGCGGTGACCACAATCTTTATGCATTCAAACTACGATGGAGTAATGAGAAGCCACGTGGGCACGCTCCATCACGCTCCTCGATGCCGAGATGCTCGCCTCGTGGACGGCTCAGATCGCGCCGCATTTCAAATCGTCTCCTTCCCTCCAAGAAAATAAAGGGAGGAGAAAAATAAAAATAAAACAAGAAAATAAAAACCCCCCCGTCTCCTTCCTCTTAATCCGGCGTTCTTGTCCGAAATCGAAATCGAAATAGAAACCCTATCGTCTTCTTCTTCCCTATTCCAAGATGCCCTCACGCCTCCTCCGCCGAACCCTAACTCTAAATCTGTCTTCTTTATAGAAGTCTAGGCTTCTCTCTCTCGATCTTTCTTTCTTGTTGTCACCTTTGTTGTAAAGTTAGGGTTTAGGAAACGCCCGATGTCGACATCGAAGCGGCGATCGTCCTTGTCGTCCGGGCCGGTTTTTTCTTCGTCGTCCACGAAGAGAGCCGCGGCGGCGGCGCCGACGGAGAATTCTGCCAAGATGCCGGCAGCTACGGTGGAGCAGGCTAAGAAGAGGGTTGCTCTCGGGAACATTACGAACCAGTGCAATGCGGGGCGCGCTGCTGGTCGCGTGATAGCCGGTGTTGCGAAGGGAACCAATGTGGGTACAATTTGGTGCCTTTCTCGCGTCCTGCTTCTTTTCTCTTTGTTTGACGATCTGTTTTGATATGAAAAGATGGTAGTTTAAGTAGGGTTTGAAAAAAAATTCATTTTTGCGATTCGTTTGCATCTTGCTTTTCGGTTAGTATGTTCACTCTGATTTCTGCGCTATATTTTTTATGGTATTTTTGTATCTTATATCTTCTTATCTGTAGTTATTAACATTATACTTATTTAGATTCAGAGTTTAGACATTTTTGCTGGTAAGTCGTAAGGACGTCTTCATTTAATCTCTCTATTTTGATGTTGGTTACATGGAAGCATTTATGCCAACGCCAAAGGCAATACAGATGGAATATTTTTCTTTATAGATTAAAGTAACAATACTTGCCTTTTGGCAGTATTCCGGCAGTATTCAGTGACTTACATGCACATATTATAGGTATTGCTGGATTCATGATTTTCGTCTGTTTTTTTTCTTTATTTATCATTCCGTATACTTTTAATGCACCCATTTCATTCTTCCACAAATGAATAAATGATTGAATGCTCCTTTTCCTGATGTATTGTTCTATACCTGTTATTTACGTCCACATTTAATTAGCAAATCTTTAGTGTCAGCTGAGATGCTTAGACGCCGTATATCTCGTGCTCTTAGTTTGCAGCTGATTAAATACATATTCTTCGAGTGAGATTTTTTTACTTAAATACTTTTCAAAACTTCAAACTTTTAGACTTATTTAAGTAAAAAAGAAATGGCATAACTTGAAATAGACACGTGCCATATAATATTAATTTGGTGATTTGTTGTTTGATTTTATAGTGAAAGCCATGGGATGCACTACAGAATAATGTCATGGAGTGCTGTGGACAGTTATAGTTGAATTACATTAAGATTCTAGTTGGACTGTAATTCTTTCGACACATATATCAGATCATAATATATTACATTTAAATCTACTCTATCAAATGACGTGAATTTACAGCTATAGAAATTATGTGGTTGCTGACTAGCATAGTAGCATGTTAGTTTCCTCAATCTTATTATACTAATAAGCTAGTAAATAGTTTTTCATGGGTCAAGTCTGTGGTCTATTTTGTTTTGCTCTATTACAATCATGTTGGGCATGTTCCTGGAGTTCATTTTTCTTTGGTAAGAATGATCATAATTTTCATGATGCTGTCAAAGCTTTTGCTGTGAAATATTAAATTAAATGATATTCCATATCTTGCTCAAATTAGAAGGTAAATCCAACTAGTTCAACATCAACTGTGAAGAAGGGATCTACTACTACTGTTCGTTACACAAGCTTGCAGCTAAGCTCTCTGGCTACATCAGCTGCCGTAAAGCCAACAACTTTATCTAGCAAGGATATCTCGCTCCCAGCAACTCATGGCTCTGCACCTACAACTGCTCCCTGTATCTTACCCTGCAGTACTGTCATATCCCCTGGGCATTCAGGCGATTCTGTTTCTCTGGATGATACTATGTCTATATGTGATTCCATGAAAAGTCCGGACTTTGAGTACATAGACAATGGAGACTCTTCAGCAGTTGCTTCTTTGGAGAGGCGAGCAAATGAAAATCTCCACATCTCTGATTCTGCAGATGCACCAGGTTTATAATTTTATAACAAGCAAAAGAATTTCTGCTCGTTTAGATATGCATGATCATACTGGAAGTGGTGGAACTACCCTTCTTAGCTGCTTAATTTTCTGAATTAACCATGACATGATCTCATTTTTTTCAATCAGTTTCCTTTTTTGGTTTTCCTGACTTGAATTGTATCACCATACATCAGCATCTAAATTGAAGAGAGGTCTTCCTACTGCAATGGACATTGATCATTTTTTTGAGGTCGATAGTAATTACGAGGATCCACAATTATGTGCAACACTTGCTTGTGATATTTACAAGCACTTGCGTTTAGCTGAGGTGACATTTATCTACCTATTTTCTTCTCTACTATCCTGTGACACCCCACTAATCAATTTTAATAAGTTTGTTTTTCTTATTTTTACTCATCGCTTTTTCCTGTTGCTGTTCTAGCAGACTAAGAAAAGGCCTTCAACAGATTTTATGGAAAAGATCCAGACAGATATAAATGCGAGCATGCGGGCAATTCTGATAGACTGGCTTGTAGAAGTAAATTCAACTTGGCCAAATTTATGAATGCTCTCTTTTTGTTAGTTGCCAACTCAGTTGGGTTCTTTTAATTGCAGGTAGCTGAAGAATATCGCCTTGTACCTGATACCTTATATCTGACTGTAAATTACATTGACCGGTATCTTTCTGGTAATGAGATAAATCGTCAACGGCTACAACTGCTTGGTGTTTCTTGCATGCTTATAGCTGCGTAAGACCTTTTTCTTAATGTTACTGTCGACGTCTTCATGCTAGTCATCTTCTAAGCTAGATCATGCTGATCTACTCAGGAAATATGAAGAGATATGTGCCCCACAAGTGGAGGAATTCTGCTATATAACTGACAATACATATTTCAAGGATGAGGTATGATGTTCCCTTGTGTATAAACCTAGTCTTGCTTGCTATGTTTGTTCTATCTTCTTAACAAGTTAGATGAACAGGTCTTACAAATGGAAGCTGCAGTATTGAAGTACTTGAGGTTTGAAATGACAGCCCCGACTGCTAAATGTTTCTTGAGGTTGTAACAATTCTTTCTACTCATCATCAGGTTCCTGTATGGGCTAAATCATGTCCTTAAATTATGATAACTTATTTTTTCCTTGTTTATAATAGGAGATTTGTCCGGGTTGCTCAAGTATGTGATGAGGTACTTATTATTTACATCAAAGCTTTACAATCATCTTTCTCGTATTGCTTCTTATTTTAATCTTTATTTATCTCTTCTAGGCTCCACTTTTGCAACTTGAATTTTTAGCCAACTATGTTGCGGAGTTATCTCTTCTTGAGTACGGTTTACTTTGCTATTCTCCTTCATTGGTTGCTGCTTCCTCCATATTCTTGGCGAAGTTCATACTTCAGCCAACTAAGAACCCTTGGGTAAGTATGCGTTGAGTTCAGCTATCTTTTATTTTATCTGAATAAATGGAACATGTGCAAAATAATACTCCTAACCACAAGCTCTGCCTTTTTATTAGGATGCCACCTATTCCTTATAATAGTACCCGATAGGATTAGCTCATATGCTGAAAATTTAATTTATTACCTTCCTAAATTGGAAACAGAATGCCACGCTGGGTCATTATACATTGTATAAGCCCTCTGAGCTATGTGACTGCGTGAAGGCACTTCATCGGCTTTTTTGTAGTGGTCCTGGAAGCAACCTGCCTTCAATTAGAGAGAAGTATAGTCAGCACAAGGTAACTAAATTATTTCCAATGCTTATCTTATTTCCTTTAGTTTTTAGTGAAATTTACATCAATGAATTTTTTTTCTTCAGTACAAGTTTGTGGCTAAGAAGTACTGTCCTCCATCAATACCTTCCAAGTTCTTCCAAGACACGATGAATTAGAAGGCCTGTCTGAAATCCATTCCAATATTTTGTTGGACTCATTTTTCATCGGCCAAATGCTGACTTAGATCACCATGATCCTCAGTAGTAGCTGGCATCTCACGGAACAAGAAGCGCTAGTGGCATCTCCCATGTTTTCAAAAAAATAGATGCCATACTACAGATTATTGTTTTTCTCTGTGATAATGCTATCATGGTGATTTGTGTTTGATTTCCAGTTCTGGATCTCCATATGCATTTTCCTAATTGAAGCCCTATGGGGGGGGAGAATCTTCTTCAATACCATGTACATTGAAGTCCAGTCAATTTGTATTACATAGTGTGGGACAAGAGGGTCCAGCTGGCATATTTCAGCAACCCCTTGAATTGCGACAACCAGAAACTGTATTCCTTTGGTTTTCTGCATGGATCTGAGAGGCTATGTCAACATTTCAGAATTCAGATTGTTTCTACTAATGTGCTTTTGGACAAGGAACATTACTTCAGATGGCTGATTCTTTTCAGTTGAGTGAGCCTTTTCACAAGAAGTATGGTAATTTTAACTCTTCTTAGGAAGTTGAATTTGTTTGTGAAGCATGGTTTGCACTTTCAAAAGTATGTACATTTTATTTTCATCATATTACATTACTATGCCAGGTCCTGACATCTTTCTTCATGATCATTTATCCTCTGGACGTGTTAAAAGTACAAAAAAATATGGAAGAATTAAGAACTATATTCTTCTTTCTCTTGCTCATCTGCTCTCTGACTGATCTACAATTGGTTGCGGCATGCACAAAATGAGAACTATAGGTGGTATGTTGGAAATTATACAAATGTCTATGTCAATGCAACTTGTCTTGGAAGTTAGTTGCAGAAGACATCTAAGGATGCACTTTTACATGTTTCCAATGAAAGCAGGGTTTGTTTTTATTTATTTATTGTCTTTAATTGCTACCAAGTGCTAATTGCCAATTCCAAATTTTAGAAGAATTATTTTAATATTTTATATTATAAAAAGAGGGCTAATAAGTAATAACGCTATAAATGATTTAATATTTTGTCGTATACTTATATAATAAAAATAATAATTATATTTGATGCGATATAAAATTAATATCAAAGTAAGATAAAAATAGTAAAATTGTATTACACATTAGTGATATTTTTAATAAATAATCATAATTCCTTTGATCGGATTTAAAAAAATACTAATATTTGATAAGTACATACTTGTGGTTATTTTTTACCAATAGAAATGTAGGCTATATACACAATATACTAGCATTATATACAAAAGGTATATTTTTTTCTCACATTATCGCAATAGCCACGCATTACATTAAATTCTTTATGCTCGAGTGAAATATTTTTTGTTTCTTGTGGTGCAGATAAAAACCCTATAATTAAAAGATAATTTTGTAATACAAAGAAATAAATTCACACTACAGCTTAAGAACCTCGCAATGCAAAGAAATAACTCCACAGTGCAAGTAAGAACCTTGCTCTTTATATTAGCTTGTTTGTACTACGAGGAGAGAATTGTAAAAGAACTGATATTAAGTGATAGGAGAGAAAAATAATAATTAGTGTATTAGTTTAAATCATAGTGGTTATTTAGTTGCCATACTAATATAAAGAGGTTTATTTTAAAATAAATCAATTCTTATTCTATAGCTGAAAGGAGGCCTTAATTTCTTTGTACAAGATAATAAGTGTACTATTTTGTTATGGCATGATGTTGTTACAACACCTACTACCTTGAATCATTAAGGAAACACTAAAAAAATTTAAAAAAATAAAAATCTTCTCATTTTACTCTTAGTTTCCTTTCCCCACTCATATTTTCCTTTATTTATGTTCCTCCAAAAATTATGAGGAAGTGAACTCCTAATGTTGTCCTAATTGGAGTTGATACTCATTTCTTCTAAAAAAAACTCCCTATTTTGGTGGACCCACCATCAACAAGTGAGCCTTCAATGTATGACTCTCATATTGAGTTGTGACTAGAAGTGATCATGGGGCAAGTCAAGTCTATTGGGCCAACCGAGTAGGGCATTATGTTATCTAACTTGCTCATGAGTGGATTGGGTTGGGCCTAATCGGGCTTAATGGCTTGTAGGATTTTGGAGGCTGGGTCAGGCATGGTATGGCGGATGGCGGTGACGGTGGCTAAGGATTGGAAGTCGCTGGTGATGACTATCCTCCCATCTCTATCCGATCGATGTGCACTTCTACAAGGGTCAGCTCCCATCTCCCCAGCTCTCCCCAAGGATCTCTATGGTTCGCACCCTCCTCCTCTTTTGACACCGCCACCTCATTCCTTGTGTGGCTCCAACAATAGCATCTCCTCCTCCTTCTTCATCGAAGGTGGCAGCGGTGGTGGTGGGGAAGCACTAGAGGGAGGAGGAAAAAGGACAACAAAAGTAGAACCCTATCCCCAAAGCAAGCCTCCATGAAATGGCATGATCCTTCTCTTCAATCGACTTTCTCTATCAAACTCAAATGGCCAAATCAAATCCAATTGTAGGGAGCTTATACCCAAAGGAAAGAAAAACTATAATTTGTTGAAATAAAACACTATGGGATGATGCTATGGTGGGAGTAGCCGAGTAGGTAAGCGATCTCTGGAGTGGCGGAGGTGGAGGTGCTTTGATGTTGCGATGGGGGAGGAGGTGCTTTGCTATCGGTGAGAAATTAAGGATAGAGTTACTGTTTATGATATTAGAGAAAGATTTAGTTGGAAAGAAGAAGACAGAGATTGTAAAACTATGGGAAGAAGAAATTGGAAGTGGTTGAAAGAAGAAGAAAGTGAGTTATATGTTCTTTTTTTTTTTTTTTTCCATTTACCTTCTACACTATGTTAGCTTCTTTTATTTTTATTGATTTAAAACATAGTAATGGACTCTAGGCCTATAGATTGTGACCTTCCTATAATTTTAGGTCGGCCCGTCAGACATGCAACACCTGCCGCCCATTAGCAATTCGGGCTTAGGCTAGGCATGTGCTGGTTGAGTCATATGATCACTTTTAGTCATGACTCATGATCCCTAAAATTTGATGTAACTCCAAAATCGAAAGAAATCTTAGTAAAAAATAACCCTGCCACTCGTGTGAATTTTAGTATTAAGTTTCAATCCTTGATGGCTCCTACGTGATTCTATTATATGGTTTGATTTGTTGCTAACTTCTTGGCCTTAGAATGTCATCCTGAAAACTTTCTTTGCTTTTGAATTCTTTGTGTTCTTGAAATCTTTATGCTCGAAGATTGTCAAGAAAGATTCATTATATCTAAATTATTTGCTTGATTTCTAAAAAAAAGATTGTGTTGTTATGGATTATGAGAACATATAGGACTTACTTTGATCTAACTCGCTATCCAACCCGAATTTCATCGTATACAAGTCAAAATAAATTACCAGGTCTAGATACAAATACTGATATATATACAAATCACAGTTTGAAAAAATATTCGAATCTTGATACTAGTATAATGTATATGTTCAAATATGGATACGAATATTATATATTCAGGTAAATATACGAAAATAAGTAAAAATCCAATCTCAAAACCCTACCCGACCTATTAACATGAAACCTCACCCTAGGTATTCTCAATCCCTCCTTCGGCTGTCGTTCCCTCTTTCCAGCTGCCACAAAAGTGCATAGCCTCACCCTAACTCTTCACCAGCCGCCACAAAAGTGTAAACCCATCCCTCACTCTCTCCCTCACTCTCTCCGACGATCCGGCGACTCCGACCGTCCGACGCCTTCTAGACACTTTAAGACTCCGACAGTTAGCCCTCCATTGGTTGCTTCTCCGCCGGACGCCGGCTCCGACCTCTTCAATCTTCACTGACCGGCTACCGCCTCCGCCGGACGCCGGACGCCGACGCCACTGGATATGCTGCAATTTTTTTCCTTGCGCATGCTTTAAGAGCTAGTTAGAGCTCACTATTAACATAGAATTGAATCTATTGATCAGTTTCTTACTTCTACATGCATAAACTTACATTTTTGTGTCAGAAGTTATTGTTATCGTCTTGCATAAATTAGTTCTTGCTGATGTTATTGTTATTTTCTTGAGCATCCCCAAGTATGATTGATGAGTGATCTCATTGTTTCATTAGTTTGAGAGATTAGAGCGACAATTCGAGCTGTTAAAAATGGTATCTTTATGGCTCTTGATTAGCTGCTCAGTACCCATGTGATGGTTATATGCTACATTGTCTTTTTATTGTTTTCGAGTAACAGAAATTATCTCCGTGCTGTTTTCTTTCATCTTTTATATCTTCCCCAATGCTAGAAGAAAGGATATGATGGTTAAAAGTAAAAGGTATGAGTAAGAAAACGCCATGGTGGTTGTTAGATGTAACTGGGACGAAGGAAGGGGGCCCTTGCCCTTGCTTGAGTTGTAGCATTGTGGCCTTCGCAACCTCTTCTACAACAAAATTTTCATCTTATGATTGAAAGTGGACGGAAATAAAAGGCGTGGACTGCATTCTAAGCGTGAATGCTAGCCTAGACTTCTCCACACATTCTGTTAATAGTCCCAGATCATCTAGTCACTATCATGTTTTCTTCATTGATCAAAACCTATAATCTGATCCTTTCTTTATATGGGAGCTTGTCTCATGTTGGGTCTTGATTTGAATCTTGGAATATGATGTCTTAGTTAGCAATCAAGTTCAATTTCTGAATCTTAGTTATTTCACTTAGTTTCTTTTTATAAGGGGAACACTATATTAGATCTCAGAAGACATCTTGTCTGTGTTCATCTTATGGATTTAAGCGTAAAGCATTAAATCGAGACTGGCAATTGATATGCATGCTTGGCCCCATTAGTCCTGCCCCCTGGCTTTATTGGAAATCTCATTCGTCGGTTGGATGGAATGGAAATTATATGTAGAGCTGTTGAAAATGGCAGTCTGTGTACCTGGGTCAACTGCTAAGTGTCATTCTTATTGAGTCCTAAATGCATGCACTTATGTCCTCATTGAGCCTTGTGTATTTGCAGGTATTTCATTTTATTTCACCATATATCATTGGTAAAATCAACCTTCAATATCGTCTTTTGTTGTGGTTATTCTTGTTTTGGCAGAGAAGTTTTCAGACTTTTTGCTGCATTTTCAGATGAATAAAAACTTTCTTATGTACCGAACTCATCATATGGATGGTCCAAATTTGTTGAAGTTTCATAATCAGAATTTATTAACATTTATTTGTTACATCCGCGGATCGGTTCTCGAGGCAATTCTAGGATCTAATTAAAATTTTAAATATGCCTGTTGCCAGTCTTTTATGATTTAAGTGAGGGTCAATTCCCAAAGCAGCCATAACAGGTTTCTGGAGTTCTTTAACCTTCTATTCTCAGGTTTTTGTTCGTGTTAATCCCTCTTTTGTTCTCTACAATTACTATTTCTTTCTTGTATACAATACTAAGTTTCATAACTGATGCTATTCTGAAACAGTGATTTGCAGAGCAGCTTATCAAGTATTACATGAAATAAAGGAGTATGTTTATGATGTGAATAAGGTAACAATCTCGTGAGATCTCTTGGAAATATAATATGCAGCAATTTGATTATGTATATTCCTGTGTACTTGTCTATTATTTTTATTTGGATTTTCAAAAGTTAATAATAAATACTATGTGGTGAGTTGAGTTCTACCCACAAGTTATCTAACTTCCTAGTGTAATTTCTCCATCCACGTAACATGATTTTATTATGGTCTTTTAGAATATAACTAGGGTATACTTAGGATGCACTTAGCTGTTTTTTTAGCATCTTGTACAATATTTAAATATGTAGATTGATTTTAAAAATCAAAATTATTATGGCTGTTGATAAATTAGTGGATTCTAATAGCTAACTATAGTTTTTAATAAGAATACATTAGTTTATTGTTTAGATATTAGGTATTAATTTTAACTTCTCTTATTTTTTTTCATATGTTAATATTTTTTAACCGTCCTAAATTCCAGGCTAGATGCCAGCCTTCTTTCTTTGAGATTTTATACCCAAAGATTGCATCTTAATTGTCTATCATGGTCATTAGCTACTGCAGATGATACATCGAAAGGCATCAGAATTACTCGAACTGCCCCGCACACTCTCACCTATTATTTGCGGATTATCTCCTAATATTCAGAAAGAGCTCATAGAAGGAAGTGGTTGCCATATCTAAGATTCTTAATCTGATTTGTGCCATCTCTAGTCAAGTGCTAAACTAAGACAACCATCAGACCCATCTTTTGGCATTTGTGTGAGGGTCATATGTAAGCCCCCTTCTCCCCCCTTTTTCTCTTAGATCAATGGATAGATCCACAAACCTATTTTCAAAAAAAGAAAAAGAAAATCTGGATCCTTTTTAAAAAAAAAAAAAAAATTGTTTTCTATGCCTATAGGTAGTCAAAAGAATTCGAGTTTCATTCTCCCTGAGAAGTAGACTGCAACCAAAAGAAATGGAATTTTGTTACCTTGGAATTGTTTGTTGAATCTTTTTACTTCTGGACATATTCTTATTATAGATTATTGAGTCATATTATCTGCTTAAAAAATGGATGAAGCGGGTCAATCTTGTGATTTGAATTCAATTAACTAATTCAATTCCATTTAGGCCTGATTCCGAAGACTAATTAAAGTTTCCACGTATAATTTGAGTTCTACGTGTATAAGATATATAAGATAAATTGAATTACTAAAATATATTAAAAAAATTTAATAAAACTAAATTGATATTAACTGATATGAATTCAGAACAATATATTAAAAAGATTCAATATAACTAAAGTGATATTAGGGTTAATTACGCTGATACCTTATGTATTATACTCGGTTTTTATGGATACTTTTTAAATTTTTTAAGTTACAATGTCCTATTAAACTTTAGGAATATACTATTAATTTTTTTAAGTTACAATGTCCCATTAAACTTTAAGAATATACTATTATACCCCTAATAAATATATCATATTATTAATTTTTAAATAAAAATAAATTTAAAAAGTAAATTATATAATTTCTCTCAACTTAACTTTTTTTTTTCTCTCTCTTCTCCATTATAATTCCCTTCATCTCTCCTCTCCCTTCTCCCTCCTCCCCACCTTCATTCCCTTTCGAGATTTCCGCATTGCTCCCCTCATTCTTTGTTGCGCATCCCTCCTCCCCATCATTACTGCTCCTCATCTCCTTCCGTCCATCATTCCTTCGACATTTATGCCCCCCTCTCTCCTCCCTATCGTCACTACTCCTCTTTTCTCGTCATATTTAAATCTAATTTAGTTATTAATTAGTTAGCTTATACTAATTTAATTAAAGTGTTAAAATAAAATTGTATTTTAATTTCTATCAATTTACTTGAAATATATAACGAGGATACGTAGGTTATTTTGAAAAAATATGACCGTCAAACTCATCCAATTTTTTTCACGGCATACTAACAGAAGTGTGATATCAAAAATTTCCTAAAATTGGCCCCGAGAGTTTGCCTGTTTTAGCTTCTGTAGGGGAGGCTGCCAACGCGGGCGTGCCTCTACGCGATGCGAGTTGGCCCGGACGAGAATTGCGCCATGTGTGGGATTCACCGAGAAAGTATAGCGCACCTTTTCTTCACGTGCAGGGCTGCAAAGGAGATCTGGCGAGTGCTGGCAACAAGCCAAGGATGGGGTGACGAGTTGCCAGCCATGTTGACGGAAGATTGGATCACCACGTCCTGGAAGGCATACCTGGAAGAGATTCTAGAATGCAAGGCAATAATAGCATGGATGCTTTGGAAGCTGTGCAACGTGAGGGTTTTTGGAGGCGCTGAGATGCATGTTGACATGCTAGTTCGGCGAGCAGTCTAACTCGCTAAGGACTATGCAAAGCAAGGCCGGCCAAGTTCCACTTCGGCGAGGCCGCAGGTGTCAAGGTGAACACACCCAGCGGAGGGGTGGATCAAGGTCAACGTGGATGGCGCTTTCTCCGGGGTGGATCGGCTTGGAGGGGCAGGGGCTGTAATAAGGGTCGCGGACGGTACCTTGGTAGCGGCAGCGTGGGAACCGTCTACCGGCGAGTCGTCACTACGAACCGAGGGGCACGCCCTCCAGTTGGGACTGTGACTTGCTGCGGGCTACACCATGGTGGAGGTAGAATCCGACTCATTGGAGTTAGTTTGGAAAAGAGTCAGCTGTCCGTGGGAAGTTAGGGGATTAGTTGCTAAGTGCCGCGTTACTCAATTCTTTTGTAAATTGTCGCCTGAGTCATATAAGGCGAGAGGGGAATGGCCAACTGGGCGGCCAAATGTGGAAAGCGGGGTCTGGGGTCTGTTAGGCTTGGGCCGACAGACCCTCTCTATGTAAACTGGTTTTGGAGGAGGTCGTCATCCCGGCAAGAGGATAGGTCAGCCTAATATGGGGTGTCAGGTTAAGATATAAATTTAGACTTGTATTATAGCCAAGTACGTGCACGACTACTACAAGTCTCTTGTGAGTCCATGTCTCTATATATATATATCCTTGATATTAATAGATACGAATTCAGACATGTATCATAGCCGAGTCCGTGTAGGGCTGGTACAAGCCTCTCTTCTCAGAGTCCACGTGGAGGACGGACACCATGCTGCTGTCGAGAAGCGAAAGCTCGATGACTACAATTCTGCTACTTCTTCGAGAGTTCAAATGCGGAAGAAGGGAAGCTGTATTTAAATCTAATTTAGTTATTAATTATCTATCAATTTGATTGAAATATATAATGAGGGTATATAAGTAATTTTGGAAAAATATGACTAACTCAATTTTTCTCACGGCACACTAAAGTGTGTCATTAAAAATTTTCCAATATTTACGGGATATGGTAACCTAAAAAGAATCTCAGCTCAATTAACCTTGGTATTAATAGATATAAATCCAGACTAGTATTAAAGCTGAGTACGTGAAGAACTCTTATGAGTCCATGTCTCTCTATATATCCTTGATATTAACAGATACGAATTCAGACTCTATCAGAGCCTCTATATATCCTTGATAATAACAGATACGAATCCAGACTCTATCAAAGCCGAGTCCGTGCAGGACTGGTACAATACTATCAGAGCCGAGTCCGTGTAGGACTGGTACAGTACTATCAGAGCCGAGTCCGTGCAGGACTGGTACAAGCCTCTCATGTCCTAGTCGACGTCTATATATATATATATATATCCCGTCGACCTCAAGAACAAGAATAGACCATGGAGAACGGACACCATGCCGCCGCTGGGAAGCGAAAGCTCGATGACGACAATTCTACTACTTCTTCGAAGAGTTCAAAGGCAACAAGCAACGGCAGCACATTTAACCAGCCTTATCCAAAAGGCAACATGTTCAAGGGCCTCCTCCGCACCATGGTCGACCTCGGCGTCCAACGCCCGGTCTGCGTCCTTCGCAAGAAGCTATCGGGGAGCGACGTGAGCCCCGACGAGAACCGCCTCCTTTTGCCGAAGAAGATGATGAAGGATAAGCTACTGGAGCTTCTGACGCCAGAGGAGAGGGCGAGGGTCGACAACGAGGTCGGCGAGCAGGTGGCGGTCATCGACAGGGGTTGCGGGAGGTATAACATGACGTTAAAGTATCTCATGAACGGCAAGGAGAGTTACCGCATCATCGGAAAAGGGTGGTCGAGGTTCGTGGCGGCGAACCGGCTCGAGGCCGGACAGACTCTGGACGCGTGGGGGTTTCGGTTGGCCGGAGAGGGAGAGGAGAGGAAAGGAAAGGTTCATCTTGTGTTTCTAATTTATGATGATGAGGAGGAAAAAAATGAAGAAGAAGAAGAAACAGTGACTGCGGAGCGTGACTATGAGAAAGCAAAGGACGTAGCAGAGGAGGATCGGATCGAGTTACATCCTTTGCATGGTTGGAATGTTCGCTTGTGAGCTCACTAATTAATGTCCACAGGTTTTAATTCTTTCATTGTTTCATTATTTCTTGTCACGCTACTATGTATCATATTTTAACATTTTGAAAAAAAGAAGAAGGAACTTTATAAGTCAAATCAAGTTGCACCCTTTAATTAAGGGAATCACAAATACTTAAATATTCTCCATGGAAATCTTTAACCGCTATTAACTTGGTTTTCAACCATTAAGGAATTAAATGCTTAGGTTTAAATTATATTGGTGTCTGTTAAAATTGGGACAAAACACTAGGAATATATATATATAAAGAAAATATAGGTCTCCTTTAATTGGTATATAAGCTTTTCTCAATTATAATTTAACTTCCCCTCGATTCTTAATTACTCTAATGAGATTAAAGAAGTCCTAGGCCTAGATAAATGATATATTGGCTCATGTTTAGTTTCTCAAACCGAGTGGCTGGGCTTGGGCTAATTGCGCAACTAAAGATTAAAATGGACCTGGGCTTTGTGGCTCTAACCATGATGCACCAATTCTAAACTGAATTATCCCACGAGGGAGGAGGAAAAGAAAAGAAATACTAAATTGTCATAATATCATCTATTTCCATCCTATCCTTCTCCTGAATGGATTGCTTCACTATCATCCAAGTGGGCTGGAGAGAGAGAGAGTGTTTATGCTGGATAAGAATCACCCGTCACCACTGAAACCCTAGATTCCAAGCGCAACCTTCTTCAACACGACAAGTTTCCATTAACACTCTGAAATGACTTTTCTATCCTCACAGTAATCCACACCAATTAGAATTGAAACCTAATAGTGACGAAATTATATTCGTATCTATAAATATATCGATAGTCAACAGACGCATCCATAATCGTTACGATTTGCCCTATTTTCATAGATATAATACGGACCAAAATCGGATTGGATTTTATCGGATCCGTTGTTTACGAAATCAAAGGGCTAAAGGGTCCACAAGAGCAGCAATTTTCTTCCGGGTCGTTTGGTGAGAATGGAGTTCACGCTATGTTGTACCCTTCGTTGTGAAAGGCATCGCATGGCCTGTCTCTTTTTGGACTTTGGACTTGGGACATTGCAAATGGAGACAAATGGAGTAATAAAAACACTTGCGAATTTTGTCACAGTCGACCATTTCCTCCATCACCCTTCGTGGGCTTTTCTGAGTCAAGATGCAGTGGACAATGAGGCATTAAATATGCGGCACATATATTAGTGTTAAATTAGGTCATAGATAGCAATAGAAGATATTCACCGGTAACGCCTTATATTAATTAATTAGTGAGAAATTTATTGGTCGTAGAGAAATTAAGAAAGCCGAGGTCTTCATACTTAACTGACAAAATAATTAGTCAAAGGGTTAGTGTTTGATAGATTTTGTATTTAAAACACTATATGTTTATGAGTTTAGCTATATATGATTAACATAATTGTTTAACTTGTGAATGAGATATTAATCTTGTGTTAGTGCATATCCGATGGTGCTTCGTCGGCGCACAATAAAATCTGTCTCGACTTTTATTTATTTGAAATATTTGTAATGTAAACTAAGGTTAAGAAAATAAAACTTTGTGACCAAAATCACCTATGATACTAAGAAATTACTTAGGTTCCTTTATGATGCATATTTTACACGATGAAACTTTACACTCTTACAATATGGAATATTTTTGTATAATAATTTTTTATAATAACTCTCTAAATCTTTTTTAGTATATAATAGTTTAGAAAGTTATTATATAACAAAAAATATGTTTAAAAATTTATTGTAAAAAATGATGATAATTCAAGTAGGGAAAAAGAAAATTATTCCTAAAATTTATTGTATTAACTGTCGATTAAGAAAAAAAATTAATCGAATAAGATGCATGAGAACTTTATGCATCACCGACTCAACTTCTTGCATTAGCTTTTCCCTTCATCTAAGTGCACTTTTATAGTTTTGAGTTAAATTAATATTTCCCCTTACTTTGGATGAAAATCACTATATCATTTTAAACCCTATTTTTGCCCTCTTGAACTTTATACTAAGTTGCAATTATTATTTTTTTTTTCTTTCTAGGTAACAGTATCCATAACTTTTTAACTTTAAAAATATTATTATTCTGAATATGGTATCACTAATCACCCAGAACTTTGCATTTGGATATCTTTATATAAGAATTTCATCATCTTTGTTAATGACATTTGATGCAAATCAGGTCAGATCGAATCACATCAAAGGGAGATTATACTTAATGGATTGAGTTTAATTATCTTATTTGGTATTTAGTTTAGTTAGAGTCTTAGCAGGTTAGAATTTTATTTAATTAACTAAATTCAACTTTGTACAGTTTTGAAAAAATATTCGCAGAATATTCTACACATATCCAAATAATATTAAATTAGTTGGATAAGGTCGCCAACCTTTAAATCTACAATTTTGATATTCATGACTTCTCCAGATTCAGAATCTACGAAAAAGATTAATTCGAGAAGATAAGGAAGACTAGTTTTGTTAGTTTGTTAGGGTTTTAATTTAGGATTTATTAGAGTTGTTTAATTTAGTTGATGAGTTCCTAGGGTGAGCCTCTATAAATATAAATATGTGAATGAACCCTAATTGGAGTCTAATGATAATGATGATGATTATGATGTTATTAGAATTGGCTTTAGCCTTATTTCCTTCTCTACTTGACTCTAGCCATTGATGCCCTTTCCCACCTCCATTCTTCCACCGCCCAAGTTTTTGGTCGGTCTCTTGCACAACAACTTCTTCCTCTCTCCTTTCACATTAAGAACTAATTCTAGCACCCATCTAGCTATAGGAGGGCTATTAAGCTAGAATCCAAGTTTCAGAACAGTTGCGAATCGGATTAGGCCAGTTTATAACAACATTTGCAGTTGCAATCAATCTAAAAGCTCAAATATTTATAGTTGTTGTTCAGCTAAAAATTTAACTGGGCATAGTGGTAAAAAAAAAAAAAAGCAATTCAAGAGAGTAACAAATTTTTTGTCTAAATATAATGGATAAAATATATTAAACCCTTATAATTTCCTGCATAAATTGAAGCTGAATTCTAATTCAAGATAATTAAATAAATTTAAGATAAAAATCTAATTTTGCAGCCTGTGTCACGTTATCACGTTTGAAACTGGAAGAATTGAAGCTAAAAAGAAAGTGTCAAATAGTTAGAATGAGAGAACTCATGTCTTCCTAGTACCCTAACTCACTTCACGGATGATTTGGTGAACCTTTTCTTTTCCCCCCAAAGAAAGAAGAAGAAAGTTTTCTGAGTCATTTTCGATGACAATTTGAAACAATCAATCAATTTGATCCATACGCTACATAAACGAATTCACGAATGGCACTATTTTCCATGATATTGACATAGTATTGTTCAATGAAAGTAATTGCAGGACATTTCTTCACTGTTTTTTTTTTTCAATAGATAGATAAAATGTAGAATTCCATGGCCAAATTCAACTAAGTGGGGGGTATGAAGGCAAAACTATGATAAACAATGGAACATCTTCATCTTGTTTTAACTCCTCTCCCAAGTCGTGTAATTTTAATCAATACAATAATATGCACTAATTGACTAATCCACATAGCTCGGCTAATTGTCTTTCTTATTTCATCCAAATTATATACTTAAAAAGGTCTAAATCATCAAAAGATAAAGCAAGGAAAATACCCTCACAAGAATCTAATATCAGCGCATCATCCAATTATTTTAAGAGTATGAGAAGATCAAATATTATTGGTTAGTAAAAAGGGGTAATCTAATGGTTATACACACAATTACTTAGAGCTTTGAGAGGTGTATGCCAATAGTTTTTTGGAGTGGTATTATGACATGATATAAAATATAAGAAGGGGAGATAGGATAATATCCTGAAATAAGCTTCGGTTCTTAGTCCAAATACAAATAGACTAAACAATTAGTTCGGAGTATCACTATGTAATACACAAGTACTCGTGTAGAAAAAAAAGAAAGAAGAAGAACAGAGGAAATGGGATATCGACCCTAAAGCAAATCTCTCTCTTGGTCTATCAAAACTATCCTATATAGGAGAAACAGTTGTAAAAGATTTGGACTAAGATCGCTTATCAACAAAGAGTCGGCGTCCTACGGCTTTCATAGGTCAGAAAAGATTTAAACTAATGTTGCTTGTCAATTAGTGCTAGAGAAGCGTAGGGAGAAGGTATAGATAGATACACACTGTATATACAATATAAATTATATAAATGTACAAAAACAAAATGCAGGGTATTTACCAATATGATCCCTATCTGGACGCCCAAGCTCTGAATACTTTGACATTCTACTTGTCATTCTATAGTTATGATTAAAATAAAATCGCTATTTTTTTTTAATTATACATGATAAAATAAATAAGAAACTCTTCCAGCATTCAAATCAAACGGTCATGGGGATGGGTGGAGCACCCATCACCAATATATATATATTTAAAAAAAATATTAAACTTCCAATTTAGCAATCAGCCCACCACCCTTCCCCCGAATCAAATCCAACGGCTCCAATCGCTCTCCCTATCCCCTCCCCCTCCGTGGTGGATTCGGACTCGTTTCCTGTTCCCAAATCACCCCGCCCCGCCCAGTATCAAATTCTTATACGTATTCACAAACCTCCAATACACGTACAAAATATAAATATATACAATTCTAGACTCCATTTCTCTACTGTCCATGGGCAGAGACGCTGCCATATGCTGCCAAATATCCTATCTGACCGTTAAATCTCCACCCTTCCTCCCTTATCACGCCCACATCTCTCCCCCCTCCCACTTCTTCCTCTATCCTTCTCCTCCTATCCCTTCCTCTCCTGTCTATCTATCTATCTATCTAACTCCAATGCCCGCTTCCTCTTCCTCCTCCTCTTAGCCTTCTTCTCCTATCCAGAAGTACTCTAAATTAGAGCTAGCACAGCCGGCCAAGACCAACGTCAAACTCAACTCCTCTCTTGCGGTAAGCCTTCCCTCTAAATTTATTCAGCTCTTCTTTATGCTTTCTTAACTAAATTCTTGCAACTTAGTGGGTTCTCGTGTATTTAATTATATTAATATCTTAGCACCGCCCGTTTTGTTTGTCAAAACCTTATCCTTTTGCTCCATAACGTTAAAGCTAAAAGACTTCCACTACCATGGCTCTCTATATTAACCAATTCCAATGGTGTGCTGATTAGCTACCGGCCGTGCGAGAAGAATGGCGCCCAAGGGCGGCCGCGGCAAGGCCAAGGGCGAGAAGAAGAAGAAGGATGAGAAGGGTAACTCTAAAAACTCTCCCTTCTTACTCTCTCTACTTACAATTTACTATTAGATTTTGCCTAACTCTCTCTTGGTTTTTTTTTTGTTTTTGTTTTTGTTTTATATATAAATAAAAAGTTCTCCCTGTGGCCATGGACATCACCGTAAACCTCCCTGACGACTCCCATGTCGTTCTAAAGGTCTGGTTAATTTTCTCCTCTCTTTTCTCTTGATTCCAAGTGTTAAATTAACTAATGCTTAATGAGTATAATAAGAACAATACGGAACAAAGAGAGGATGCATCCAGGAAGGAGGAATGGATTCGTATCTAACTATTGGCGTCCTCCCATGTTTTCCCCGCGAGTTTTGAGATTAATTGTACTACTGCATGTTCGTCATTAAACGGAGCTGCCCATTTGTTTTGGAGCTCATATTGATCACAGCCGTATACTCCTTCGTGCAGGGCATTTCGACGGACAGGATTATCGACATACGGCGATTGCTGTGTGTCAACACCATCACTTGTGCCATCACGAACTACTCACTTTCCCATGAGGTATACTGCTACTTAAGTCCTAGCTAATCTCACAGATTCTAATCTTATATTAAGTATCATCTATCAAGTTTCTCCATGGAAATATTGGGGGCTAAGTGGTTGCATTGATGGGAACATTGGGAGTGTTATGAGCCGTCGATTTTGGCCGTGTGACAGATGATGGGGACAAGAGAAATGAAGTGGTGGGATGTTGTTTTCTCGGGCTAATGATGCTTTAGTTTGAGGTCGTATCACGTTTAAAGTGCCAAATTTTATTAGATGGACATGGGATGAATGACTAATATGTGGCTGGGATTTACTAGTGAGATGGTTTCTTTCAGCGAAAACAAAATCACAGTGTGAGAATGAAATGGAGTCCAATCGAATATACTTTTTTGCTTAAAATTTTTGAACCAATTAATTATCTAACAAAATGAGATTAAATTTAATAATAATCTCTATGCTTAGCGTTTATTAGGATATCACTTCTTATTAGCGGCCTCATTCTGTCCCGCATTTGGCTCCAATTGCTGGATTTATTTATGCATAACATTTCTTGTTATCGAGATACTAAACTAACACTGAAGCTTAATTCCATCGTCTCCAGGTCCGAGGGCCAAGATTGAAGGACTCCGTCGACGTGTCCGCTTTGAAGCCGTGCGTTCTCACCCTGGTCGAAGGTAATTGGTTCTTCAAGCGTTTAAAATAATATAATATTATGAGTAGTAGTTATTAACATAAGAACAACCTTTCCCTCTCTTCCTCGAAAGCAGAGGACTACGGCGAGGATCATGCCGTCGCGCACGTGTGCCGCCTCCTCGATATCACCGCTTGTACCTCCTGCTTCGGCCCGCCCCCGCCCCCTCCTCCACCTCCTTCCCCCACCACCGCCGCCTCCCCCACCGCCGGCGACAAGAACTCCGCCGCCTCCACCGCGTCCCCGGCCGTCCCCGGTGGAGGGAGGCGGAAGGCCTCGCCGGAGAGCAATCGCCAGACGCCGCCGGCGAAGGAGTCGAATGTAGACATCGAAGCGGAGATGAACGGCGCATGCCCTCGCCTCGGCGCCTTCTACGAGTTCTTCTCCCTCGCCAACCTCACCCCTCCCATCCACTGTGAGTCCAGTTTTTTTTTTTTCGCGGCCCAATTTCTTTGCAATATATCCTTTTATTTTTTTTAAACCAATAACAATAAATGCTTCGGATTATTTTTTGTTATTTTCTTGCAGTCATAAGACGAGTAACCCAGCCGCGGCAAGATGAGAAACGCTCGGATGATCACCTCTTCTTTTTCGAGGTAGATCAATTGTTCTCTCTCTTGAATTCTTAGGGTTTTGGTGTTCTACTATGAAGTTGTTATGAATCAATTGTGATTAAGCATTTGTTGAATATCTCTAGGCCAAGCTTTGTAATGGGAAGTTGGTGGTGGTGGAAGCTCGCAAAAAGGGCTTCTATAGCTTGGGGAAGCAGCGGGTGCTGTGCCATAATCTCGTAGATCTCCTGAGACATCTCAGTAGAGCGTTTGATAATGTTAGTGCTCTTCCTTACGTGTAGATGGACATTACCGCAGTATGGTTTTGAATTCTAATATGGAAAGGATTTGTGTTTTGGTTTCAGGCATATGAAGATCTGATGAAGGCCTTCTTGGAGCGTAATAAGGTGTGTTATTGGCCAAACTATCTGACGTGAATCTATTTTATTCTATCGGTTTACATTCTCAATTTCTTCAAATTCTAGGTTTGTTCAATTGTATCAAACAATGCCATTAGTTATTTGCAAGTTCATTTGTCTCTTTTCCGATTACATATGTTTCGATTCCATTGTCGCCTTGATCATCTGTGTGTGTGTGTTTAGAAACTTCTTTCTCGTCTAAAATCCACCACAATAATCTCCAGGGACTGTCATAACAGTTTTCTAAGTCAATGAATAATGAATTGGCATGTAGATTAATGGGCATTCTTGATGTGCTCATCATTGTAATAACTTGGAGCATTTGTTTGATCAAATTCTTTATTTTTTTCTTGTTGCACTTGATTTCATTCAGCTGTAGGTCAATTAAGAATTGATTCTCTTTTGCAGTTTGGGAATCTTCCCTTTGGGTATCGAGCAAATACATGGCTTGTTCCTCCCATTGCTGCCCAATCACCATCAACATTTCCTTCTCTTCCAGCAGAGGATGAAACATGGGGAGGCAATGGAGGTGGTTGGGGAAGGGATGGCAAAAGTGATATGATGCCTTGGGCCAATGAGTTTATGTTACTCACATCCATGCCTTGCAAAACAGCAGAGGAGAGGCAAGTTCGTGACAGGAGAGCTTTCCTACTGCATAGCCTTTTTGTAGATGTTGCAATCTTCCGAGCCATTGCAGCTATAAAGCATGTGATGGAGGGAGATAACAGAATAAATCAAACTGAGACAGATGAAGTTTTGCACTTTGAGACGGTGGGGGATTTTAGCATCACTGTCACCAAGGATACTTCTGATGCAAGCTGTAAGTTAGATACTAAAATAGATGGGAGTAGAAATATAGGGATGGACTCGCGACATCTTGCAGAAAGAAACCTATTAAAAGGAATCACTGCAGATGAAAATACAGCTGCCCATGTATGACACATTCTTAAACTTATATCTTTTTTCAACATATTCTAGTAATTTTGTCTTACAATGATGAATAATCCGTGTAATTACATAACAAAGGATTAAGTTCTAGGCTTTCTACTGCAGGATATTGTCACCCTGGGTGTTGTCAATGTGAGATATTGTGGTTACATTGCAGTTGCCAAAGTCAATCATCATGACAAAGGCAAAGTGGATTTTCCTTTGCAACCTGTCGACATCAAGGATCAGCCTGAAGGGGGAGCTAATGCTCTCAACATTAATAGGTGCTTAACTGATCTCATTAATGATTGCTTCTAGTATCATCGGACATCAGATAAGAAAACTATCATGTAGATTTATTCTGTTTAAATGGCTATTGTTTTTCCAGTTTGCGGATGCTCCTTAATAAAAGCTGCACATCGGGAGAGAAAAGGACATCAAATCATGTACCGAACTCAAAGCATGAGGAACTAGCTGCGGTACAAGATTTTGTTGAGAAGTTGTTGAAAGAGAGCCTCACAAAGCTTGAGGAGGAGGACGTCAGCTCCAATTTTTTCATGAGATGGGAACTTGGTGCCTGCTGGATACAGCATCTGCAAGATCAGAGCAATGCAGAAAAAGATAAGAAACAGGAAGGAGAAAAAGATAAAAAGCAAAATATTGAAAAGGCTAAAAAGGAAACAAGGATTGAAGGGCTTGGGAAGCCTCTCAAAATTCTCAAGAATTCAAAGAAGTTGACTGATGCAAGTGATAAACTATCATCATCGGTTGACAGTAAATTGTCTGATGAAATGGCTAGCAGTGAAAGCCAAAAATCCAAGTTGCCATTTTCTGAACCTCAAGGAGAAAGTAAAGTAACTGAGAGTTTATGCGTGCTTAAAGATTTGTTACCTGATACTGCATTTACACGTTTAAAAGAATCAGAAACAGGACTTCATATGAAGGTGAGCATCCATGGCAAATTATGTTTTCTGTGGAATTAATCACTTTTGGGTTTATGTTTTATAGTGTTCAGAAGTTTTCTTAGAGATTGAGCATTCTGATTAGGGTTTATTGGTAGTAAGGGAAGTCTTTAACCTTATGCGGTTATGCCTGAATATCTGGTCTATTGAACACGTTGAATAATTTTTATTAACTCATTATTTTAACACTTAGTCAGATGCGTCTCATAGATTTTCCTCCACCTAGAAACTAAAATAGACTAAGATTTAATGACTTACCCCCAATTATGAAGATGACTATTTTCGAACAAGAAGCACCTATAAGTGATTGCAGCATAGATTATCATTCCTTTCCTTACCTCTTTGTATAATTACCCATTATTCTAAATTAAGGATTTGGAACATTGTACTGTGTTCCCTTTTGAAGGGAAGAATAACATTTTGTGATCAACAGTCTCCACAGGAATTAATAGAGATGGCTCTGAAATATTATGATGAAGTTGCTCTTCCAAAGTTGGTAAGCCTCAATATCACAGTGGTGCATATTTTTTCTTTGAAGGTTCCTCTTCAGAGGTGTGAGGACTGACCGATGAAGTGTTTCAGGTTGCAGATTTTGGTTCACTGGAACTTTCACCTGTTGATGGTCGCACTCTAACTGACTTCATGCACACAAGAGGCCTTCGTATGCGCTCTCTTGGGCAAGTTGTACGTTTCTTATCTTGACCATCATACCTCTATCTAAACCAGTTGTAATCTCTTTTTCTGTGATATGTGATGCTGATCTAATTATTATGTACTGTGGTTAATTTCTATTAGGTCAAGCTTTCTGAGAAGCTTTCACATGTACAGTCCCTGTGTTTACATGAGATGATAGTACGAGCTTTCAAGCACATTCTTCGATCTGTTATTTCTGCTATTTCAGATGCTCAACAGCTGGCAATATCAATTGCTGCAACACTCAACTTGCTCCTTGGAATTCCTAATTCTGGAGTACTGGAAAATACTCCTAATTTTCATCCCCTCGTGTGGAGATGGTTGATAGCATTCTTGAAAAAGAGATATGGGTGGGAGCTTACAGGAACAAATTATCGTGATGTTAGGAAATATGCAATTCTGAGAGGACTATGTCATAAGGTAACAATTGCACCTTAAAAATCTTAGTACTATTTGTAACAGTAACTTACACCTCCCTTGTGTTTAGGTGGGTATTGAGTTGGCGCCACGCGATTTTGATATGGATTCTGCATTCCCATTTCAAAAACTAGATATTATTAGCCTGATACCGGTGCACAAAGTAAGGATTGCAAACTTCATGATGATTCTAGTGCTCTGTTGACAAGCTAACTTAAATATACATTTTCTCATGCCTTTTCTTTTATATTACGGCAGCAAGTCGCATGCTCATCTGCAGATGGACGACAACTCTTGGAGTCTTCAAAAACAGCTCTTGACAAGGGCAAACTTGAAGATGCAGTCAATTATGGCACAAAGGTAATTCTAGATACAAGCCTTATCCTGTATTGCTATGGACCTATTTCCTATTTTTTATCGCCTTATACAAAAGTTTATATGAATCCAGGCTCTTGCTAAGCTCATAGCAGTATGTGGTCCTTATCATCGGATGACAGCAGGAGCATATAGCCTTTTAGCTGTTGTTCTTTATCATACTGGAGATTTTAACCAGGTACTTCTTTTTAAGTCCTGATCTATGTTACAGAGCAATGATCCTTTGATATTCTGAAGCATCTGTAATTTTTATAGATTTGGAATTTTAGGTGCTAAGATAAGAGATTTATGTGTTACCAATTTTCATGGTAGTATCAATTTTATTAAAGAAGACTAAATATAATGCTTGCATGGTTCAGGCTACAATATTGCTTGACAAGCAAGATGTACATTTGAACCGATATTAATGGTAAGTTAGCAAGGGTTATGCAATTTATGCTAGAGAAAATGCAGAAGAGGCACTAGTGTAACAACAAAGCGTGTAGAACAACTGACTAGTTTAGAAGGTACTGCTATTTATAACAATGATCAAGGGAAGACTTAGCATGAGAGGTGATCATCTTTATAGTGAAGGACATGGAATGTGGTTCTAGGCCTTATCTACATGGATGAACATTGTGAGGAAAGAATTAAGAAAAGTTGAAATGTGATGAAAGTTGCTTTTTCTTGGAGTTGCATGGGAATATTCTAAATCTGAACAGTGAATGCGTTAAATAGAGAAAGTTTGATGATCATTTTAAATTAACCTTCTCCTGCCTATATAAACTTAGTTGAAATAATATTTTAATTTCCAGGCCACAATATATCAACAAAAGGCTCTTGACATAAATGAAAGGGAACTTGGGCTGGATCATCCTGATACAATGAAGAGTTATGGGGACCTTGCTGTGTTCTATTACCGACTCCAGCATACAGAACTGGCTCTTAAGTAAGTTGCATCTTTACTAAAATTTTGTGTATTGGTATTAACGATTCTCATCATTTCCAGATTGAACTGCTTCTTGTTTTGCTCATTTTTTCCTTTAATAATTAGCTTATTTAATAAAGAAATCTAATTTCTTTGTTGAAGTGGCTCAAGAAATTAATGGTTGATATTGTTCAGAAAGGCAATGCTGTCGTATACATTTTACTTGGTTATGGTATCTATATATTCCTTCATGATTCAATTGCTCACTGACTGTGAAACAGCTAAATCTGATAGTTATAACAATGCTTATGAGATCCTACATCCCTAATTTAAATTATTAATTCATGCTTATAAGATTCAATTGTCCTTTATCTTTCTTTCACCCTGAAGTATTGCTATCTGGATACATCTATGGAATTCTCTTGCATGTTAGCAGTTCCTCTATTTCATCAATTTGGAAAAACAAACTTTAGTAGCATAAAGCAGATTAATTATTTCAAACAGTAAGATCTTTTCTCAAAGAAGCTTCCTATAGTTTGGAGGGTATATTTTTTAACCAAGTGTTGGGTGAATGAGCGGTACAAGAAGGTTTGCTTTTAAGTGAATATTCTCCCTTTCCTTTATACAGAGTGGTAATTACTTAGTGAGCAGACAGTACCGGTTACTCTTGGCAATTTAGTTTAAACTTTAAAATACTTAGATAAGAGGTTTCAGGGTATGTTAAAAAGTGCACTGAGTTCATGGTTTCTCTTTCTTATCACTTGAATAGCTCATCAGCATATTTTGAGGACGACTTGGCTCCACATTATTTGAAGAAATTAAAATTATTGAGTAGAGTGATTTTTCAGTAAATTTAGATTACCATATGTAGATAAATAAGAAAGATTCATAAAGAAACAGATTCTCAAGGAAATTACCAATGCTTTTGTAGGATTGCTTGAGCAGAAAAGTTATACAAATTGCCGAGAAAATATGTTATGACCTCTAGTTTCTCTTGCAGGTAAACAATTGAATAAGGATTAACTACTGTTCCTTACAGCCATATCTGGTTGAACTCTAAAGTTGAAATTTAAGTACATCTATATGTAGTTGTATTTTCTTTTTCTCTGATGAGAACAAGTTATTTTTGTTGCATATCTCTGGTTCTCTTCCTGACTGATTCATGTAAATTTTAGTTACTTGCTATTTTCCTATTCTTGTTCATGGCTAGTAATAATATGTGCATATGCCATATAGTTTTTGTTTAATGCAACATTTTATAATAGCCAGGAATCAGGTGAACCATAAGAATGATTTTATAGTTCATTACCATCTTTTCATTAGACTTTTTGATGTAAATCAGGTATGTGAAGCGAGCATTGTATCTTCTTCATCTTACTTGCGGACCATCTCATCCAAATACAGCTGCTACATATATCAATGTGGCCATGATGGAGGAAGGCTTAGGAAATGTACATGTAGCACTAAGATACCTGCATAAAGCCTTAAAATGCAACCAGAGGTTACTTGGCCCCGACCATATTCAGGTGTCCATCTGTTCTTATACTTCAAGTTTCTCTCTGATTTCTGTTTCCTTGGTTGTAGAATAACAGCTGCTATTTGTCCATGTATACTTTTTGATTAAAATTGTGTGTTTCACTATTCACAATTCATACTTTTGGTCTGGCTGCTTATCAATAGTAAGAAAGTTGCCATATGAGAAATCCAGTTGACATTCCTGTCTTCTGTGATTTTTTGGTTGTTGAGCAGTGAAGGTATCAAGTTTTGCTTATCCTACTAAAATACACATGCTTTATTTGCAATTTATTGTCTTGTGATGTACCTTGGACAAGACGAGAAGGTCCTACGATAATTTTTTTAATCTTTCTCCGTTGTCTAAACTATTTTCATCCCTATAAGACTTTCTTGAGCACATGCTCCTGGGTTGCATGAGCATAGAGCAAGGAGGTAAATTATTCTCGCTGATGGACCTCATAACTTTTAGGCCAATCCCTTCGGTTCTCTGATTTTGTTTGGTCCAGAAACTTGGCAGTACTTTCTATAAGGTTGATGTAAGATTTAGAATTGGTCATCAAAATCTAGTATCTACTAATTGTTTTGGAGCTTTCTCATCTTTAAGTTGTGTTCTGGCGGATCCCATATTGTTGGGAAAAGGCTCCCTCATGATTGCTGCCTTTTGGTGTACTTATTTCTATTTAAAATATCACATTTCTGATATATTTGTTTCTGTTATATGTGAACTTCAGACTGCAGCAAGCTATCATGCTATAGCCATTGCACTTTCATTGATGGAAGCATATCCTTTGAGTGTTCAACATGAACAGACTACCTTGCAAATTCTTCGAGCGAAGCTTGGTCCTGATGACTTGCGGACTCAGGTAACAGTATTGTAAATTTTTGTGGATAATTTGTTTATTACCCTTTTTCTCTATCCCATTTACTTTTTTTTTTTTGGAAAGACATCCCATTTACTTTCTTACTTTATCTGTTTAAAAATATTTGTCATTTTTTTGGTGATGTTCAAAGGATGCTGCTGCTTGGCTTGAATACTTCGAATCAAAGGTCATCGAGCAGCAAGAGGCTGCCCGCAATGGTACTCGGAAACCTGATGCATCCATTGCTAGCAAAGGCCATCTAAGGTATGGATGTTGTTTATATGATTGGATCAATAGCCATTACTAGAGAGATCTTACTCTATCTCCTATGGCTTACTAATTTCTGGAATTTTTATTTGATCAGATGTTAAAAGTTTTTTTTGCTCTGATGCAGTGTTTCTGATCTTCTTGATTACATAAATCCCAACCAAGATGTCAGAGGAAGAGACTCTGAGTTGGCAAAGAGGAGAAACATAGGTGTCAAGGTGCATAGCTGCGTTGTCTTTCCATTCTATTCCTTCTTTTGAAGATAACCATGGTTAGAAAGTATGCCGAATATACATGATGACTTAGATCAATAGGCTGATGATTCTTATAGTTTCATTTGTCTCTGACAGTAAATCAAATGCAAAGATAGGTGAGAAGGATGAAAATAGTATATTGCTAAAATTGTAAGCATGTGAATAGAGTTTTAGGTGGAGCCAGTACCAGTTGAGGAGTTGGCGTCAGTGTATATTTTGATAATTTCAGTTGCTTGACTGATCCTAGTAGGTATTAGCTCCAACAGGTCATGTAATTAAACCAAAAAGGACGAATGGATTTAATTCTTTTTTTTTATGAAGCTGGGTAAGCGCTACAATATTATTTGCTCTTCTAGCCCCTAAACTTCTTATGGACGTCGCTTCACTTGGCTCTATATTTTTCCTCTTTTATTGTCAAGTTATTTATATTATTTTGTTATGTTATTATAGGATATATTATGGAAACTATTTACAAATTGCTTAGGTTCTCATTTCTCACAGACTTATTATCTAGAGAACTAAATTATATATTGTTTTGACAATTGTTAATATCATATAGTAGTTTGTTTCTCAGGACTTTACATGTTGAATAATTATAATCAGTTGTGTTCAAAAAGCAAACACTGTATTGACCTTATATTGCTAGGTGTTATTCTGTAGATCTCTTTGTAATATAGTAATATAATGACATTCTATATAGTGAAATTAATAAACAGTTCAAACTAGGAAGGGTTGACATTTCCATACTTCAAGCATTTCCATATGTGATACCTTACCGGATACTATACTATCTTTTATTCCAAGTAGTTGTGGAAGGTTTTATTTATTCTATATGTTGACAAATATTATAGAGCATTATATATGGATATGAAGGAGACTGGATTTAGACATTTAGAGTTTCATGCCATAATGGCAACTCTTATGCTCTATAGTTAATATTCTAGTGCTTTCCATTTCTAGTAACTAGTATAATATTTAGAACAATTTATGAATGGTAGATGGATTTTGCTGACAATTAAATTGGAGCTGCATTTGGATTTATACTGTTACACATTAATACAACAATTTGTCAATTAAGTAAGATACAGATGCACATACTGGATTCTCTTAGACACATAGGCATGTAAATATGTAACATCCTTAGCGTACCATATCTTTACTTAGCAAAATTTTCCATGGGCATGAAATGGATTTGTTTGACTCACAGATATTATACTTTTTAATTCTCTCACTGCTATAAATTTGATATTTTATGCTGTTTAAGACTAACTTTTCAGTTTGAAACTCAAAATTGCAGCTTAAGTGATGTTTTCAAAATTTTAGTACATTTTGTTTTAGGTTTCACTATTTCTTATGTGATGATGAGTCAAAACTTTTATTCCTGATTAGGCAAAAGTGCATCCTTCTCAAATGTTGAATGTAGAAAGTTCTGAGGCATCTTCCAAAGACTCCAATGCATCAATTTCAGATGAAGAAAAACCATTCACTGAACCTGTATCTGGCCAAGATGAGAATAGCATGGGTACTTCAGATTTTGAGCCTAAAACTGAAGTTGAACTCAAGGAGCAGGTAGCATCTTCTGAGCAACCTGTAGGAGTGACTGAGGAGAAGCTGACTTTTGCTAATGAAGTGGTGGGAGAGGTAAGCGCAGAACCAGAAGATGGCTGGCAGCCTGTTCAAAGGCCTAGATCAGCTGGAAGTTCTGGAAAGCGACTTAAGCATCACCGACCAAATACTAGAAAGGCTGATGATTATCAGATTTATGATGTTCCACCTGAGACTACTCAGTCTAAGCCAAGGTTTTATTATTCAAATAGCCGCTATTACTTATTGAAGAAGCGGACTGTAGTTCCTGGAAACTACACTGATCATCCACATGTGAAAATCCAGCCACCCAGTGCTAAATTTGGTCGGAAAATATATAGGGCTGTTACATATAGGGTCAAGTCAGTAACTTCATCTACCGAGGCAACTGATAATTCTAGGAATGTTGGTGAGAAAATGAATACTCAAGTGGAATCTCTGGTGACACACTTAACTGTTGACAGTACTGCACCAAAAGTTCAAAGGGAATGTGAGTTGGACAACACTATGATTGCAAACCTTGGAAATGTACCATCATATAAAGATGTTGCACTGGCACCTCCTGGAACAATTACTAAGATTCAGATCCTAAGACCTAAAGATGATGCACCACTGAATCAAGAATTGCCGAGTAAAAAACATGAGCAAAACGCAGATCTGTCAGTGGCTAAAGATCATGCAGAAAAAGCAACTTTTATACTAGATTTAAATGATTCTAGGCAAGAAGATAACTGTTGTCAGGGAGTGTCATTGCACTCAAAGGAAATGAAAATTGCTGAGAAGGAAGAACAAAGCCAGAGAACTGATGAAGATGTTTCATTGGAGTTGCCTTCTCTAGAGACTGAAGTAGCTTTACCTGGGAGCAAGTCAACTGGTATTAATTTTGGCGATCATGCATATGGTGAGGAGAGCCAAAAGGTGATACAGATTAATGAGTTTGGTGATAACATTGAATCTTTAGAATCTGCAAATGGAAAAACTGAGTGTGCAAATGATGAATCTAAAGGGGGATATCTTGAAGAAGTTTCATCCAGCAGCATTGAAACTAAAACCAATCCATTCTCTACAGCAAATCAAGATGATCTTGATAATGTGGACATCCCTGAAAGGTCTGGTGGCAGTGATCCAAAGACAAAGTTGCTGTTGAACACCACTGATGGGAAGGACATCCCTAATAAGAAGTTGTCTGCTGCTGCCGCACCATTTAACCCATCTCCTACAGTTGTCATCAGCCCTGTTGCAGTAAGTGTTGGTCTTCCACCAACTGGTGCCATTCCCACAGTTACGCGTTGGCCTGTGAATGTCACTCTTCACCCTGGACCTGCAGCTGTAATGCCAGGTGCACCTCCTATGTGCACCTCTCCGCACCATCCATACCCTCCTTCCCCTCGGCCACCTAATATCTTACATCCCTTGCCATTCATGTATCCAACATATGCTCAGCCTCAAGCAGTTCCTAACACCACATTTGGCATGAACAGCAATATGTTTCCCGCAAATCATTATGCATGGCAATTCAATATGAATCCAAATGCATCTGATTTTCCTCCGGGATCCATGTGGCCAGGATGTCATCCAGTTGACTTCTCTGTTATGCCACCAGTTATTAATCATATTCCTGAATCTCAGTCGGAAACACCTGCACAGACCAACGCTGCCAGTGTGAATTCAATACCTTCTCTAGACAACAAGACTGCAGAAGCAGTCAATAAAGAAGAGGGTGTCGAGGAACATGCACTTGTGGAAAATGACAGTATGTCTGCTGATAACCATCCAGCAGATGAGCAAGAATCTAGAGAAAGTCATCTAAAAGAAGCAGCAAAAATTGAACTGAAACCTGAGATACTCCTTAGAGAAAACACACAGGACAGTGGTGAAAGACGTGTCTTGAGGAATAGTACAAAGTACGAGGGCAATGGCAGCTTCAGCATATACATAAAGGGCAGAAGTCGTCGGAAACAGACTCCCAGAATGCCTATAAGCTTGCTCAATAGGCCATATGGATCACATTCTTTCAAAGTGATTTATAATAGAGTAGTCAGAGGAAATGATGAATCCAGGTCAACCAATGTAGCATCTGGTGAAGATGTCATTGCCAGCAATGCATAAGCACATAATGCAGATTCTGAGGGCAAAACAAAGTACAAGTGACTAACTCTATTATGACTGGAGGAATTGGATCACCTTCTTGATTTGATATTCTTCAATCTTCTAATATTCTGGCAAATGAATTAAACACAGAAATCTACGCATATAGCCTTCTGAAAGCAGATGTTCTCCCTTCATTGTCCAGGTAGTTAACTCTTTCTATCCATCAAACAGCAAAGAATTTCAAATTCTATAATGATATTCTGCTCGAAGGATATGGCTCCAATGACTAAATGACAAGGTTGGATTTAATTAGCATTTTAGATCTAACTCAACTGTAGATGATATAGTGTTCAACCTTAAGTTTTCTTCTAATATGGAGAATACTGCAAAGCAATTTGAATTTTCAATTGCTGCTTAAAATAATACCTGGCTGTATTTGCAACAATAGAAGAATCTAGATCATTAAGGGTGGGGTTATTACCAGAATTTCATGGTCACAGAGGAGAGGAATGGTCAAATAGATGGAATTGCAAAATAGGAGATTTGAGGCTAGTTAAACAATGGATGAATGCAGATAAGAAAGGAAGTACATATATTTCAAAGAAAAGAAAAAGATTCACAAGGTGACAGGAAACAAAATGAAGTGTTCAGAGAGCATCTGAAATGGCCAATCTGTAGGTTAGAGTGAACTCGTTCATTGTAACCAATCTTATCTAAATGGTTTCTCATTGCTAAGAATTGAGGTATTTGAAGTAATAAGTCAATTAAGGTGACCATCCTAGTGCAAGATTCTAGGTGTGGTACAGATGCAGGGATATTTGCATAAAAACATAATGACAATTTATTCAGCTCTTTTTTGGCATAAAAATCTATACTCACTTCTGTTGCACCAATATCCTTTTATGTATTGGCCCTTCAAAGAATGGCTTGGGCCTCTGAAGCAAAAGGGAAACATCTTGTTTGCTTTGAACTGAAGCAATGGAATTGTTGGGTGTGATTTCAAATGAGAATTTCGCAAGCTAGTGTAACAATGTCTCATCTAAGCATGCATGATGTAGGTTCATTCACGGTGATGTGCTGGTGCATTTGATAAAGAGGTTTGATTAATACCAATCAGATATATGCTATAGTATGAGGAATCATGTATTTATCAAACTTAAGATGGTTAACAATGCCAGGTCATCGAGAAAGGAGCATAATAGTAGTTTAGGATCAAAACATACCACATCTGCAGTGATGGTCATAGAGAAAGAAAGTATAGAGTCAGATGGAAGGGGTAAGACTTATGAATAAGACTGCCATGGGGGATAGGAGTACCCCGTTCCTGTTTAAAGTACTATAAAGAGTTATAGCAATGTTATTGATATTTTGACATATGGGTTAAGCTTGGCATGCTAGTTGCAAGTTGGCATTTTTAGGTCATCTTGATTGCTCAAATATAAAAAGTTGTGTTTTAGAGCTTTATAATATCTAACTTTTCCTTAAGACTTCATAATCCTTTAAATATTTGGTCTATTGCTGTATAAAAGCATTTAAAAGGGCTTTGTGTCGTCTATGTCAGTTTACTTGTTATGATTCTTGTATTTATATTTTATATATACCCTTAATATTTATGTGAGATCATGAAGTCTGATAATCGTCATTGCTCTGTTTGCATTGTCAACATAATTTACTTTTATGTTATCTAAGATAAATAACTTGTCTTCCCCATTTTATTGTACTAGCTTGTTTTTAAGCAATGTGTCATTTGTTGATTGATTTTGAGGACATTTTACTTGGAAGATTGCAAAGAAATGTGGATTTCGAAAATGATTTGCAGTCAGGCATAGCCTTTTTGTCGAATCCTCAGTTGGTAGATAAAGCCATTTGAGCAAGTAAAATTTTTCACATGGTTTATGCTTTTTTGTAGTTATTTTGGTAAGTAATATTAGGTTAGTAATGTACTTTTCCCTTTTTCAGTCAGTTCTGATATTCATGGTCTATAAATCTATAGCTAATAATTTGTTCGAGGGTTTATTCCATAGTATGTTCACCGATGCCTTCATTATGGTCACTACCATCTTTTACTGCACATCGTATCTTCTGCATTCTTTTCCCTGCTTCTTGTTACCCTTAAGACATATTCCTGTTTCAATGACATTAGTTCTTTATGCAGGTCACCATCTCTAATATTATCTTTGAAATCGGCCTCATGGGCCACTGGAGTTCATTTAAATAATGTACGTTTACTTCATCATTGTTGCCATTTAAATTATGTTGTAGCTAGATTACTTTCGATATGAGAATTTACTGTTAGATGTGTGTCCATACATTTCAGGCTGCGTCTCATATCATTAGAGACTGAGTGCACAAATAGTTGATTGTTGTTCAAGAGTGTTCATGCCACCATCACACTATGTTTTAGGTGCTTTGAAACAATATAATGATACTTCATGCAATTTTGCACGTTGGACTTGCCTATGATGAAACTTATTGCCCACAATTGTTGACTAACATTCCATATTGGGAATCATTTCAGGAGTTGTTAGTTAAGTTCATAATTCCGCCTTGACCAATAGTTTATCCTATGGTTTATACGCATCCTCTTTTTTCATTTTCTGTCATAATTTAGTCATGCAATTGCCATGGCAGATTTCCTGCATCCTTTCATCTTCTTTGTTTTTGTGCATTTTGGGCCTTGGGTGTGTGTTCACAATGATCAATTGGGTCCAACCAAGATCTATAAGCATAGAACTGATTTGGAGATAATGCATGATTGACGATATTAACTGTCAAATTAGCATCCTAAACTCCTAGTTGTAATCTCAGAAATTATGCTGCATGTATTCTCAGCTTCTCTTCTGTTACTGCATTGCATGTATAGGTGCCTCACATGCATATCTATGTAACCACATCCTTGTGTTTTCTCTAGTTCTCTACTGGAGCACTGTTATATATTTCTCTGCAACTCCAGAATAGCTAGATTCGAATAATTCATGGCTAAAAATATTGTTATTCAACAAGTAGCTACATATTCTACAGAGTGTTGTGATGCTTCATACAACTCAAGCTCTCATTTGTTTATGCCTCATGATTTATTTTCAAGGTATAATGCTTATATATTGACTATTTGGACTATAATCTGTCATTGGATTTCATTTTTTCTCGTTATTTTTGTGCAGGTTCAATTGCATACCAGCAAGAGTTGAGACTTAAAAAAATAAAGTCGGAATGCGGGAGTAGGAGGTTTAATTTTTATAAACTTAATTAGGTTGGATTGAGTGACCAATTTTTCCTCTACTTGATAGACTAATAAAAGGGTCAACAATTTTTCCTTTCCATAATTGTGTCATGTATGCTACTGAAAAAGATATTGTTCTAAGATTTTGATCTCAACGATCTTGCTTATCTAAATGTAATCATTATTTTTTTCAAACATTTTTCTCCCGGTCAGCATACTTGTAGAGGCTACTCAAATATATGTTTTTCTTTTCCTCTTTTTGAGTGACATATCACATATGCTGGGATAGTTGAGGGAAAATGTTGGATTTCTAACTACTTTTGATGATTGATTTGGATATTGCTTTCTTATCTCTCTCAAAGAAGGATATTAATGTCCCTATCCTTCTTTTTTTTTTTTTTTTTTTTTTGGTTGAGAAGATACGTTCTTGTGGTGTTTCCAGGTTGAAACAATTTGAACTAACTGGCAGTAATTTTAAGTTGTTCTAGTCAAACTATCACACATGGTAGAGATCCATAGATTCTGGTTGATCACTGGATCTATAGTTTGTATGCAATTGAACCGTTTGCTGTAGTATTCCTTGTTTCCTTTACAACAATGGTGGTCAAATTAGGATTGGATAATTTCATCTTACTGCGTTTTTTCCTATGGATAATAGCCTACTAGGTTCTTATAATAAGAACGATACTTTGGCATCTGGATGAGAAGGCGTCGCTGTGATCGAAGATTAAACGGAATACGATGGACAAATTATGTGAACCATCACAATCCACATAGGTGTGCCCTAAGATCAAAAATACCTCCGCCACATTCTATATACTGCAAAAATCTGTCGCTGATGTAAAATACCTCCCTGTTATTTAACTAGAGTAAAAAAATCATGCACAAAAAATAATATTAAATGAAGTATCTCCCTATGTTCACCCTCTCTAGATCCTACTTCAAATTTCTAGTAGTCCAACAGAACAGAATTTTCACTTGATTACAAGTCCGCTTTGCTTCAGTCTGTGTATATCATCAAGTAGGACAGCGGGGCAAAAAGTACAAATATGATCTAGTTCACATTTTTTTTAACCCACCATTGTGCAAATTAAATGCTCTCTTCTGGGGATGTAGATATAGAAAAGGGGGTGACTTGCCGATGATTGTTGCTGCTGATATATAAGGTTTACAATCCGCAATAGAAGCTCTCTTTATCCTTCAGAATGCCGAAGGAGAAGCTGTCTTCCTAGTCCAACTTGTCCACAACATGATCTCAAGAACTGATATAGTTATTAGGATTACAGCAAGAATAATACCATAAACCACCTTCCATGAATAATTAGCTCCACCAATTTGAATTCCAAGAGCAATGTTAACTGCTGCAAGGAAAAGGGCCAGTCTTCCAACCCAGTGGTGACACCAGTTCCAGTACTTACGGAGCTTGCAATCTTTTTCTGGTCGTATAAAAAATGCTATTACCTAAACAGTGAGGAAGTTTGTTTCATTGAGAAGCAAGCATCAGCAGAAGTAAATAAGCTTTAACACAATTTACAAAATATGAAAGTTACTTTCAGACACATGGCTGACCTGAAATACAAGCAAAGTGAGCCATGTGTCTGAAAGTAATTTATAAAGCATAGTGAGCTTCTTCATAGTTCACCCTGCCGTGGGCAGTTGAAACTTGAAAGATGACAGAGGTATAAAGCTAACAAATGGGAGTTCTCGAAAGTGGATATTGAGTGGGTTGACCCAGGAAGAGAACCGAACGAAAGTTCCATGAGAGAGGTCAAGCTAACAAGCATTGACTATTAAAGTTAAAGATATGAAAAAAAAGGGGAAACCTATGTGCAAGCTACTAAAGATCACCAATGCTAGATGTAGTATAATTCAATAATTCTAGAAGTCGAAATATTCTAGATTTCTGATATTTGGTCAATCATAAGAAAGTGAAATACAAAAAGGCTCAAAACATGATCTAGATGGAGGTGGGAGGAGCCGAAATAGTGTTAAGCTGTTTCTGAAATGAGAAATTTACTATGATGGCTTGAAACTTCAATGATTGTAAGATAATCTAAATTCTAAGCCTTTCCCATTTCAAGGCAGAGGGTCTCTATGCTAAGCATATTACATCTTCCTCTATCATAACAATAGCCTACTATACCATCATCCGTGGTGATAAAATTTTCACATTATTAATGAACCTGGACCACCTAATTTGTCCCATAAACATGCTTATAGACATAATAGCAACAAATAATCTGAGACATGAAAAGACAGATGAACATTATTCACCTGAAGAGCACCTAGCACAAGGATAGAGATGCCTAGGGCTCTGTGCATTGTGATATTGGAATGTAGTCTATCATAGAGAGCGATTCCAGCCACCACACCAGCAAGTCCAATAATGAATCCCACAAACTGAATAACTACATGAAGATAATACCAAAGAGGGTCAATTTGCCTGCAGTATCTTGCAACTATGGCACCTAATGGTAGAAGCACTCCCCAGCCAAATATAGCAAGCATTCCATGTTTTCTTTTCAGTTGGTATGGATAGGAAGAATAAGCTGAATTGCCTGAAAAAGTAGTTTTCACATTAGCCTTCAAATTTGAAGTGTTCAAAAATTCTAAAATGGTTAGGAAGATACTTATTCCAAGATTCTGGTGATGCTATGTAACTTTATGGATGAACATTGTCATCTTAGAAAAGCCTTTTTCATCAATAATTTTGAGGCCCATATGCTGTGAAATTCTAGGCAGAGAAATTTTATTATTTCTTAACTAGCTTCAATTTTACAACAATTTTCTAAAATAACATCAAATATCTACCTGATTAAAAATTTGAAAGAGAGAACCTTGTGTGAATCTAAAAGGTTTCTGCAAAAAGGAACTAAAACAATATAATTTGCCTACACAGTACACCCTATAGTTGGGCAACACAAACTACCAGTCAACCACCACACACACCTACACACACACACACACACAAGCAGCGACGGTGTATCATAAATATGAGAAAATAAGGTTTTCTCGGAACTAGGCTCTTTCATGGCTTTACGCAACTTTTTGAGACTCTGATTGTTACTTCAATATAAAATTTGGTGAGCAAGAAGCATAAAAGATTATGTGCTAATGGCATCACTATTGTACATTTCAAGCATGTAAGAGCCAGAAAGTTGAAAGCTGAGACATATTTGTCCTCACCCTAGATACATCAGAAATCTTATACCACTCAACATGGCTCATACAGTTGGACCTAAGGAATGTCACAACCCCTTCTTCTGAGGGAACTTCCTTCGAATTAATTTGCAAGTTGAAGGGATTTGAGGATTGGAATCGATAAGCATAATTATAATTATAAGTGATGGCCAATGGCCAAGAATGATTGCACTTAAATAGTTAGAGTAACCAGGACAAACCTGCTGAAAAATCAAAAGAGATGGATGTCTTATCATCATGTTGTGTAAGTTGGTAACTGTTTGGAGATCTTGTTGAAAAAGCAAAAAGAAGTGCCTGGCGAGGAACCGAAGCTGAAAAGTTCAATTGGAATGCTAAATAGATATTGGCCCCAAAGAGTACAACTGCAGGAGCAACATCAGTAGCTAGCAATTGGCCCTCATTTACTATGACATCAGAACTAGTTTGACCGAGTAAATGGTATTGTTCTATATATGCTCTGCCGTCTCCAATCCAACCAACCATCGCACTTGAACCTATCATCATCCCATCATTTGAAAATCCAATCCCAACCCATCCGGATGTGTATACAGCAGATAGCACAATGCTCAAAATATTATCTTGGTTCTGTGAGTACTGCACAAGTTAAAAATGGAACATGATGAGGAATTGCTGAGTCTAGAAATAAGGCATTGCTTGAAGTATTCTGCAGGTCGTGACAAATTTAAACAAAATTTAAAAAAACTTAACCTTTCCATAGTTTACATAGCGAGACAGACTTACCCTTCAGAAACTGAAAGAACAATACCATTTTTTTTCTTTTTTAACCTCAAAAAATTGATATTTATTCACTATTAACAGAATCCTCAAAATGCAATGTTTTAAGGGAAAATATATCTATGTACACCAGTATATATCTGACTACTAGTTTACAATGCCATTCCGTTATGTTAGTAAAAGTCGAAGGAACCAACTTTACCCTTAAACTGATAAAGATAAGAATAAAAACAAAGATCATTAATAGGTCAACGAGAATCCTACCGGCCTACACACAATGTTCAAGTGAATTCAATGTGTCGTATTCCTTCCAGTAATCCTATCCAAAAAAAGAGAATTCCAAGAAACCAGCTGTCAAGTGGAGATTCTGCGAACAATTACCCGAAGGATGAATCCATTCCAGATGGGTTTGCAATCAAGTCCGGAGGCATTGAAAGGGGATGGGAGGAAGGTGCTGAGATCCGATCCGCAGGTGTCCACCTGGGAATGGACGGCGGTGATCGAAGCCGACAAGGTCAGCAACAAGGAGAGGAGGGAGGAATACGGCTCCATTGCGGGCAAATTCTATTAGGGTTTCGGGAGTAGCATAGGGAGGAAGAAGAGGGTGTTTATAGGTGGCTAGGGTTAGAATTTCTTTGGGGAAGGGGAAGAGGAGGAGAATTGGGATTCGGTGGGCCGTCGTAGCTTGCAATTGAAGGTATAGAGTTGGAAAGAGGGTGGTGATCGTCATGATTAGTGGTGGTGATGATGATGATGATGGTGTCTCGAAAGGGTTTGGTATGGTGGTGGTGGTGGTGGAGGTGGTGATGGTGGTGGATACGGGAGACCATCATTTTGTTTCATATTTTTTGGGATATTTTCATACAACACCCTAACTTTGAGCATATTTGCGATTAAGCCTGTCCTTACGCTACTTAATATTTACAAATTGAACCCTATAAAATGAGCAAAATACACTACATCTACCGAGCCATGGGTTGTATATATAGACATAAGAAGTGTTTCCTGTTGTTTCCAAGTTTAGGTTGTTTTAACGATTATAGAAGACACCGAAGTTGTAGAATAGTTACAAAATTCTCATATAAAATTAATCTGTAAAATTATATATACTGCAATCATATTGACATACAGTTTGTTCTTCAAGACATCCTGCATGCATGCATGCAAAGGTGTTCATATTAGAGAGATAGACTTGGCTATCCTGTAGATATGCTCCTCTCCACTCTCTTCATCGATCTTTGTCACCCATTTGCTGTTACTGCGAGCTATCCTCCTCCCTTGGCCAACTCTTCTGCTCCTACATCCCTTCCTTTCTCTGATCCCAAACTCATCTCTCTTCCCGATCATGGTTACTTCCATCCCCTCCCCTATGGGATGCTTCATTGATCTTATCTCGCCATTCTTCACACATGGAACATCCCCACACAGCCCTTCTTTTCCTTCCCTCAAGTTGTTTGCTACCACAACTGATCTGCTTGGGTTCACATCTAACAGCCTGAGCAAATCTTTGTAAGACTCGGTCTTGCAGTCCACAAGGGAGAAGTCTATGTTCTCATACTTGGACAGGAGCTCAGACGGGTTGCCGACCTCGAATTCCACCATGTCATTCAGACCAGACTCCTCTATCACATCTTTTGATGCTACAAGTGACTCCTCCTCCGGAAGGATGCAAACCAGCCGGCCGCCGGTCTCGCGGGCTGCCGCCGCGAGGGCTAAAGTCGACTGCGACGCCTCTGAAGAGACTTCGACGATGAGTTGCGCGCTCATGCCGGCGGCTAGGGCTGAGATGAACTCACTCGTCTCAGGTTCTACTGGCTTGTGGGCATCGTTTCGCCTTCTGTTGTCACGCTTGCACTGAACGAATAGTGATAATAATAATAAATTAAGGACAGTTTAATTTTGAATGCATGGTATTACTTGTAACTCTATCACATCGACATAAAACATTTGCTGCTGGAGAAATGTACGTATTAATTTCTATTTGTTAAAGTACAGTTAAAGAAGTATAACATTGAATCTTGCACGACGAAGAATATTAGAGCAATTAATCGACTGCAATTATATATGATCGATGCATCTGAAATAAAACAAAGTATAGAGCATTATGCTAGTATTCATCCATGAACTATTCGATCATCATGCAAAAGGTGCCAAAATTTCCTAAATGATTTGCCAAGCATATAACTTGTCTCCATCAATCGCGCGTAATGCTGTGACGTTTGAGATAACATAATCTTAGTGGCATCGTTTCATAAAAAAAGAGACGAGAAAAAGAATGATTTTTAGCATCATAAACAACTACCAATAGATCGAGAGAAATGATCAGTACCAGCTTGAGTGTGTCAATGTAAGCATTTGTCGCAGATTTTGGAGACCAAACCATGTTTCTGCATGCAATTCTTCCTTCTTTCCTTCCCTTCTTCTCTAAGAAGCCTCAATTCAATAACTCAGTGACTTATAATAGAAGAAGAACGAAGAGAAAGATAAGGAGAGAAGAAGGTGGGTTGAGATGAGGATTAATGTTTGCTTGATAAGAGTTACACGGTTAGAACCAGAATGCCACCAGAATCATTAATATGAGACCGATTCCTTAGGAAGGGGAGGAACGCTTCTTCAGCTGAGACTCTTATTTTTAGTCGCAGTCTTCCATAAATATCTCAAGACAAATACTAAGAGGCCGTTTGGCTTCACATTTTTAAAAAATAAAATAAAATTGTATATATAAAGTGTAAATGTGTAATACACTAATAGAAAAAACAAGAGATATATAAGAATTTTATTTATATTAGTTTCTCATATACATTGCATCTTGAAATACATAAAACCAAATGACCGCTCGATTACTAGATATCGCATTCCATAAAATATTATCAAGATAAAAAAAAAAGATTATATAGTTTTTTCGAAAAAGATTTTCTAATTCAGCAATTTGATTTTTATCTGAATCACCAAGTCAGTCTTAATTTGCATAAAAACATTCTCTTTGAAACTTATGGAGATTCTTTTGATAAAAAAAAAAAATAAAAGAGTATGATATATGAAATAGAGAGACAATCAAACAAGAGATGATGCTTCAACACAATCTTTTGATGGAATTCTCAGGTAGTAGAATTGCCTTACAAGATATTTCCAATTGCATTTGTGATTATTATCCACACAAAAAAAATTTCCACGTCCATTTACCTCCTCAATTTTATAGGTCAAGGTCAATGTTCTAGTTCATCTCATTAATGCTGTCTTCCACGTTCTCATGCCACTGCCGACACCCCTTGTTACACCCCCAAATTGTTGAAGAATGTTTACTTATCGTTATGATAATATTTTAGTTATTCTTTCTCACCAGAGATGCAAACATAATTTTGTATGAGTGGGCACACAAGAGACAGAACAATAATGATACAGCAGGGTTCATGCATACCGCTCACACCGTTGATGTGGGTGGAAAATAACAAAAAATATTTTATTTTTTTAAATAAAAAAGAAAGGATAATATCACTTAGACCCATGAATTATTACTCATTTCACGTACAACTCATGAACTTGTGTGGACGAAAAAAGCAACAGAAAACTACTAATTGCTTTCATTATTAGTATCCATACCTTGCCATTATTTGATGATCACGATACAAAGAATATAATATATATGTATAATGACCACATTTTAAATAGTTTATTTTTTATAATATTGAAAACAACAAAAACATTGGGAAAAAAAAGAGAAAAACTAAGTGCATCTAAATGAGTAGCAGCCAACAGTAACATATATTCTATTGCAAAAGTAAAGCTCCTGAATTGGTCACCAGCGGCGCCACCGAAAGGCTCACTCACCTTCCAAGTGGCAACAAACAAGTCAGCAGAACCTAGTCCATGGGTCGGAACCAGACCGGGAGTTCACACTCGGTGTCCGTTGTTTCCCGCCCACCAATTCACCATGTGCGGAATGGCAGAGAGCCCGTTGACAATTTGACTATACATCTACCGCACGTGCAATGTTCCCCACTACATTCATGACACTATATCCAAACATTTAAAATATTAACAGCTGAGATCTATAGTTGATTTAAACTATTTAATCCATACTAAAATTAACGTCTTTTATAAGTAGCTAAAATCAAAATACACAGAGATTCCAGTTGAGGTTTAAAAGAGAGAACGGACTACTCGTGAAATTAATTGGGGAATTAAAACTTGAGGAAGGAGGCCCTCCAGTTGATTAGAGTCGAGTTGGAGCTATTACTACTCTTTCGCTCTTGTGGGCTGAAGCTAGTTGGAGCCAGCTCATCCGTGAAGGCAGTCACCATTCACCGTTCACCAACCTACTACTAAATACTATCACTTCCTCTCTCTCTCTCTCTCTCTCCCTCTATACTACTCTTTATAAACTCCAATCTGATCCATCGTCTAATTCGCATACATTAACCCATCTCTCCCTCTCCTCCAACCATGGCCTACGGCCGACTCGGCTCGTCCGAGTCTATTCCGAGTCAAGCCGCTTTCCAAACTCGCAGGCGCCGATCCCTCCTCCTCGTCCTCGTCGTCCTCTTTGCCTTCGCTCTCCTGCTCGTCTCCGCCGTGTCCATCTCCCTCGTCGTCAGGAACCGGTCGAAACGTTCGCCAAACCGAGTCCCGACCCAGGCGATCTCGCGCACGTGCGGGTTGACTCGGTACCCGTCACTCTGCGTCAACTCGCTCGTGGGCTTCCCCGACGCGGCGAGGGCCACGAGCGAGCGCGAGCTCGTCCCCATCTCGCTCAACATGACGCTGCAGAGGTTGGACAAGGCTTTGTACGGCGCCTCCGCCATGGCCGGCGTCGCCATGGACGTGAGAGCCCGGGCCGCGTACGACGATTGCATGGAGCTGCTCGACGACTCGCTCGACCAGCTCAGCCAATCCCTCCTCGTCGTCTCCCCCGCCTCCTCCTCGTCTTCCTCCAAGCTCAAAGGGGCCTCCGACGAGGACGTGCTGACGTGGCTCAGCGCCGCGCTGACCAACCAGGACACGTGCAACGAGGGGCTCCAAGAAGTCGGCGACGAGTATATCAAGACCCAAATGATTGGATACGTCAAAGATCTCGCCGAGTTGGTGAGTAATTGCCTTGCTATCTTCGCCGTGGCGAGCAAGAACCAGGAGTTCGCCGGGATTCCGATCCAGAATAGGAAGAGAAGAAGGCTCTTGAACGAGTTTCCGGATTGGGTGAAGAAGGGCGACCGCCGACTTCTCCAGACGCCCGGTGCCGAGATCCAGGCCGACTTCGTCGTGTCCAAAGACGGCAATGGGAGTTATACGAGCATCGCCGCCGCCGTCAAGGCGGCTCCCGAAAACAGCCCCCGCCGCGTCATCATCTACGTCAAGGCGGGGACCTATGAGGAGAACATTAAGGTTGGGCGCAAGAAGACCAACCTCTTGTTCGTCGGCGACGGCAAGGGGAAGACCATCGTTGTCGGATCTCGTAGCGTTTACGACAACTACACAACCTTCCACACCGCAACCTTCGGTATGTACGGTTTAATTTAAGCTTATCATTCTGTTCTGTGATTTAGTATTCTGGGTGCCACCTACCAACTGTTTGTTCAAATGCCGCAGCGGCGACTGGAGCAGGTTTCGTGTTGAAGGATATGACGATCCAGAACTCGGCCGGGCCGGATAAGCACCAGGCCGTAGCCCTCCGGGTCGGCGCCGACCACGCCGTCGTCTACCGCTGCAACGTGATCGGATACCAGGACACCTTGTATGTCCACTCGCAGCGGCAATTCATCCGCGAGTGCGACATCTACGGCACCGTCGACTTCGTCTTCGGCAACGCCGCGGTGGTGCTCCAGAACTGCACCCTCTGGGCCCGGAAGCCATTGACATTGCAAAAGAACACCATAACTGCGCAAAATCGAAAAGACCCAAATCAGAACTCCGGCATATCCATCCACGCTTGTCGCATAGCAGCAACCCCTGACCTCGAGGAAGTGAAAGCCGACTACCCCACGTACTTAGGAAGGCCATGGAAGCTTTACTCCAGGGTGGTGTACATGCTATCCTACATGGGAGACCATGTCCACCCGCAAGGGTGGCTCGAGTGGAACGCTACGTTTGCTTTGGATACGTTGTATTACGGCGAGTACATGAACTACGGGCCAGGCGCCGCCGTGGGGAAGAGGGTGACGTGGCCGGGGTTCAGGGTGATTACTCTGCCTGAGGAGGCGAGTAAGTTTACCGTCTCGCAGTTTATCTCGGGCTCTTCTTGGCTGCCGTCTACTGGGGTCGCCTTCTTGGCTGGACTCTCTGTGTAAAGTATGTTTATCTTATACCTTATTATTATTATTATTATTATTATTATTATCATTTAGGAGAGAATAATTGCATGTTATCCCGGTGCTAATTGTACATTTACGATATATTATCTAATCTACCCCATTATTTATTCTTGTCTTAAGATAGGGTTTTTTTTTTTGTTTTTGTTTGCACGTATACCCTTTTAAAATCTCTAATTTATTATTTTTATTTACATAGATTTCTTAAACAAATGAGAAAAACTATAAAAATTAGTTGGATTGAGAAGTGTAACGAATCCTAAGATGAACTTTTGAGAATAAAGTAGTCCATAAGAAAGGCAATGTTGTACATTATTGGATACGGTTTTATGCTGGATTTGGGGCTTCCCAATCCAAATTAAAGAAAGTAATCACAAAGTGGATTTTGGACTAAAGTGAGCAAATGGGCGAACGCTTAATAATCCCTACGAGCGATCGGCCATCTTATCCTCTCCGGCTCACACTGTAGTGAATATAACAATCAAAGTAAAAGCTTTAGAGCCACTAACATGATGATAGATTCCAATTTCCGAGAATAATAACCGAAAAGTGGACAAAAGAATAATGACAGCTCCTAGTCATGGCTTGTCGTGGACTCCAATACAATACAGCATGGAATAATTGGCATCTTGCTTAGCTTGGAGCCTGGGAGACTTCTGTCCTTCCACTGTTCAACTAAAATGCCATCATGTAAACAAACAGGCAGTGGATTTATACATTGTTGAGGTCCCAATGTCACATGAGGTTGGGCTCCTCATGCTTTTGGTATGGCTTTATTTTGCTTTAATACGTAGCCCAGTAAAATATATATATATATATATTTCTTTTTTCTTTTGAGTAGAAATAATAATATAATTAAGAGGTAGAGGCATTTCCCATTGGGCCCATTAAATTATATTTTATTGGCCTAGTAGGAGTCTAGGAGATGATTAATTGGGGGGGTCTTGGCCTCATGTGATGTTGTCGGTGGAGGAGAGGAGGCCACCCGTTGAAATAAAAGCCAGGATTTGTGGTGGATTCGATACGTAGTAGTGGTGCAGCCATTAAAACCGGTTTAAATAGCTTGGAAATTAAATGGGTAAGTGGTGGCGTTCGTGACATAATTCGTCACATAAAAAAAAAGAAAAAAAAAAGAACTCGTGACATCATAAATGTGATAGAGAAAACTTCGAAAAATTGAAACTTCTAGAATTGTGGTTGCTGTTAATTTTAAATACTCTTTTTTCAAAGTTTACAGCATAAAATATTTATTTTTATTTTCTTATCATAAGGTGTCGAGTAAAATTAAGAGGTCTACGTTAAGCACGTAGGAACAGCTCCTCGTGCCCTCGTCAAACGCCAACGGAGCCGGCCACAGCGAACAAACACGCACCACGTGTCCCCGTGTAGTGCTTTGCTAGGGGAGCTGCACCAAATTATAAATACCCCCCCATTGTCTCGTATCCTCTCACACAACTTGGAGTTAATCAACAAAGGTAGCGATCTTGGTGAGTAATTAAGTAGCAAGCAAAGAGAGGAATTAAAGAGATGGCAGACCAATCCGACATGAGGCACAAGGCAGGTGAAACTGCAGGCCATGCACAGGTGAGCCAGCCACTCTTTTATTCGGTCCTAGTTTTATCCCATCTCTGCAGCTAGTTATAGTAAATATACCTGGAATAAGGATAAACTTATTCTACTTCAATCTTCTTGTGTGTGTGTGTGTGTGTATAACATTGTGAAGGTGAAGAAGGATGAGATGATGGGCATGGCGCAGGATAAGATGCAGGCATGCAAGGGGTCGTGCCAAGAGAGCACGGACAAGGCTGGAGGATTCATGCAGCAAACTGGAGAGCAAATGAAGCAGATGGCACAAGGAGCCGCTGATACCGTGAAGAATGCAGTGGGGATGGGAGATAAGTAGATAACACCATTTCTACCATGCACCGCCACCGACGACAAACTAGTTTGATCCGATTCTAGATAGCTAGATCATAGGATTTGGTCTTATTTATAGTTAAGTTGGGGAGGGTGAGAGTACTGGTAATAAAAATATGTTGGTTAATTTGTGTTGAATTAATAAGCTACGTGATCAATCGATATCATAGCCTGTTTCTTGGAAACAAGAGCTCATTCTGTTGATTTCTATGATATGTAATAGATTGATCTAGTGGATATCACCGCTAGAGATGAATGAAGCTAGCTTATATATATATATTTGTCTAGCTGATCATTTTTATTGTTGTTTGATCGTCTTGGGTGATTAACAATATTGCATACTTTCAGTACCTCTCCAGAAAAATGAAAGAAAAAAAAAGAGTTAGAAACTATTAATTTAGATCAATTAAATGATGATTTGAGCTCACGAATGATATTAATCTTTTTAACTATTTAATCACTATCCTGCTAGCAATTTTGAATGTTTATTTTTTTTTTTCCGTCAATGAGGATTAGCTCTATGAATATGCAGTCTACTAATTTTTAATTAAAAGAAGAAGAAGATGTTTGACTGATAAGTATTTATATATTGTAATGAGCTTAGACGAGCAATTATATCTAGTGTGAAATATGTAACAAGTTCCTTTATGGGCGTAAAAGAAATACGAAGAAAAGGTTCAGTAAATGGTAGACATGTTCATTTATTAATATTTCAGGGGCAAAAACAAATGGCGTTTACCAGAAAGATGTGAACGACGAACTTATATTTTCATCTACTTGAATTTTATTTGTGTTGCTTAAATTTCTTATAGGTTTAACTTATATAATACTGTTAGTTTTTCTTATCAAACAAAATTAATAGCTATTTTTTTAATTGGTAAGCTTTTAACCATCTTGATATTTATATTATATCTTTTCTGAAATTTGATAATACTATAAAGTGAGAAAGGTTCAAAAAGAAAGAAGTATAAGATAAACAAAAACTATTTTCACAACAAAAAAAAAAAAGAGTTACTTTTCTCATTAATTGATGTAATCAGAAAGAAAATATTTTTTAAAAACTTTAAAAAAGTTAAGTGACAAACAAAATTTTAAGAGTTACTCTAAATTTTAGCCTAACCTTGTAAATTGCATCTTTCTCATATATTTAATAATTTAGACCGTGTAGATGATCAGAAGTCCCCCCTACCACTTCCAATGTCTGTTCTCAAATGTTCAAGATGGTAAGAATAACATAGCAGAGTTAGATACTTGTCTATGACTAACACTGTCATAAGAATCAATACAGCGTACCACAACATATATGGATACAAAATGGCATTGCAGCAGAATTAACAAAACCTTTCCAACAGAAAAAATTAAAAGAATAAATAATATTTATTGGCGAAGAATAATCTTCTTTTCTGTTAGGTGATGAGGAAATATACACAAAGATAAACACTTGGAAGGTTTTTTTTTTTTCATTCAGTCATTAATTTAAGCTGCAGAAGTCCCTAGTTCAGCAGAGCTACAAGACCACATGCAGTTCAAGTCAAGAGCTTCTAAAATTTTCTGGATTTAGCCCTTCAACCATAACCTGTTGGCAGATCTTGATCTTTGCTTAACTTGAATTTCTAACCAACAACTATTTTTAACTGCATAAGTTTGTCGAGGTGATGATCCATGATCTCGGAGACGGTCTCCAAGAATGTCATCTCACTTGTTCCTGGAAGAACAGCATCCTCAGCTTCATGGATGATCTCTTCAATCTTGGATTCCCTCTTGAGGGTTTCCCTACATAAGATGCTACCAATATCATATGGAGTGAGTCCTCTTTCAGCACCCTTCTTCAAAAGCATGGTGCTGATGCGCAAAGTGCGAGAGCATTCAGGTGAGAGCTCCCAGCCATGGAACTTGAGAAGAGCGATATCTTCTTCAGCATCTAGCGCCTTTATGTAGTCAATGGCTTTGGCATTGAAAGGTTGGCGAGCTTGGGGCCAGTAGAGCCACTCAAAGGTGCAATCTTCAAACTGCATTGAATAAAGAAGATTAGAAAACCTCATCACTGATACGGAGTTTAAATATTGTAGAATTCAGATGCTATTTCAGGGAATTATAGTAACCTTCACAATCTAATAGCACCACAAGGTTGAACTTAAACATGGTAAGTAATTATCAACAACACCAAGCAAAACATGTAACATATGCATATTGGTGATAGCTGTTTATTCTCAGGGGGTTTTCTGTTCTCCATACTTGTTAATCTTAACTATAAGGAATCAATTACAAACTGTCTCAGTTGAAACAAAGCATTTATAGCTAATGCTAGGAAATATGCAAGAAAAACTGATGAGAAGTCCCATCAGAAATTAAGAAGACATAACCAAAACTTTGAAGCCTAATGGACATGATCATCACTATACGCATATAATTGAGAGAGCCAATGATGTGAAATGAATACAAATAGGAATCAATCATCTTCAAGTAATTAACAACTAGCCATGAAGAAAAGCAAGGACAAGTCATAAATCATATATGCATTACAGAACTGAAATCTAGATCCTTCAAAGATACTCACATTTTCAGGCAAGCAGTATCCATGATCAATGGGTACCAGCACGAAACTCCCATGTTCGTCCTTGCGAACCAATATGTTTCCAGCATGACGATCAGCATTTGCCAATCTTATATCCAACACTGATATTTTGTGGACCTCCTCTACAGGGAAAGCTCGAGGACCCATATCCTCGCAGCTTCCATTGTTCTTCACAAACATCTGCAACGATCCAATCTTAAAATTCTTTCCAGCATTGCCTACCCCATTGCCATAATTGAACCCACCATTCAAGCACTGAACCAATGCTGTCGGAGGAACACCAGCAAACCCAACTTCATCATGTAAGCTACGCTCACCGATAGGATGGTCGAGAATATATGCTGCAACCTCCCTCAACGCACCTTCTCCTACTCGTGTTCCCCTTTTCAACCCTTCACCATCAGTCGACAAAGGAAGCCCACGAGGATTGTTCTCTGCCATAGGTTCCTCATCAATCGGCTTAAAAACAGAGACATAATTGGTGCCCGACTCATCTGGCATGAAGTAGGCTCCTCCAGTGCCCTCCGCAGACATGACAGGAGGATTCCCCTTCTCCAATCCAGCAAGTGTCTCTCTGACCATATTCACAATCACTGGAGACAATTTACTTTCCGGATTAACAACAATGGGCTCAAGTGGTTTTCTAGCAAGCATTTGAAGGGCATCAAGCTGCAGCTTCTCCTTCTCCTCCGGCACAACTACTGACACCTCGATATCCTTCTCTACAGGCTCAGCCCTGACCTTTGCTGACTTGCGTATCAGCAAATGGATCACAGCATCATTGTTCTTAGAGATGTCAGTAATAAGTCTATGATCTTCAAGCTCCTCGTCTTCATATATGAGTTTATGGTCGGCGATATCACCAAAATCCTTACCCCTCTTAGCAATCTGCTTCTTGATGTACTTAATGTTCCGGCTTTGCTCCACTTGGAACTCAAATTTCTTACCACATGATGTTTTTACGGTAATTATACGGAGATCCGACAGCCGGATAACGAGATGGAGGACATTTCCATCAGTCACGCCGTAGTCCCTGACGCGGCAATCGTTGCGAGCCAACTCCCGGCCATCAAACACCAACTTCTGATTCCTTACAACGAACCCTTTACAGCTCTGGATCCGAAGCTTCACGGAGGCGATTGAATCGGAGTCGAACACCCGCAGTGGGATAGCCGACGACCCGGGAATGGTGAGGTAGATGAGGATGGAATCCAACGAGCAGTGCGGCGACCGGCTGCCGTCAAACCGGATGGGGAAGAGGGCCGAATCCTCCCTGATTGGACCAAGAGCGAGGCCGGCGGACGACATCTTGTTCCACCAACGGGAAAACCCAAAGAAGCCTCTCTTTGGCCTTGAAGAGCAACCAAAGCGGCAAAAGGAGAGACTTTTCTACCAAATCTTTGAACCCATTTCTAATTAGAGCTCCTTCCTCCGCACATAACCGAAGGAAAAACGCCTAAAAGAATGCCAAATCTCAGCTAATGCTACAAACCCATCAAGGATTTAAGCAACACCACGCCAAAAATTACTCCTTTCGATCAATCTCCCCAACCTACCAAAAGATTGCAAAGATTCATAAAATGTGGACTTCTACCGAAGAAAACAACAACGAAAGAAGCGAAAAAAAATCGAAAAAGAACTAAAGAGGGCGAAAATACGAGATTCTCACCACCAAAGTAATCAAAGTGCTCGATTCGCCCTTCTGCTATGCACTATTAACTTTTTTTCCTCATCACTACCTTTCGTCCTAATGGCAGGAAGATAGGAAAGAACTGGGAAAGAAGGCGATTGGAGAGATGCTGATAGCTTAGCGGTCGTCACTTTATACGCTTGGACCAAAGACTTTAACGGCGACTAGAGAAACGGCAGTCCGTAGGAGGCAACTTCCACGAAGTAGATTTTCGCCTCGATAATGACTGATATGCCCCTGGACCGTAATTAAATGTTATAATTAGACCTCGATAATTACTGTTACGTTGGACAAAGGCTAAGCAATCCACTATTAAATGGATTCATTTTCCCTTGCCAATTGAATGTTAGAGCAATTAATTATAGAACTAAATCCTCAGGATACATCGAATCGAGCTATTAAATAGTAGTGATAATAAAAATTGAGGTGAGGATTTGGTCTTCTCGTTCTTGTCAATCGAACGTTGCAAAATCTATGAGCTAAAGTAGAGCATTGGATTCGACTTTGAAATGGGTGAAAAGTAAACAGCAACTGTCGTTATTCCTGGTTAATTAATTCTGGAACTTTGGTGTCTGATGTATCTAACTAAGAAGAAAGGGCAGTTTGGTAATTCTACTAGTGCTTGGTAGCCAAGGGAGATGGCTATAAAAAGATGGAAGGGAGGTGAGGTGTCAGAAAGTGATAGAAGCGATGGATGAGCACTGACGTGCCACTATCGTGGACGCCGTTAAGGTTAACGTCAGTGACGTGGCCCCCGTCAACCAACTAAAACCATTGGCGTAAGTATCGGAGTCGCGGATTTGGAGCTTCTAGAAAGTTTCTAACGTGGCTTCCAAGTCTTTTTTTTTTTTCCCTTTTCTTCCCTTAATTTTAGCCATTTTACTAAACTTTTTTATAAAGTTTATAAGACTCTTTTTGTAAAGAAAGTATACCGTTATTTTTAGGATATTAGGTAGGTCTGTGGGTGTGACGAAATGGTCCACGCGTTTCCACCTGAAAGGTTGGAAAATCGGGACCCACCATCTTCTTCAAAGGCATTTAATTGGTTAAAATTTTAATTTAATTTAAGTTAATTATATCTCGACCTCTGAATTATATTCTCAACTATTTAATATTAATAACGAAAATTATTGATTTAAGAGTGAATTAACTCTTACGATGTCTAATTGATCATGCCTTAGTCACCTGTTATACTTTTAATAGAAAAATTATATCAACAACCAACAAAGATAACATTTATAAACACAAAGTATAAATAAAAGATTATATAAAAGTGGATCACAAATAAATAGTAAGAGTCTAGATATAATTATCTCTAAATGGTACAATTATAAGCAATGAAGTGGATATGTATGAGTTGATCAACTCCATAATAGAAGCTACTACTACATGTCACATGGGCGAGTAGAGAATCTATGTACCTCTCTTTGTTATAATATTGATCAAAAGGCTATAATTTTAAAATTGGGATAAGTTTACTTAGGCTTCATGAATTATTACTATTTTTTTTATATTTTCCTCCTAAAATTTCTCAAACTAATTTACTATTAGGTTTTTTTTTTGGTCTTTTCATTCGTAAATTAACGTATAAATTTATATGAGCAATTATATAATATTTTATCCTAATTTTTTAAGGAAAAAAGAGAGAAAATTTTCACTGTATTAAAATATTTGTATATTCTTAAGTAAATCTTCCCTTCTACGAAGAAGAGAGAGAATCTCAACAACATTAGCATTGTGTTCTCTTTCTACCGTCGAATCCTACGTGAGACTTAACGATGTTAGGGTACACCGAGACCAACAAACAGTCTTCTCTTAAGACTCACATCTACCGGCTCCTCAAAAGCGAGCAAGACAAAGGAGAAGAATATTTAGGGCGGCAAATAAGAAATAAGAAATTTATTTAATTAATTGACGCGCATAATCCTCTTGCCACTATACTATAAGTAGAGAAAAGTTCATATCTTTTTACCTTTTCTACCTTGGACATAAGTGGGTGAGAAGTCTATGTATACCAAAAAAAATATTTAAAAGAGATATATGAAATATAGAGATAGCTGGAAAAGTTTGATTTGGTCCGAGTCTACTCTGTTATAAGTTTATAACCAATCCTACGTCAAACTGCTGACTCGATCTACTGAACTTTTGACGACCTTATTTAAGAGTAGATATGCTACAAGTGCCACGAACAATCTTTTCTCTCTCCTTTTTCTCTTACTTTAGATCAAAGAGTACTTAAAGAAAAGGCTAATAATTATTAAAGAGCAGAGAGAAGATGGGTTCATATGACCAAGGAATAGTAAGTACTTCACGGGGATTGTTTGTTTATAGGAAGCGACAGCCAAAGATGCATTAATTGAGCTGCAGTTTAATAGAACTTCTTTGCAATGGTTGTCATGTGGCTGGTTAGTGAGAGATATTGGTTGCATCTTTCCAAACGCGAGGAATTTCCCAAGTAGACTTGCAAGGGTTTGGATTACAATGCAATTATTCATTACAAAACGATTCGTTAGTTTAGTACAAGTGATTAAAGCCCCAATCCCTCTTAAGCCAGAATATTAGGGTTGGGATCTCGACATAGAGCTGATCTTATTTATAGACTGTTGGAATATAAAATAGTGAAATGAAAATCAAAAGCCCTACCTACATTTTATTTGAGAGGAGAAAATTATGTGCGCATAAATATTTAATTTTTTTTCTATTTTCTTGTGACATTTTTAGAAGAGCATAACAATTTTCGGTGGTAGTTATAATATTTTTTACAAAAAATTAAAAAAAAAATACAATGGTAATTATGTAAAATTTGCATTAATTTTTTTTTAAACAGATTTTAATCATCTAATCCTTCGCCGTATTAATTATTAAGCACACGTCCTCCCTTCCCGCCCGCCCTCTGTCTTGTGAAAGTTCCAAGCTCAAACGAACGGAAGACGCAAAATGGCGCTTGCGCCCGACCTCTTCTTTCTTCTCCTCTTCTCGTCCTTCTTCCCTTCACTCTCCTCCCTAGAAGCCTACAAACTCCCTGTCGACCTCCTCTTCTCCTCTTCCAATCGTTCATCTCCTCCTCCTCCTGCTCCTCCATCTTCCTCTCTTCCCCCTGTCTCAGTTCTCGCCCCCGCCCTCTTCGTCATTGGCGACTCCACCGTCGACTGCGGCACCAACAACTACCTCGGAACTCTCGCCCGCGCTGACCACCTCCCGTACGGCCGCGACTTCGACACCCACCTCCCCACCGGCCGCTTCTCCAACGGCCGCGTCATCGTCGACTACCTCGGTCGGGTTTCTTGATTTGGGCCTTCGATCTTTTCCCTCCGAAGAACCCAATTCTGATTCGCTTCTCTGCTTCGAATCTCGTGAATGCAGCTCTCCGGCTCGGGCTTCCTCTCGTTCCCCCTTTCCTCGGCCAGAGCGGGAAGGTGGAGGACTTGATCCATGGCGTCAACTACGCTTCGGCCGCCGCCGGCGTCCTCTTCCCTAGCGGGTCCGATTTGGTGAGTACCAGCTTCCCTGAATTACGTCTTCTTTTAGAAAGGATGAGATTTTGCTGCGGAATTTGGCAGTTCTTGATCTTGTTCTTGGTTGCAGGGGATGCATGTTTCCTTGACTCAGCAGATCCAGCAGGTCGGCGACACTTTCGAGCATCTCGCCCTGAATCTAGGGGAGGAGGCGGCGGCCGATTTATTCGCGAGGTCGGTGTTCTATGTCTCCATTGGGAGTAATGACTTCATACACTACTACCTGAGGAACACTTCAAGTGTGCAGTCTCTTTACCTGCCATGGGAGTTCAACCAGCTCCTGGTTAGCACTATGAAGCAAGAAATCAAGGTCCTCTCCTACCCATGTTGTCCATTCTTCTTCTAATTTTTAGGTTCAGTTATGTTTTCAGCTCTATATATTGATTCTAACACGAATAGACAACTCATGGATAATATTGAATTGCTTTGATTTAGTTTGTACCAACTCTTAATACCTTGATTTTGTAATATAGATTGAAATTCCTTGCACTAGGTAGGAAGAATTCCTCCATGTATCCAGAGATTAGTCAGTACACGGTGTACCTGTTCATGACCCACATTTCTAATCAAGATTTTCTTTTTCCAATCTTGAAAGTTGGAGTAGAAAGTCATAATTACTCAATACTTTTCATAGGCTTGCCTAAAAGTTCATCTCTCTTTGAATTCAAGCTGGAACTTCTAGTCTACATATATACCATACCTGGTTCTGTTCTGCTGATCATCTCAGTGATTTCAGATGACTTGCAATTTAAGCTATATGTGTGGCATCTTGAATGATATCAGATAATTGATAATGAATCGGTTTGGTATGTTGGATATTAGTGGCAGTATACATAGGGTACAGTTTGACACTCATATAGTTCCTTTGCTGATACAAGTGCCTGACTGCAGAATCTTTACAATACCAATGTTCGAAAAATTGTAGTCATGGGTCTTGCACCGATCGGCTGCACGCCACACTACCTGTGGGAGTATGGCAGTGCAAATGGGAAGTGCATCGACGAGATCAACAATGTGATAATCGAGTTCAATTATGCTATGAGATACATGGTGGATGAACTAAGCCATGAGCTCCCAGGTGCCACAATGACATTCTGTGATGCTTTTGAAGGATCAATGGACATATTAGAGAATCGTCGCCGCTATGGTAAGCACTGTAGTAGCGACATCAATGAAGTTTCTGTATGAGGAAGCACTTTAACTGCAATCTTTTCTCAGGTTTCGTGACCACAACAAATGCTTGCTGTGGTTTGGGCAAGTATGGAGGATTGATCATGTGCCTGCTTCCAGAGATGGCTTGCAGGAATGCGTCAATGCACGTGTGGTGGGACGAATTCCACCCGACGGATGCTGTGAACCGGATCCTTGCAGATAATATATGGTCAGGAGAGCATAGGACCATGTGCTATCCGATGAACTTGCAGGAGATGACAAAATTCAAGCTATAAAATACTGCTTCACGGTTAGGTTGTATGTTCCTGCAACAAAAGAGTTACTGTGAAAAGGCATGGACTCAAACAATTGAATCAATGCCAATGGACCAGACATGCTGTGCAGATAAATAGACGATATAAGCCATTGGAAGTTCACATTGTACATAAGAGATCATGTAAATTTCATTTTAATCCATCAGATGCAAACAGAGATACACTTTACAATCTCTCTCTCTCTCTCTCTCTCTCTCTCTCTCTCTCTCTCTCTCTCTCTCTCTCTCTCTCTCTCTGCATATTAAGTTGGAAGTTTAGTATATGAATCTTCCCCCACGATTCTAATGTGGCAACTGGAATTGAAACATCCTTGGCATCAGAATAAGAAAAAAAGACTCGAGTAACAAGACAGATATATCTGGTGACCGACCACACTTCCAGATTTATATAATTGCTTCTTCAATCACAGCAATAGTTTGTATACGAGTACTCAAGCAATAGATTCATTGCCAATACACTGTCGTTGTTGGCAGAATATAGGCTCCACCTATCAGAACAAAGAGGGAAAATTAACATAGGAGACGTTAAATAGTCAATTCATGGGAGCAGTAATCCCGAATTCATATGCACTCTGTATACTGAGAACATCCCATATTTGCTACGAATAAATACACAACAGTTTCGGGATGACAACGAAATAATGGGGATGACAAAGATGGAAACAGAAACCCCTGCCAAAATAATCCAAGTCCAAATCCCAGTAGTTTAGCTACAAAGGTTTGGTATGCAGACACCAGAATCAGGGTTCTGTTGCTCCTTCCAGATCCGGCCTGTAACCCGCAACTTTAGCTCCTTCCTATCACCCCCGGAGAAGAAAAGCGCCATATTCCTCTGGATTACGAGGCCATCATGGCTATCACGAACCTTCCGGTGGCTGTCGCGAATGCTCCTAGGTGTGCCTTCCCATATCATTTTCCTTCCATTGGCTCCAACCTCAAGGCTATAGCTGTAGTTCCTTGCGTCATTCTCATCACCCATGAAACGAAGAAAAGCCATGTACACAGGTGCCATCCCAAGCTGAAAGGCCTCAAAGTGCAGGCAGAAGTACTGCCCAAAACAGTGGAAGACCTAAAGAGAGAAGATAGGTGCTAGCAGCAGTGAACAATATATCCTATGGAAGAAAGACAAAAATCGATGTACATATATGACACTAAACAGAGAAATTACAAATTTCAATATGGGGAACATACTGTACATAGTGCTAACTTCCAAGGCACTACATAAACAGAAATCACAGCTAAACTGTATGTTTCTTGATAGAAACTTGCCTTAAGAGCATGTCATGCAAATATATATCACATAACAAAATCAAGTGGTCTGAGTTTACTCTTCAAGTTAGCATTTGTGAATAAAGTCAACAAGAAACCAAGAATAATACTCACAGTAAGCATCCAAGTAGCATTTTCAACCTCCCGTGGATTGGATTTCACATACCGATGGTTGAATGTGCATCCAGTGTGCATGTCTACTTTGTGATCATCCCGTAAATGTGAAACAAGGAAAGGAATATCACCAACAACCGAGCATTCAGAGCCAGCATATGGGCAATTATATGGTCTGAAGCTGCACTGAGCTTCATGTTTGAGTTTGCTGTAGTATGGGAAGATTTCCGGGCAACCCAATGAATAGTATTTGCAGGGAAGTTCAAGTGATTCAGCCACCTTTTCCAATGCCAAACACCTGATGTCCCCAAGCTCTTGTCTACAAGTAGGGCACCGGTTGTGCACTCTGGTTTTGCATGTGGAACACAAAGTATGCCCATTTTGGCACTGTAAATCAGTGAACAAGAAAAACGATTAGCAGATTTAGCTACTACAATTAGATCAGAGATACATTGGTGCAACAGAAAAAGCGGGAACTATTTATTATGAATATTTTATTTGTCTGCAGGCGTCATTTTAGAGTATGTTACATGCATCTTAACATTTTGTCAGTTATTGAGAAATAAGAACAAAATTGTACTTGAATGCAAATAAAAATCAAGACCAAGAGATATTTGTGATGCTTTGCATACTTATAGTACATGAAAGAACTCTAAGTATGATTCTAGGAAGCCACACTCCTCTTACTGACCAGCATCCCTCAAAATAAAAGGCATGCAGTAGACATGTACTGCACCTTGATGTTGTGCCCTGCAAGTATATAAATATACCTATACTGGTGGGGATTATTATGGAAACTACAAGGAGAATGCTTCTATATTCCTACCATGCTATATGATAGGTCATGTGAATAGTATGTATTCTACTGATTGACATCCTATGATTGGCACTTGCATGACATGTTATACTTATTCCTCTACCATCATGTATATATACTATAATCAATTGCTACCATTAAATTTTGATTGACATTCTAATAGAATAAAATGAACAGAAATTTATAAAAAATACAGTACCTTTTCTTTTTTTATTATTCACACACTGAAGCATATAAATAATCATCATTCGACTCATGTATTTGCTTTTAATATCTAAAAAATACTCTGAGTTAATTTTACTCTAACGGAAATTGACAGAAAAAAGAATATTTTGCTACTTTTGAAGTACCCCTTATTTGACTTTGAAATATAGTTTTTCATTTACTTTTACCTTAATCTAAAAAAACTTATTTGAGATATTAAGGTTATTTTGCATCTACACTTACAACTCATCTATATAGTAACTAACCGTTAAGAAAAGCAACTGGATTAGGCATTTTAAGCAAAATGGAGAAGTCAAATGATAAATATATTTATAATAGAGTATGAACAATAATAAAGGCATTAATGTCTTTCACCTGACAAAAAAAGTCTTTATTATAATCATATATTAGAAACTACTTTTTGTCCAGAAAGAGAACATGATGCATATTTGAAAAGCTATCCATCCGTGCATATTTTAGGTGTGAGGCCAAAAGGTACACAATGCCACCCAATTTTTCACGATAAGCATAAGAAGGATCATTTCTTGTTCAAACCCAATACCTGATAATCCATTTCTGAGTATCCATCCTTATGCACTAGTTCAGTGCTTGTGAGATTAAAATGTATAACCGTATCACCCATCATAAACAAAAATAATTGTGTAAGGTACTGAGACTCATTATATCCTTTCTATATACCAATTAGAAAATGATTTGAAGGGTCTAGACTCTGGACATTGGACTGTTCCATTTTGTTGATGTTCTTGGAACTATTTACTATCTAAAGCAAAATAGAATTTACAAATTGAAAAGGTGTTACAAATTATAGTGGCAGACACAGATATAATACACAATTCTACACAAGTGACTTAAGTTAAACTATTTAAAAGGCAAATCTAAATTGACAAAAAGTTTAAGAAAAGCAAGCTAACTTTAGAAACCATTAGATATCACTAAAGCCGAAAAAGAAAAAGTTTCAGTTCTAGACATTACAACTCAGATTAGGAGCCGAGAAACTATGCAGACTATTCAATCATTAGTCGAACATATAGGTTCTGCTTAGCACAAAGTATAATAATATTTTCTAGGTGAAGAATTTTTACATAATTCAGGTCACACATTGGAAACATCTAACACCCAACTGCAAGCAGAATTTCGTAATTGATAGTATCAACTTTTACTCCGTACAATCTAAAAACAAGCATCGGAAATTCTTGAATAACGTCAACGCTCTTGTAAGAAGTCAATGCATCTTAATAAATACTATAACTACAAGTCAAAAGCTCAATTAAACGGAATGGAATACATGAAAGGAGCTAATGCTTCAACTCATCGTTCGGCGCTCGCGAACGGTCAATTCAAAATTCACGAAGGAAAGAAGTGTAAGAAAAGAAACAATCCAGGAAAGAAATGGAAGAGAAAGGAAATCAAAATTCAAGTTCATCCCATTATTATAAAAAGAAGAAAACACCAAACTAACCCTAAAGATCACTAAATACTCCCAAAATTGCATCTTGCAAGGACGTAACTAACATCACATACCTTTATATTGCAAAAAGTTCGAACCTTTACAAAATATCAAATCATCCTATTTCGCTAGAAATATAGAATCCACAACCCAAATCTAACGATTAGCCCCAAAAGAGATCGAATCAATAAGAGAGAAAAGAACTAACCTGGTGGATCGGAGGGTACATGGAATTCGTGCACACGGGGCACTCGAGCAGCTCGTGCACGCTGGTTGCCGGAGTGATCACCGGTCCTGAGATCACGCCACCGCCGTTGACCCCGTTCCCGCTGCCTCCTCCCCCGGTGATGGCGACGCCGTTGGCCTTCAAGAAGGGGTGGACGAGATGCGCCGCCTCGTCCTCGTCCATCCCATCCGACGACGAGATGCACTCGATGTTATCCAAATCCATGCTTCCCTCCTTCCCTCCTCCTCTATCCCTCTTCCCGTTTTGAGGAAGACGCCGGAGAAGTAAACGAAGGGAAGAGAAGATGGAGACAGGGGAATTTGTTTTCTTCTCTTTTCCTTTTCTTTTTCTTCCTCTTCCTCTTTTTCTTGGTCTTTAACGAGGGATCCGGTAAGCACAGTTGGAATCTATTATTAGAGCTACGTTTAAAGATTGGTGACGGTATTAAGGACGCATAAAAACAGATATTATGATAGAAATTCTATAATTCCTAATTTTATAATTAAGAAAAAGGAAGAAAGGGAGAACTATTTAGATTTTTAGGGTTTCTTAACCTAATTTTTAGAGAGCACAATAATTTTAATTGTAATTATAATTTTTTTTTAAAAGTTTTAGATGTCAATTATATAAAAGTTTCTTAGATTTATATACATTTTTACTATTATTTCTCTAAAAAAAAGGAGGAATAGAAGGAGCAAGGGAAGAGAGGTATGTAGGTATTTTTCTTGTGGAGACAATTTAAGGTGATGTTACTTGTCTCGATGTGCTGGCCACTTGTATTGGCTTCAGAAAAGGATCAATTCCTAACTTTAGAATTATATTATTAGTGACATCCCACTAATGTCCACTTTGGTTCAATAACTATGAGGAGAGGATTGAGGAGAGGTTACTTTGCATCTCGTGTTTTAAATATGTAACTTTAAATCGACCTCATCAAGCAAAGGACAAAAAAAAGGACATTTGGCCAAACAAAACTAGTCTTTATTATCAATAGAGATATAGAATCAGCCAATAATAACTAACAGTAAATATTTGTTATTTGGATGATACATGGAATAATTTAAAATCCATGAATGAGAGTAGCACCAAGGGTACCACCAATCTTGAATGTTGCACATTTCTTCTTCCAACGATATGGTTTACATAGAGTCAAGGAGACGAGTCAAAAACTTGACTACACATGAAGGACACAAACTCCAGTTTGAAGCAATTGCTGCTAGACCTTGATCTTGAACACACAACTTACACCAATTGCCAATGAATGGAAAAGTAGCTTGCACATCCTTCTGTCCATATATGTTTTCACATGTGTTCTATCAAAAGTTTAAAAATCAATTGTTCCTAGACCAATCCCCACTCTTTCCTCCAGATTTGTGCTGAAGATGAATCTCTGTTATGCGAATATCCTTTGAAGCAGCCTTGCACATATCATATACTGTAAGTCCAGCAACAGCCACAGCAGTCAATGCTTCCATCTCCACACCGGTCTTCCCTGTTGTTGCAGCTTCCCCTTCTATCTCCACACTGAAGTCGTTCTTGTTGAGAGTAAGATCGACACGAATATGCGTGAGACTAATGTTGTGACATAAAGGAATGAGGCTGCTCGTCTGCTTTGCACCATTAATTCCAGCTATTTTTGCCACATTCAGGACATCTCCTTTGGCTATCTGATTTGAAGTGACCAAATCAAACACCTTTTGGCCGAGAAGAACTTTGCAGCCAGCTATAGCGACTCTTTTGCTGTCTTCTTTGGAGGAGACATCTACCATCTTAGCTTGACCACTACTATCAATATGAGTAAGGCCTAGTTCAGTTTTGCCAGCTCCAGGAGAAACAATCTGGGGTTCTTCAGGAGCACTAGAACCCAAACCACCACCTAAAGGAGGTTCACCAAATACGGACTCCATTTCCTGACATTACGCAAAAAAATGTAAAAACGAAATGTAGGGATTATTCTTCCTTAATTTTATAATATAGGTGTGTATACAGTGCTAGTCAGGCTAATAGCATTTGTGACTACTGAATTTTATGGATACTTTTGACTTATCTCTTCATGTGTACTCTATTATTTATAATTCCCTAAAAGGACTATTATTTATAATTCGATATATTTCTTCATCATCTTCTAACGAGCAATCATTTCTTTCTAACTGAGGATTGCTTTGTAAGTCAATAACTGTTAGAAGTTACCACTCTTACTTTTATGTAATTTGACACATCATATCCTACCTTCTCAAGATACTTGTTCCATGTATGATTGTGTGCTTCATTAATAGCTTGAGATCTCATACAACTCGAGAAGGCAAAAAGACTCAAATTCATATCATCTATTCTGTGGTCCACAAGGCCATAGACCTTGTTATTTGGGATAAGAAAGTTGTCCTGATTTGCATATTGTCTTAAATGTAAAATTTAATCACATTGAAATTAGCTACCATAACAAGAGAAAAATTAACCAGGTGCCAAATATTAACACCATAGGAGTTGCAATGCCTTCTTAGAATGACAAAAGAATCATTACTAAATAATTTGTCCTGAAAGAACATAGTACGGCTAAGTGACAAGCACAAGTAATTTACCTTATTCAGCTCTGTAATCACATGATCATAGCTATTATTACTGATGAGGCATCTTCCCTGAGAAAGATGAGTTCTTATTGGCCTTAGAACTGCGGCACGAAAGTTGAGCATTGTAAAGCTGATAAATTGATAGTAGACACTGCAGCAAGGGGAAAAAAATATAACAATTAGAACAAAAGAAAGTAATTCCTCATATTAATCAAGAGAAATATAGTGAGGCAAAACGTATAAAAGCACCTCCCTCCTTCTCACCCTCTCTCTTATGAGGGCAGGCGAGATGAACTAGTTATCTCCTATCAGAAGTTCTTGCACTTAAAAATAAGACACTTGCTTCTAGACTGGACATAAGCACTCACCAAGACAAGACCTCCAGTAAAAAATCAAGCTAATAGTTGGCAAAGACATATGGATCTGCAAGCAGTTTCGCAATAAATTTGGCAAAAGATAAAATAGACAAGCAAAGTAAAAAAAATAGCAAAAAGAAAAAGAAAATTTCCATTTTTTTTTCACACATTTCATCAAACAGCTCATCGGCAAAACATTTTCAAACAATCTACTCCAATCTCCCTACGCTCTTCCTCAAAAATCGTAGAGAGAAAAGGCTACCACCTCCATAAAGCAAGCATTTCGCTTACCTCCGCTTTTGATTCGAGAAGATGGAGATTCGTATGGAAGTAAACGGAGAGTTCAGAAGAGAAGCCGCATAAGAAAAGTAAGTAGCCCAGTAGGTAGATCTAACAGCGGATCTATATCAATATCGGGGGCACTAAATCCGAATCGAACGAATAGATCCGACCCGTTACTCGCTCCTATGTCCATGACCATGTGATATCCCTCCCCCATCTTTCTCGAAGCTAATGGCTGCCATTCTCTCTCTCCCGCCTCCCAATTCCCTTCTCCTCTCACGCCGTCCTTCTCATTTCCGCTACCAAAAACTACCCCATAAATTCCCCACCGTAACTTATTCTCTATCTCCTTCGCTTCAAACCTCGTACTCCATTGTAACCAAGGAAGAAGAGGAACAAGAAAGCTCTCCTTCTCCTTCTCCTTCTCCTCCAGAGTCTGAACGAGCCGTTATGAGCACGGAGGACCCTCAATTCAAGTAATTGCTTCCTTATTTCCTACTACAACCGCTTTATTTCTTTTGATAGTCGTTTAATTTCTTTTCACTAATTTTCCATTAAATGTCTCTTAATCACTTCAATACTTGAATAAATTTGCTCTAACACATCTTAGGGTTTTCTTTTATTTTTTCCAGAAACAATTTGTAGTCTGAGTTTGGAAAATAAAATTTTCTTGTGGACAGCCTCTCCAGTGCATATGGACTAGTCTGGATTATAAATCTTATTTCCAACTTTGCTAGCTTTGGTTCTTACTATCCTTTAGGTAAAAAGAACTAAACATCCCAGCTCAATCCAGATTGACATTTAAATAAAATTAGCACCATTACTTTCTATGCTGAAACCTATTCGGTGGATTACTTATGCTTCTCATACTGACTGTGAACTAGCTTGAGTTACTAAAAAGATTATTTTCCACAGCTTATGTCCTTACTGATTGTTTGCATCATTTATATTTTCAATTCCTTCAATAGAGATGAAGTGGATTATACATTCTTCCTGCAAACTGGTTATGAGCTGATATAGATTACATAAGTACTGATACTGTAGGTTTATATTGTAAGGGGATGTAAAGCCTGTGGCAGAGAGGAAATTGAGAAGGGTTGCAACGGTGAGGGGAGGATCCAAGGCGGGATTGCAACGGTGCCTGGCTTTGGCTGGTGGCCGATAAAGGCTTATAGACCTTGCCCAGGGTTTGTGGCTTCTGGTGGCCGGTATAGGCGGCGCGGGCAAAGCATGGATGAGGTTGCATTTGGGAGGGGGCAGAGAGAGATGTCTGTCGAAAGCATTGATAAGGCTAAATCAAGGTAGCTATTCTCCTCTTCTATCTGAGCCTACTAAATCTCTTCTTGCTTGGAGTGCTCTGGTTAGCATATTGGTTGGTTTTGCCGGAGCATTATGGTTATAAAAACTTCGACTTGGAAATCAAGTTTCTTAATAAGATTTTTACTCTCTGCCTTCCATATCAGCATTAAAAGTTATAGATCGATTCTCTTTTTTCTTTACCAGAATCATTCATGTTACTAACTACTAAATTAACTTGATGCAGCAAAAAGAAAATGTCGCAAGGTCCAAAGAGATGAAGGGCTAAAATTGCAGTGATTCTTGTGTTTGGAAGTTTGTTTATTGGAGGGTGCAAAAGAGGGTCCAGATTAAGTCTTTTCCAACACTAAAAGAAGGAGAACAAGTTTCACCATTCAGACTGTTCTCTATAAATGCACTAAATACTGTAATTGTACTACCTTTCTCTACTCGCAGATGACAGAGAGTTTCTGGACTCTCCCGTTGGATTAAGATGTAATTATTATAAGAGAGTGTATGCATTCCTTTCAAGATTTTTAGCATTACAGCCGTCCTGGAATATTACATTGGTCTTCAGAATAGTTTGAGCAATCTAATTATGCTATCAGGACATGCGATAGCTATAGGAATGTTGCATAAGCATGCAGTAGTTTGCAGAGCTGCTCTATTTGATGGTATTCTGAAACAATTAATAATTATGGGTTTTGGGTTTTCCATCAGTAGTAGGTGAGTGTAAATGGGGCGGCTAACAGAACGCCCGAAGAAGCTATTTCTTGAGTAAATCGAGATGCATCTGAAGCTCCCAAATACAAAGAAAAAATAATGTTTCTTGTATAACAGTAGAACGAATCACCGGTTATCCACAACTAGTAAAAGAGAACAGTTCCAGAACAAAGGAAAAAAAATACAATTGCAGAGTTCAATTCTTTAAAGAGGCATTGCCATTTACAGACATCAGAGCCAACACACACAATTGTCTATTCACCACTCTACGTGAGAGCCAATGCAGCTTACTTCTGAAGAGGTTTGAGGTTCTCACCTTCAGAAAATTCAATCAAATCAACTCGAAATACTGCTCTGGAGCTGCATGAATCTGTGTAATGTTTATGTCATGCAATTGGCAAGGAAGAAATAATAAGGTGGGATGCCATGAAGAGAAGGTTCTGTTTGTCACATAATGTCTTGCTCAGCATATAACTCCTTCGCATCCCAAATGCATCACCTGAATATTCATCAACAGATGATCACAGAACATCTTAGTCTTGCTAGACAGCATCCTCGTCCTCATTTGACAAAGCAATCTTGATATTTTCCCTCCGAGAATTTCACCTCACCACTTTATCTGGAACAGCAAGTTCATGCATTCAGCGTTTGCCTGATTTATAAGCCTCAGAATTAAACCAATAAGCATTGAAACATATTGACCAGATCCAAAAAAAAAAAAAAAAAAAAATCTACGACTACCATTTGTTTGAACTTTGGTGAAAGTAACGCTAACATCACTGAAGATGCGGTAGTTGACAATACTAACTCAAGAAAACTTTGAGACATTAGTAGCGCATTAACTAATAATCACTTAAGTACTTTTCCTATAGATTCATTATGACTTATATTAGTTAGAATAAATAAGTTCCAAGGTTGAAAGAAATGGGGCTTCCGAGTGTGCCATAATGCATCTGTGGTCTGATCATTGTCACACTTCTAATCATATAAACGACCAATCTTATTGGACCACCCACTACCATAACACTTCAAGCCGTCACTAAGTTACCAAATATCCGTCATACTAATTTCATGTTACTGAACTCTCTCTGCGACACTACATGAAAAGTTCTGCATAGTTCATAGGTTTTAAAGAACATTAGTTGACTTAGAGAAGTACCTGGAAAATGCTGAGCGAGTGAGGTAGTTCTTTAGTTCTTGCTTTTGAACACTAAATGAGTTCTTCACATCACTTAGTACTGCTTCTTCCCTTTTAATATCTTCAGCAAGCCTTTCTCTTCTCCAATTCAGAAGCTTAATCTGCTCCTCAACTTCAACAATGTTTGCTGGTAAACTTGAAGCACCATAGCCTATTGGGAATTTTACATCAACATGCCTCCTACATAAGAATAGACATTTTCAAAACTTAAGAAAGCCAAAAGAGACAGCAGTCTTAAAATAGTTCATAACATGCAAGGCCCAAAGAAGCAATTTTAATAATGTCTCTCGATGTTAGTATACAAAACAATAAGTTGAGTATGAGCCTATACTAACATAACAAAGAAACGCAGGTTAAATTAAAAGATCTTGTTAGGAGTGTTAAATTGTCAGAAAAACATATCAATGAAATATAACTGTCAGGGTGAGAATTTCATGGAATTAATGTTGCAGTTGAGTTAACACCCTAAACAACACTAGAATTCTGCATGCCCTCTGTGTTTTTGTAAAGCCATCCTTAGAACTGAAAAGGTTACTTTTATGAGATATATGTCTGTCTTGAGCATTTGCCATTAGTTTACATCAGAAACTAAACAAGCAAGAGGAAAGTAAACTTAATACTTAATAGTAATGCAACATTTATTCAGGATAGTAGTATTACTCAGGAAAGTAGAAAAATGGTATTATCTCTTATATAAGGAACAAATACAATCTAAAATATCAGCCATGAATTATCAGAAGATAATGGACAATATTATACACACCTGCTTCCAAGGTAAAATAGAGCATTACTTTTCATTATTCCCCCATCTAAAGAAACAGCACCATCACTTATATAAGGTATAGCATGTTGCATATCAGCTCTTGTTTTATACACTTGCAAACGAGAAAATAAGCTATAAAACAAAGTCTCTCTAAGACCATGGCCACTTCCTGTTAGACAAGACAAATGCATGTGATCCAAATAGAACATGTTCACAGCAAAGCCCATAAAGCCTGGTGGAGATTCTCCATTCGGTAATTTTGGGTTGATCAAAGCAAGTTTCCTTTGTGGGTCGTCAGGTATAAAGTCACCAACAAATGGTCTGCAAAAAGGAGAAGATCACCCAATGCTTTTGTTATGTATACCTTCAGAGTGAGATAATAAAACCAAAAAAAACATCCATCCATATCCTAAAATTCAACAATATTGGAGTTCAATTAGAATGCTCAATCTATTATTCAAATCAAGAGATCCAAATGTTACAGTAAATAATCATTGTACACCCACACCTCAAATTTTCAAGACAAAACACAATGAACCTTCCATCCAATGGCCTTCCAATGGATGGCCCAAGTCCATGCAGACCAGCATTCTTGTCAATCATGCCTTCCTTGTCATACTTTTCAAGGACCTTAACACCTTCATATGTCTTGCAAACAATAGCCAGCATAGTTTCCAATCCCAGGTACTCCGAGAATAGTCTATTTAATAGACAAAAGAAACTTCATCATAATAGGAGGTAATCATTAAAAAGGCACTCCAATTTTACTGGTCCACCAAAAAAATGGAAACTAAAGGTGAAAAACCAAACCTGCTGAGGTTATCATCCATTACTTTTCCAAGGGTAGCTACAACACCCAGCACATCCTTGGTCAATGCTAACTTTGATGCTTGCAAACCATGACGAACTTTCAGCTGGCATATTATACCTGCTGCTGTTTTCTCCTGCTTGAGTATATTTTGAATTGTGCGTTGTTCAGTCTCTAGAAGAGAGGTGCCACAGCTTCCACTAGCTAGGTGTGATGAATGATACCTTCCAAGATTAACTGAACAAGTTTCTACAGTTAGTGGAATAAAGATATACTAATGGAATATCCATTAGCTAGGAAAATAAAAGGTTCAACATAATACTAGCATCACTATACCCTAGTAGAGCTACTATAGAATGTACAACTACAATATGCACAATTAACAGAGCCCATCATTAAAAGAAATCTGAAATTTCCAAGACACAAGGTTACCTTTTTACAGAAACTTTGTGATTAAGAGCATATTATATGACATCTGGTGAGCAACATGAGTAAATTATCCCCACTTCACAGGTCTCTTAAACTAACCTTGCATATCAAGAATAGATTCATCGACGTTGTTCATCTGAGAGTTAAGAAATTTCAAGTTGTCCTCATGATGCTTGATTTTCAATCCCAGCTTTTTTAAATCATCTTCTAGTTTCTACAAGATATACAACAGTAATATAAAGGACGCATTAGTAATAACAAGGGAGTCGATCTCATGTTAGGCAAACTTTATAGTTAGAAAAATACAACAAAAATATAAACACCACATGCCGGTTACTGGATTGAACTTCTTAAAACATACGCCACACCTGACTGTACGTCTCCACCATTTCCACCTTACTTGAATTCTCCATCTTGTATTCACCATCCATCATCACAACTGAAAGCTATTGTGCATGAACTCCATCAAGCAATCTTGTCACAACATTGACTCTGTGAAAATATCATTCCCGAAAACAATTATACTAACAATAATAAATCCTAGAAATCTTGCATCCCGAAGTGGAAATCTTCACTCAACATCAACACCTAAAATATATCCAAGCACACACATTAGGTCTTCCTAGGGAAAAATAGAGAAATCTCGTGGTTATACAAGATTACTTCAGTCAGAAAATAGAACAAACAGCTTGCAAGCACACGAGAAAGAAGAACCGATACATAATCACGGTATCGAACCGGTGGTAGTCAAGATTTGGTATCTCGATGCTTGGTCTATGAATCCGAGAAATAGAGATTACAATCAAAATATTGCAGGAAAAAAGGATTCAACGCAGGAAATTGGCATCTACGAAAGCGACACGAGGTTTAGAGGAAAACAATACAAAAATTACCGAGAAAATAGACGATGGTAGGGGGGGAGAAGGGTAGAGGGCCAGAGGGTGGAGGGTTTTTGGCTTGGCTTTTGCTCTCTTTATTTGGACAACGCCCTTTAATCACATGTATTTCACGTGATCATCCGTTCAAATTTAGCTGCAAGATTATCGAGGGAAGGCTTCACTGCCTCCAGGATGGGAATAAGAAGGTTCTGCAGTTTAATACTTGGCAGCTTTTCATTGGTTGTCAGATCAATTAAACTTGATCAGGAAAGGCAAGTAATCCCACTTTAAAAGTTCATATAGTAGGGAATGCCACACTATCGAATGCCCAACATTTGGATTCCACTTAGAAACACTCCAAGGTTATAAGATCAAATCTAATCCCAAAATATTTTTATTAAAAAAATTATTTAATAATTTAATAGTTTAGTGGGATAATTTAAAGTAAATTTTTACGGTATTTAATTAGAAATAATTATTTGACAGTACATACGACTTAAAAATCTAAATTAGATAGCTTGTTATATTAACTAATGCTTGTTAACATAATATTTAAAAATAATATTATTATTTGGCGCTCAAATACACGCTCGAGGAGTATTTAATATGAGTTAGAGCACATTATTACTTATTAGGTCCTATTTGGGCTTACGAAATGGGCCGAGTCGACTCAGACCAGATGTCTATAAACTCGAGCTCAAACCGGTCTAGTTTAGTCGCTTACTAGAATTTTCTAGAGAGAGAGAAAGAGAGGCAGAGGAAAAGGGAGAAGAAGACGAGATGAGGAAGCTACGTTGGTTCCTAGTGCATCTTGCTCTTCTCGGCTTAGCTAATGGAATCGAGTCGCCTCAATACACCGTAATCCACTCGGAATCCGATTTCGAGATAAGGATCTACAGGGATTCGGCATGGATGTCTGCTCTCACCGATGAGATCTCCTTCGAGAAGGCCACCAGACTTGGATTCCACCGGTATATAATATACTCGCATCGCTCCCTATATTGAGTTATCTTTTTTATATAGTATACCTTCGATCGATTCAAAATCCGATTTTGTTGTTTAATTTGGGGGAATTTAGTTGAACAATTTATCAGTTTCTTTGTTGGTGGGCGGGAGAAATCTTTGTCTATAATGAGACCAAGATGAAATTTTTACGCTTGATTTTGTTATATGCCTTTCAAACCTGATGATTTGAATAAGAATATGGAATTGTTGGCTGTTCCTGTAACTGAGAAGTAGAAGATGAATATAATCTAACATGTATGGAAATGGAGTGACAGAATTATGAAAGAAAAGCTTTTTGTTGCTAGAATGATGTTGTAGGGCTTTAAAGTGGACTGAGAAATTGTTAGATCTAATAAGTGATTTTAGTATCCATTAAACCCTTTTTTTTTTGTATCTGATCATTGACTATAAAGGAAATATAAACATGTCCTAGTTTTATTACTGGCTTTCTGAATTGTGTTTCTTTTCCATTTCATTGCAAGTTTAGAAATTATGGATAATGTAAAAGATAACGAAGAGTTCCACAAGGATTACACTCAGATTATTGGTCAGTTGAATCCAACGTGATAGCTTCCTTTAAGCAAGATAATATATGCAGACAAAGGTGCATATGGTAATTAAAAGATAAATGTTCCTTCCGTGACATAACGCTTCAATTGGACCTCGAGCTGTCCTCCTGTAAACTTAAACCCAGATATATGTTATACGGTAGTTAAATGTGAATTGAAGCTCTGGTTTCACCTATAGTTTTCTCCTTCTTGCAGCTTATCATGAAGCATCTACATTTTCAGGATTTATTCACTAGTAATGATACAAATGACTATAGCCTGTCGCAATGCTTTGTTTTCAAGATTCATGCACACAATTTCACATTATCCTGCAACATCACTATACAGTTGGAGAATATGATTATTTGTGATTTGTACCATGTTGACAACTTGACAAGTTCCACATATTGATTTATATTCTGAACATTTACGGATCAATTTCCATTATCCAATTTTTCCTTTCCATCACTGCCATGGTTTATCTCAAAGACTTCTGCATATGGAGATAGCAGGACAAACTTTACATGCATTGTCATTAATTGCTTAACTGTTTGTATTTGTTCTCATCAGATTGTTCCAGTACATTCAAGGTGCCAACCTTAATTCTTCAAGGATCAGGATGACTGCCCCTGTCCTGACGAGTATCGTTCCAGATGCTGGCCCTCTCCGCTCATCAGCCTATTACGTGCGGTTTTACTTGCCAGTGCAGTTTCAAGCCTCCCCTCCCATTCCTCTCCCTGAGCTGAATCTCCAATCTGACAAATGGCCAAGCCACTGTATTGCTGTGAGGCAGTTTTCTGGTTTTGCTCGAGATAGAAACGTTGTTAAGGAAGCAGAGAAACTAGCAATCAGTTTGAGCCGGTCACCCTGGGCCAATTCAACCGAGTTTGTGGGCAAATATGCATACTCAATTGCACAGTACAATTCCCCATTTCACTTCATAGGCCGTCTTAATGAGGTTTGGGTAGATGTTGGCGGATCTGGTTGCGAATCCAGTGGTGTTGATATATCCTAAGTACAGCTCAAGTATAAGATCTGTAAATTATGATGTGATTCACTTCAGTTCTTCCTGTCAATGGATTATGGATGTAATACCTCTTTTATAATCCCAGATCAGAATTTCGTATTCCATCGTTCCATTTTACCTCTTGCTGTTTAATTATAGGTATCATACTATATGGGATGTGTGATATCTTTTCTTCCTCTAGGGTTGCACATTTCGTAAACCTCACCACATATGCAGCCATTAGAATGATATGAGAAGGACACGTATCCACTATCCTGGATGATATTGAGTTTATTGTAGCTTTGTTTGGTAATATCTGGCAGGTAAATATATCTTTTGCAGGGAGAGGGCGACTTCTCTCTTTGCGTTTATTGTAGCTTTATTTTAATTTTTTTAATTTTAATTTCAACATCAAGTCCCCTAATAGTTAATCTATCAGATAAAAAGAAAACCTCTAGTTTTAAAGGGAAGAAACGATCATGCCGTGGGTTCCATGTACGGCTCATCCACACCATCACCACCACCATTGGCAGCTTCACGCCCTCCTAGTGGAGTCGTTGGCAATATATGCAAGGTTCACCTTCTTCCTAGCTACGAATTATCTAATCTAATATGATATTGGTTGGAAGGATGGATGGTTCTTTGCAACAAAGGAAACTAATCGAGTATCCTTTGGCCGGAAAAAGGGGGAAGTTCTTCTCTGCTATCCTCCTTTCTCTTTCTCATTCATCTCCCTTTCTTTGGACTGATGAGCCTAACATGTGTCTTTCCCCGCTGTGGCTGTTGCAGCAAGCAGTAGCTTCGACTGAGGCTGCCACTGCCTCAAGTCATTTATTTGAAAAATCACTCCCTCTTAACGAAAAAAAGTCAATGATCATTTTTTCTTTATTTATTTATTCTATTTCTTTCATCTAAAATAAGAGTAAAATTGAAAAACCAAAAAAAAAATTTAACAGATAATTTACTGGAGTTAATGTGTAATAAAAAATAAATGAGAAAATCTATATGAAAACGGGCAACAGTTTCGTGTAATTATTGTAAATAAATGATTGGATTTGCTTCGAGTGTAGTATTATGTCTGCGGTTAAGTCTACTACTTTGGTACCTGTGGAGGAACAGCGAGACGATGATGTGGCAAACAGTAGGTTTCTAAATTCTGCAGTTCAAAGTCAAAACATTTGTTACATATTTATACTCCTTGCAAAGAATTACTTTTATCTCATATGGATATATGCCATACAAATTTGACCTTTATTGCTTCTTGCACGGTTGACTTTCTGTCCTCAATCACACCTTTGCTTTCTAGGCATGAAGACCCAAAGGCACCAAAAAAGTCTAATAAGAGAATCAAATATTTTAATGAACCGAGACTCTGGTGTCTTAAAATCGATGGTTTTGAAAATGGCAAATGTCATTATCGGACCATTAATCCCCTACAGCAAATCTACTGCTGATCTCATTTATGATCATTCTCCAAATCCAGGCAATTTTTGTCCTCTTAGGCACTACATATTATATTTCTTTTTTATGATGCTTTAGGAGATCGATAGTTCTCCTTGATCTGTAATGGGTTCAGATTACAACAGTTGGAAAAGAATCGAATCTGTTATTAGACTATATAAAATCATAGATGCCTTTGGATCTTCATGGCTGTCGAGATGGATGAAGGGGAAGTGAACCATGCAAGAAATATTGAACATAAAGCTGCATGGAATATAGAAATGTTTGATAAATCCCTTGAAAAGAATGTGCAAACTTAGAAAGACCACTACTGTAAAGAAGGTTGAATAATACTATCACCTGATAAAGAAAGAACCACTTACGTGATTGTTAAGAAGGTTGAATCATATTAAAAACGCCACTACTCACTACTGTTCAACAATATTCATCTCACTGTTCCTCTTGAGGTACTAAATGTTCTTTGGTTCAAGAAGTGATGATGCTTCCTGGATTATTTGAGAAGAACATCAACCAAAGACATATCAAAGGTTTTCAAAGCAATTTACTGTCAGATACTGGATATTGGTTTATCAGCAGCTCAATAGTTTAAAATGGAACTACAAAATTATTTCCTTTTTGTCTCAAATTTTATCAGAACACAAGACTACCTGGGTGAGTGGGTTGATAACGAAATGCTCATCGTGTAGCTGCATGGAAATGGCACTGAGAGATCTTACACTGTAATATTTTCAGAAAGAAGAAACCTTGTCAGATTATTCAGATGACCTTAACAGAACTACAAGCTACACTTCTCATGACAAACAGCATTTACCTGTATGCAGGGAACATCAGGCAAAGAACCAGAAGAAAAATCCATAAACATAATTCTCAGCTAACATCGGCATCATGCGCGGTGGCAAGTAAAATGCAAAGAATGCAAGAAGGAAGTCTGATCTGCAGAAGCCTAGTAAGGCTTCTTCAAGACAAAGATAATTCTAAAATTTATTGGAGCATTTCCAACAGATGTACTTTCCCAAAGTATGCATGAAAAGAGAATTTTAAAAACTTATGGTGACTAGAACAGTCACCTCAACAAACCTCAGGATTTTCCATAAAACATTAGAATTACATAAACAACATTTTTCCAATACCAAACACTATAATGGTGAGTAAAACTTACAGATTATCGTTCCTGCTGGGTCAGATGCTGAGTATCCTATAAGGACATTAAACTTATAGAAACAGCAAAAACATGTTAAAACTGCTGCTAGAATTCACGAACAATCATAACGATCCTTATCTACTAACTAGGTCAATCTCACTAACAGCTATGTTGAGAACTAGAGCTCATTACATGTGATATAGCGGCAATCAGCTTTTCCCTCGTTTGCTGCTCAGAGCCTGGTGACTTGATAATAAATGTATGCAGAACTGTACCGTTCTCAGTTGTGACATTCGAGTCAGCCACATTGACCTGTGCCTCTTCGAAAGCTTGAAAGACTCTGCCAACAGGGTGGGCATTCAGAGGGGAGCTAACTTTCACAATCACCTCATCATGCATTGCTTGGATATCGACATCTGGGTGAGGCACTCGCTCCTTAGCATCCAACATACCAGGTTCCAAGAACCTCTCTCTCTCTGTTTCCATCTCTTTGAGCTTCTTTTGGAGGTCGGTTATGTAGCCAATGGCATCTCCCAGAAGGGATGCCTTGTCCATCTTCGAGATGTTAGGGACAACAGCTCTCAACGCATAGAATCGTTGGTTAAGCTTCTCCCTTCTCTGACGTTCTGCTTCAACATGGTTAAGCGGCTCCTCCCTCCCATTTGCAGGTTTCCTTCCTCGTTTTCTAGGCCGCCGCTCCTCTAACGGGCCAATCCTTTCTTCTTTGCACAAAGCCTCCACGTCTGAGTGATCCCCTTCTGGTGCACCCACACGGGCAACCATTGCCCCGGCCTTTGACGTTGCACCTGCAGAGAAATCAATCTGCCTTGGTTGCTGCTGCTGTTGGTTCTGGTGCAGCTTCTGGATATGGAATTGGTTCAGCATAGCACTGTCGCCTGCTCCATTGCTGCGATGACCAACTTCATTACTGACCACCAGCACGCCATTGCCAAACTTCTGCGGATGCGAATTCAGATTTCGATTCTGATTCCAATTGAAGCTCTGAATTCCCTTCCTAGCATTGGGAAACAACAAACGCTCACCACCATTGTCTGGCTGTGCATCCCACGATCTTTCCTCCACCTTTGATACAGAAAGCCCGACATTGGTCATAGGACGCCCGAGATTTAAATCTTTCCCGAAAATCTTTGGGAACCCCTGTGTCCTCTGGCTAGATCTTGACTGCTCAACAGCACCATTCCCATCGTTCTTCTCTAAATGTGCTGTCACCTTAATTGTTCCCAAAAACACAGATCTTATCATCTGCAAGGCCTCAGGGCTCTCTGCCACAGACCTCACTGACCCTAATTCAAGAACACCGGTTTCGAAAGGAATCACAACAATTGTCCTAAACCCCGCAGAGGTCGCAAGAGATCCCCGGAAGCAGTAATTAGATGGCAAGAACTGGTGCTCCGACTCCGGTATCCAGAAGTGCTTCCCGGCCGCAAAGGCCCGACCAGGGGCGCCCTTCCCACGAGGAAAGGAGAAGTACATCGACGCGAGGAAGAACAGTTCGATGTCAGTGACCCGATCGAGCCGGAGTGCGTAGTTGTCTTCATCCGATCCCCCGAAGACCTCGTGCAACTTCTGGAGGACCCATTTCTTTGCCTTCTGGCGAGCATCGTTGTCGGGATTGTCGCCGCTACCTCGGGGAACCTCCTCGCCTTCACGGGGTTCGCGGCAGGACCCGTCTCCCCACCCGAGAACCAGATCGCCCGATTTGGAACGCGAGATCTGCCAAAAAATGGCATAGTTCCAGCCAAGACCGGGGCGGTCGGCCGGGGACTCGACGAGGTCAAGAAGCTTGTTTTGGAGATCGGCGTCACCGCTGACGGCTGTGATTAAGCCGTCTGAGGAGGAAAGAGTGGTTGTGAGGTACCCAAAAGCCTCCTGTCCGAGGACGGCGACTCCCATCGCCTGGTCCTCACCGCTCCAAAATCCACCGCCGCCACCGCCAGCCATATTCATCTCCGTCTTCATCGCCCAACCAAATATAGATACAAGCTACACAAAAGAAATATATAAAATAAAAAAAACGTCAGGAAAACTCCTATTTTTACCCATTTCCCCCCGATCCCAACACAAAAACGATCAAAACAAGGTTAAATCGTTCGATTGTATCATCAAAATATCAAATTTCGAAGAACCCACGAAGCGAAAACCAAAATCTTAGGGATTAGATGCGAGAAACTCACCTTTTCCGATTCCAGCTAGCTCTCCAAACCAAGGAACAATTAACACTTTACCCCTAATCGCTCTTACTATCTCTCTTAATCCGATAGCTTGGGGCTCGGTAGGAGAGAGAGAGAGAGAGAGCGAGCTCCTTTCTCTCTTTTCTTGTTCGGTTTTTGTTTTGTTTTTTTTTTTCCTCCCCCTCTCGTGTGTGCGAAAGAGAAATGGAGGAGGTATCCAAGAGTTGGGATCTTATCGTGGGGTTGGGTTTGGTTTTGGGTTTTGTACGCTTTTAGTTTAAGATAATCGTGACACAAACCGCCGTTGCTGGTTTTATAAACGTGGCGAGGCTGCGAGGTGGAAGCTGATGCCAAGCCGAGCTGAAGTTATGGCTTGTACTTCTGTAAATAGATTATTATTATTATTGTTGAATGCTTGCATGTTTGCGCATTAATTGCGTAAATCTTAAAATAGAATATTATAGTTCACCAAGATAATTATTATTCGAGTTTGTTGTTATCTAATTCAAACGATCAAAGCACTAATATATATATATATATAGCATTCCATCGTTTTACACGATCAATGTATTAACATGCATAGTATCTCGATGAATTGAAATGTCCATTGAGATAATGTCGTATGTAATCAATTATTGTCATCAAAATGTATAGCACACTTACGTGTCTAGACATTAATATTGGCTTACATGACTATTTTTGTCTGATTCACATGGTTAATATTTATCTTGACTTAGATAGCATCTCAATAAGTGTGTTGTATGTGATCGAATATTCTTTATGTAATTGATACACTGATATGCATAATACCATGTCAAATTTGGGCGATCAATTTATACAAGTAATGTATTGATAAGTGCAACATCTATCTTTACTTTGAAATCCCAAACTTTACCATTGATAACATGTGAGAACCCAAAAGTTCCTTGATTAATATATATATATATATATATTGGATGCTTTATAAGTCCTTTTCTTTCCACTAACCCTTTCTTTGCATGCTTTGCATGTTTATCTCATGAATCATATGTTAGATGATAAAAAATTTACACCTCCTGCTATATAACTCAACAATATATAAATCCCAACTGTATAAAAGAAAGGATTATTTTGTTTGATATATCATTAGCTCGTAGATTAGCTATAGGATGGATAAAAAAATTAATATATTTTTAATATAATATATGTTAGCCACAATGAGTCTAAATCATTCACCAATAATACTTTGAATAGAAAATGTTCAAATATCAATCCTCACATCACCGAGAAGGATCAAAACTTTAACATCTATTGTGAATAATTTCGATCATTCTTTGCACCGTCAATCATCTCTGTATGTTTATGTGTCGAGGGGAGATAGGATACAAGGAATTCCTCTGTACGGCCCATTTGGGCCCAATCTATGATGATGGTCATGTCATGTCATGTCATGTCAGCTCATGTCATGCAGTTTTCGACGAGTCGCATGGGCATGCATTCAGATGGACATTGCAAATGAAAAGGTGGAAGAGGAGGTGGGAGTGGGAATGGGAATGGGAATGGGAATGGGATGGATGGGTGGGTGGGGTTGCAGAGTAATGCATTTAGGGGAAGGAACGAAACAAGCAAAGATAGATAAGAGATGGTTAGGATCAAATGGGTATTAAAAATAGGTATAAGATATTAATAGCTTATCCATGGCGAGTGGCATATCTTATCTTACAGCTAGCTAGCCTTTACCAATGGCTTGCTTGTTTGCAACTCGTGAGATCTCACTTTGTGCTAACAAAGAATTTCTTAGAGGTTGGAAGGACTAAGGAATGTCTCAAGAATATGAATTCGTGTAGTTTTATCCTCTAATTGGGCCCCCCCCACCCCCACTCCCCACTCCCCACTCAGCACTCCCCACTCCCCACTCCCCACCTACAACTTTATCTTATCTAATCCAAGTTGAAGATAACCCAAGAAATTAAGCATAATCCTCATGTTGAATAGAAACAAGATTCAAATACCAACTTGCCAAAATTATTTATGCTTTCATAATTAGTTTTATGATTAAATATAACTTACTAAAGAGCAATAATTTTTATTTAAACTATTAACATTTTCTTGTATGCAGCGCAGTTCACTAATAGATAAGGAGCCAATAATATATATGCTATGCTTTCAATACACTCCTAAATGTCATATCTGAATAGATTATAGATAATTGAAAAGGAACCACAACGATCGTCTGAAGTAATAAGAAGCTACTGCAATGAATTAATAGCTGAACAATATAATATAATAATGAAGTCTATAAAGTAGAGAGAAATTATCTATCAATCAATCAATAGATAGATAAGATATTGTGATGTACGTAAGGTAGCTGTGGAAATGGCATTCAAACTTCGCGTGGCCACATGGTGTTGGATCGCCCCCATTTGACGAGGCCAAGGGCATCAAAAAGTTAAAGGACAAAGCAGTAGCACCAACACTTGGAAGAGTGACAAGTGGAAAGGGTTCATTTGGTAGGGACGCCATTTTTGACAAGGACATTGGAGGATAGAAGAAAAGTGAAATGATATGACCATGTATCTATCTATCTATCTATCTATCTATCTCTCTATATATATAGATAGAGAGATAGAGTGAGAGAGAGAGAGAGAGAGCAGTTACTCATCATGTTTATAGTCCCACACATCATATAGACATGCATATGCGATTAAAGGCACAGTTGCTATATGTTTACAATGATGAGCCATTTCAAGAGGATGCATGCATGACTTCTTACTTCGTAGGCAAGGAAGATATCCCATCATGCATGAGTACTGCTCCTATCCTTTCAGCTCACGAGAGATTAGATTTCACGAGCACTTAGTGATGCTTTTAACTATTAACTGAATTGAAAAGACTAGGAGAAGATTAATTAAGTATCCCTTGTGGGGGATGTGAAGAAAGTAACATGTACGCAAAGTGCTTGATACCACGTGGCAAACTTAATTTCTTTGAATAGGCTTTGACAGACTGGAGAGTTAAAAAGGTCATTAGATTAGAAGACTTGTAGGAAGTTTTATGGGCTTCTCTTTCTTTATCGAGAGTGTGGCAAGAGTGGTTTCTCTTTCACAACCTTCCTCTTTCTTAACAAGCATTCGTGATTATGCCTATAGATAACAGTTGATAGCAATATTTAGAGATACAAGTCTTACTAGCTTAACACTAACCCTAGCTGCGAGTGCTTAGGAGAGAGAAGATGTATTCCCCTCTCTTTTCTCTCTCTCTCTCTCAGAGTGAAGTGTAGTAAGCCCATTTCTTCTCCACCCTCTCGTCTCTTCTTCGCCCTCTATATGCATAAGCGCTCAGCTCTGGGGTCCATCCAACTACTTACATCATTTTTCTCCACCATCACCTTTGGGGCTCATCGGCTCTATCTAAGCATCGATCCACCCTGTTTCGCCAGATCTCCCTACCCTCTTGAGGGTTTGACACTTTGACTCATCTCCAAAAGTGTCCTTTCAGTCAGTCAAATAAGATGAGCCTGATGATGATTCTTCTCCGTCAAATCCCCTCCAAGACCTGGGCTTAGCATTGTTGTAGCAACCCACTTTGCCAGAGTGTCAAGTGATGGTTTAAGAGTTTAATTTTGGCTTGGTGATCACGAACCGAGTTGGGTCTGCGGTCGTGTCATCTTGCTTCACCTTTCTCCTTGGCTTCTCCCATTTGTGCACATGATGGTATGTTCCCTTCATTGCTGGTCTGGACTGATGGTCATTTCGTATTGTTTATGTGTTATTGTTAGTGGTTTGTTGTTACTGTATGTTGTGATATTGTTGCTTATAGTTGTTGTTGTAGTTCAGTCTGTTTTAGTTTATTGGCTTGTCGTGGTATTAGGTATTGGAGTTCAATGATTTTATCCTTAATTTGACCAAATTATTCTCTTACTACCCACTTATTAATTTCACAATAAAAAACTTTCGCTCAATTTTCCACACCTCTCTCGTCTCTTACATTACTTATAATAAATTATAACACTTTATACTTCTTATATATTTATACATTAACCTCAACTTTAATTATTAAATCACTATTTTAATTTATAACTAAACATTAAATTACTTGGCTCTAAATTTACAAGTATAATTTAGAGAATAAAAAATTTGGAATAGCTATTCTTCCTAAATCGGGACTGAGGCATAATAAATTCCACTCGATCCATCGATCGATTCGATCGAGATAGAGAGAGAGACTTTACTGAGGGTACCATCTCGACCGGCTCAGCGCCGCGCCGAGCCGAGCCGCGCTCCCAGTACCCAGCCGAAGCGAGCACCTCGACCGGCCGGTCCACGAGTTAGGCTAGTTTGTGGGTCGGGTGGGGGGGGGGGGGGATAGGAAACAGGTGTACGCCGCGAGACAGCACAACGCATCGGAAGGCCGTCACGCCTCCCTCGCGTCGGGAAATGGTACGCGAGCACGTGCATAACACGTGTCGGTAGGAGAGCCCGTCTCCTCGGGTAACGGCAGCTTGGTCAGGTAAACCTCGTGGGGACACGTGACTCGCAATTAATTTAGACGGTTTTATTGTTGTGTTTCTTTTATTTATTTTATTTTACTTATTTATTTTTGGAGAAAAGAAAAATTAACTCACCCAACGTGAGGGGCGTGCCGCGTGCGTGCTCCAAGTTGATAAGCAGTTAAAGCGCACATAACTTTTCGCTGGGTATACAATTTAATGGCACCTGGACTCCACTTGTTCCAAAAGTTTTATTCTTCATAATTATAATTAAATCTATAATTAAAAGATCATAAACTTACCATTCCTGATATTTTATTTTCCTGCATACAGCACCGTAGATTATAAAGAATAATAATACCTAAATGACATGATAATTTTTACATTCTACATAGACTATTATTTATAGAAAGTAAAAAAAAAAATATTAATTAATATTTTTTAGTAATATCATTATGAGGTGAGAATTTTTCAACAGTTTCAAGGGTCAATTTGTGTAAGAAAAACCAACGAAGAGGGTACACAAGTAAGTGATGATAAATTAGTGTAATTATCTATCATATTTAATTACATAGCAAAGAGTATGGTTGACATAGCAATACTTTTATAATGACAAAAATACCCCTACATGTATTTTAAAACATTAGATATGGGCATCATTATTATTTAATTAATGATTGCCTTATCATTACGTAATATTCTTACCTTGCAAATATCGCTTATGACAAAATACCCCTATGTATTCTATTTATTATTACGAGGAAGTGATATTTAGGGAGCACAAATTATTATCTTTATACTCATACGTTATTAATTAAGGTTCATATCCACTTTAACTAGTATATACAAAAGTTGCTACGTTCATAATAGATAATGGATGCCACTAAGAGGTTAGTTTGAGGGGAGTTGAAAACCTTTGGAATTGCTATTGAAATCTATGGGCAGGTTGGAGAAAACTTATCAAATTGAAGCATATATCTATCTTAAAGGAAGCACTCGGAATTGGTCTTCTATCATTGTAATTATCCACTTTATAAGTTGGGGAGTACGTTTATGAAAAATATAATGTGTTTCAGTTTCTCAGGTGCCGTGTATATTAATAAGGTTTAGAGGCTACATGCAAGGTACATTCAGGATGAGATATATAAAATATTAAAAAGATTGATTAAAAGCATCCTGGGATAGAAATATCATTCAGACCTTTGCATTTTGGATTTAATCATCAAAAGCACTGTACGTTAAATTTAAGTAAAATATTTTATTAATTTCAAACATAAGAAAACTAAAATATTTAAATTATCCCCCGTTGAGAGTATAAAACATTAAAACCTTCTAAAGCTGGTGCAGTACTGATTAGCATGCAGAAAGCACTTCATAGATAATAAGATTTTTATCTACTGCTATGCCTGTAAGAAAATGTCTGTCATTTGGAAACAGCTTCAAGAAACTTATTTGCAGCTCTACGCGGATATCTGGAAGTCTGAAGTGAAGCAATTTTGGGCACCTGGAAGTTCCACAAATTTTATTTTATTTTTAGTTCTTGTGGACATTGTTTATTAAGTAACTAATAAGTCTAAGAGAGTCAAATTATTTCAAAGTTTACGGCAATAATATATGGCTATTTGATCAATTTCCCTAAATTTTATTATTGTTCATCATTTCAAATATTTGATGGAGATAAATAACTAAGATGAATGGGAATTTTGTGTGCCATGAGTCTCCTGACTTTTCTGGCATAAAAATAAAATCTTATTGCAAGGAGAAGCTTGTTGTGAAATAAGAATGATCTTTAGCCAATTAGTCACAGATGCTAAGCCACAACTATAATCCAACGATCAGGTTAAACACTTTGTAAAACAAAAATTAATCACTATATTGCAAGCCCTTTTTGTCATACCTATATATATATGTATATAGGTATAATTGTATGTATACACTACTACAAAATATAATAACCCACTTAAACGTAAAATTACAATCGAATTAAGCTCTTAATTAATGGCAAACAGGGCACATCATTAATCCATTCTCGTTGCACTTCCCACACCTCTCCACCTCCTCTCCCTCCCCCTCCTTCTCCACCATCACCACTACCTTGCAACTCCCACTGCACTCCAAGCACGGGACGAACCTCACCCCGCCGCACCCCGCGCACCCTCTCCTCCCTTCTCCCCCACCTCCCTCCCTCCTCACCCACCTCATCATCTCCCTCAGCCTCCCCGTCTCCCCAAGCTCCAGCACCTCATCCACCCCTCCCAAGTACCGCCCCTTAACGAACAACCTCGGCACCGTGGCATCCCCTTCGCCGACCAACTCCCGCACCTCCTTCAGGTACTCCCCGTGCAGCGACACGTCGCGCTCGTCCACCGCCACGCCGCCCTCCACCGCGTACGCCTCCACGATCTGCCGGGCCTTCTCGCAGTCGTCGAACGTGCGACGGACGCCTCGGAGGGTCGTCGTGTAGAGCACCACGCCTTCGCCGTTCCCCGGCGGGCACTTCTCCGGGTACGACTCGAACGGGTCCCTCCGCCGCCACTTGACGGCGTTATTGCTGCCGTTAGACTGCTGCTGCTTGTCGCGGAGGATGAAGCTGTTCGAGCTCACGGGGCGGGAGCCGGCGAGCTCGGGAGGAGGCGGTTTCTTGAGCTCGTCAAACGTTTGGATCGGGTTGGTTTTGGGCGGCGGAGGCGGCGACTTCTTGATTGGAACATTGGGGTTGTCCTCGAGAGCAGGCTTGGGATTGTTGAGGTGGTCTTGGAGGGCTTTGCTCACCTCGGACCAGGACTTGGGGGCGAGGTCGTAGGACTCGAGCTTCTCGAGGAGAGGGAGGGGGACGACGGGGTTATTAGATGTGGGTTTCTTGGATTCGTCCTGGTCTTTTGCGGCCCCGGCGGTGATGAGCCATGGCTCGTCGATGGTGTTGATGTCGAAGAGGGCGATGCTCGCCGGCGGCGGGCGGTAGATGGAGTCAACTGTGACGGACTTCTCCACGCTCTTAGAGCTCGCGCATCCCATTTGAGTTGTGGAGAGGAATCTCGGGGGAAGGTTGGTTGTGAAGGCTAAAGTGTTTGGTTGTGGCTTTTGTTTTAAGGGAGAGATTTGTGGAGGAGTAGAAAGGAAGAATTTTCAATTACGAGTGGTGTAGATTGGAGGATAGATATGGGAATGGATGAGACTGGCCAGTGGCCTCTTGAGAGATGTGAGAAGGGATACTACGTCTTTCTTCATTCCGCTGTCCCTTCTTTTACGTGGTGTGGAGTTGGGCGTCGAGATATGACGAGATGATTGGATGTTATGAGTACACCTGGACGAAGGCGATATCTTATGTGGCCCTCTTTGGGCCACGTCAAATACTGGATACTTGAAAGCCCTGCCCACCTGTGTGGTGGTACTCCAGAGAGGACCAGGGTTGAGCCCAAACTTACTTATTGGGTTGACTTCACTTCTGGGCCTCTCTCTCTAAGCCCAGCCCAAAAACAGTGTATTCTTCTTCCCTAACCTTTTCTCTCGTCTAATTTTAATGATCCATGTTTCCTCGGAGGGGTGATAGGAATATAGGATGGATTTAATCCCATCAGTGGTACCATCCATCAACATTGGAAATCTAAGTTTCTCTCCCATTTATTTCATGTCTTAATCATCTACTACTACTCCCCAGAGCCGTTCTCTCTCAGCTCAATGCCTTGCATATGAAAGACTTGCTTAAAACTGATATCAACTCTGTTTAATGATCAAGGCTCGGACTGGAACAAGATAAGTGATGCAACTCTTTGGATTGGAAGATGGTCTTTATCATCTAAGAATGTACTTACTAGGTGCTTGCCCCTTTTACTCATCTCAAAAAAGAAGGCTCCATTTTGAAATCTAATATTCATTCAGAAAAAAAAACGTTTGGAAATTTAACGACCGTTAACATGCAAAGACAAACATTTACGTGCCATTATTATTGAATGCAACGTCCTAACAGCAAAGCCTAATTTTGTTCACGGGGTCTCTAATTGCGGATTGGGACTTTCAGTAGATTGCAATAATAAAGACCCACCATCCATCTTAATTCTCCCTCGTGTATTTATTCAGAAATTCTGGAAGTTAGTGCAATTGATAGCCATCAAAATGACCACTAGTTTTCAAATTGAGCAATCCTAGCGTCACTGACATTGCAATAGTGCCCAGTCCTATCACACATTTACAACAAAATTAGAGTGTCTTTTTCGTTCAAAACGAGAATGCTAGTACGATACTTTGGGGTGATATATTTGTGCCCTTTGTGACCCAGTAAGTCTGTGCAGATGATTTTAATTGATAGACAGTTTGTAGATTAAACATACGGTAGATATCGATGTTGATGCTTAGCTCTCTTAATATATATATATATTAATTATTCTAAAAAAATGGATCACCAATGAGCTAAACCACCAACCACAACATATGCTATTCACTTTAATTTCTTTCACAGATAATTGACGCAAATGAGTACGCCCATATCACTAATATGTGGCTTACTGTCGCGTGTGCTACAGTGATAGCTGTTTTAATTTTTTAAATAGTACAGTCAAGATATTAATATACTTTTATTAGCGTCTGTGTTTGGCTCTTTGTAATAAAAGCTTCTATAAAAAAGATTAATTATATTTGAACCCTCTCAGTTATCCTTCAATATCACTTTTGACTTCTCCAAAAATATATATATATATATATATATATATGCCATTTAAATTATTTAAATGTATGGCTAAGTTTTCTCCATCAATATTTCATCATAAATGTCTATAAAAATAATTTTAAATTTTGACTAATTTAATGGATAAATAAAAATGTCATTATCTTCTTTCTATATTTTTTTTCATCCTTTTTTAGTGGTCTTCGTGACAACATTTTTAAATATTAGATTCTAAACCACACATCTCTAAATCCACTTTTAACAGAGATGAGGAGGAAAAAGTAAGGTTATTTTTGTTCATCTACTTAGTTACTTAGATTTTATAACATTTGCTTTTAGAAAAAATCTTAATGGGTAGAGTTAAGTATTACAAATAGATAATTCAGATGTGTCAACTTTTCTTTTCAGGAAATTAAAAGTAATAGAAAGTGATAAGTTGAGGATGTCAAAATATAATAAATAATTATTAAAAATACTCTAAAATAAGACTTTTTTTTATCAAAATAATTCTAATTCTTTCACTTCTATTTCGCATGATTCAGCACTGGCCCTTTGATTTTTTTAAAAAAAAATTTATGTGTGCTAATTATTCTTGCCTTCTTTATAAGAAGATGTAACCAGGATTTAGTTCATTCTTAGAGCCATTCACTTGAGATAGTAGAAAATAGAAAGACAAAAGAATCCACAAAAATATGGTTAAATTTTTACTAGTGTCTTGTGCTTCCTCTATCCACAAATTCATTATCTGCACACCTAATAGGTCTCATCTATTCACATTTTGACGAGATTATGTTTTATCTTTGGTAGGTACAATAACTCACTGGTCAATATATATATATATATATATATATATATATACGAGTGAAAGTTTATAGACAAATATGTCATTTTTAATGCACCAACAGAAGAAAATAAGATAAAGTGGCAACTCTTTCTAATATAAGCTCTAGTGATAGCAGTGGTGAGTGGGTAATTTTGATTACAAGATGCAGACGACCTCGTCTCTTTGTCCACTTTATAAACAACGAGAAAATAATACGAAAATTCTCATGCAATGGATAATCTTTGTCGTATAAACCCTACAGATACAGATGGAGACATTTCTGGCTCGGAAAAAGAAACTCGTGCCTTCCATTTAGCTTTACGTCCTTTTCTTCTCTAAATGCGATTTGCTACACGTAAGCTGGCGATTGGCTTCCATGGCTGTCTCTTCTCCAATTTGCAACATCGGATGCAAGGCCTCCTCCATTTTAGCTATTTATATCGTCTTATAATTAGCAGGCTTCGGTGCTCCTTGGGTTCCAACGAATTAATGGCGTCTTCATTTCATCATCAGGAAATTGGTAATTGATTTCCCCTCTTCTTGTTTGCTAAATATTATATAACTTAGTTTGCTTCAAATTTGTATCGGAAAAAAAAAAGATTATAATATCGGTTTCAAACTTTTGTTTTTAATAAATAGGTTTTTAAAAATATTTTATTTGTTTAATACAGTGATTATGTATGTGATCATGTAACATACTTTAGAAGAGTTGTTATTAAAATTGATTTGATGATCAAAATTAGTCAAAGCCAAACAAAACTAATAATTCTTGTTTGGTTGATTTTTCTTTTTTTGTTTAAAAAAAAAACGGAGATGAAGAGCAGCAGCCTTCCATGAAGCTTCTTCCAATCTTACCATCGCCACCAACTACCGACGCCGCGGCGTCCGGCGGCGGGATGCGACACCCGGTGTACCGTGGCATCCGGAAGCGGCGATGGGGGCGGTGGGTGTCCGAGATCCGTGAGCCGCGGAAGAAGTCGCGGATATGGCTCGGCTCGTTCTCCACCCCGGAGATGGCGGCTCGCGCGTACGACGTCGCGGCGCATTTCCTCAAGGGACACGTGGCCCTCCTCAACTTCCCCGAGCTGCTCCACCTCCTCCCCCGCCCCTCCACGTCGAGCCCCAAAGACATCCGAGCCGCCGCCCTCGCGGCTGCTAAGCTCGATAAGTTACAACCGTCTTCTTCTTCTTCTTCTTCTTCTTCTTCTACCTCTACCTCGAATACGGAAGAGGACTTCTGGGGAGAGATCGAGTTGTTCGCGTTGATGGATAAGGAGATGTCGTGTATAGAAGAGTCGTGGTATTGGTGGGATGGGTTTGGTTGCACCTCACAGTGCGATGCTGCGAGTCTTGATGATCCAAGCGTATCGCCACTCCGGCCCAGAGATTAATTGATATATAGCTATGTATATATATATATATGTAAATGACGATAAAATCTTGTTCGTTTATACTTGCACTGTGAGCCACTGAATATTTGCTACATGATCTAATCGAGTTAGCGTTTTATTGCCGGATCACCTGCGACATTTGGCTTATTTGTTGAAAATGAAAATATTTAATTATTTACTAGAAGATATATATTTTAATTAATATACAAAATATTAGTTAAAATAAGAAATATAAGAACATACACAGGTACAATATTTTTAATTTGAAAAATCTCTTTTCAAACAATAGTAAAATACTACAAATCTTTTTTTTTTAAAAATCAAACCGAGCACTATAATAATCAACGTTTATAAAACATTTATAAACCGTCCGTCGTTACCCGCAATCATTTCTGAAGTGAATTACTTGTATCCCTCTTAATACATCGCTTTGTGCTTAATACCTAACCTTAATGACACTCAAGATTGAAAACCTACTCTATTCAATTATTTCAACTCTTCTCTTTTTGCCCACCTAGATATTTTCAATAGCCACTTATTTTTTTTCAAAACTTTCTTTTTATAGCCCCAAAAGATAAGCTCCCGAAAAACGCCATACTTAAACTAAAACGATGATATTCTGTGCTTCGTTTGAATGGGTTAAATCTCGTTCGGATAACTTTTCTACGTTGAAAATATTTTTTTATCTGAATAATTTCGTTCGAACGTTTATAACAAGATAGCTCATAATATATATATAATTCCGTCAAACAAACAATGGTGCAATTTATAAATATTTAAAATACAAAATGTAAATTATAAATACTTGAAAATAGATCTCAAGTTTTGATCTGGATACTTAATCCCGTTGTTAGAAGAAACCTTGATTCCTTGATTTGCTTCGCTGCATGCCAAATACTCAATAAGTAAATACCTTTCTCTATCCTCACCCCTCTTCCAACTAAAAGAAACGAATAAGAAGCGAGCTTCAGCTAGTGTTACAGAATCACTTCTTATATATATATATATATATAAATATAATCGTCTCTCAGTTCCAAGTAGCACAAAAGAACATTAATCAAATCAATTTGGTTGTCACCATGTCGACCACTCGAGCCTATCAACGCATGAGAGCTGAGAGCCGAAATGAGTTCGAGCCCAAGTCTATCATTTTCGCCCCTGCAATTAAGGCCAACGATAACTTTACCCCAACCGATTGGGTTGATAGCTTCGCATTAAGAGCCGGAGCTGTTTATCATGCTATCACGAAGAAGCCGGCGACCTCGAAGACCATATCGGAGGCCAAGGAATTGTTGACCAATATAGCTGAGAATTGTCGCGATCTTATCCTTGCAAAGCATTCAGGTACTCCATCTATTTGTTTTAATTTTAAATCAGAAAAAGTATATTTAAAAATTAGGATTAGGTGCGGACCAATTGAAGTATAATTGAACTCCGATCCGCATTTTTTATCCATAATTTAGAGAAGAATTATCTTCAATTATATGCTGTGTTTAGTTCTAATATTAGGATAGAAGATGTAATCATAACTTTAAATACCATGCATAATGGATTATGCATGGTATTTATTATACTATATTTAGATAATATTTAACGATAAAGTATGAATAAGAGATCCTTAATCAGAGTCCCTTACTCTTTACAAATAGACTTCGTTTTTTTTTTTTTTTTTTTTTTTGGTTTTCAACTAAACTAGCAGCATGCTACGACCTCTCACTAAGCTTAAAAGTAATAAATTCAACATAATCTAATTTTTTTTGTTTACTGAAATGCCCTTTTCCCCTCTCACATTTTCATCTTCATATGAAAATGTCACCTTCATATGGAGGAGGTTTTCTGCAATATGTCTAAAATACGTGTGGTCATTTGCAAAAAGCCTAACATTTTATAAATTGAGCTATTCTTTCATACCATGTTTCGGTGGTTGTTTAGTGTGAAATATAAATCCCGGTGTTGATGAACTTAATGGTATAAGAAAGATTTTTCACAGTAATTACCTCTTAGATGGAGCAAGTAAGGAAATCTTATTACTTTGTAACAGGTGGATGGTATAAAGAAGAATTTTAAGCTATCATGTATTATATTATTATATTATATTCATTAATTGGATCCCAAACAAATTTTATAATTAGGAAACCAATTCGGACCCATCTAATAAATGGAACTGAGATTTAGTAATTGAATTCAGACTAAATGGATATGGATATGGATCGGATTATTTGACGGACAATTTGGATCCAATTACACCCTTAAACATTGGTAATTAGAACACTAATTTCATTTGGACAAAGTGCAGCAGCAGCAGCAGCAGCAGCAGCAGAAGCACCACCAGAAGCAGCAGCAGCAGAAGCACCACGAGCAGCAGCAGCAGCAGCAGCAGCAGCAACAGAAACAGCAACAGCAGCAGCAGCAGCAGCACCAGAACCAGCACCAACACCAACACCAGCAGCTGAAGGTGAAATGATTTCAGATGAACTAAGCGAGTACGCGGATGCGATTTATCTCGTCCTCGTATTCCTCCCAGACCTAAAGAAACTCATCGAAGATTCGAAAGCCGTCCGGGAGGCCGTCGATAAATTCTACGAATTAAACGGCCGCCAAGAAATAATCAGAGACATCGTCAAGTATGAGAACCAGCTCCCTCTAAGCACCATCACCGGGGTATTCAAATTCGTCGGAAAGGCGATCGAGAAAACTAAAAATGCCTACTCTCTTGATAAAAACCCTATTGACCCTCTCGCGGAATCCATCGATAAGTACTCCAAGCGCAGTTTCTCCAAGGACTTCTACGAGTTACTCCATCCCTTCTGTTGGTATTACTCCCCCTTCTCCTCCTCCTCCTCCTCTAAGCTAAAAAATCCGGATACAAAATTCAAGCGCGAGATACTGCAGAAGAATAATCTCTTGGAGTGCTTGCATTATAGCATAAGGCCTGATACTACAACCGACGAAGAGGTCGGCGGGAAGGTCTGCCACATCCCGGCCGCGGCCAAGAAGCTCAGGAGATCTGGCATCCGGTTCCTGCCCAGAGAAGAAGGAACTATGAGAATCAAATTCGAGGAGCCATACCTTCACATCCCAGCGTTGGTATGCGACTTCAAGTTGGAGACGGTGGCCAAGAATCTGATGGCATGGGAGAAATTGAAATGCGAGGGGCAGAAGCCAGTGACGAGGTACTTCCAGCTCATGAATGAGTTGGTGCAGGACGTCCGCGACGTTAGGGTGATGAGGAAGGCCGGCGTGCTCCGCGGCGCGGCGGCGAAGGGCCGCGGGCTCGAGGAGCTTGCGTTGGTTAAGAGGGTGGATGGGAATGCTTACTACCCCTCGGTTTACTTGGCAGTGGATGGGGAGGTTGATAAGGCGAGAAAGTTTTATGACAAGAGGATGAAGAGCTTCCTGGTGAGGAATCACCCGACTCTGGTCTGGGTCTCTTCCGTGGCGGCTGCGTCTGTCATTGCCACGGCTATCTATGCTTCAAGGAGAAAGGGGGTGAACTAACTCTCAATCTACCCATAATTTGTGTGAATTAGTGTACATATATGGAATAAAGAAGATCATGATCTCTACTCTTTATATCCGTGGCTGTGTGTTTGCATTGTGTAAAAAAATGCCTATTTCATGCAATCTAACTAATGGAGTGACTGTTTAATTAAACATCTTGCTTGAACTAACTAGTAGTCGAGAAGAAAAAGCCCATTCATTAAGTAGTCCTAGCTAGTGAGAAAGTGATTGATAGCTAGGCCCAACTGTTTACAGGATGGCCCTCTTATCATTTGCATAATTGCATGCATGCAAGATGCCACTTTTTTTTTTTTAATCTCCCCAAGTTGCTAATTAGGTTAATAAGGTGTTACCATTAGGCCAAAAATCACTAGCACAAGTGCTTAACTTTCTATCTCCCCAATCAAGAGGTGGACGGTTCAAATTCTTAGCCTGTTTGGATCCATTTTCATAGAAGGTTTGGTTCGATTGATTGTCTACCTACGTACGCATAGTCTATAAGCTCTTAAATTATCTAAACAAGAAAACCGAGTTGATGTAAAATTGATCCAAAATTTTATTCACATCCAGTACCTCCATCACTAAGCCTATGGTCCAAAGAAAGGGCTTAAAGACTTACTTTGATGAAGAGGAAGCCTTTTTAGCTCCTTTATGCTCAAGCACAAATGCAACAGGTAGAGTAGATGGAAGGATCCTACTGTTGTTCAACAAGTGGCGCAATAACGAAAGCTTCAACCAATATTTTTGGTAGTCAGAGATGCAAATGCCAAGCTACTATGGAGTCTATCGCAGCTTCCTACCGTCTATTTTTCTCCCATTGGAGCTCCAAGTCCTCTCCACTATGTAATGGCCTCAGGTGGTCTCTGGATTGCAAGGAATAAGAACTATCCCAAATCTCTAATCCTTTTTAATTATATATTATAGGACTCATCAAAGGATGATTTGAAGAAACTTTTTTAAACGTCCAAAGATTCTAATCTCACAGAGCACTGAAGCAAGCCCAAATGGTAATTAATAATGCAATAATTTTATCGACAGACCGAGCACCAAGAACAATATTTTGTCGGATCGATGCATGACAAAATAGTAGTGGCTGCGTGGAATCCAGAAAAACGAAAAGAGAAGAAGAAGAAGAAAAGATCTCTATTCCAATGTTATTCTTGGGATCAAGGATTAATAAGAGTAGGAAACTTCATGGAAATCATGATGGATTAAAAGGAATTGATAACTTCTTTCTTCTCGATCAACTGGATTGAGTTTGTAGGTTTGAAAGTGTGATTCTTCAACGAGCTCTGGATAAACTCTTTAACAATTGGGAACATTTTCACACTCTATATTATGGACTTTTTTTTTCCCCCTACCTTATTGCATTAATTCTCTAAAAAAAACTTATATATTTTTTTTCATAAAAGTATTTATTTATTAACACTTTAAGTTAATTTTAACTCACCTCAGCGTTACTTATTCTATCTTATTCAAAATAGCACTTGTAAAATTCACAACTAGTTTTACTCCCATGTCATATAATTTTGTTATTTTCAGTTTCAAATTCTTCTGATGTCAATAGGTATTCAGATTCTTCTCTCTGTAAGAATATTTTTTTACAAAGTTACTTTGACAGTAAACACGAGTTTTAACAATGTAGAGCTGCTACAAGGGGGAATTTTTCTTTTCAAATTTTCCTTTAATCTTAGAGCTAGCCCTACTTATGATCTTTAGTTTGAAAGAAAGCATATCATCACAGGTATCATCATCCAGGGTTCTTTTATCCATTTGAAAGCTACAAAAGAGAAGAAGAAGAAGAAGAAGAGAAAAAGAGAAGAATTACTAGACTTCTACGATCACTATCAATCTGACATCAAGAACCAAAAAGAGAACCAAGACAAAGATTAAACTGGTAGAAGACTCCTAAAACAAGTATTTATAAACGGTAGATCTATTAATCTAAATTGTTCTTTATCTGTATATTAATTGGTAGAAGTAAGTACAAAACTACAAATGCTAAGTGTTGCCAATAGGACATCTATGAAAGCCAATTAGTTAACAGCAAAGTTGGTTGTCTGTTAGTAGCCCGGACAGTGTCATTAGATATTCAACCACAAGGCTGCCAAGTGTTTGTTGACCTCACAGCAGCTACTTATCTCTCCTTTGACTCGCCAACATCTTCTTTATGACTCATCAAACCCACTCGCTCTCAAATTCAATACTAATTTGCACTTTGCATTCAGCTAACCTTGAAGTCTTCTTCTTGGCTGTAATTGCTTGGCTGCACAACTTCTGTGTAAAATCTTCACTGCCTGCTAAAATTTTTCATTCAAAACTAATGTGATTAATATCGCTAATATTTTTCTTTGGCCCATAAAGAAAAGATTGAGTAATTAGACTACCTCTTATATCCTCAAGTCATTAGGCTATATAATAACTAACGGTTGTAATTAACTAGTGTGCATCGCAGATGAGTCTGGCTATTTGGATCAAATAAATAAACACTTAACGTGTAATCTATAAACACACACAACAAATTTATATCTGGATAATTTAACCTTACCTCGGGTTTTCTATTTTATGATTAATTTTTTATGTGCAGTAAAGCTGAATATAAGTGACTTATGTGATATAAGTCTTATTTCTATATATTTTGGAGTTAAACTAAGTTAGATCCGTAGATTTATATTTAAATTTTAAAGTTGACTAAATCCATAAGAAGAAAAAGTTTGGGAGGTCTAGCCTAAAAACTCCACTATTTCCGTGACTCTATTTCTACATCATCAGAAGAGCTTGGTGATCAGTCATTGTCACTTAAATGGCATCCTCTTAAAAGGGATGGTGCATTAGGATTAGTATGCTTTAATATAATTTTGTACTAAAGTTTAGGAGGCATCTGCTTCTGCTCATCTATCCAAGCTCTCTTTTGACTGGAATGAGTCTTAATCATAACTAAGAGAGAGAGAGAGAGAGAGATCACCATGTGATGCATGAGAAAAATCCCTTCAAAATGGTTGGTTCCTTGCCCTAATATTACCCTACCTAGAATGTATGTAACCATTTTTGCAATGATTAAGGAAAAGAAGATATCAACAACTCTCTTTGACTTCCAAGTTCCACAAAAAAAATATTGTTTATTTAGTAGTATTACATTGGTTTTATAGAAAACTTATTATAAATAGAGAGCATTTTACTTTTATTATTATCAATCGCTATGAATTAATTTTAACTTAATAGTATTTGACGGAAACTAAGATTCATTAAGGTATCCTCATTTGACTTTAAAGATTAGTTCATACTTTTATCTTAACATTAAAAAACTTACCCTAGAATGTTAAGATTGTTTTGCATCTATAGAGTGATTGTGGACTAGAGAATTAGAATAAAAATAAAAATGAAATATAGAATATGTTTTAATAAATAGTTTTTCTAAATTTTTATATGCTTATCGAGCTGAAGTAGGTAGCATGGATAAGAGAGTTTGGTTTAAAGCAATCTTGTCAATCTAGGGCGGGCTCAATAAGTTATTAAGGCTACTGTCTACAACCCCACTTAATTAGAAAGGGCCCCTTATTTTTCAAATATGTAGAGTTTATTATATATATATATATATATATGTCGATGTACTCCTATAAATAAAACAAATTAAGAGGGTTCTATATTTTTCGTAGATACACTTTCATACAAGCAGATCACTTGGATTCTATTTTAGTAATAAAATAGCAATTATAGGAACAAATGAGAGCAGACTTTGTTTATCACCTGTTTAATTAAACCTAAAGGGAGAATAATAGGAAGGTGAGGGGTGCATGAACATATCCAAGTTTTATGGGTGGCGTGCTCCAGAAAACTTAGGGCATCTATTGTAGCACCAACCATCAGCTGTTTGATTTATTATGCATCACAAAAGTGTGTGAGAAAGGAGGGCAAGCACACGCTTAGCACTTTCCATAGGTTAGATTGGATGGATGCCATTTTAATTACAAAAACAAAAACTATGTCCTTATTGCTAAACAGCCTTTTCCATCACCACCCAACAAAAAAAAAAGTACATAAAGAATGAGTAGTAGTAGTCCTTGAAGATTCCATGAGAACAAAGCAAGTGCCATAAAGGAGGAAGAGGATGCACCAATTAATGATTAAGTGCAGGGAACTATAACCTAATACTGCTCCCCCTCTCTCTGCCTCTCTCTCTCTCTCTCTCTCAATAATTTGCTCTCTCCTGGTGGTTAGACCCAACATTAGTTAACTGCTGTGAATTGGTTGTCATAATCCAAGTATTCTATAGTTACTTTGGGTTCAAGAAATCAAGATGATAGCTGTGAAAAAGTTAGGTTGAAAGAATTTATTAGATTTTTTTTTTTCATACAGAACTCAAGATACAAATAATCAGATTATCATATCATTATTGGCATTAACGGTTTTTCATCCTAGATGATTGAGCTACTCATATCACCGCTATATCATATCAGACTAACGATTGCAACTTGATCTATACCACAGGAAAATTAAATGTTTATATATAAAACACATACATGTTAAAGATTACTATTATTTTTTTATATAAAATATTACAAAGATACTGTAGTATACTAATAAGCAATTAAAACATGTTAGGTGAACCGGAAATATTTACCCAGAATTAGCCCTTCAAGTCTATGCCTATGAAGTTGAATCAATGACTTCTTATGTGTGAATGATTGGTATTCTGTGTTTATTTTGAGGTGACAGGGTAAGCTCCTTGTGTCAATGAACAAAAGAGTATGGAGGCATGCATTAAAGCCTTTATAAAACTAATATTTTTATAGTTATATGGACTTCGATGCATTCACCTACTACTACGACGAGGCTGATAAAAATATGTTGCAACGCGTTATCCAGAGATATAATGTTAGAGAACCTTGCAACACATCACGTCAAGTTTAGAGACATCGCACGAGTGGTAGTAGAAGACTGGTTTGCATTCATACAGCTCATCGACTTTGTCTTTAATCATTTCGTCTCTCCTTTTGTGTTGTAGTTTTTGAATCTCCCAACTCTTCTCTTAGCCTGGTTTTATTTAAGCTTATTCGGGAATATGTATTCTTCTTTATTATTTATAAAATAAGCCTTTTATTTTAGTAATGATTATTCATACATTTAAGAATAAAGAGATAATAATTACGTATCTTTAATTTAATATAAAATAGATTAATAAGATAGATATTAATAGTTAATTAGTAATTGGATTGGTATATATATAATATAATTTTAATAACTAGTATTTGTATTTGTAATAAATAGTGTTTATATTATACGATAAGATTATTATAATATTTAGTTGTTATTTTAGAATAAAAATTTTAAATAAAAAATTTATCTCTAAAGGGAACGTGAGCTAAATTCACATTTCTCATAGTATTGGGACCTGTTATAGCTTAATCGTAATTGTAATATATGCGGCTCATGATCAACGTGAATGCCTCCGAGGAAGGAGGACCGTCCGATTCGTGACCAAGGCCGCGATGCAGAGGAGGCCCCTCGAGATCCGCGCTTGACCGGGATGTCTGGATAACGGACAAGGCAGCACCACGTGGCCGGGCGGGCCCCGGGGCTGAGCGTCACCACGTGGCGGACCATCGAGCGCTCGTCTTGCTGACGTGCCCTCGGTCTCGCCGAGCTCGAAGCCCCGGTCCGTCGGGGCCCACCGGTCCGCGTCGTATCTCGGCCCACCGGGATATCGTGCGGCCCGCAGGCGACCGGCGCGTTTTCCCACGTGTACCAACGGGGACCACCGGAGACGTAATTTAGCCGAGGAGTGGAGGGCGAAAGGGGGGAAGGAAAGCGGGGCACTGGGCCTGCCTGCCCAAGGGCAGACACGGAACCTGACGCCGTTAAACTAACGGTGACGTGCCGCCGTTATAAGAGGTGGTCGACTATGACTTGAGGACCTCTGAGAGTCTTATGTGCTTTTACACACACACAGTATGTTTACATATAACAACCTATATTAACAGAATTTGCTAATGGATTCGGTATATCCGTCTCCTATGTATTTGGTGCGCCACTTGTATACGTATTTTATTAGTGACAAAAAAAATATATTCACTGTGTTCCTAATTATTATCTAGTTAGATATGCTCTACGAGTGATATCTATTAAGAGTAACATATTAGATTGGATCTATTCATTTTATTTTTTATCTATTTTAGTTCTCCTAAAGAAAATGCTCGATATATTTGTCCGAGTGGATTTAATATAAAGAAAAATATTACAACAAATACATCTAATTTTGAGATACATTTAGTGCGCCACTCATATAAGCATTTTATCGGTGGCAATTAATATATTTAGTGTGTTCCTAATTATACTTTGACAGTGATAATAGATATGCTCTATGAGTGATAGTAACACATTAGATACAGTCCAATCAATTTATTTCTTACCAATTTTGGTTCTCCTATGAAAAAATGCTTAATGTGCATACCAAAGTGGATTTAATGCAGTAAAAAATATTACAGCAAATACAACCAATTCTGAGATATATTTTGCTGGCAATAGATATACAGTGCCATTTGTACATACACTTTACTACTGACAATAAATAAATACATTAGTCTTCTCCTATATATACCCTATTAGCGCCTGTTGATATACTCTGCAAGTAATACTAGATATACTTTGATAATGTTGATTGATATACTTGCGAGTGATACTAGATATGTTCTCATAATGGTCGTAGATATACTCTAGGAGTGGTACCATAAGATGAAGTTTGCCCGTTTTATTTCTTGCTGTTTGTTTTGATTCCTATTAGTTTAGAAATGTCGTTTGGAGATAGGTGAATATGGTGGTTTCTATCCATAAATTTGTTCAAGTACAGGGTGTCAATGTAAAATTGTTGGCGCGACTAACGATCTCCTAACGACGTCTCTTATTCCCTTCTACGCCCCATTGGTATTTCCGGCGCGAAGGGCATTTCGGGAAGAGGCTGGTGTCTCTGTGAAGTGGAGTGCAAGAAGAGGGACAAGGAGCGGTTTCTTTCCAAAGGAGCGGTTTCTGGAAAGTAAGAAAGAGAAAGTGAGTTTGGGATTTGAGGGGTGGGGGAGAAGAAGAAGAAGCGGCATTGAGAAATTTAGAGAGAGAGAGAGAGAGAGAGAGAGAGAGAGAGAGAATTAAGAGGCTTTTAATAACGCAGCGGCTCTCTGTTTGGCTTTCTCTTAATCGTGCTCCGCCGCTCCTTTAATGGAGTAATACTTTAAAGGCCCAGGAGTAGGATTTCGCGGTTTTACGAACCCAATAGAAAGCGATTTCTGCAAGCTTTGGAGAACTTCTCCATGGAGAACGCGCCTATGGGGGCAGGTAAGAGAAAGAAGGTCCCTTTCTTCTTTTTTGGGCCTTTTTCTCACTTGGGTCTTGATGATTTTCTCTCTGTTTTGTTTCCTTCATTGTTTTTGGATCCTTTGGAATGGGCTTTGAAGGTTACGGAGGAGTGGAGAACCTTGATGAAGAGCTGTGGAGAGCATGCGCGGGGCCTTTGGTGGAAGTCCCCCGAGTTGGGGAGAGGGTCTTCTACTTTCCTCAGGGTCATATGGAGCAGGTGAGAGGCTTCTTCCCATGAAAGATCTCTATGCTCATGCCGTTGTTTCTATTAATTTAGGTGGTATTTCTTGGGTTTCTTGTAGTTGCAAGCCTCGACGAATCTGGAGGTGGATCAGCAAATTCCGCTCTTTAGTCTTCCTTCCAAGATTCTCTGCCGTGTTGTTGACATTCAGCTAAGGGTGAGTTATCATTTGTTCTCTTTCTTCTTATTCTTTTCTTTGAAGATTGAAGAGTTGTTTAATTGATAATCTTATGAATTTAATTCGTTACAGGCGGAGCCTGAAACGGATGAAGTCTATGCTCAGATTACTCTGCAACCAGAACCAGATGTAAGAGCCCAATTGATTTTTTGTTTTGATTCTTTGTTTTCCAATCTTGGGCTAACCTTTGTCACTGGAATATTTGTTCTTTGGTAAATTTTTTGTGGACTTACGGATGTAAAGGACCTGATTTTGACTTGAATTTGATAGCAAAATGAGCCTGCGAGCCCTGACCCATGTCCTCCTGAACGATGGAGGCCGACAGTCCAATCCTTCTGTAAGATTCTGACTGCTTCCGATACTAGTACTCATGGTGGGTTCTCTGTTCTTAGGAGACATGCCACAGAATGCCTTCCTCCACTAGTAAGTTTGCATCTTCTCCTTTTGTTCCTGTGGCATTCTGTAATCCTTTTATCTTGTATGTCAGGCTGATCTTAATGCTCTCCTCAATTTTTAGGACATGTCGCAGCAGACCCCGACTCAAGAACTGGTTGCTAAGGATCTCCATAGATTTGAATGGAGATTCAAACATATATATAGAGGTAGAGTCTGATTCTCTTCTTGTTTCATATTTTTTTCTATATGAGTGAGGGCAAAAAGATTGTTCTTGCATGCAACAAACAATAATTGAATTAAAAAAAATAGACTAGCAACAATCAAGAGTACTTTGGAAAGTGATAGTTCATTTATCCCTGTTGATGCTGTAGGGCAACCGCGGAGGCATCTGCTCACAACGGGATGGAGTACTTTCGTCACTTCGAAGAGACTAGTTGCTGGAGATGCATTTGTATTTTTAAGGTTTGTGTTCTTGCAAGATAACATTGCCTTTTGTACTCCTTTCTTATTGAATATAGTCCTCAAAGTAGTTAAGCGGCTCTGAGATCTTCAGAGTGTAAATTTAACAGGGGTGAGACTGGAGAGCTGCGTGTGGGGGTAAGGCGTCTTGAACGCCAGCCAAGTACTATGCCAACGTCGGTGATATCAAGTCAGAGCATGCATCTTGGAGTGCTTGCAACTGCATCACATGCTGTTGCAACTCAAACCCTCTTTATGGTCTACTACAAGCCAAGGTTTGGAAAGGGATCATTGAATTGTAGTAAAGGATGAAGTATTATTTTTAGCATATCTATTGCATTTTATTTCTTAATGGCATTGTTTTACTGATCTCCATAAATCAGGACAAGTCAATTTATTATTGGTGTCAATAAGTACTTGGAAGCTGTTAAACATTCATTCATGTTGGGAACGAGATTCATGATGAGATTTGAAGGCGAAGATGTTCCTGAGAAAAAGTAAAATGCTAATATTTGATCATATCTATTTTTCATTTAGTTTTATAATGAGTTCTTTAAGTTCCTTATTAAATTTCTTTTAATGCTTATGTTCTCATAGATTTGGTGGATTTGGCTGTGCCTTATCTTGTAGGTTTTCTGGAACTATAGTTGGGATTGGAGATATTTCTTCCCAGTGGGAAGGCTCTAATTGGAGATCACTGAAGGTTAATGAATTGCTATTTCTTTCCTCTGCCAGCTCAGTGTAGACATGCACTTTCTACTAATGTGTCCACACTTATTCAGGTTCGATGGGATGAAGCCACAAACATTCCGCGGCCAGAGAAAGTTTCTCCATGGGATATTGAGCTGCTCAATGCCACTGCACCTGCTTTAAATGTTGCTCCGCCATTATTGACCAAGAACAAAAGGCCTAGACAGCAAACGGACATCACAGATTTGCAAGACCTTGGTAGACTATATGATGCTCTCTTGTTTCTTTGATAATTTGGAATAGAGATAGAAATGATGTTGCTTCTAACCAGTATCTTGTTTCTCATTTCTTTCTTGCAGCAGAACCTACTCCAGCATTCAGCTACTCAGGAATCTCACATGATTTAAGTCATTTAACTGCACTAAGTAGTACTGATGCCCACAACATGGAACCTCAAGTTGTCTGGTCGGGCATGCAGAATGGAAACAAGGGGAATGGTGTCATGGATGGTTCCAGCGCTCGTGATCCAGTAATATCGGATGGTTGCCCAAAGGATTGGCATTCTCTGATCAGGAACCCATCATCTTCCTTGACAGATGTTTCTCTACATCTCTTTCCGCACATGAATGAAGAGACAAAGGTTCCTCCATGGCCAGTTATATCCAGCTATACAGCTGAAGATACCACACTGAAGTTGTGCAATGGTGTAGAAGAACATAAGAAACCTGGGAGCATTAGCAGCACCTGCCGTCTTTTTGGGGTTGATTTAGTGAGTCATTCCCACTGCACAGCTTCTGCTGAGAAGGCAAATGTGGCACCAACCGGCATATCGATTACTGGAATCGAAGATCCGCCAACCAGGGCAACTGGTTCTGTTGCAGAATCAGACCAGCTGTCAGGGCTATCAAAAGTGTCAAAAGAACAAAAGAGAGTTTCTCAGGAATATCCTAAGGAGGTTCAGAGTAAGCAGAATGGTTCGTCCAGAAGTCGCACCAAGGTATTAAAAAAATGAAAATTTGAGTGTAATCTCTTCGGCAGGCAGGAGGAGATGTTGTGAATGCTCTTAAGGTTAAGTTATATGAACTCCGCACTGATATTTGGGTTGATTGACAGGTCCAGATGCAAGGTATTGCAGTTGGAAGAGCTGTTGATCTGACAAGTCTAGAGGGCTATGATGAATTGATAAGGGAACTAGAGCAGATGTTTGAGATTAAGGGAGAGCTTCAACACCGCGACAAATGGGATGTGGTCTTTACTGATGATGAGGGTGATATGATGCTAGTGGGCGATGATCCTTGGCTGTAAGCTTCCAAGAAGCCCGCTTCTTTATTTTCTGCAATAATACTTAGTTGGATATAGATGATGGTTTACAGGAGGACTAATAATCAGTGTTCTTGGCAGGGAATTTCGTGAGATGGTCAGGAAGATAGTCATCTATCCAAGTGACAAGGTGAAGAAGATTATGCCCAGGCGCAAGTTTCCTGCTGCTCCATCCTCAGAGTGGGAAGACGCAAGTAGCCCGACTGCTGCTCTTCTTCAGAAAGAGCCGAAAGCTGAACTCTAAGCAAGGGAATAGAGCTGAAAGGAGGTTTTTAAATCCTTTCAGTACAAGTTGTCGCTTTATCATCCTTTTGTTGTGGTTATTCTAACTTAAGGCAGGTTGCCCTCATGGGAAGGATATTGAAGAAACATTGGAGTTTTAGGTTTATAGACTAGAAATAAATCTAATGGTGGTTGATTAGTTCATTCCAGCAGTATGTGGCAACCAACTTTAGGGACAAACAATTGAAAGGTTGGACTTCTTATATGTCAATATTATAATTATATTTATGCTTAATGTGATAGTTGTCTTCTTTTTCTCCTTTTCTTCCTCTTCTCCTTGGTGTTATTTGTTAGTTTACTGGTATGCCATTTTGTTCTTGTAATTGTATGGTCAACTAGTAACTGAAGTATGGTTGTGTAGTTTGATTCTTGTAAATATCTATATCCTTTTTAAGTAAGGAGCTTTAAGAACCTACCCTAAGTTGCCAATGAGAACAAAATTATATTCCAAACTTCATACTAATCATTTGAGAGTGACGCAGCAACGACTAGCGATTCTACTTTGATCCTTTAATTGTCCATGCTGCTTCAAGTACGCCAATTATATTTATAGGTGGCACTGGGCCCTTGAGATTCCCTAGAACAAGCCAAACTGACCAACTAATGATCATGTCTTTTTTTTTTTTCATTATATACAGTTGACAAAGGCAAGTAAAGATATAAAATATGATGAGCAATTTACAGTAAATGGCCGAGATAATTTAACCACCACTTTCTTTTCTTCTGCATCTTTTCTAATCCTCCTGCTTCTTTACAAAGCATTGTTCTTTCTTTAGACAAAGCTTACGAGAGAATATGAGAGAAAAAATCAGGAGAGAAAGGAAAGGGAGAAAGAAAGAGAGAAAAAAAGAAGAAGAAGCAATACAAACTAAATTTATATCTTAGTATTCTAAATATGCCCATACTATATTATATTATTTATATGATCTTTTTAGGATTCTATTAACAAATTTAAAGAAGAAGAATTAAGCAGTAGTTATTATAGCTTTTTAATAAATTAAATATTAGATGAAGCTAGTAAATATATTATTTTAATTTTTTTCTTTTTATATCTTCTCTCTTCTCTTTTTCATCTCTGGATTATATCAAAGTAAGATGAGAAAAGAATTTCTCTTATATTTATCCATCCAAATAAGAGTGTAAACATAAATGGAGTGTATCATTAGTCAAACAAAAGTATTAAAGCTTGTCTTGGTATACATTTTAAATTTGATGACACTAATCTCGCTTGACATGCGTTCTGACTTCTGTGGGGCCAAACTTCTTGGTGAAGAGATCGTATGCACCCAGAAATTTCATGCAGTCGAGTTATAGCGGTAACTAGTATAACCAATCAAAAAGTGCCAGGTATTAAGATGCAATAAATTCCTACACTCTTAATTGGAATATTCGCTTTTGATAATATATATTTAAAAAATATATATATATAGAACGGTTTGATAAGCTTTTACCGACAGTGAGGAGGAGATAGAGCAAAGCGGCTGCAATCTCAATTAAATAAAAGAGCGAGTTTTATGGTGGCGTAAATGCGTGAGAGTAGAGTGTGGAAAGAGGAAACCACACAAACAAGAGAGACACAAGTCCTCTTTCCCTTTGTCTCTTCTCTCCCCGCTTGCTGTACCCCAACATACACAGCCAAAACGTCTCTAAATAGTCACCCAAAGATCCATCCTTCCCTTTGCTCTATATCTAATGATCTAATCTTAGCCATATCCAGATCAAATTGCTCATCTTGGAGGTGCTGGATAGAAGCTGGAATAAGGTCTCGGTCAGAGGCATCATAACGAGGTATAGCTTCCCCCTTTTGGGTTCCTTTTCTCCTGTTTCCTTCTTGGGTTGGCTTTAAAGGATTAGGAAAGCAAATGGGGAGTTGGGTTTGGGAGGAAAGAAGAGAATGTGTAGCTTTTTTTATACTTATTTGGTACCCTTTTACTTCTTTTGCGTTTGGGGATTATGGTTGTGGGTTTTTATTTTACTTTTCTGCAGGAGGAGGACAGAAAGGTGTAAGCTTTGGGACTTTTACAACCATGGAGACAATGTCTCCATCTACACTGTCTTCCCATCACGAGGATGCCTCAAACTATGATGAATTCTCCATGCAAGAAAGCCTCCTCTTCTCGGACAGCCTCAAGGTACTAGTATTTAACATTGCCCTACTTTCTTCCCCTGTGAATAATCATGTTCATTCTTCAATTTCTACATTGGGGCATAGGTTCTGGATGGATGCTTCTGTTCTTGGCATTCTCATGTTAGAATTCAACTGCTGAAAGCTACATACTTTTCCAAGCATAGAATCTTTGGTTATTCAGCATTATTAAAATATTTAATGCTTATGCTTTGGAAAGTTGCTGATTATCTTGTCAATATTATGCTCGCCCATTCTACTTCATAAGTGCTCTTAGGTAGTTTTATCTTTTTCACCGACTTCATTTGATCAAAATTTTCAACTGTAGAGGTTGAACCTAAGCTAATTTTCTTTTTTAAGTTACTCATGTGAAAAATTTAGCATCATTTTAGAAGGTTATTTGTAGGTCGAGATTCTCTTGAAAATATTCTTATGACATGCCCTGTACTAAGGTTAAGCATTATTCGTTTTCAGGGATTGAAGAATCTGCGGTCGCAGTTGTACTCAGCTGCAGAATATTTTGAATTATCATACTGTAGCAATTCACCAAGACCGTCGTATGTTTAGCTTTTACCTTCTACTTTCCTTCATCTCTTTTAATGGAAGCAAGTTTGATTAGTTCCTCCCATGGTCTGAACTTCTTATTATCTCTGATATAGAATGATGAACAGTTTGAAAGACTACGCTGTTGAAGCACTTGTTAATACTGTTGACCATTTGGGTTCCGTGTCATACAAGGTAAATGATCTCCTAGATGAAAAGGTTGACGAGGTTTCTCAAACAGAGATTCGAGTATCTTGCATTGAACAGGTAATGCTCGGTCATCTGGATTTTATGATAGATCGTAGCTTTTGTGATAATTCATGATTTCATGTATATTGGTGCCGACATTAGAGGATACGGACTTGCCAAGATTTTATCGACCAGGAAGGACTTTCTCAACAATCTCTCGTCATCCAAGCTCCAAAGTATCATAAGCATTATATTGTACAAGGCAATTCTCACTGCCCCGCACACTGCTTTTCTCCAATAGTGATATCTTAGTTCTGATTGCTCATAACTTTTCACCAGTGTTACCAAATTTGGTTTTTTTATATTTTCATTTCTATAAACCAGACATCACTATGCTTGAATCTGGAAGACATTCTAATGTCGATGGCAAATTAGAAGAGCTCCGGCCAGGTATTGTCACCTTATCTCTTGATCTTTTTCATGGTGTTAACCAAACCGTTTAACTTTCTATGAATTCTTAAATTTCTTTATCTGCCAGTGATATCTCCGACAACTAATAGACCACCATCATTCAGGTGTGTTTTTCTTTTTCAAGAAACTGAATATAATGAGCATGTCTTGATTGGTCAAGGTTGTTTTTACATAATCTTGAGGCACTATTTACTGAACTTGCATCTAGGAAAATGCCTCCTCCATCTCCTTTGCCTTCTTCTATCCATCGGTCACACTCTATATCACCTTCTTCAAAAGTACGTTCCCCATCACCTTCCCCAAGAACCAGGAATTCCAATTTCAAAACAAATGGTTCAGGTATTTAACTTGTGTTAAGAGGGGTGATGGTTACTAGGTCAGCAGATTATCATTTACTTATCATCTTGAATATTCTGTCTGATACAGACAGAAGAGCAGGCTCACCAATATCAACTTCAAATCCACTCACACGAGCTGCTTCATTCTCAAGTAGGCAAGCTGTCCTGGATTCATCAACACGACGGGTATGTCATCTACTTCTATCTTTGCCTGTTTTTGTGTAATTTTTGTGAAGCTAAAGATGCACATACTACATTAAGTCTCTGTCAAGTGCACATATGAAAATCAGAGGACGAATTAGGTCAGTTCCAGTCTTCCAGATTTTCTTGAAGAATCTGGAAACTTTTGACCGAGGTGTAAATACCTGAATTCTATACAAGATTCATGAAACTTCTGGGTAAAGATACTAGAGAATGTGTCGTGCATTCTGCTGGTGAGCCTGAAGTCTGAAATTCTGAATGCATGTAAAATGGTTAGCTATCATAAAAGATGTTCCCTATGCCAACCTAGATCCTGCTTTCCATTCCAGTGACAAGGATGCCTTGGTTTTCAATTAGGAATAAGTTAACTATAAGGGTTTAAAGATTCTTCTGGTATCTGATGCAGTACTCGACGGGGACTCAAGATTCAGCACCAATCCACTTTCATGCAGAAAGGAACAATCAAAAAGAGACAGATAAGAACTCAAACAAAAGTAGAGGCTTCCTTAAGGCCTTACTCACCAGGCGCAGATCAAGGAACGATGAGTCATTGTACAGTTACTTGGATGAATATTAAGTGCAACCAAAGAAAAGCAGCCAAAATGCCAAGAAATGATAAATACCCCTCCACCCTATTATTTACGATCTTGCATATTCATTTCTATTTATGATTCATGAGGAATTTCATTCCCGGAAAAGTCTTTTAATCTGCCAAGAAACTACAAGCCATACTATATTGCATATTCTTGTGTACCAGTAAGCTTTCTCATGTTGTAATTGAATGAAAGAGGCAACATCCAGTTACAGAGTTTTTTTTCCCTGATAAAAGGTTTCAGATGTTACAAAGCAAAAACTTGCATAGGCATTCCTTTTTACTCTTTCATCCTTTTCATTTCATCTAGTGAACTCTTTTCTTGCTATCGTTGCAGTTTCTTGGTAGATTTACTATTATATCTATTAATCCATGTCAAATTTCTCTACATAAATATTTGAGATCTTTGGATCAGATGAGAACCAGCACGTTCATTGTGGGTCAAGATTAATGTGGATGGCTCTCTTAATTCAGCCCTAAATCTGGGTGAGGAAAACTTTATTATGCTGCCCTACGTTATTCAATGTCTTCTTTTAAACGAGCCTCACAGGAAGCTCTGTATGGTTCTAGCTACACGTGAAAGGTTACACGGCAACTTTTCAGATCCGATCTCTCCGGATCTTAATTTCTCATACGGATAACTGATAGAGTCAAAGTAGCATGTAAGGTTGTAGGAGCTCTCCCTCATAAGCTTTTCCCGAGAACTCCCTGGTCCATTAATTATACAAGGCATCTCTCTAAAATTTAATTAATGGCGTGGTGAAATACGTCTCTTCTACCTATTGTGGGATATAAGACTGCTTGCCTTCACTAATCCCAGACTCTCCAATAAAAATGGGAAGACGTGGTAAAGGAGTCCAATTGGGTTCATACGTTATTCTCACTGCTCTCTTCTGCAAAACCTATCCACCGTTGACAGCCGCAGCCACCCATTGTGTACAGTTAATTGGAAATGGTTACCCATTGTGCAATTCACACTAGCCTTTTTTCGATGACCTGCTTACTGCTCAATTATAAGAAGAAGAAGAAAAGATTCTGAATCAATTCTATTGAGATCTGAATTTGGAGTTCTGCAATTGTGATATGAAGCAGTCGTTATACAAATACAACGAAACTACGCTGCCAGAAACATGCTTTCAGGAAATTGTTGTTGCTGTCAGAGAAACAATACTAACTTTCAGAACTTGGAAGATGATAAAATCATACATCACTTTTACGGACCAACCCAGAAGTTCTCATGAAAAGGTAGTCTTGACAAGAACGTGGAAACAACCAGTGCTAATTGTATAAGCAGTATATATATATCTGACATTAACACTTAAGAGAATTGTTACATCTTTGAGCAGAGTTGGTGATAGAGGCATCTGCAAAACTGGACACGATGCTAGTTTCTACAGGTAAAAGGAAGCTCCTGCTTCAAGCCACAAGATCAGCTAAGCAACTGTAACTGTCCTTGAATCTCAGAAGATGATTATGGATACACCCATTGCAAAGCATCCCAGGGCTACCCAAGGGCTCAGGCGCTCACCTGATAAAAAACACGAATACTTTTATCATTTACAAACAAATATGCCGGAATGACTGATGGCTGTTAAGCGTTAACTAATACAATTGCGGCCACTATTCTTCATAAATTCATAAGAAACTGTTCCAATGGTAAATATTAGTTATTGATTCGAAGGTGACAGTCTAATTGATGATGCAACTATATTCCCTGGTTTCCAGCCATCTAATATATTGCTAGTTACAATTAATCTATGTAAACAATGCAATTGTGATCGTGATACCCAACTTCAATGGAACATACCCTTAAACTAAAGGTATTACATTATTAAATATTTACCAAAACCAAAATAACCTATGTTCTTAACAAAACTATATATATACATATACTCTCTCTAGTTCAGCACATTCCTATGGACAAACATATTTTATAAAAATGAGCAGAAATGAGAATTATCTATCCCTTCAAGAGATGAGAACAAAATTAAAGTATTAAAATGTACTCCATATTGGCAAATTGTAGGTTGTGTAGTTGTACCTATTCTTGCTGCCTTCCAAAAGAAGCCACGAAATCTGCCAAAAGTTGAGAACATAGAAAATTAACCACACAAGCATATAAGAAAATTTCTCCCACAAAGCTAACCAAGCACATAGTGGTTACAGATATGTTCAGATTATGAAGTAAGAAGAGGCAAATAATCTGAGGCAGCTTAGCAACCTTCTTATAAGCTATGCTGTTACAAATATGTTCATATAATGCTTTCTAATGCCTTTTAGCTTATAGAAAGTAATATAGGAAGATTTCCTGAATTACAAACCTTTGTCCTTTTTTTCCTTGCACTTGAACTTGAAACCTTAGGTTACATACTGACTGATAGCTCTATTTGTTTTACTAAAGACCTATTGAAACCTTAGGTTACATACTAACTGATATGGGCATTTCCTGACCATAAACTAGAATCAGTTTTTATGACATCAATTTGTAAGGTACTCAATCTAATTAATCATTTCATCAGGCCTCTATAGATGATATATATATATATATATCCCATGACTCCATAAGATTGACAAACCACTTTTCGATAATTAGCTACATGTGGCTAAATCTGTTTAGAGCACCTAGCAAGTTGACAAAGCATCAGGAAGTTAGACAAAAGAGGAACAATTTAAAAACAGTGAAGACCCTTCATCTGAAGGAAGCGTCCTTTTGGTCAATCTTCCCATACAATAAACACTTATCTAGTTAACAATTAAAGTGAGTCAGTGTAGAAATCATACGGACATACATGTTATTGGGGTTCTCATGGCAAAGTTCAAACAACAACGCTATCGCTCTCAAGAAACTCTGGAAACCAACTTCTTCTAAGTTGCATTAAGTAAATATTTTGGATGCAATCTAGGCTGAAGAAAATTTGAAGACCTAACAAAGCTACAAATGCAGTACAAAAATTGTTCTCATTGCCCAGAATATAGCAAAGCTAATGCATGAGATTGCCTTGGTTCTAAATTGATTACCATTTTCTTCACAGGCATGTGGATGTCTTCAAGGTATAGAAGATTAAGGTTATCAGAAGATCTCATAAAGATATACTGCACTTTACACAGCATAAGAGGGAAAAAACAAAACCAAATAAGTAGCATGTTTGAGGGAGGAAAAAATGGGGTCGACCTAAGCTTTTCTATGTATATCCATAACCAAAATTACTTTGACCGCACCAACACTAAAGGACCAATTCCTATCAGAACTCCGCATACTTCATAGCATGATTTTTTCCCCTTTTGTGCTCTAGTTGCCTCCGGACCTCATCATTTCCACCATAAACTCTCTTTCAGAATCATTTGGACTCGTTTAAATCCTCCAAGGATTTCATTTACTATTTGAAATGACTATTCATCTAATTCCATGTACAGAGCGTCCTCTTCACTTCGGATCAAGCTTTCTGTAGCGTGACAGAATGAAACCTTTGCGTACTTCAATGGGTTCAAAGCTACATTATCTTACAATCCATACCTTGAACAAGCTAATCTAACTAAAATATGACATTTTGAATGCACTCGATCAGATGAACTGAACAAAGTTCAGATCTTACAAAAAAAAATGCAACGAAATCATACAAAAAAAACCTAGCGAGGTATTTCTTAACATTCTAAATGAATCAGATCAAGTAGTAAGGAAGAAATTACCCGGTCTTGCGATCAAGAACGGCAGGGAATTGCATCTTGATGTAGGTACAGGTGCAGATCCAAAGCAGCACCACCGTCAGGAACGAGTGGAAATTAAATAACGCCGACTGCCAGAAGTTCAATAATGAGTGGAAATTATACGAGACTCCGATCAAGGCCACTACTCTTTCAGGAAGGATGAGAAAAAGAAGAAGAATAATAGGGTCTAAATTACCATAAGGCGAATTCGTGGCTTGGTCGTACCAGATCGGGGAGCGGCGCGAGTCGAGGGAAGAAGAGGAGCGCTTTATTAGTTGCTTCACTAATAAGACAGTTATAGGGAGCTTATAAAGAGAGTTAGACTTCGTCTGGTTCTGCATAAAATTTGTTAAGGTTAACCTTATATAGATAACTCTTATAAAAATGAGATATATCTATAAATTTACTTATATTTTAATTATTTTGTTATAAATTTAATAATTAATTTGAATAAGTTTATATAAGAATATATTTAAGGGACTCATAATTTATAAATAAATATCCCTGTGCACAAATCAAACTCACCTTAAGATTTAGCTTAATCTTTTTTTTCTCGGATGATTTTATACACAAATAGGTCGAAAAATTCTAGAAGTTCTTAATGTATCAATTTCTAGAGGATTAATCGCCGAATCCTTTATTAAATTCTCTTCATCTATAGTGAGTCCTCTTTTAAGATTCTATGATTTAAATCCACTCCTTTTCTTAAAATCATGGTCTAGACTCAAATACTCAAAATATCAAATATGTGAAACTTGGCACAAATAACGAAAGTAGACGTAAATTTACCCTCTCTTACCGTGTATAAACTATCTTGATTTATATATATTTTCACCTTAAAAGGAGTTTAGCAGACAAATAATACGATTTATTTCAGTCTAAGTAAATAGATCAGCGAGGTGCAGATCAAGGCTTATTGCAATGGATACATATCAAAGGGCAACTCTTTGAAGTGAAAATGTTGGCACCTGGCTACGGAACCTTGAAGGCTAATAGGCATATGCACTGAAACCATGAATAACACAAGCTTCCTTATAATAAAATTGTGAGCATCAAATCAAAAGTATTCAAGTCAACTGGTCATATTCAATCAAATTGTTCTACCAACCTCCGGTTCAACTCTCAATAGAACAAAAGCAAGAAAAAATTTCAGAGCCAAAGACGGTGAAAGATGGAAAACTCCAAGCTCGGATGAAAGCATAATGGGATATAGAAGATGTTGACCAGCGATTAAGTTGTCTGTTTCTCCCAGAAGGAAGACAGTCTGCTGAACCATTCTTCCTCCCCACCAGGAAAAAAACATTGAAGGTTTGGGTACTCAGAATTTAATATTTACCAGTAGGCTAATGAAAGACGAGGGTTTTTATGTTACAACAATTAGATTGTCTCTATTTTTTCTTCTTTCCCCCCTTTGAAGATTTTGAAGGTCCTGTAGTAGAAGTAGCTGCAGGCTCCTGTTTCTTGGTCCTCCCATGATGCTTGGGAACTAACTCTGCAACCCGAAACATGAGCTGCTTCCCTGTAATATAGCAATATGTTAGTGCAAATAAAGAATTAATGAGCACGATGGCTAAGCTCTAGCACTTATTTCTTCCTTTTCATCTGTAATATAAACATGGGATGCCCTAAGTCAACTATAACATCATGTTGAAATTAGAGAACTTAGTATATGCTAACCATAGTCAGGCCAAGAGCTTTGGTTGACAATAACAATGAAAATAATTTGTCATGTTTACATGTTATTAGTCAATAGATTTAATTCAAACCTCTAGCCTGTTAAAGGAAGCAGGGGTATGCTGATTTGGGATGCTAATGGCAAGCTTCACCGGCACCGAAGGTTTTGGCAGTGATGCCAATGGCTCATGGATCAAAAGCAAATCCTTACATTGTTCATCAAACAATGCTTTTGACCTTTCTTAAGGATTTGGCCCAACTCCAGTCACCAGCATTGGTATAAAAAAGGTAGGAATGGGTAGATAGATAACACATAAATCGAGGGTTTTCTTTCTATCTGACAGGACAAACAAATGGGAAGGGATGGTTCTTTCTCACTTATATTTCTTGCCACACCAGCCACTTTATTCAATCAATCATATGTTTAGCTCCATAAGAATCTGGTTAATTATATTCCAATTCCACCAATGGAATCTCATTCCAAATTAATTAAGCCAAATCAACTCCAAATCAAAAATTAGAAAAGAAGAAGAAGATTATGGTAATGAATACAAGAATAGGAGCCCTTGGGTTCATCGATCCTTACTAGTAGCGATTGCAGGATTAACCAAAGACCCATCTTCCCTTTTCAGCTGGACTCTAACCCTCCCTCTCTGCATGAAGTCCCGAGGGTACGCCTTATCCAACTGCAATGATGTAAAAACCCAGAGAATTTAACAAAGCCACACAAATCTACAAGCCCAAAAGCAACAAAAGTGAGCTTGACCATGTATACCTCAATGGCAGATGGAAGCTTGAGGTACCTACAGCAATCATCAATCTCAATGCAATTAGGGTTCTCGCATGCTTTCTCAGCGCTAATCCTGCGGCCTTCAGCAATCGTCTTCTTCGAATTTATGTACACAGGGTAGAGCACAATCCACTTCTTTATGTTGGGCATCGATCCGTCCATCGTTCACCTAACTTTGAGATCTACAAAGGAGAGAAATTTGAAACCGAATCATGCTTGTTTTTTTTACCTCAAAGTAATGAACTCAGTGACTACACGTTGGAAAGAAGGGATAATCACTAAGACAACTAGCGCATCAAATCGATCTCAAAGTGTTAGAAACAAATCTCGTCTATCTATGAAGAACAACTCTCAAGATTTGCTAGAACTTTGAGAAAGTGATTACAAGCTGATGGTGCAAAGGCGAGGCTACGAGCGATGGACCGAGAATAGATCTCTCTCGTCTTGTCAAACTGATTGTTATATAAGAGAAAGAGAGCATACTAATAGATTATAGAGTTGGGTTTAGGGGCCCAAAATTTGAGGAATTTTGGCAAAAATTGTAGTAGATACATAATTAAAGGGGGAAAACGGTTCAGATACAGATCAAATAGTGCTTAAACCACATCAAGATCTATATTTTTGCTTGGGATACAGATATGGATTCGGATATTGGCCGGATAGCAAAATTTAAAACCATATTCTAATTAAACAAAAATGGATATTTTTCGGATATTAAATGGATAAGAATACAAATTCGGTACAAATCAAATCTTAAATCTTAATCGAATACAAATACAAAATAAATCTGTTACTATCATCTATACGTAAAACAGAACTCACCAAAATCAACTAATAAACTCACAAAATCTGCACATCTATTGCGTACTTCTATAATATGCATATTTCGGTTATCCTTTTCAAACAAAAATGAATCTATTACTAAAACCTGAAGATATATAAAAATGCAAAACCAGAGTTCAGTATATATTTTGCTAGAGAAAAGGATAACTTTTATCCTAGTTAGCAAAGGTTGCAGATATTATAATAGAAAAGTGCAATATCAATAACTCATGGACCAGTTCATTATTTGGCCAAGAAGATGCATTCTGTTATCCTTTTCAAACCAAATGCAATCCACATTGTTCAAGCGCATAACTCAATAAAACTATCTCCTAATAATCAGAATCCTCCTTCTCGATATATCTATGAATCGACATTCCTTGTTCAAGCGCATAACTCAATGTTGAAAAGGATCCACAAAACAAATGAGCAATTAAAACTGCAGCGATCTTTGAAGTCAATAATTCTGAAATCAAGATTAACTACTCACCCAAATAAAGATGGGGCTCTCAAAGTCAATAATTTTGAAACTGAGCTCGAGGTAGGGGCTTAACCGTGAACAAAAGGGGCTCTAAAAGTGGAAGGCGAGCTCGAGGTAGAGAGGCGGAGGATCTTGGAGAGAAGCGCATCGAAGCTTGCCGAAGAGGAGGAGAAGAGGAGGTGGGGCCGGGGGGGTAGAGACCAGACTTCAACTCTGATTCGTGGGAGGCTAGGTCTAGAGAGATGAGAGACGAAGAGAAGAAACAAGTAACTCCGAAAACAGGAGTAACAGCAGAAGGGTTGCTTTCGGGTTGGGTTATAGCGGGTAGGGTATATAGCAAATAAATATATTATTTATAATTTATACTGGTAAATAGATATTCGATAGTCGCATTCTTATTCAAAAAAATTTATCTGAGTTATTTTAAAAACCTCTTTAACATTGAAAATTTTTAGTTCTCAAGGTACATGTTTTCCTACCCTGTTTTTAGATTCATTTTGTTCACAGGTATCAAATATTTTTATAAGATCTAATGCGAACATCGGAACATGTTAGCTGAATTCTACTACCCTCTTAAATCTTTTCTTAATGTCAACGTGTATATAAATAATATCCCAAAGGCCACGCTCTGGCCCCTGCCGACCGCAGTGGGTCGCGTCGCCCTCTATTTGTGATGCGGCGGTGTGGCTACTCCAGTAGACGCGGTAGCCAGTAACCGGTAAAAACCCAGCCAAACAAACATCCCCTCCTACGTCCAAACACACGACCGCGAAGTCAACGGAATGGATCTCGCCACGTTCCTCTCAATTCCAAGATGGACGATGATGCGTGCGTTATTCGGGTCGCCACTATCTTATTCCAGCCCACTAATTCTAGTGCCCGGGCCACCAAAATCCCGAATGGAGTCTGAGTCTCCTCTCTGTCTCTCTGTCTCTCTCGCTCGCTCGCTCGCTCTCTTCTCACATGGAGGAGGAGGAGAAAGAGAAGGAGAAGGCAGAGGTGGAAACGGGAGCACTCATGGATTTCGACTTCGACCTCGCTTCCTCGTTCCTCATCTCCTCGTCGTCGTCGCCCACGCAGAGCTTTCTCCATCTCCCCATGGCGTCTCCCCCTTCTCCTCTTTGGCTCTTCGAGGATAGACCCTTCGACGTTTCCAGTTTGGTCATGGAAGCCCCAAGATCGCTTCCGGGTGAGCTTTCTCGTAGCTTCTCTAATTTTGTTGGGATGGTTTTCTCTTTTTGAATGTTTACGTTGTCGTCGATTGCACGCTCAAATCCTTGTCTTTTCTCGATATTTGGTGATGAAGTGGCAATGTTGAGATTATCTGATCCTGGTAGTAGCTGTTATAATTCTACGACCCTTCAGTTTGGGCGTTAGAAGTGAATTACGAAGCAACTTGGAAACAAAATGCTTGGATATTCTGTTTTTTAATTTATTTATTCTGTTCTAGGGGATACTTCTTTTTTGCGGCTGAGTGCCTGATTCCTTAGCTATTTGACTATTTCCTTTTGTTTTCTGTTAAAGAAAGATTTTTTTTGTTTTTGTTTTGGAAAGTGTCTCTTTTTTGTTTTTGTAGTAAAGAGATTGTCGGTACTCTATGGTATTAAGAATTATTTGGGTTTAGTATAAGGTAAATTTAGATGATAACTTTTTCTGTCACTCTTTCTCTCTGTCTCTTAAAAGTTTGTTACTAATGCCTTTCCTAGATTTTTCTCGTATTTGTTGTAGTGTCTAGCCTGCTTAATTATGGTATTGTTCATTAAAAAGTTGGTTGGATTTCGTAGTAAATATTGAATGTTTCTTCCCTTATACTCTTTGAGTTTGCAATCGATATTTTGTTGGTAACTTTTTAGTGGTGTGCACCAACTTATATATCTTTCCTCTTGGTTTTTCTTAAGAAAATGTCATGTTTTTTTCCCACTATGCAGACAGTTCCAACTCAGAAAACAGAAAAAATGATGGTATTTATAGTAGTAGGCAGATTAAGCTGTCATCAGTGGAGGATAGTTCTACTGATAGCTCCTGTTTGATTAAGGAGCGGATAGCTCAGGCACTTCGACATTTCAAGGACTCAACAAATCAACATCTGCTGGTTCAGGTGTGGGCACCTGTGAAGAATGGGGAAAGATATGTCCTTACTACATCAGGGCAACCTTTTGTTCTTGATCCTCAGAGCATCGAGCTTCTTCAGTATCGGACAGTGTCTTTGATGTATATGTTTTCTATTGATGGGGATAATGATACAGATCTGGGACTACCTGGCCGGGTCTATAGACAGAAGGTGCCGGAGTGGACACCTAATGTGCAATTCTACAGCAGTATGGAATACCCACGGCTTACACATGCTCTCAGTAACAATGTCCGAGGCACTGTGGCCCTGCCAGTTTTTGAACCTTCTGCTCAGTCATGTGTTGCTGTCATTGAACTTATAATGACATCACAAAAGATCAATTATGCCAGTGAGGTTGATAAAGTCTGCAAAGCTCTTGAGGTTGGAATCCTCTATAATTCTATACTCTCTAGTTCCCTTTATGATCCTCTTCTTTTGTGGTGTGAGAGATGCAAACAGAGGAGAGGAGTTAGGGAGTCATCTAGACACCTTGAAGTTTTCATGGGAAAGAAAGTCCTCTAAGATAATTATATATTGCGAACTTTAGGATTATGATCTCCTTTCACCATACTCTCTCCTAATTCTACATCCCTATGTTAGAACTCCTTCAGGAACTTCTCTTCTTCAAAATAACTAAGATATTTTGGTGTTCAAACGTCACCTCTGTTATATGGTTTACTTGTTGCGTTGCCAAAACAAAATCTCTGAAAGTAAGTTAAATCTTCCTGAACACATCATGATGTTGTAAATTCAATCCAGTCTATTGGAGGATATTTTCAAAAACAAATAACCTACAATTTTTACTTGGTTTTTGAACATCATGCGTAGTTTTTGAACACTATATGTGAAGGATGTACTATTAAGAAACTTCTGCTGGAAATAATCTCTGTATAGAGTATGACTGTGAGGCAAAAGTGGTACAGTTGAACAGAAAAGCCACTGTATATGGTTATCAATTAAGATATGTTAATGCTCCTCCTGATGTGAAGTCCAATTTATATTTTGTGTTTGCTCAATGCCTGCTTGTGCAACATTTCAAATTTTGCATTTATGTTGCTGTTAGTTCCTTTAGTTCTCCTACACTTTCTGTAATAAGTTTGAGTTCTATGCAGGCAGTAAATCTTAAAAGTACTGAAATTTTGGACCATACTATGGTTAAGGTGATTTCCTATCTATTGGAGAAGTTAATTAACATATCTGCCTTGCTTATCTCCTAAGAATGTTTTTCATTTTTTTTTCTTTGGAGTAGATATGTAATGAAGGCCGCCAATCTGCTCTAGTGGAGTTATTGGAAACGCTAACGGTGGTTTGTGAAGAACATAGTTTGCCTTTGGCTCAAACCTGGGTTCCTTGCAGGCATCGCAGTGTTCTGGCACAGGGTGGTGGTTTGAAAAAGAGCTGCTCCAGCTTTGACAATAGCTGCATGGAACAAGTCTGCATGTCAACCAGTGATGTGGCATTTCATGTTATTGATGCTCAAGTGTGGGGATTTAGGGATGCATGTGTAGAGCATCATCTAAAGATGGGTCAAGGAGTTGCTGGCAGGGCATTTGTATTACGAAAACCTTGCTTTTCTAGAGATATTACCCAGTTTTCTAAAACTGAGTATCCCCTTGTTCATTATGCTCGCATGTTTGGATTGACCAGCTGCTTAGCGATATGCTTGCAGAGTGCTTATACGGGTACTGATGATTACATATTAGAGTTCTTTCTGCCACCTGATTGCAAGGGCGATGATGAGAAGAGGGCCTTACTAAAGTCTATGACTACTGTGATGAAGCGATGCTTCCGTGGTTTAAAGGTAATTGGTAGTCTAGAACTACAAGAAATATCTCTTGAAGGTACTGATACAATTCTAATTGAGAATCAAGAGCCTAAATGGACTGATGCTCAGGGTTACGAGTATAAGATTCATGAATCTCATGAAAGCAACCTCCATAAAGGACTTCATGAGGCAGGCAAAGAGGAGAATAAATTTCCTAATATGTCAGAACAACAGTTGTTAGCTGATGATAAATCTGGAAATAATGGTAAGACTGTGATCAAACTATGTGGTAGTGGGACTTCTAGTTCATTGGTTAACAAGAATAATAGACCAGGAAGAAGACGAGGGAAAGCTGAAAAAACAATTAGTTTAGACGTTCTCCAACAATACTTTTCTGGGAGTCTGAAAAGTGCTTCAAAAAGCCTTGGCGGTAAGCTAACATGCTTAACCGATACTTGCATGTGTGCTGCATTCTCATTATGTTGTATTTAGTAGAATGGATGAATATTCCCGGCTGAAGTAGTATATTTGTATTGATCAGTATCACATTATCTACTGCCATCTTCTAATTGATATTTGATTATTCTTAACATTGGCCAAGTTTGATTTCTATCTGCATGCACACCTCGTAAGAAAATAAAATTATTCCGTCTCATTTATTTACTGTGAAAAGATTATCCATCTTATATAAACATTTGTGGCTTCACAGTGTGCCCTACCACCATGAAGCGCATCTGTAGGCAACATGGAATCTCCCGTTGGCCATCCCGCAAGATCAATAAGGTCAATCGATCACTTTCCAAGCTAAAGCAAGTCATTGAGTCTGTTCAAGGGCCAGGCAGTGCATTTAAACTCACCTCTATCACAGGTCCTCTTCCTATTCCTGTTGATTCCCTATATATGCCTGCCAATATAGATAAATCAAGGCAAATCCAAGGTGCCAAGACTTCTTATTCTCATGATGAAAGGGATAAAGACTTCAAGTCACCAGATAATGAGGGCCAGCATGCCATGTTTAATTATCAGCGGGCATCTTTTCCTCAACGTAATGACGTTGAGCTTGAATCTGGTAATAATTCCCACTCTTCAAGATCAAGAAGCTCTTTTGGAGAAGATAGCACAAACAACCGCACTTCTGAAGGTTCTTGTCAGGGAAGCCCAGCAAATGATAACTTTGTTTTTACTCCATTGGAACCAGGATTTAAAACCCGCAATTCACCAAGACTCACAAAAGAACTTGCTCAAGATCCACATAAATCTGTAGTCCACTTGGAATCTGTGATAGCAGAACCACAATCACCGCTTGGGGGGATGCTTATTGAGGATTCGGGAAGCTCCAAAGATTTGAAAGATCTCTGCAGTTATGCAATAGAGGGTTGTCATGATGATAACACCATTACTCCTTCAAACAATCCTACATCTGTGCCAAATTTGATAACAGTAACTATAAAAGCCAGTTACAAAAATGACATTATACGATTTCGTTTTCCATGCAGTGGAAGTGTTGGGGACCTTGGGGTGTTAAAAGATGAAGTAGCCAAGAGGCTGAAGATGGAAGTTGGCTTGTTTGATATCAAGTATTTAGATGATGATCATGAGTGGGTGATGTTGGCCTGTGACGCAGACTTGGAAGAATGCATGGAAATCTCCAGGCTGTCTGGTGGAAACATTATCAGGCTTTCAGTCAATGACATTGTTCCAAATGTCGGAAGTTGCGAGAGCCATGATTGATGAGCTATCAGGCTTTGTCTGCTTGGCAGATCACTGTAATTCTTCGTCTTAGTCCATGTGTACATTGCTATATATAATTTTAGCTTCTTTTCAATTGTTTTACCGCTGTGTATTTTTGTATGAGCATCTGCAACATACTTGTTATCATAACATAATTAGTCCTGTATATGTTGTACTTACTGCCTTAAAGAGTATTGTTTTTGCTATCTAAATTTGAAGCAGGATGAAGTGATTGTACAGTGACTTCCTTTGGGGCTAAACTTGATGTCCCTCGTCTTTCCTCTTCTCTCTTCTCAATAGTAATACGTTGGATTTTGAATTATGAAAAATTTCAGCTCACAGAACCCCCAATGTTGAAGAAGCTTGTATAGGAATTGGGGAAAATTATGTGGCTGCTCTTTATGCCTTCCATAGTTTGTGGTCTGACTCCTCGTTCTACTTCGTTAATTCTAGCAGAGAATTTTGTAGCCTTTTGCTTTAGTTTGTTTATTTGTTTAATATAAAGTTGCATTTTGTTTTCATTTTAAGACTAATTGCTTTATATTATATTATGTATATTTAAACCCCTCTTACGTTAAGATTCGTGAACATTTTGCCACATCAGATCCACGTCATATAATTTCCGTATAAACTATAGAGATAAAAGACCATGTTTCGTGAACCCAACGCAAGGTTACGGAACTTTCCACCCCACCCTCGCCCATTGAAGAGCACAGACATCTCCGCCTTCGTTCCCATCTCGATCTAGGGTTAGGGTTTCTGCGCCATGCCGAAGAACAAGGGAAAGGGAGGGAAGAACCGCAAGAGAGGAAAGAACGAGGCGGACGACGAGAAGCGCGAGCTCGTCTTCAAGGAGGACGGGCAGGAGTACGCCCAGGTGCTTCGCATGCTTGGGAACGGCCGGTGCGAGGCGATGTGCATCGACGGGACCAAGCGGCTCTGCCATATCCGCGGGAAGATGCACAAGAAGGTCTGGATCGCCGCTGGCGACATCGTCCTCGTCGGGCTCCGTGATTACCAGGACGACAAGGCAGACGTCATCCTCAAGTACATGCCCGACGAGGCCCGGCTCCTCAAGGCCTACGGCGAGCTGCCGGAGAACACCAGGCTCAACGAGGGTATTGCCGGCGGGCTAGATGAGGAGGACGAGGGCGCCGGGGACGATTACATCGAGTTCGAGGATGAAGACATCGATAAGATCTGAGGAATTAGGGTTCGTGATAGCATATTTGCCTATGAGACGAAAGAAAGAACCGAATTTGGAGAATCTATGGTATATTTGATGCTTTGTTTGGGTTAATCACTTAAATCTTTATGAGTTTCGGATGCTTGCCTATGTTGTAATGAGGATGTTACTCGGTTTCTATATGCTTTATCTGGTATTAATGGAATAATACTTATATGTTACCTTTCTTATTCGTGGATAATCTCTGGTTCTTAAAATTGGAGAACTATTTTTCATTGCTGTTTATTGTGTCTTTAGCCTTATATTCTTCTACGAATTATATGATTGAATCCAAGACGGATTAGTTTCTGCGATTTGATTATGATGTTATTTTTTTTTTTTGGGTCCATGGATTATTATTTCATATTTCTTAGATTTTTGTGGTCAGGAACTGGTTACTTGCCTCCCTCTTGTATCCGGTGGAAGTTGGCACTTCTGATTCTGCCACAAATTCACCTTTGATCATTTTAAGTCAAGAACATATTTACCACCTCTAGCAATTAGTGTTGGAATTTTGGGTGTCTAACTAAGAATTTGGCACCAACCATTTTCGATCTTTTTCAGGAGTATATTTGTTCAATTTCTGAATTTTCCTCCTCTATGTGCTGTTAATTTTAGACTTTAACGAGTGGATACTTATCTTCAATCTGCATTCCCTCTGTCAAGGAAATGCATCTAGTATGGAAGTATTAAATGTGTCACGTTAGTCTACCTGCTAGTAGTTCACATATACATGTGCACTGATCTATTCAGAGTAGAGAGATGACCTATGAGAACAAATAGATATTACATAAGCTTTAGTTTGTTTACATTTTGATAGTTCTTTGTTCAAGATGAAGAATATAGTGTCTGAAATCTTTTTATAAACTTTTCTTATACTTGTATAGTATTGCATTCAGTTATATTTGACATGAATAATCGTCTTTGAATTGATTATTTTTCTATATTGATGAATTCCAGCCTGATTGGCCTCTGGTTTCTGGTTTCAAGGTTTTCGATTTAACCCGTGTTTTCATGAAAATATATTGACTGCTTCATTTGCAAGTCTGTTGGTAGAATTTTATGCGCCTATCATTATATCTAACGCGCATCATTCTTGCTTTTGATTACTAAAAGTAATTGTCCATGAAGTCTTGTGAAAAATTGTTTCTAGTGTTACATTTTGTTAGTTGCTCTTGTTCTCTGTTAGTCAGTTACGAATTCCTCAACGATTTCTTGGTACATTTTCTTCGGAATAGTATTAAGTTCTTTGCTTTTTTTACTTCCGATTCTTCGCGATGGCTCCATAGAAAGGCTGATTTTTCTTTACTCAGATGACTTGCAAATGCAAGGGACAGCAATGACTGCAGGATATTGTCCCCCTATTTTTCTCTCTGTTTGTAGATCACTTTTCTGTTTCATGTGAAGTAATTAGAGCTACTTTGAAATGGTTGCATTCGGAGCTTCTCTGCATAGCTATTATACTCTGTTGCTTGTTTGGTAAGCCTCCTTAGTTTACTATTTATCTTTGAGTAGTAGTTGTTATTGTTTATTTGTGTTCCTGTACGGAATTTTCCTACCTTCATCACGGTGATTTAAACCCCTCTTTCCATATTTTCTGCATCTACCAGAATTTTTCTGCTGGACTTAGAAGCGCCTTGCCTTTCTCGATTGCATGTCCGTTGGCATAGATTTTTATTATTATTATTATTATTAAACGCTGTTTTGATTTGTTTTAATTAGGTAAGATTTGAACTTAAATAAGAATTATGAAAATACTTGATGATATATTGGTTTTTCCAATATAATGGAAGCAAAAGTTAGGGTGTGACAAAAGAATTATTATGGCCTGTCACTGTATATCAGAATATACTGCTTTAATGTATAGACAATTTAGTCAAATGAAGTAAATTGTAACTTTGTGACTCAAATGAGAGTTTTTGACCAAAATAGACTCAATTTTTTAAATTTTTTACAAAAATAAATTACCTTCAAATTTATTTATCAAATGGAGCCTAATTTATTATAGTCATAATGAAAATGCTAATCAATTCGGTATTTTTATTGTTAGTTAATTTTTTCTTTGCTGAAAGATTAAGTTAGAAAAATTTATATTTATAAAATACTAAACTAATTAGTATTTTAGGACAAGATAAAAATATTAAATTAATTAGTGTTTTTATTTAGAGATAAAATATTAATTAGTTTAATATTTTTATTAAACTAATTATTTTTTAATATATTAATATTAATTAGTGTTTTTATTTTTTAATATATTAAACTAATTAATATTTTTATTAGGGCGGTAGTAAATTAGATTTTATTTAGTAATAAGTTTGAGGAATACACTAATTAGAACAAAGCCAGTTTGGTAAATAAAAAAAACTCCTCAAATGATGCAGTAGGAGTAGGACGAAACAAATAGACAGTTAGTTTTATCACCTAAAAGAAAGAGAGAGGAGAACTGGAGAACCTCAAAATAATATTATTATCATCGCATGCTGCAAATCTGAAGGACACCATAACCAAGAGATGTTATGCGTCTCCATTTTTTTTTTCCTATTTGTATATGCATATTCTAGCCTCGATCCCCGTGACGGCCACGGCGGCAAATATATTTGGTTTTTGACTAGTTAAGTCTGCCATTATTTTATTTTATTTTACTCATCTAATTTACTTCGAAATATAAATAAGAATCTTTTTCAAATATAAGATTTTCTGGTTTATCAACATATATTGAAATCTAAAAGTAGCTTAATAAATTAATATGTTTTACGGAAAGAAATTTCAAACTAAGTCGTTGAATTGGACCTTAACTCTCATATATTAGTCGTTCAACAGATTTTATTTATTTATTTACTTAGCGACTTTTAATTTTTCACATAAGTTGTTAAACAGTAAAGCAACTAATATTTACAAGTCGTTTGGTTTAGTAATTTTCTGGCGTGATAAAATTATCTAGATCATTAGACACTTTAAAAAATTTGGAAGGGCTAGTTTGGTCAAGAACTCCAAACATATCATTATAATTTTTATAGTGAAACTTTTTGAGTAATAGTAACATTTATTCCGAAAATGATAAATATAACAAAATGGCACATAAAACCAAGTATTATGTCACCTATCCATGACCAAGAATGATGAAAATTATTTTATGATATGGCATTCACTACTCGACTAATTTTATCTTCTGATCAAACATCATGAAAATTGAAATTAACGAAATACTTCCCTCAGTTCTATTGATAGGACATTGAATAACAAACATTTTTACAAAATATCATTTATCAGTGATACAATATAATCCACCTCAGAGTTCAATCAAATCCCAAAATATCATCATCTCTAAATGGTGACTCAGCATTTCAAAAGCCTGATATAAATTTGTAGAATAAGAAAACCTACAATAGGTTCTAAAGAAAGATAGAATCATAGCATCATGAAATATTGACTATTAATCATCACTTTGGACCATTCCATATATGGATTTACTATGAGAAGGAAAGGTTAGAGGAACATAAAGCAGCCTCACCAAATGGATGAAACTGGTATATACAACTACATGGAGGAAGCCTATGCAGGTAGGAGCAGAGACATTTGTTTCCTTTGGCAACTAAAAAAAGGCCATGAGAAGATTCAGTTTCTGTTTGAACAGAACTGAGTATGCTTATAGGTGAAATGAACAGCATAAAGTAGATGCAGCAGAGGAAGAAGCTCCTCAGAGATATGCACGAGTACGTCCAACTTCCTCAGCTGCCGATTTCACTGATTTCATAGAGAGGCATGCTTCATTTCTTCTGAAATCTAGTCTTGCCTGAAAAGTCCGAGCATCTGACATCTGCCTCACAAACTTTGTAAACCGATTCCAATTATGAGGGTCAAATAGGTTTCTGTTCATCCTCACGTAGTTAAAAGATAAAGAGGTCTCATAATCACCACCAGCATACAGCCTGGAGCTCCTTATTACCTGATTCAGTGATGTATCATCCAACCTGGCTACGGAATTTTCACCAGTAAGTGGTAGGTTACACATTCTAGCTGCATATACCAGCCGACGCAGAAATCCTTCTGGACTGCTCATAAGATTACTTTGCTCCTCTGCATCTTGCAAGTCAAAGCATGTGCAACACAAGGCCATATTATACCTAGCAAACATCTGGGCAATAGGAAGGTAACCATCTCTAATTAGTGTGTTATAGTAGCCAGCTGTTAGTTCTGAAGGATGCGAACTTGTAGCATAGTGCCAATGAATTCCTGCCACTTTTGCAGAGACATTAACACCAGTACGCCAGAAGATTACATTGGATGTCATGCATAACCTCTCTCCATGAAGAAAAAGCATTCCTGAGTACCACTCAAGGAAAAACTGACCATAAGGAGTATTCCAGGATCCATCACTCCTGAAGAAACTTGTTTCTTCTGGATTCTGCAACAAGCTACTGGCACCTAATGGGCCACCATATCCCCACTCACGCATCCCAACATTTCGAGCACAAGCATTCAGCGATGCCAGCATGTACTGTTGAAGAAGAAACAAAAGAATAGCTGATCATATGTCCATTTTTACAAGGAATTCTAGCAAATAAAATAAAATGATTAGGACAACATGTGAAAATGTGCAAACTTCAGACCAAAAAGTACATAAGTATAAATTGCGTACATTTGCTAAGTTACCTTATCATAGCACTGAAATTCTCCAAGTTCAGGTACAATGTCCGGATGCATTAGCTTCTCACTGGGGCATGAAGGATACCTGAGTTCACCAGCAGGACCCATCCCAATTTGAACTTCCTTCAAAATACATTGAAGAGACAATGACTTAAAACTATCAGAAATGCAATAACAAAGCATGGACTCTTCCACAATAAAGTCTAAATCCTTACTGTTATTATAACACCAAGAAAGTCCTTAAAAGTGTCTCTAAAACTCCTCATAAAATCTGAATAAGCTTGGATAGGGGATCGGCCCTTCAGAAGAGGAATTGTATCACATCCCAATGAGATGTATTCCTTGTTCCTTCTGCCAAACCTGTCGCAGTAAGCTATATCCGGCTCCTTATCCATTTCTTCAAGTACCCACTGTGGAAGAGGTACCCTACAACAAGGGAATGTGAAGGTATTTAATATAAAGGCAGAAATTAGTAGCTCCGCACTGTGCACAACGAATTGCAAGAATTTATCTTTTCAAACTAATATCAAGAGCGAGCGAGCGAGAGAGAGCAAGAGTGAGAATGATAATATAGAAGGTATGATGAAGACTAGCAGCTCGTAACACTATAACAGTCTAACAGGCTAAAGAGAACCAACAGGTAAGTCATAACAAGCAAAGCGATCTAATAGAAATTATACCAAACTTCACTTATCTGTTAGTATCTTAGTATTAGAATATGAAAATTAATTAGAGTGCCACTTGCAACAAGCATACTTTCAATTTGTCATGCACCTTCGTTCAGCTAAGCACCAAATGGTACTATGTTAGAGGATTAGTCGGCACAGCTGGCATATGCCAACCTGTGCTGTAGTGATATGCCACGGTATGGACATGCCGACACTCGGCATGATTTAGACCCCCTAGTAATTAGTATGGAGCCACTTTCATGTATGGAGTATGGAGCCAACCAGTGCTGTAGCGATATGCCACATGACATTTGTTGAAATCCATATTAGAAGCATGTTGATCTTTCTGATTTTCAGCACAATACAAGAAAGTGGCTCCATACTAATTACTAGGGGGTCTAAATCATGCTGAGTGTCGGCATGTCCATGCTGTGGCATTTCCTATACTGGACCCCAATCAACAAACTGCCTTGATCAGCCAAGCAAATTCTTCCTATTTCAAATTTACAAGTAATTTAATTTCTTTCCAAAATATTAGTTATCCTTTCATTTGGCCTCTCTTGTCGTACACTTGGTTCTAATATCCTAAATAAGAAAAAAATCCAACTTTGCAAATCAGTAATAACTTCTAAGTCAAGTGTTTCCCTATATTTTCTTTCAGTTACTAACTGTATCAATGTTTTGAGAAATAATGATATGTATAGCAGCCCTTGTAGGAACACAAAAAGATTATACACACACATATCATCTTAAGTTCTTAACACAAAACCATAATGATTATAATAGAGTAATAGAGTATCCACAAAAGTAAACTCCAAAATCCTAGAAATCATGGAAGTGCAAATTATGGAATAAATTGTCATATCTTATTTATATACTGGAAACTAGAAATAAGTGCATGGACCAGGGCAAGGAAAGGAAATAAAAGTGTAAATTCAGTTTTCCCATATATAAAAAGATTTTGGTACTAAAGTAAATTTGTACAAGAAGCTGGAACTTGATGCATGGATTAGGATATACTGAAAGAAGAAAATAGTAACCAATCTATCCCTGACCGAAAGATTTTAGTATCAAAATGGAAATGATGTTTCCAATAGAAAATAAATTGTTAATTATATGATTGAAGTTTCAACTGATATTATTGCATCCTATCTCAAAAAACACTCTAAAAACCAGCACGTGGGTTAGTTTAGGGTGAGAAGTGAATTTTGATCATTTCAACTGAACTTGGTCGAAACTGCCAAAACCTACTAGATAATAAATTGCTTAAATCCGAGTCAGACTGGATTTGGCCCGAATCCCACTTATATCTCTACCCAGCAGCGACTGCAACAAGCTCATTTCTCGTAAGCTATTAGATTGTAATGCAGAGAAAAAAAGAAGCGAAAAAAGAAGTGTACAGTCCCTAAAAAGATCCGTCCCTCCTTGTTAGGCAACTTTACCTCCTCAATTGTGAAAAGAGAATTCAGCATTTATCGGTAAGCTTTCCTTTTGCCTTTGATTTCCTTCATTATACCAAGTCCGAAGGAATTAAATCTTTCTTCCTAAAAGGCCAAGAACATAATCCACTATCTCTTCTCCAATCACTTAATCATGCAACACATGCCTCTCTCTCTTACGCAAACTCTCCCCTACCCAGTCTCCACACAACAACAATAAACATGATCATGCAGCACATCCTATCTCCAAAAACCCTCTAAAACGAGCAAGTGCATATAGTACTTCTGGGTGAACAGTGAATTTTGATCCTTTGACCAAACTAGGTCAAAACTCAAACCCTACTTGATAATAAATGTCTTAAATTCGTATCAGACTGGATTTGGCATGAATCTAATTTATATTGACCTAGTAGTGACTCTCATTGTTCCAAGGCTGGTAGATTGTAATGCAGATAAAATCATAAAAGAGAAGTGTGTATGCTCTCTAAAAGGCTCCATTCCTCCCTGTTAGGCAACTTTACCTCCTCAACCCTGAAAGGCTAAGAACATAATCCACTATCTCATTTGCAATCATCTAATCATGCAACATATACCTCTTAGGCAAATGATGACTTTATGGTTATTGTTATATTTTCCATCAATCTACAAATATACAGAACCAAACTACAAGAAAAACAAATTGAGAGTGCCCTTCTATGCTTTATTTCTACAAATTTTTCATTGAAAATTGCAATTAATGCCATAAGGATGGTATATCAATCTTCATTATTGCCATTTCATGAGAACAATTTCAGCTAGCAATTAATTCTCCATTCATTTGTAGAATAAGGCTTATTCTAGAAGAATTATTTTATTATTTTATACTAGAAGACGAGAGCTAATATAAATATAAACAATTCTAATATTTAGTTGTACACCAACATAAGGAGTAATGATTATATTTTATGTGACCTAACTTATAAGTTTGATATTAAAGTAATGAAGAATAGTGAAATTGTATTGGAAATTAATGATCTTTTATACCAAATGACCAAAATACCGTTAGTGCGTAGAAATAAGTACTAATACATAAATAATATTTTAATTAATCTTTACTTGTGTAATTTTCATGACAAAAGTGTGGGCTTTTGCCATGCAGCGGAGACTTATATAGGTAGTGTGGGCTTTTTATCATGTAGTGCAAATCTCTCAAACTCTCCCCTACTCGTCTCCACACTATAATGATAAAACATAATTATGCAACACATAATATCTCCAAAACTCCTCTAAAACAAGCAAGTGCATATAATACGGGTGATCATTGAATTTGATCGTTCTGACCAAACTAGGTCAAAACTGCCAAACTATACTAGACAATAAATTGCTTAAATTTGTATAAGACTAGATTTGGCTTGAATCCCACTTACATTTACCTAGTAGCAATACTCTTAGGCTAGTAGATTGTAACACAGATAAACATATAAAAGAGAAGTATATACACCCCATAAAAGGTTCCATCCTCACAATTAGGCTACTTTACCTCCTAACCTGAAGACTAAGAACAGAATCCAAAATCTCGTCTTCAATCATTTAATCATGCAACACATACCTCTCTCTGTTATGTGAACTCTCCTTACCCATCTCCACACAATGATGACAAACACAAAAAATTTGAATATTCTAATCATTCTATGTGAGTTTCCCTTATTTTTCTATATTTCCATAATTCTATTTCCAAAAGTTGTTTGCTATTCCCTAAGATGTTCTCAACCTTTTTCACTGTGGGATGGGGACCTTTTTGGATGAAGATGTGTAGGGAATACAAAATAGCTAAAGAAAGTGTTACATCTTTCTTCAAATGTTTTATATAAATTTTTAGTTTAGCCCATAAATGCAAACAGAAATCCAAGAACTGGAACCAAGTGAATACAGAAACAAATGAAATGAACTAAAACTCTGAAATATTTCATTTTTATGGAGACCATGAGATGCATGGTAATTTCTCATTCCTCAAAAGGAGAATTTATGCTAACTTAACAAGTATACATGGTGATTCCTCTTCAAGAAATCCTTCAAGAATCACTTTATTCTTTTCAGAAACTAACTTTACTATGAAGAAGTTTACTTTTTACATCCAGCAAGAGTTACACAACTATAATCTCTCACTTAAGTTCCTGTTTCTTCTCTATTCATTATGACTTCTTTTATGACCTTCTTTTCCCTCTCGGACACTCAAGATTCAAGGACTACAACAATGAGCACCATAAAACTTGACACATCACATGCTGCCAGCTTAGTGGCATGGGACGCATGCATATTTATTAAGCCTTAGGGACCTTTACCATCTCCATTTTGCAAAAGAAGAAGAAGCAGCCTCATCTTTCTTCCTACTTCTCTCCCTTCTTCTTTATTCAATGTCCTTCGATGACAATGATAACTTTCCCAATTTGACGCCCCTTTCAAACAAGAAAACAAAGGCGATGATGATGGCTCTCTCAAGTCTCAACATTTCTTTGTTCAGACAATTAGTTCCATCTAGGAAAAAAAACTCACCTATCTCAAGTTGGAATAATAGGAGATAGGTCGAGAGAAAAGAGCTATGGTCCATGGGTTAAAAAGAATACAAGACAAGGACATCATTAAGAACATATATTTTAGGAAGTGCATAACAAAGAAAGATAGAATGGGTTGCTTCTTTATATGGTCAATGATCATCTAAAACTATGATCATGGATTTTGCTTGAAACTTACTTTTCCAACATGTAGTAAAACTAGGAGTCTTCATAAATGCATCCATATGCATAATTCTGCTCTTACTAGCAGTCCACAACTTGATGATTGTGAGAGTTCGAAATTACTGAAAATCTTTCCAAGATGAGCAGTCATGCTAAAATAATAATAGAAAATTTCTAAGATGTCAGTTATGCTGACATGATTTATAATTATTGAATTTCTTGATAGAATAAAATTTGTCTAATTTCTTTTGAACTCCTTCATGTGTGTGTTACATGGACAAATAATTCAGCTGTGCCTGTCAATATATGAATTCTAATTATACTTTAACAAATAAACTCAATCATAGAGCCACTTTTTGAAAGTATGAACAACAATTCGACAAAAGCAATCAAATAGCAAGACATCAAACTAAAGATTTCAGACAAAAGTAAGAATGACCAAAGCTTCAAAATATATGGTTTTGTCATGGATAGCCCACATAGTCACGTTGTTGACTTTATGTCCAGATGGTTGTAGCTGCCGACATTTGACAATGTTCAAGGACAGATTAAAGAAAGAATGTACCAAAAAGTAAAGGAACAACTAAACATAGGAGGTGGAGGCTGAGGTGATTGGGCATGATGCATATTGTGACTATTGCCTCACAAAAATTTCTCCACCAGACTCTCCTTGAATGGAGATATTGAAGTTGCAATTATCATAAATGTAACAATATGACCAGTTCCAAATCAGTAAATTTTCTTTTATACCGCCAAATATCATTTTTCTTTTCACGTGAATTTTCTCTCAATTGCATTTTACATTCTATCTTTCAAGACAATGTCCAGGAAAAGCAGGTAGAATAGTAACATAAAAATAGACTACCAGATTTACAAGGGTTACTGTTCATGCATTGCAAGAAATCCTAAATCAAATAGAAGATTCCGGATTAAGAATCCAACGGGAAAGATTCAATGTAAGAGTACAGACCAGCAAGGATCTCCGGGGCTCGATCCGCACTGGTGGAACGCCATGATCGCCCTCACCTTGAGCCCGTACTGCTTCGCCATCGCGACGAGATCGAGGTACCCTGCCCAATCGTAAACCCCCGGCCCAGCCCTCTCCACGATCCCCCACCAGCACTCCACTGCGATCCCCTCGACGCCGGCGGCGGCGAGCGCCATGAACGATGCGACCATCGTCTTCCTCCTCGCCACCCTTCCCGTCGCCCCCACGACCGCGTCGGCCGGGAGCGCCACGAAGACTGCGGCGCCACGCCGCGGCCGCGCCGGCAGCTTAGGCGCGTGGTGCAACTCGTCTCCGCCGTCGCCGGATGAGCTCTCGAGCGATCCGTTGGGTCGCTTGGAGGAGTAAAGGCGGGAGGAGACGGCCAGGCCGGGTGGTAGGCGGCGGGGCAGCGCCACAGCGAGAAGCGGCACCCCGGCGGATCGCCGGCGGTTTGGGCCGGAGCAGGCGGCGATCGGAGGCGGATGAGGTGAGATCGCCGCCATTGGAGAGGACTAGAGAGAGGGAGAGGGGGTTTCTAATTCCTTGTTCTTTTCACTTCCTTCTATCTAGGTGTTTCGGAGCTTGGAATATAAGCGAAAATAACCTTGTATTTTGTTGGTTTTGGTTTTCTGGGCCACAGGAAAAGGAGGAAAAGAGGAAGAGGCGATATGGACGAGGTGGGGCCAGCGTCGTACGTTATCGTTGGGTTGGGTTGCTCCGCTCGCCTCTCCCCGCGCGACGAATCGCCGTTTCTTCCTCTCTTTTTTGGTTCCTTTTTCCCTTTACCCTTTTCCCTTTTCCCCCCTCTCTCCTGTTAAATAAATAAATATATATATATATATATATATATATATATATATATATATATATTGTGAGGCGGAGGACTAGGACTCGTCACAGCTCACAAGAGTATCGTGCCTCCGTAACCGTTGGTGAGGTAAGACCAAGGAATATTTCGCCATTTATCCAGCTAACTGATAGAATAGTAATCCACCAGAATAAGATGCCAAATATCTCTCATATCTGAATGGTTATGCATATCTCGCGGCAAGCCAACTTTTGCTGATGGGCTGATCCATAGTCCATTCGAAACCCAAGTTGGGCTTAAATTGGCCCAACCTTGACCCAATTAAGCCCCGGCCCAAACAGTAGTCATGCAGTCGACTACTGTATGTAGGTTGGCACAATGGTTACTGAGGCCGAATAAGTTCTCCCCCTTCTCAGAGACCGACCAACTTATCTTCTCTCTCATACAAACATCCCCTGTTTCTCATATGTCCTGATAGGTTGGCTGATCTATATTGATAAGTACTAGCAACTACCACTATATGTATACACTATTAAGTACACATTAGAACTTTAGCTATGTACTTGTAGCTTAAATAATTAGATACTTTCTTAATCCATAACGTCAATAGAAGAAAAAATAGACATGTCACTACCACCACTTTCCTTCACATGTTTTTTTATTAATCACTTGAACTAATAGTAATCTTCTCATTTATAGAAACAATCCAAAGCCAAGCCTTTCAATTTCGTAGTAGGAATAGAATCCAATCCTCAAATGCTGGGACAGTTGAGAGTTGCCACCATAGCAAGGAAGGGAGCAGCTTACCGATATTAGCTCACCCCCCTACCCATCTTTCTCTCCTACCTCCAAATCTAGCTTAACCCCCAAAGCTACCGCCTTTGACCTCTGCTTACTACTTAATGCCAACTCCAACGTTCTCCTCTCTTCTCTATTACGCCAACACCTTCCACTACCACTATCACTACCAATGGCAAAGGTACAGGCTCATAGGACTCTTGCCATCTTGCTAAGGCTCCTCGCCGCAGCTGCCACGCTCGTCGCGGCCATTGTCATGGCGACGAGCCGCGAGACAACCTCGTTCTTCGGCCTGACCTTGGATGCCAAGTTCCAATACACACCTTCCTTGAAGTAATATATATATATATATATATCAACTCTTCCTCTCTATTCTATTCCTTGTTCATTGCCATTTGTTGATCAAAAGTTTTGCAAACTTTTAGGTTCTTCGTGATAGCCAATGCCATTGCTAGTGCCTACAGCCTGTTGGTTCTCTTCATACCTTCGACTAGCTCACTCTCGAGATTGGTCATTGCAACTGATGTGGTAAGAGTTAGTCTGTGTTCTTTAATGTATGATTATTTTCCTCTCTTTTATCATCATGTGTATCGCAAAATTTAGATCATTGCGATGCTTCTCACGGGCGCCGTTGCTGCCGCCGGAGCGATGGCGGAGCTGGGGAAGAACGGGAACTCACACTCAGGATGGCTGCCGATCTGTGGGCAGATTCCAAATTTCTGTGACCATGTTAAGGGATCTCTGATAAGTGCCTTTGTTGGTGCGGCAGTCTACTTGCTGATCCTTCTTCATACTATTTACACTCTCACTTGTCCTCTATGTCCATGATTCTTATCTCTTGGCTTTGTCAGAAGAAGAAAAGGATTATTCTCTTGGAATTGATCAGATTTATGAATTCTGAGATCGAATGATATATAGCACTCTTCCTACTGTGAGAAACAATACGGTTGTCGTTTTTCCTGTCATGTTGGTAGTTGGGCTAAAGTAATATTGTTCAATTGACTAACTTGATAGGTTTGGTAAGCTAACTATATGTCATGATATTGATACCTAACAAGTAACAAGGACCTAGTAGTCATTGTAATGCGTAACCATGCACATTAAAGATGCAGAATACCTTGGAGCAACACTGACATATTCACTGCAGTTGAAGGTCAACATCCTATCTAATGATTTTTTTTTTTAAAATCTCAAAAAGCTTGAGTATTCAACGTACCTATAATTTTTTGAGGTTATACAAAAACTCAAAATTAATTGATGAATTCAATTTCATATTCCCTAGTACAAAATCAATTGTTGCATATGTGTCAGCATTTTTCTTTATATTACATAGTCGTTTAGCTAGTTGCACTACACTCTCTAGATTACCTAATCTTTATAAAGGGTGGTTCAATGAAATCTTAGAGCTTCTATTCGTTAGATAGAAGAAGACCATAGCTCTAGAACCCTCTGTTATACACCACCCACATTATGTATTTTCTCAATACAATGTTATTTAAATTATAGCTTAAGAAGTGGCTTAGCTAAGATGTCGCTCTCCAAAAGTTAAGTCAACGTAATAGAAGTGGATGAGAAGTTAGAGGAAAGAGGAAGACCATGAGAAGCAGAGCTTAGTGGCGAGGTTTTCTTCTTCTTCTTCTTCTTCTTTTCTTTCATTATTTGGGGCTGGGGTGGGAGCTGCCGAACTTTAATTTATATAAAAGCTTGATTATCAATATTTTCCTTCTCAAGATGGTAAAGAATTTCTTGCTTACATCTAAACTATATTAGCTTTTATGGCCCCTCACGCTTAGTTCTGTTTCTTTCCAATATGAGCATGTAATTATTTTAAGAATTAATATTTGTATAACAGAAATCACTCTGTACTCTGTAGAGCACTTCAAAATTTTCTTTTTCCATATTGACTATATGTTTTGCCTTGAGTTGCTTGTTCTCCCACTTCCACCGCCTCTCAGGGGCGGGCCGAAGCGATTAAGAATTGGCCCAAACGATTAGGGATTTAATGGTCTTCTTGCGTCTCTTAATTAAAGACACAGAATCAAGGTTACTCCTTTCAGGCATTTCAGCGAACAATTACCCTGCCTCAGACTGTAGCTCCTATTCATTACAAGATGATCATCACAGTGGGCTACAGTGGTAAGCCTAAAATTTATAACAACTAACAAATTCTAGAAGATATTTAATAGACACTCATTTATACATATAGGTACATAAGGGGCTCTTTTGAAACTTTGCATATCTTATCAAAATCTAAACTAATCCAAGTATCCAACCGCCCCAAAATCAAAAAATTGGACGAAAGAAAATAATGTAACACAACGTCGATTACGAGAGGTATATCCATAACACGAGGAAATTTAAGTAAAAACGTGATCTACTCTCAGATAACTAATCCACATTATTCGATCCACAATTTGAAATTTTAAAACAAAACATCGGAAGATCTAGATAAAATGAATGTACTTGGTTAAAGGAATTGAGAGCTCATTGGTTTTTCCTAAATGAAAACGAAGAGGTATTTTAATTTAGTCTACAAGTACCGTCTCTAAAAGTATTAAATTTGCTTTGACCACGCAGAACATGCACATGTAGATACATAGATTTGTATATAATGTGTAACTATGTATATGGGTTTAATGAGTATGAGAACTGAAGCACATTAAATCGCAATCAGTAGTAACCGAGCACAAATCACATGTTTAAGAATTTTTTCTGCATGAGAGGTCTTCCAGACATCAAATTGAGGTAGTCTCCCTATCAGAAAGTTGTACAAAATTAGGACGCAATTAGTTACAGGTAGTTTAGCTTTATAAAGCACCTTTATCTCAGCCTTCTTTAGAAAAACCAGTACTAGATTCAGAAGTGTTTAGCGATGCCTAACCGCTAGTAAAGAAAGTCCACGATGTCTTCTATGGTTCTATCTCTGCCTGTGACTAAGACAGTCAGAACTCCCTCCCTATCAAAAGGAAAAATCGATTATTCTTGACATTGCAAGAGAATCATCACTGGTACGTTTCTGATAAGGCCTTAAAAATTGAGAATTATAAGTGGTAAATAAGAAATCCATGATACTTTGGCTTACATTCTCCACCTCCAGCTTTGATTACTAGCAGATGGACTCCAGCCCCGCCCTTGCAAAGTAATTCCTTGTTTTCCCTGAAAAGTTGCAGGAGAATCATCATTCATCAGCTCCACAAACAAGCTCGAAGTACAGGCATCATGTTCCATTTCCAGGGAACAAAATCTAAGTGAGCAGCAACGAAAGATACACCTTTCCCGGCCCTTCTAGAACGCAAATATATACTATCTAGTTATGAATTTACGTCTAATAACAAAAGAAGTAGGTCAACTCTTTCAATACGAACCAGTGGAATACTAATATCATGGTTTAGATATCAAGTAATGATTGATTATGCCATGATGCAGAAGAGCTTCCTCAAAAGCTCAAGGACTTGGCTTTTCAAAAATAAAGTCCCTATAAATTCCTGGACTAGGCAAAGGAAAATGGTCAAAGAGACAACAAATATTATACCTAGAAGTTTAGGTATATTTTTAAATTAAGTGTATAAATGCTGAAGAATGAAGCTACCGCAGTTAGCATGCACTTTATAATCAAGAATATGTTCTCACATACTTAAATACTTCATATCTAGCATAAAACATAGTCCATATAAGTGGATAGTTTATAGATATTCCACAAGAATTGCATAGATGGTGCATAGGTAAAGAAATACGGATACCAACCAACTTTAGTAAAGTTGGTGGTACATTCCCTCCAACTAAGAAAATTACAACTCAGCGTAAATATTATGGAGAAAATTACTTGATAATTTACTTAAGTGCTTGACTCGGTTGATAACTTAAAAATGTGATAACTTAGAGAAACAGTTCGACAACATAGAGCTTAGAATAATGTCTCGGCAACATTCAGTTCGGAGTAATAACTCAACAACACATATAGCTTGAAACTTATACTAAGCAGCTTAGTATATTGGCGAAAATTTAGTAAGCCTAAGTGTATGTATTTAAGAAGAATTGTCTCTTTGTCATTATTATTTATTAATAAAAATCATAAAACTCCCTAGATACATGTCTAAGTAGAAGTTATAAAAAGGAAATCATAACATATGAACTAAAAAGTTTGAAAAATATATAAATTATGCAATCATATGCAGAATACATAAATTTGTTACCCTACACGTTAGCCCACACGTTGATAGAGGAATAAGAAGAGTGTACAAGGAGATAAAATAGGATAAGAACATATTTTGGAGAAGATCTAATAGATAAGTTGACCAATTTTGACAATATATGAAGCAACTATAATAGCTATACATGTTGTTTGCTTCCCAATTACAACTATAAGCAGAAAAGATGAGGCCAAAGAGATTGAACTACTAATTACGGTATGTAATATCATTAATATCTATCAAGTCAGTAAACCAACATATATGAACAACTAAGTGCAAGTATGCGCAAATCTATATGGTAATAAAATTAGGAGCAATAAATTTTCCCCTGCTATTTATATCAGGCCAAACAATGTTTAGTAAAAGTTGGAACATATGGAAAGCTTTTAAGCAACATACCACATAACCACAACATCAACCTTTTCTATCTAACTTTTCTTTATACGATCTTACAAACATGTAATAGTTGACAGATGCCAGATCATGATCAACTATTGGATCTTTGGTTTGTAATGCAAAATTGAGTAAATAAGGCAAATAGATGGACCTACAAGGAGGAGCTTAACTCGTTTAATATGACCTTGTTTGATTTCTAAATGGAAATTCTTAAGGATATAATAAGAGATAAGATGTCATGTCAAGACTAAAAATCAGATAGATATAGTTATATTTCATTGCGTCAAGTAATCAAATGTCCTCAAGCATGTATAACATGAAAGATGGGAGTGAATATCTCAAATTCCCCCTCCAAGATTACCGGTTTCAATTTTTCATTTGAAAGTGATGTAACTAAAATGAACATGTTCCTTTTTCTGATATATGATCCGTCCTCTGCTAGACATAAATTGGCCAAAATGAGTTGATTCTGCAATCCAATCAAGACACTGTCTAAATGCAAGCAAACTGTCCTTCATTTGTATGTTATAGCAGATCACAGTAAGCATCAAACACTAGAAATGCAAAAGTAACATAGTTTCAAAATCTTGATGGGGCATATAGATTAGACCTGAATGATAAATGGCAGAAAATCTCATCATGTAATAGACACTGTCAATGACTATATTAACATAACAACTTGCCTAGCTACATGCTACCGAGTCAGATCAACCATTAGTTAGGCCATTAGTCTAGAATGATTGGACAGCTTATTTCAGCATAATATAATCATTTAGTAGAAGGCTGTATCATGAAAATTGATCACCAAGATGCCAACCTCGATTATAAGTCACTATGAAGAGAAAATAAGCAATAATTTAAATTGCAAGTAGACATCGTTCATAGATAACGTACCTTTCTTGACGATCTCGAACTCTATAATAACATTTGCTGACGCCTTAACAATGAGAGAAATATAGTGTTGTATTTCAAATAAGTGGCGTAATCCCTTCGTGCAGCATATCCATACTTTCTTCAACATATTTCCATTCACCAACAAATACTCAACAAAATTGACCCAGAATATTTTTCCATCACCATCTAAAATAACATAGACTTCTTGAAGGTTGCAGTTCACACAAACAGTTGGCGGTTGCTGCTCCCAATAATCCTCCTCAACCATCAAGTCATTATTAGCTATCTCTGAATAAAGGCGATCCTGAGTGCAAAGCATTACTTTAAATAGTGTGAACAAATAATTAAAAAATATTGGCTCAATGAAATGACTTCATACTTACCCCAACCGTAAGGACTTTGAGGTTTGGTGAGCTTGCGAGTACAAACGTAAGAAATGAGACCATTTTTTGGCTCTCGAACTGCAAACCAATGTATAGCTCCTTCAGGTTTATCAGATGATTTCCAGGTGGAAAGATATTTGGAACATAAATCTCATCCTCAAACTCCTTCACAACATTATGAACATAAAGCATAAAACCAAATTAAAATCAATTAATAGTAGATGATTACCAATTAGTATTAAAAAAAATTAGCATGCAATAGTAATTGTACCTTATCAAACTCTTCCGAGATAGACAGACAAAGTTTATTGACTTGTTGCAATTCTGTCACCATCCTTATAAGTCTATCTGTATCTCCCGTTCCTTCCAGTGGAGTTGCAGCTTTGTCATCAAAGATATTTTCATACACTTCCTCTTCGTCGAAATCATAGATGACGCCGACTGACCGTAGGCATGGCGCACTACGTATAACAATACTTAGTGAGCGGAAGGCGACGACATCCAATTTCTGAAGACTGCTAGAAGTAATCCTAATATTATGCAGTTTGGAGCAGTGGATAAGAGACAATTCTTCGAGCTCTGAGAGATTATCCAGAAGCCTCTCTAAGTCGCCCCCGGAAATTATAGTTATATTTAAGTACAAAACCCGCAGTTTCTTCAATCCGGGAAAGGAAATCGGTACATCGATCCAACACTTCTCAAGCTTTAGTTTAATCAGCACTAAATTGAATAATACGCACTCTGGAATTTTATAGAAATCACCACCTATAAATACCACTGATAGTTCTCGTGTGATTGTTCTCTCTCTAATAGAAACGCACTCCAAGATTTTCTTGAACTCATCGTCGAACCCCTCCCCATCTAGCAATCCACAGCATAATCTGAAACGTTCGAAAGGAAGCAGTCTACCTTCCAATATCGCAAAAACAGCCGACACAAATTCGAACTCATCTATCGTTCTAGTATCAGGAGACACGAAATCATCTTCGTCGATCTCAACAATTGGTAAAGATCTATAAACATCCCGCCACCTCTTCGCCAACAAGCTGGTCCTCACAGCCGGCTTCAAGCCAAGCGGGCCAACAACCATATGTAGAAGATTGTCGGGTAGATCGTCCATGGAGTAGCTCCGACGGCGGTAATCCATCGTGCTAGGATGGGCCCATAGAGAGGAAAAATCACTCTCGCGAATTTCGCTCACTCTCACAGCTCTATTAGGAGGATCGGATGGGAGACCAGAGGGAAGGGAGGAAAACACTCTCTCTATCTCGCTCGCTCGCTCGCACTGCTCCATGAAGAGGATCGGGTGGGAGAAGAGACGGAGCCGAGGAAAGAGCTTTATTCTCCTCCCCTCCTTCAAGAATAGATTTATAAAGAAGATGGCATAGCACTCTCTCCATCACGAGTCTAACCTCCTCCTCTCCGGGATCGGTTGGAAGGAGAGAGGGACGGGAAGGAGGAGTTTTCTTCTCCTCCCCCTGCTTCAAGCATAACAACCTTTTTCTACTCTTTTGCTGCGCCAGTGCCACTCTAGCTATCTCTCCTCGCGGTACATCGTAACTTTTTATCTTTTGATAGGGCCTAGGTGTAATAGAAAAAGAATTAACTTATACTCGCGTCTAAGCTCACTTTATTCCAATTATAATACTTTTTTAACCAAATCAATCTCTATATTGATAGAATTTCTCTCATCCAAATTACCATGGTGAGATAAAGTCATTAGTTCTGTGTTTCGCTGCAGAATTGAATAATAAATTAGTCCTGGATTTATCAGAAGCCATAATATATTCGTTTAGTTTATTAATACCATATTAACTTTAATCTAGTGTTTAGTTTGTACTGGACTAATAATGTGATAGCTTAATTATTCTCGATTAAAAATAATTGGACAATCAAATACTACTAAAGGTTTGTGAAAGTAAAAATAAATTTAAGTAATGAATATTTTAATTTGTTACTTATATTTTTAAATATCTAAATATTAATATAATAGTAAAACTGTTATTGTTCCCTGATTCAGCATTTTGTTCCTCACTTGCAAATTTTCAGCTGACACTATATTTTTTATATATTTCATATTTAAAGATATTATAATCAGAATTTATTTTTTATAATAACTCGAGTCCATACTTCGTGCTTCTCAATATAGTTAATAGAACTGAACTACGATATTAGCCTAGTCAGATGTTGGGTCACTAGGTCATCGGTTCAACCGGTAGTTCACCTAGTTGGAAAGCTAGTTTTTTAAATATATTTAAATAATATATAGATAGTTCTACATAATTTTGAAAAATAATAAATTAAGCCATTTAATAGAAAATATATATATATATATATATAATTAACTAAGAAAAATACTTGAAAACTAAAATATAAATATTTTTATTTTTTATATTTAAATTTTTTAAATTCTAAGAAAAATTTACCCAAAGGTATTCATGCAACATATGGAAATATGATCTTTAGAGAGACATACGCAAATAAGTATTTTTTTTTAAGGTGTATGTAAAAATAAAAAATTTATAACATGAATATATTATAAATTAAATATTTTTAAAATTATAGGACTAAATTACCATTAAGATATAAAATAAAATAATTAAATACCAAGGATAATTAGATAAGTTCGCAAAAATATATACTTGACCCCGGCCAGATTATCAAAAATAGTTAGGTTGCACAGGTTTTGTTGGCTTTTACCGAGTCAATTATTTATCCGGTTTAATAATAAAACTACACCGACTCGATGATTTGTTTGAGCTCCTCTACTCGAAGGTAGGGTAATCAAGAGCGGATATTGCAACATTTGAAGAGATCAAATTGACTTTTAGTTATCACAAAAGAGAGCCAAGCTCAAGCGTGATTATTTTGACAGCCCTACTTGGCCTTCAATGGAAGCTCCCATTATTTTGCGTTTGTTGAGGTCGACCTCCGCAATGGCTCTACCAGTGAAGTTACTGTCCAATAATACCTTCTTGAGGGAGGTGGTGAGTTACGAGCTCTTAATCCGTGGGGGTGGAATCTAAAGCCAGGAGGCAGTTGGGTCTCGCTGTTTTCGAAGTGGCGAGCAGAGCAACCCGTGGATGCCAAGATGAAGACAGAGAGGAGACCGGTAATGTATTATTTAGAAACCAAACGAGAAAGAGGAGGAACGGAAGCATTACAATTTACTACTAGAAAACAAGAGGGAACTTGAGCTATTACCAGAGAGTGCGGAGAAAGAGGAAGAAAGCCTCTGATTTGCAGTAGCTAACTGTGGCATCTGAGCCTTTTGCTGGCAGATAGGCATTCTCATATATCATTCCAGTACCTAGAAAGAGCAGTCTCTTTTTAACTTTTTTTTAATTAATTAATTTATCTTTGGTTTCAAGCTTTTCAAAACTCGCAGTTTCTTCAATCCATCTACATATGCACAATACGTAGAGAATTATTCAAAATAAATCTCAGCTTAACAGGCATCATTAAACATTTCACTCACTTCATGTATCAACCACACTGCCGGCTTTTCTGAAGAAGGCCGTGATATATATTTAGAGAGAGAGAGAGAGAGAGAGGTTCTCTACTCTTCTTTGCAGCTGTTTAATTCTAATTCATAATTCATCAATAGAACGATTGGATGCAACCCATGGAACGTACCACTGCAACGGAAACGAGAAATATAGACCACAACAAAACAAGGAAATTAATAGATAAACTAGTTTAGTCACCATACTAAAAGCTAATAATAGCCTACAACAACTCTACAAAAGAGTGAAGTCAAACAAAAGAAGACAACAAAATAGTTCATTAATCACCAAGAAGCAAGGTTGCATGGCATATATCCTTCTAGAAGTTCCAAACGAGATCCAGCTCGGTCGGCCCTGCATGATGCTGCATCTGGTGGTGGGCCCGCCCGCTCCCAACTTCCACCTTCCGATCGGGATCGAAGGGTCCGGACCCGTACGCCATAAAGCCTGCTACGGTTACCGGCGACGGGTTACCGGGGAGGATAAACGGAAGGTGGAAATTCTCCTGCACGGATCGGACGCCCGGGAGATGCGCAGTGGAGAAGCAGGGCACGTGATCATCCCTCTCGTTGCAACTGGCGCCGTAGGAGTAGGTCTCGCGGTCGGTTGCGGCTGTGATGGAGGTGACGAACGGCGAGGATTCGAGCAGAGGTGGAAGTGAGGTGGACGAAGGGGACTCGGCAGAGAGCGATGAGGCAGCGCCGAGATTGACTCGAGATTTCTTGCCGGCGCCGACTTTCTGGAAGACACGAGATAATACCCACTCGTCCTATAAAGATACGTGTACAGAGTAAGTCGACAGAAATAGCCATGCATGTCACGTCGAGATTTCTAACATTTTAGAATCTGCCACATTACCTTGGAGGATCTTGCAAGGAAATGGTAGGCAAAATCCCCTTCCAATCTATACTCATGCATCACCCAGTTGGTCTTCTCACCCTTAGGGGCCCTCCCTCTATAGAACACCAATGTCTTCTTCATCCCCACCAAAGCCCCAGTCCTCAAGCTATACACTTCCCTATCCTTCCCCGTCGCCTTCCAGTAACCACCATCCGTGGCTCTGTTCGTCCTAAGCCCAGTTGGGTACTTCTTGTCTCGAAGGCTAAAAAAGTACCACTCCTTCTCCCCCATCTTGGCCTTCAATGGAAGCTCCCATGGCTCGCATTTGTTGAGGTCGATCTCCGCAATGGCTCTGCCAGTGAAGTTACTGTCCAGTACCTTCTTGAGGAGGTAGTGAGTTATGAGCTCTTCATCCGTGGGGTGGAATCTAAAGCCAGGAGGCAGTTGGGTCTCACTGTTTTCGAAGTGGTGAGCATCGCAATCCATGGATGCCAGGATGAAGAAGACAAGAGAGGAGACCTGTGATGTATTTATTAGAAACCAAACAAGAAGAGGAGGAACGGACGCATTACAACTACTACTAGAAAACAAAAGGGAACTTGAGCTATTACCAGAGAGTGAGGAGCAAAGAGGAAGAAAGGCTCTGTTTTGCCGTAGGAACTGTGGCCTCTGAGTCCTGTTTATATTGGTAGCCGCGTGGTTTAATTTGGGATTCGACGAATCAAAGAGTTGTCAGGGTAAGGGAGTGGCAGTAGTAGGCTAGCTATGCATTATAATTTCCTAGTGAGCTCTTCCTCCAAAGAAAGAGATCTCTTTCCACTCCTCACCCTCTCTCTCTCTCTCTCTTCTACTCTGGTGGGTCAGAGGAACCATTTGTGACATGATATCCATGAGCTCACCAGTCCAAGGAAATGTGTGCGTGCATGAAAAATCGTGCAGGTATTATTATTTTTTTCCCTCTGCCATTTTGGAGAAATAAAGAGAGAGTGAACGAAGAGTATGTTTTAATGAGTTTTGAGAGAGAGAGAGAGCTGGGAGAGGATTTGTGGTGATCTTCCATCAGAGTAAAAGCTGCTCCATATCTCAAATCTGTCAGGATAAACAGTACAAGATTAAACAAATCATGGGCAGATTCTATCACATCAATCCTCTCAATCGTCTCTTTTTCTGGGGCCTTCTTTCTAGCCCTTCTGTTTGTTTTTTTGCTGGATGGAAGAAGAAGTAGAATGCATATTTAATGCTCGCATCTCTCTGGGTTGTCTTTTTTCATTCCACATCTCATCACCTGAAGGAATATTTGTTTAAACCAACTGCTTTTGTTGAAACGAGGAACAAAGTCTCCTCCAAATAATGGCTTAAAGATGTCATTTAGATGAAAGAATTAGTTGAGGTTTGAAATAACCGGTACTTGGATTGATTACTGAAAACACTACTACGTGACACTTAAAAATGTCGATAATTGGCACAAAGAGAATATATATCTGGATCCCATAAAATAACCTTTTCTCTCTCTTCTGCTTTTAGCAGCGAATAATACGAACATATGTAACAAAAATGGTCACCATGAAGACCATGGAATTCGTCTAGTCATGTTGGATAGGATGGAAGATATCATTATTCTGTGCGTCTGTTCAAATTTTACGTGCCAGTAGTTGTGATTACTGGAGATTTATAGACTGGCGCGTTGCCTCCCTAATGATGCCGATCAAATCTCCAATTGTTTGGTCTAATCTGAACTCTGATGTCTGTACCCTATTTAATATAAACAAAGAGAAAATAAAATAATGAATTTGGAGGCTATTTAATTGGTAACCATATTTTCAATAAATAGAAGAAGGAAACAAGTAGTAATTTGGAATTAAGGTCAAAACATCAGTCTTGCTAGTTTTGTTATAAAGGAACTGATAATAGCAGATGAAGCAGATCACAAAAGAAGTAGGACAAGATCATATAATCTTTACATAATCGTTGGATATTGTAAAAAACTCAGCTAAGACTTACATCTGGTCAAAAGATAATGCTAATCTTGTACATCTTTATTGGTAACAAGTCGAGATCACATATAATTTACACGACATAGAAGGAGCAGCAAGAAGTTCCTTCATTTTGGTTACATTTCGAGATTGGGTGAGCATCCAAAACACCGAGCTGTATCCAAGTGTAAGCTGCCAAGTAAAAGAATGTAGGTCACTCGCCTAAGTCTTTTGTTTAATGGGTTAGTAGTAGTACTAATAAGGTGGTGGAGACTGCACAGTGTGTCTTAGGAGGTAATTTGTTTTGTTGTGAGCTGCGGTTTAGCCCTAATTTAGCACAAGGGCCTCTTTTGATAAATCATCATCGAGTCAGAGTTAGAGTTGCTTGTGGAGATGGCTCGAAGTGGACGAAAATCTCCCTAAATTATATATAATTTTTAGAGAATTTTTTTAAAAATTTCTTTAGATTAAAATATTAGCCTAAAATTTGGGGATAACGTAACGACTAAATTATACTCCTAATTAATATATCATAATATTATTAATTTTTAAATTAAAATAATAAATAATTTATTCTTTTTTCTATTTTGTCTCCTTTTGTTCTACGTTTAGCATCGAGCGGAGTAAGAGGATGATGGTAATAATAAGCTAGTCTAGGAAAGAATAAAAGCGAAAGAGGGAGAAAATAAAATAAAAGAAAAAAAAAACAGTGATGATGATCGTGAAGTGAAGGGAAAAAAATCGATTTTAAAGATTATAGAGGTATTTAGGTCAAAATTTAGAGAATCCTGATTAAATAAAATATAGTCTAGAGGGTTAGACGTAATTAACGCTTTTGCTTTCTAATCTACTTTTGTTCTTTTGTCTTATTTTTGAACTCTGTCGGTGTTGGCTTGGATTAGTTATAACGTATATTTTAATAAAATTAAATAAAAAATAAAACAGTGACGTCAGTCTCCGGCCGAGCAAACTGAGCTCAAGCTCACGACTGTACTCACGTCACCTCCCTTCTGGTTGCTTTTCACCACCTACCCCTATGATTAGTTCCCACCGCATACCTTATTAAGGGTAAGAAAACCCTATTCCTGGGTTTCTTCCTCCTCGCGCTCGCGCTTGAATCCAATGGAGAACGGAGAAGGAAGAGAGGTGAGGTGGGGTTTTGGGGAAAACATCTCTCTCACGAGCGCCGGCAAGAATAGCATACGTGCAACCCTGTACAAGGTCATGTCCAGCCTGAAAGAGGGGGACCCACGGCCGGTGATCCCGCTCGGGCACGGCGATCCCTCGACGTTCCCCTGCTTCCGCACCACCCTTGTCGCCGAGGACGCCATCGTCGATGCCGTCCGATCCGCCAAGTACAACTGCTACTCTCCTAACGTTGGCGTCCCTTCGGCGAAATAGTGAGTATTTCCTATCCGTTTCCCACCAATTGCCTTATCGTTCTATTTCGTGAATAAAAATGATAAAAGTTTTCTTGTTATTAGTTAGCGAGAGAAATATCTTTTATTGACATGAGATTATTCTGTAATCGTCACTATTATATTTAACGGCGATTTATTTCACTAAGAAAGTTCTCTGTTTTGGGATAAAAAAAGTAGATATTCTTCCCTCTTCTATGGACATTAGTTTATTACCTAGCTTTGGTAGCGTAGGTGTCTCGTCTACATTTATAAATAGTTGGTTGATATTATCAACTATTTGTTCATATTAATTTAAAAGAACTATTTCTTGGCATTAAGTTCTTTCTTGTTAGGGCACAACATTTTGCTGGCGGATCGATGTTTTCTTCTATAAGAAGAAGGTGTTTGGTTTCAAATTTGATTCACTTAATTGAACAAAATGCTTTCTATTTTTGTCGGAATTTGAGGAGGAGCCCGACGTCCTATTGGATTATAGATATCTTGCATTTATATTATCAAGTAAATAAGTACTTCTTTGATTACCAATGTTAATTTTGTGGATTGCAAACCACAGTGCTATTGCGGAGTATCTATCCCGGGATCTTCCTTACAAGCTTTCTCCTGATGACATATTCCTCACTGGGGGATGCTCCCAGGCGATTGAGGTTGTAATCTCAGTTCTTGCCCGCCCTGGTGCGAACATATTGCTTCCGAGGCCTGGGTTCCCTGCTTACGAGGCACGTACTGCATTTGATGGTCTGGAGGCTCGACATTTTGATCTTATACCAGAGAAGGGTTGGGAGATTGACCTGGAAGCTGTAAAAGCTCTTGCAGATGAGAATACTGCTGCTATGGTCATAATAAATCCCAATAATCCCTGTGGGAATGTGTTCACATATCAGCATTTAGCTGAGGTTTGTACATCACCCTCTGGATGCGATTCAATATGTTTATCTGTTTCAGTCTCATTATCATTTTTTAATTATTTTCAGGTTGCTGAAACTGCAAGAGAGCTTGGCATTATGGTCATTGCTGATGAAGTGTATGATCATTTGACCTTTGGAAACAATCCTTTTATTCCAATGGGAGTTTTTGGGGAGACGGTTCCAGTCCTCACCTTGGGGTCTATATCAAAGAGATGGCTGGTGCCTGGTTGGCGACTTGGTTGGATTGCGACGACCGACCCTAAGGGTTTTTTTAAGAAAACTATGGTGATTTTTCTTCTTACATTTATTTGCTTGCTTATAATTATTTGGTGAAATTTTTTTGGTGGTTCCTACCGTCAGTTCTGAGCTTTGCTAGATTCAAGTGCAACTTATATAATTCTTTATGGTAATATTAACCTGAGGCAAGCTCGGAGATTTGAGTGTTTGAGAGTACAAGATCCAAGTGACAGGAATCAAGGTTTATATACTGATTCTGTTTCGTCCTAGTCAAGCCACCTAGGCTGGTTGACAGAGGGAGGGACGCCTGATTAGTCATGTTAGATGGGCTTGTTTGACATTCAACTGAGCTAATGAAAACTACAATGCTAAGAAAATATTCAGAGGTGCCTATCATTTCTCAACCGCCAAAACCCATCCTTTTTATACCGTAAATATAAAGTATATTTGCCAACAGTATGAGAAATGGGAAGACAGCATGGTGACCTCTTGAAATTCATACTACAGAGATGGGGCTGAATGTTTGTAGCCCTATATAAATGACAAAATTTAATATATATTGTTGATGATTTCAAGGCCTTGCGTCTTTATTCTACAAATGAATACTTTCCCAGTTGAAAGAAGAATCAGTCTGGACATCTTTCCATCCTAATTTGACAACATGCTTCTTTTTGACAGTTTCTGGACTCTATGAAAAATTTCCTTAATATCTCAACAGATCCTGCAACATTTATTCAGGTCAGTTTCCATTTCTTCCATGTCTTAAAAGTTACCCGAGTTATTTGAATATCTTATAGATAATGCCTCTTTGATATTTGAACAGAATAACCTCATTTTCTTCTTTCTTCTTTGCTGTATATTAACCTCAGTTGTTCTGTTTGTTGTGTATCTTGATGTAGTAAGAAAGTTTTGTTATTTTCATGCTATGCGCTCAACCAGAGAATATCTGAATCAGGTGTGCCTAGAGGCCATTTGAACCGAGTAATAACCAATTACTTTTAATTGATTATAATTTTGTTTTTGTTTTTTGTTCACAATGTTATAAAGGACATGGATGAAAGATAAATTTTCTAAATTATTTTCCACCCAAAACTATCTGAGGAAATGGAAAAATTGTACATTAATTAGAAATTTCCGAGCCAAAAAATGATCTCAATTCTATCACTGTTATTGACAAGATCACAAACTATAAACACCTTATAGTTGATATAAGTAATGAAGCTATTTATTTAGCTAATATCTTTTGATCATTTTAACACGATTTGTTTGTTTAATCATTTCTTCACACTATTTTTTAGTTATTTGTTTATACTATTTTTTCTTTAACCATTTGTTCACATTTTTTTGATTAAATTGTCATTCAGTATTACCTTTCATTCTATGTTTTGTTTGTTGTGTATCTTAATGTGGTAAGAAAGTTTTGTTATTTTCATGCTATGTGTTCAACCAGAGATATCTGAATCAGGTGTACCTAGAAAAATATATTGTATATCTACAGCTACATTTGGGCCATAAATTCTGGGTATATTAAATAAATGTTTTGCAGGTAGGGAGAGGTGAAATTAGATTATAATTGAAAGGTATGAATCATGAGAAAAAAAAGGATTTCAGAAGTTAAATAGAGAAAAGATGGAAAATTTATGTTCTAGAGTTTTAGTACTTAAGGGGCAATGCAAGATTTTCATCTACTAAATTCTCAGATCATCTCTCTCTGTGTGCATGCATGCAGGACTTGTGTGTGTCTGTGCACATGCCTGTCTGTCTGTATATCTCTGTGCTCTTTGAAAATTACACAATGCTGTTATCACTTATGCTTCTAATTTCCTAGTCTATTATACGGAAAAAAGAAGTTTGGTAGGATATGAACATGATATAGCATATCAAAACCTAAATTTTAGGTGTTGCTTGGCTCATCCAGTATCTATAATTAGCCTACTCTAATACTTGCTTTAATATATTCTTTATGTCGTGAAAGAAAATGACACCTATATTTTCTTATTGCGTCCCTTACATTTAGCATTATACATATTTCTATTGTATTATTGTGAGAGGTCAAAAGAGCGAGTTGTTTGCCTTTTGTCATGTTAACTTCAGTTAGAGACTACTTGATCTTTATGTTGGGGATTCAGCATGTTCAATGAATATAATTTCTCAAACTTTTGTTGAGTTCTCTTTTTAAGGCATAAATGACGTGTCAAATATTGGTCTCTTCAATTGTTACATGGTTTAATAAGGAGCAGTCATTTTTTCAAAATGGTGAGATAGTTACTTCAATTCTTTATTCCTTCTTTCTGATGAACTTCTATTTTTGTTTAGGGAGCAATTCCTCATATCATTCAGAATACGAAGGAAGATTTCTTTAACAAAATTATTCATATATTAAGAGAAGCAGCAGATATATGTTACAACAAAATAAAGGATATCAGCTACATTACCTGTCCCCATAAGCCTGAGGGATCCATGTTTGTGATGGTGAGCAAAACAATTTCAACATTACTGTGCTGAAATAATTCATGCTGATGGCATGTGGTGCAGGTAAAGCTGAATGTAGCTTGTTTGGAAGACATCCATGATGATATTGACTTCTGCAGCAAACTAGCCAAAGAGGAGTCCGTTATATTATGTCCAGGTGACTATATTTAGTTGCAGTACTTACCATTCCGTTCCACAAAATTGAAGCATGTTTACTATCACCAGTGTACAACCTGATTTACTCTTTGTTTTACCAGTAAATTTTCTCCTTGCAATATATGTGCTTGCATGGATGCTAAAAATCATAAGACAACTGTAGGGGCCAACTTCATTTAAAAGAGGTTCGAGTTCATAATGCAAAACCAAATCACATATTATGCTATGCCTCCAGTATCCTTGAGGTGGACTCCTTCAATACTTAGCTCTGCTTCTGTCTCTCCTTGATCTAAAGCAACAAGCAACAGCCCAATTCACATAAAGAAGGTTAAAACTTAGATTTAAGATAGTACAACATTTGTGTTAGATTAGAATTTGCCAGTGGTTGTCTCTTTTTAGATTTGATGAACAACACTAATTTGTTTCATATTGAAAATCCACACAGTGAGATACCCTTTAATCTTTTATTCCTTTGTTTACTGAGATTGCTCTTTCCATCCTATGAAGCTATAGGTTTGTAAGAAGTTATCTACTCAGAGAAATTGTTCTTGGGATTCTGTCAGTTTCTCTTATCAATTTTCTTCTTGTAAACAAATGACAATTTTGCTGCTGTAGTTTCGTGCTAAAAATGTTGAATAATTCATTTTTCCAGGAAGTGTACTGGGACTGAAGAATTGGCTTCGCATTACTTTTGCCATTGATCCATCTTCTCTGGAAGATGGTCTTGATAGGATTAAATCCTTCTGCCAGAGGCATTCAAAGTCCAGCAAATGATGAGAAAGATGGCAGAGCAAGTTAATAATACCGCGGTGATCCCCAACTCCTCGTTGGGTCATTCAACTGCTATCAGGGTTGATTGTTCTTTGATAATAAACCTCAAAAACTTCTTTTGCTCGTGGTTTCTTCTGAAACTCACTCTAGTCATCTATTTATTTCCATCCTTTGTTTCTTATCTCTTATGTTGGATAAAATCTTTTCATTCGGTAGACATTTATCTATAGTAATTACATGTAATCTTCGTGCGTGTGGTAGTACTTCAATTTTCTGTTATTTGAATTTCTTGCTTTTGAAATACATAACAATATTACTGAAAGCATAAAATTGAACGACAAATATGATCAGAAATAAAGAATGCAAGCCATTAGTATTGTTTGTGCATTACGTAACTCTACCAAAACTGTCATTGGAGGAAGGCCGGATTTGATGATAACCAACCTGGTCGCGTGGATCACGATGCTGCCTATTTTATCTTGTCACGTGGATCACGCTTTGAGTTTTATTTAGTTGGATTAGTAGTGTGAAATTTGTTGTTCTTTACATGAATCATTTGTATATATGTGTATACATTGGTTAAACTAGACTTCGAACAGAGGAAGAGGATGGAAGCAATCCGATCAAAACCCAACAACATCACAATGCCTCTTTCCCTCCTAAACACTCCTTTCCGTTTCCCTCCTTCCCTTTGCTGCATTAATCTTCCTCCTCTTCCTCCCGCCCGGATACGGCTTTCTATTTCTTGTGATTCTTATCCAGCTCCGGCTCCTCCACCGACCAAGCCCACCACCTTGGATGACGTCTCCGACGTTCATCCTTCTTACGGCAAACCAGGTAAGCCCTCATCTCGTTCTCTCATTCTATCCATTAGGACTGTTACAAGAAAAGCACTTGCTTCATTCAAGAGCTGTGAGTGTGTTTTAAAATTTCTGTCTTGCATCAGGAGAAGACTACAAGGATGTGGTTCATCACTATGTTCCAGTTTACTCTTCATCCGAGGTGAATAGGTTGATCTTGTATTAGTCTTATTTATACGCAAATAGTCTTCCATATCGAACTGAAAATTTTTAGAATCAGCCAAGCAAATTCATCTTACCTTCTTCCCAGGTGGTTGACATACTGCAAGAAAAATGTACACCAGGAGCAAACCATCAATATCAGGCAATGTATTCGAGTTTTTTTGGTGGGATAACTCTTGATCCATCCTTGATGGTGATCCCAATGGATGATCACATGGTTCACAGAGGTCATGGTGTTTTTGATACAACTATGCTTTTCGATGGGTGGGTTTATGCTGCCTATTCCATCTAATGTTTTCACTGTCCATTGGATTTGTTTAACTTGATCATAATGCTTCTGGAAGTTGTACTTGCATGTGTGGGACGTGTTTTTAGCAGCGAATAATGAGAATGATAGAGGCATCCTATGTGTACAACATAATCTCGAGGAAGTGAAGGAAGAACAATTAAAAGAACCCTATGCTCAAATTACATTCCTTACCACATTATGAACATGTGGTTTTTTAACTTTGTGTTTAATGTTTCTCTGATTTTGTTGGCGTTTTCTTATGAGGCTTCTTGACCTTTAAATGAATGTTATTCAACCCTCGGGTGTCTCACTCCCTAGTTGCTCAGTAATTTCAAGTTTAATTCCTTTGTGGAAAAAGAAACCTTCTAAATCTCTGGAGGGATCTTTCTGAAAACTTGTGAGCTAATTAAGACTAGTGGTGATGTGGAGCAGAACGATGTCGAAAATTTCTACCAGTGAATATGCATGTTTGCTGATTTCTTTTGAGAAGAATAGAGTTTCCAATTGTTCTAAGATTACATTCACAGTTTCAAGAACTTATTGCAGATACCTGTATGAGTTAGACGCCCATCTGGATCGGTTCCTGGTTTCCGCATCGAAGGCAAAGATATCTTCCCCTTTCTCCTGCAGAACAATGCGAAGCATACTTATCCAGCTCGCAGCTGCATCTAAGTGTAAGACAGGCTCGCTCAGATACTGGTTGAGTGCCGGCCCGGGCAACTTCGCCTTATCGCCGGCAGGCTGTCCACAGGCCACATTTTATGCAGTAGTCATCAGCCAAACCTTCTCACAGGTGAATGAAGGAGTGAGGATTATAACCTCCAGCATTCCAATGAAAGCTCCCTTGTTCGCGACGATGAAGAGTGTGAACTATATCCCCAATGTTCACTCAAAGATGGAAGCAGAAGAGAAAGGAGCCTTTGCCTCCATCTGGGTTGATGGCCAAGGCTATGTTGCAGAGGGCCCCAATGCCAATGTCGCATTCATAAGCAAGAACAAGGAGCTTATGCTGCCCTTGCCTGATAAAATTCTTTGTGGATGCACTTCCAGGAGGCTCCTAGTCCTGGCAAAGAGGTTGGTTGAGAGGGGTCTTCTGAAGAGTGTGATAGTACGAGATATAACAGTTGAGGAAGCAAAGGATTCAGCTGAGATGATGTTTGTCAGCAGTTTGCTTCCCATATTGCCTATCACTTCATGGGACAATCACCCAATTGGAGATGGTAACTAGCTCCTCTTCTCTTACTTTTTCTCGTATCAATTCAGGAATAATGTTTCGGTTACATAAAAAACTAGATCTAGATAAAAAATAGATTAAACACCTTTTAATGAATTATATTTCAACCCTGATCTTCTCTAGTAATCCAAGTTACTTCAACGAGCATGAAATGTTTCATCTTTTGTAGGACGAGTGGGAGAACTAACACTTGCCCTCTCTGCTCTCTTCTGGGAGGACATCACGTCGGGTCCAAAGACACGAAGAATCCCGGTGCCATACAAGGGTCTGCAGCTCAAATGATCGGAGTTTAATTGTACCATCTTTTCTTTCTTTTAGGTGATCAAAATTGATGTCGAACTACAGATACACTCTTGTTGGATTTGTCAATGTAAAAACTCTTTGATTTCTTGTCGTTGATTAAAAATATACACATTCTTGTTGGGCATCAAGTTATAACTAATTTCTTAAGATTTAATAAATCATTTGTCTACAAGCTTTCCTTTTTTACAAAAAGGTTTTGTCTAGCTCGTAGAGCCCCGAACTGAGACATTAATATGTAGACATCATTAGACTCTGTTCTCTCTCGTTAATTAACTTGGAATAATGATAGCCTCCTCTTTGATTCGTATAAAGAAATCCATATGGCTCACGAGAGTGAGTGATCATTTTCTCAAGGGATAGATCTAATGTGTACTGTTTAACCAAGCAAATAAGTTGGCAATTGTTGTAATAGTGATATTCCAAAACAAAATATACTAAAAAAGAGACAAATAGTATTGCACAAGCGCATATTTCGTACACATAGATTTGTGTAAGTCGATATACGAGTTTCGTTAGATATGCATCAATATATTAATTAGTATTAGCTTATCAATGTGATCAGTTCGTATTGAATCTTAATACCAATCTGCATACTCTCTAAGCGAATTAAATAAATATAAGCAGAATTCCATTTATATGTGCATTGAGATTTATTTTTCAATTACACTTAATAAAATTAATCTAATCAACTCTAATCATTATTAGGAGAGAGAGTGAATCCATTGTGCGCTAGTCTAGTGCGCTTCGAGTCACTGGAAAGAGCAGCTGCCGACTTCGTGCTGTCTTCTTCCGTGTCCCTTTCCTCCAACGTAGTAGCGTACGAATTGGTTCTTTTCCTCCATTAACAAATGGGAGCGAGAAATTATTGATCAAGGAAAGTAACCAAGCCAGCAAACCGGCGCTTTGCTTCCCATTTCACTTGGAAATGCTCTTCTGTTACTATTGGACAAGCTAAAAGCGACAGCCTTCCTTGCCTTTTTAAGTGAGCTCCTCTGACCCATCTCACATCCTCACTTCCAATTCTTCTCTTCTTGCTCTGCCATGGACGGTTCTGCCTCTAACGCCTCTTCCGGCCAAAACCCAGGTTTTGTTTTCTTTGAAGCATTTTCTCGAACATGTGATGGGATTTGATGACTAACAATTTCTCATCTTTCGGCATGTTTTCTTGGATCAGCGGGTGATAATAGTGGGGCCGGTGTTCCAGTTCCAGTTTACTCGTCGGGATTTGAGGTTGAGGCAATGACAACCCTTCACTTGGAATATTATTTAATTCGAATTTGAGTGCTTGATTTAAATATTCAACCAATTATGCTTTTTGATACTCCTGTTAGCCTGCTCAAGTTCCTATCTTTATTTTCAAACAAGCACTCTGGCTCGATTTCTGAACACAATAGAAGATTCAATCTCCTTCAGTAATCTCGAACCTGCAGTGCATCTAAAATTCACTAGGGCGAAGATGGCTTCAATTATCAGTTAAATTACTTGGTTGAAAAGTCCCAAGTATGCAAACAAGTTCTCTTTTCCATGAATCATTGGAACGTAAAAAATGAAAGGGACTTTTCTGCTTCAAACTGAGACCTAAAAGAATCTTGTAGTACGGATTAACTCGCTCTCTTCCTTTTTGGTTTTTCTTTCTTTTATTTCTCAATTTGCTAGGTGTTGGAAAAGCTGAAAGAAAAATGGCTCTCAGGGGGAGAACAGCCATACCCTGCAATGTATTCTAGTGTCTTCGGTGGGATTACACTTGATCCAGCCATGATGGTTATTCCTATTGATGATCACATGGTTCACAGAGGACATGGTGTTTTTGATACTGCTATGCTTATGGATGGGTAGGCACCAACCTTATTTTTGATCAGATGTGCATCAATATTTTCTTCAGCAAAAATTTTGGAGTCAGATGCATGCAATTTGCCTGGAAGCTGAAATTTCAGCTTTATCTTTTTGATTGCTGCATAGATTATTGTGATTGCTTGATTGTTTATGTCCTAGGAGGGCTTGCTTATTTAACAAGAAAAAAAGTAACCGAAAGAATGTAGAACCGGAAATTTTCATAGGTGGTAGTTCATAGAAGAGTTTAATTTTAGAGAAACCAATATCTTTTAGGTCTTCACAATATGCAGAGAGACAGACAAGCTTTTAACAACCTGATGAAGACATTCGTCTTGAACTTATTACTGTCTACCGAATTTCCGTAGGTGAGGCTCCAAACTATGGGAAAATATAATAACTCCACTGTTGTTCCTGATCTTTTTAACTCCTAAGCCATGTAATGCCTCTTCTATGTAAGCGTGGCAGATGTTGCACTTTAGAGCTGTACCTTTTTTTCCCCTTTATGCTCCATTGACATTCACTAGAATACTCTTGCTTTCACCCTATGGCTTGACAATCATCTTGAAAGGTTGAACAATCAAAGAAGTCTTTTCTTGCATATTGCTTCTCGACTTATCAGTAATAAATTATTTTATAGTTACATGTAACATCCTTAGTCGACCACATTGCTTCAAATTAGTCATCTTTGTTTCAAGTTATTTACATCTTAGTCAATGAAATGATGTCTACTGTCTCATTCTAGGAATAGCAACTAAAGGGACTAGAGGAGTTGTTGGGCATATTTGTGATTTAAGAACGCTGGGACGGCAGTGGTTCCCAGATAATTCACGTCTAGCTTATTGGGACTAATTCTACAAATTTTATGGGAAAATATTTTGTGATTAACCTTTAACTAATGGTAACCAGTCTTTGTCCCTGGTCTTATGTCTCTTTGTGCTCTTGTACACTGATTCTCATCCCATTTATAGAACGTTTCTTACTAGTCATATTTCATCCTTAATTCCCTTGTTCCTCTTCTCACAAAAGAAAGCTACTCTATATCATGCAAACTTTTAAGATATAAATCCTCGGCTCCTGTTTCCTTAATCATTCAGTTGATGATATTCTTGTCGTTGAGATCTTCTGTTTAATCCAGACTGGCATACTATGATTTCAAACAAATTTATGAGGCTCAGGATAACACCTTTTATGATGTAGCTTATCTTCTGAAAATCTGTTTAGCATGAACAATTTGAGTTGTTTTTAGGATTTTTGAATGGCTTATTATCTCCTTGAAAATAATTTGCAGATATTTGTATGAGCTAGATACACATTTGGACCGATTCCTGAGGTCTGCATCGAAAGCAAAGATTGCTTCTCCTTTCCCTCGTGGGACTTTGCGAAGCATACTCATCCAGATGACGGCAGCATCAAAATGCAAAAAAGGCTCAATCAGATACTGGTTGAGTGCAGGTCCTGGGGATTTCTTGCTATCTCCAAAAGGCTGTCCAGGATCTGCATTCTATGCTGTGGTTATTGCTGATGACTATACTCAGTGTAAGGATGGTGTGAAAGTAGTTACATCAAGCATCCCAATGAAACCTCCTTTATTTGCAACCATGAAAAATGTAAATTATCTCCCAAATGTTCTCTCAATAATGGAAGCAGAAGAACAGGGTGCATTTGCCTCAATCTGGGTCGATGAGAAAGGCTACATTGCCGAGGGGCCCAACGTTAATGTTGCATTCATAAGCAAAACCAGGGATTTAGTGCTTCCTTCATTTGATAAAATCCTTAGTGGCTGCACTGCTAAGAGACTGCTAGCAGTGGCACCCAAGTTGGTCGAGAAGGGACTTCTGAGTAGTGTGAACACCGCGAGTATTACCATTGATGAAGCAAAGGAGTCAATTGAAATGATGTTTGTAGGTAGCGGGCTTCCTATATTACCTATTGTTGAATGGGATGGCCATGCCATTGGAGACGGTAATATGTATCCTCCCTGTGAATTTCCCTCCTGTTATGCTTCACTTGGCCAAACTAATATTTCCTTCTCTGTTGCAGGACAAGTGGGGAAATTAACGCTTGCCCTCTCTGATATACTTTGGGAGGACATGCTTGCTGGTCCAGAAAGGGTTCATGTTCCTTATGATTAAGGAGAATATTGTTATGAACTATGTCGAAAAGTTTCATTCTGAAGAATAAGTTTACAGTTCATCTCTTGTACCAGTCCATCGACTACCCCAGAGGGCAATTAATATAAGCATTCTGTTCTCCAGAAAGACTTTTTACTTTGCCCCACTGTATCACAGTTTCTGCTTTTATTATGCATGAAGTATGGAGAATGTAAATTCTGATCAAAATATATAATATGTGTGTAAGTTCTGAGTTCATGCCGTCTCCTACTGCAGGCTGTGTACCTCATAACGGAAAAAAAATTGATCAAGTTGATAAGCCCAAGTCCAGTTTGGTTCCAATAGCTATAGAATATGACTGGTCAAAGCCCAAATGCCACTAGCCGTTTAAATAGAGGGCCCCATCTTTGATGTTCTCCCACTCTCTCTCTCTCTCTCTCTCTCTCTCTCTCTCTCTCTCTCTCTCTCTCTCTCTTCATGAATTCAAATCCTTTCTCAACATAGATTCCATCCGTATCCCAACGGCTATATTCATCAATAACAATTCAAGTAGTATAACTCACACATCAAAGAGTACTAAAGTCCTATTTCCTCGCTTGGTTGTCTTTCTCCTACACAAATGAGCTCTCTTCCTCCTCCACCACCACCTTCCATGGATTCTCCCCCCCCTTCTACTCCCCCTTACCACCGCTCTCCGGAGCCCCGCCTCCGGAGCAAGCCCAACTCCCGCCTCGCGGCCTGTTTCGACGATGAGAACCCCGAGACCCAAATAGTTCCCGTCGCAACACCTCCTTCAAGAAGGAAGTCGCCCATTTTACCATCCCCTCTCCACCTCCATGAATTGCTCCTCCTCTCCCCTTCTCCGCACCGAAGGACTAAGGCGCGGTCCGTTGTCGAGGAGAGTCTCGAGTTACCAGCCTCGATGACGCCTCGCAGGAGAGGGAAGAGCAGGACTGCGGCGTCCGCCGCTGCATCCCCAAGAAATGCTCGCAGGGCTCGGAGGAGATTGGAGAAGGAGATTGTTAGAGAGGAGAGGGAGTTGGGCCTTATGGAGGATGATTTGGGGAGGGTGAGGAAGAGGAAGCAGAGCAAACCCAAAGTGGGTACCAAGGAAAAGATGAGTTTGGCGGCTTCTGCTCCTCCTCCGAGTCCATCGCCGAGTAAGTGGTTTTTGGGATTTGGTTATTATTTTTACTCATAAAGTCCATTCTGTTCTTTCTATTTAGCTAATGTTGCTTTGGTTTCCAGATGCAGAAATCACTGATCAAGATGATCGTGGTAGTCTAGGAGGTCTACGGGAGCGGATATGGGAACTAATAATGTGGAAAAACGTCGCAAAATCCTCGCTTTGGTTCGGTTTGGGTTCGATTTTCTTCATCTCTTCTTCTTTTTCAAAGGATGTTAGCTTCAGGTATGTGCAATAATTTGCATCTAGTAGAGACTTTTCTTTCACTGTACGAGTTCTTAGCGCTTTTTCGGGATACTTGCAGCATTATCTCTGCAATTTGTCACTTGGGCATTTTGATCTCAGGCGTGGCCTTCTTCAGAGATTCTGTTCCTCAGAGGTACTTGCTCCTTTCTATTCATTTTATTCTAATTAACTGCTGTCAGGATTTACATTAATGATCTCAAAATATTACAGGCAGCAACTCAAGCGGGGAGGAAGCTTTCAATTGACAGAAGAGGACATCCTTCGTGTTGCTCGAGTGATTCTGCCGATGGCCAATGCGGCCATGTCAAAGACCCAATTGCTGTTCTCCGGTGAGCCGTTGATGACTCTCAAGGTAAGGTTAAAGCATTTCTACTTTTCTTTTATATGGTACAACCCAAAGTTAGCATAGCTTTCTAAAATTTTCTTTTACTCTAAATGCCAGGTAGTACCTGTTCTTCTCCTCGGGGCCAAGTATGCTCACCTGATAACTCTTTGGAGGCTTTTAGCAGCTGGTATAGTTCTATCAGGGATACCAACAATACTAATCCTTGAAATTGCATTGCATCTGGGAATGCCTCTGATGCTTTGATATGTAAAATTTTGCAGGATTCTTCTTGAGCTTCACCATACCCAAACTCTATGCTTGCTATTCGCAGCAGATACATAAGAGAGGTAAGTAGGATTTTCTCACACCAATTACAAGCAATAACATGTATGAATTAGAAGGGCATTTGAGACCTTAAACAAAGGTGTGACTTCTAATGTATCAGTTGAGAATGCAAGAGATTGGGTCTTGGAAGCATGGAAATCTTGCCCGCGAAAGAGATTTGTTGCAGCATCAGCAGCCACAATGTTCTGGAACTTGTTTAGCGTAAAGACGCGTATCATCGCAGGTATAGTAGATAATTACCATATAGAATTCTACTGACTTAATAAGACTTAGAGTCGGGTTAGCAATTATGCTAGGAAAATTTTGAAGAAGTAGATTCATGGAATATGCTAGAAAAAGTTTAACAGATGTTTGGAATTCATAAAGTGGGTAATGAGGTAACCAACACTTTGTTTGTAAGTTTTGTATTGATTTAGTATTTGGTAGTTCATGCATAGATTAACCTTCTCAAAATTTTCTCGTTAATTATAACAAGCAAGATGCTTGATTTTGTATTCGATTTGCATACCAACATTCAAGAATGCAGAAAAACAAGTCCAAAATGTACAAATCAAAACTCACAAATGATATATGCAATGGGGTACAAAATCAATTAAGTTACAAGTCTACGAATGCTCATTTTTCAACAAAAAAGAAGAAGGAATAATGTCTTATTTGGATATGCATCTTGAAAAGAAAATGAGGCTAATGCTTGTTTATATCTTTGAGCAGCATTCATCTCCATGGTGATATTACGCTATCATCATCAACGACATACAGGAGAAGAAGCTAACTGCGAAAGCGAAATCAAGGCAGATGAACAGCAGCAAGCAATTATCGTAGCGGAGTAAAATTTACATACGACTCCTGTACTGCGCCATGAACTTAACAAAGTAATGGCTACTCTAGTGTAACCATTGAGAACAATATGGGTAATACAATGATGCTAAGTCTTTGATAACATGTCGTCCAACAAAGGTTGTAACTCTTTGCCCACGTTAATGTGATTTTGCTCAGTGTTTACAGATAGAGAATGTAAAAGACCATCATCGTTCCAATTCCAAATAAAAATTCAGATATTAAACAGGGTATCTCTAGTTTTGTAAATCCACTAGTTGAAGGAATAGGTAGGTGGGAGAGGGGAGTTTTATTTGAAGAGTAGTTCAAGATGCATTTAAGCCTACCAAGAAAATGCAAACCAGAGAGAGAGAGAGAGAGAGAGAATAAAACCACATTAAACTATAGTTAAGGCACTAAGATCAGGATATCATGCGTGATCATAATTTTTCCTTGGAAAAGAAAAAAAGAAAAGCTGTTAGTAGTTGGGGGCACATTAAACTTGGGTTAAAACCCTACACCTTTGAGCCTTTGATTGTGTTGGAAATGTAAACGCTAATCTTAAAAGTGGAGAGATTCGAAAGGGGGAGAAGATATCATTTGAACTATTTTCTAATCTAAAACTCTTTTCTTTACACACAATTATACGTCTGTTAGGTTGAAAACAGGTCGAAGAAAATTTTCTTGTATATATTTATTAATTGTCTTATAAGTTTGAGTAATATCACAAGTTATTAAGAATTTAGAAAATAAATATGGATATATCCAATATCTTATCCAACAAAATATAGATATGTGAATACGAATATGATTTATAACTATTTGATCCGATCCAATTTCCCCCCCAAGTGCTTTCTTGAATAAAACACACACTAACACACACAAAAATAAATAAATAAATAAATTAATTAATTAATTACATAAAAGAATAGGACAATAACTTATCTCCCTTGTAATATCCTCACCGCCCGATGTCTCACTATAAGTCGATCCTGTCCGCTGATTCACAGAAGAACCCAAACTCTATAGCGTTCTTGTGGAACATCTTAACCAAACCCACTACGTCTTCTTGCTATACTTAAATTCTAGGGTTAACCTCATCGTCCACATCGCGTTCCTCTGCATTCTAATCTAGAGGTTCTTCTTGGGTGGCGGACATGGCTACGACGGCAGCGCAGCAGAGTGGTGGATCGAAGCCGGCAATGAGGAAGCCTGTGTTCACAAAGGTGGATCAGCTCAAGCCGGGGACGACGGGTCATACGTTGACGGTAAAAGTGGTGAGCTCTAACACTGTGCTTCAGAAGGGCCGCGCCTCCTCCGCTAACCTCCGCCAGACACGGATCGCGGAGTGTCTTGTCGGCGACGAGACCGGTACCATCGTCTTCACCGCGAGAAACGAACAGGGTTCGATTCGATTCCCCTCTTCTACCCTCATTTCTATGTAAAACTTCATCTTTTTGTTGTTTTCTTGGCATTCTTCTAATTTTGTGGGTTTAGGGTTTCTAGATCTGCTCTGTTATAACTTTAAATTATAGTGACTTCTAGATTTAAGTCTTATTTTTATTGTTGCCATCGATCTCTTATTGACGTGAATATTTGAGTAAAACGTGTGAAGAACTGCCATTATGGACTGGAAAGCCATTCTCTCCTCATGGAGAACGCATTGTGCACATTTCTGCTAATGAATGCGGAAAGGCTGAATTTTTTTGTTTCTCGTTCTTGTCTTCTCTATCTTGGATACCTGCATGAACATCGTTAACAAAAATATTGGAGATAGACAATAAATAATCCAAACAAAAACCATGATCCATGATGATGATCACGTTTCCCGTATTGACTTTTTTTTTTTTTGCACATAACATTCTTCCGTAAGTAATGCATTTTAATCATATGAAATTTCTAGATTGTACATGATAAATATTTAATGTTTTGTGTTTACAAATTTGCCATTACAACAATTAAGGTTTGACAATCCCTCTCTTGGTAATTTCGTGACAAAACACTAAATCTAACAATGCTCTACCTGTTACAACTTACAATCTTCCTAAGGATCAAGATAACACACTTATTTCGGATTAATAAAGCTTTTGTAAAGGACGCAAACATTAGAAACTCCATGAAAAAGCAAGTGCTTAATATGAACATGTTGCTGTAAATAATTTGTAAATTTGTAGATATTTTGGTAAATATTTTCATGTATGATGATGGGAATAGATCTTCTCAAAATTATATCTTTTCTAGGTTGAGACATGATTGGAATGAGAAATTAACTTGAGTAAAAATATTTTTGCATTTACATGAATCCAAAAGATTATATAACTTAGATGGAAATTTTTGCTTCTTACAAGTTACAATTGACCATATGAAGTTAGGTCTAATGGTTTAAGATTGATATGCCAAGTCCTATGAATAAGGGCCTAGGATATGAAAGCTGACTTGGTTCTAAATCAAATGTTTGAGGAGCTTAAAACCATGAATCCAAAAATTGGCGGATCCTGATTTAGGCCCAATATCAGTTAGTTGGTTGTTATTTGGTCGGTATCGATCATATCGGGCGATACTTGATTTGATTGGCCGATCCGTGTTGGGATTGACCGATTTTGTTGTCCCTGTATAAGACTCACAAGAGTGGAGAAAACATGCTTATCATTCTCATCTTTCTCCTATTCTCCTCCTCGTCCTCCTCTTTCTTTTTCTTTTTTCTCATTTTTTTTCTCTTTCTCTGCATTGGGACCCTAATACTAGTGAGTGGGTGCATGTCACCCTCTCACTTAGCTGTCATGCTCTTTCTCTTTATTTATATACATACATATATACATATCATGCATATATGTATAGATTAATGGTTTCTAAGTACGGTGTTAGAGAAAAAGTCTCAAGCTGTTCTTCAAAGTGATTTTTTTATTGCATGAAACCCAGATTAGAAGAGGCGCTTAATGTATTTGTGTGACAGGGCATCACTTTTCTTCTATCATCTTAGTAACTCTGGAGCTTCAATCTCTAACTTCAGTGAGATTTCTATTGCATTATCCTATTGAATATCTTAGCGTATGGATAATGAACAAAAGCTTAAGTAGTTATTAAATTTGGCTTATTTTGACATGTATGATCAGTTTGGAAAGCGGATGAATGGGTCTTAGACTTTAAATAACTTCACCTAAATTCCAGAACCTATGATATTGATATTTGTCATATTTCCTGGGGGATTAAGTATCTCAAATAATACTGTAATTAAGAGGCTATGTTCAGATGCTTAGCTAATGTAATGTACTATACAGATAGATCTAGAACATAATACTGTTTCTCAAAATGATACTTTTATCAGCTATTCAGCTTTGCTTGTTATATTTCTTGCTTAATACAGATGACCCACTGTACAAGTCTCCTGTGGCATCTTTTACATATTATATGTTGCTTCCGGTCATTATCACTTGGTACAATCTATTTGGTGTGGACATGCACATCCTCAGAGGTTAACTTTATGATCTCTATCACAAGAGCATGTAGATATTCAACTTTTCCTGTTTTGTTGCTAATTAAGTCCATTGGAGTATGCTAATATTCTTTTGAGTGAAAATTAGAAGACTTTTAGTATCAAACTTAATAAAGAAGGGGCTTAAGCATTTTTTTATGTTTCACAAAGGGTTTCTTGTATTGTCTAATACTGCTTGATTTCATTCACTGTCCCAATATGAACATGCCTTTGTGACATTTTCACTTTAAGATAATGAGCTGTTCGGATCAATGAAATTACCTCAGACTGACTTTGTTCTTTGTTATCTGACAGTTGATTCGATGAAACCGGGTGCTACAGTGGTTCTTCGCAATGCCAAAATTGATATGTTCAAGGGTTCAATGAGGCTGGCAGTGGACAAGTGGGGTCGGGTGGAAGTTACTGAACCTGCTGACTTTACAGTGAAGGAAGAGAACAATTTGTCACTCGTGGAGTATGAATTGGTGAATGTAGTGGAAGAGTGAGCAAGATCCTCTTGCAATCTTTTTTGTTTTAATGGGAAACGGCTTTGAGGTTTTCAAAGCTTTTTAGCTAGTTAAATTAAGTGTTTATGGTGGTAGATAATGAGGTATATGGTTTCATAAGAAAATGGAATATATACACAAAATCAACATGAACTTAGTGATGCTTTTGTTTTTAACATCTGCCTTGGTCCTGGCATGATTTTGGATTATGACTGATCTATAAATCATTCAGTTTATGCTCTCTTTAACGCCCATACAGAAATGGCTAAACTATAGTAGTTGGATTGTTTCTTTTACATGCTAAATGGTCTGACGAATAATGGTATCAATATTCCTGTAAATTTTTGGGTTTGTCATGTCATGAAAATTTACCAGAAAGCTACAATCCTCATAGACGGAAAACAACATGGCTAAAGTTGATTGCCGTTGTCGCACGGCTGGAAGATTTTGATTTATGGAATCAAGGAGGCAGGATAAACGTTGCAGTGGACCCAAAGTTTCAGATACAAAAGACATGACTGATTGCTAGTTGAAGTTTAAGATGGTACTCAATATAGGGTGCTAGCATTTTTCATCTTCACTGGTGCCGCTAAAATCTTTGAATTCAGTCACCGAGATCCTGTATATTTTACATAAACATTCTAGGTGCACAAATACACAATAAATATCTGAAAAAAAAAAGTTCCAGGTAGGAAGTTCTCAGCTATTGCAAGCAAAGTTCAATCAGAATGCATTAAGAACAGCCTGACCATGCTAGCTACATCATGTTGCTGAAAAAACTTTGTGATGGGAAAAGATATTAAGGGTGGACAAAACAGCAACTGATATCTGCTTAAAGTTGCAAAAAGGATAGACACATACATGCCTTCCTGCATTTATTCAATTCAGGAATGGTTTGTTACAGAGTACCGCAAGAAACACATCATCCTCTGACCAGAATAATGGAGAAACACGTGCCAAAAAGAACAGTTTCGTTGTTTCAATTTCTTCATGATGACAACAATATGAATCAAGAAGTAAACAATGGACCATAAAACATCATTATGTTATTAAATTCTCACTCAATCTACTAGTTCTGTTGTTCTCAAGTAAATTCCTCTGGAATCTTGACACCAACTTCTGAATGCTCCACCTAGAAGATGTCACACATCATCATTGCCATCTGGTAAATGTCAGAAGCCAGTAAAAAATTCAATTCAGTCAGAATATGTGAGGAAATAAATCAGACTGCAACAAGTGACAGGCTCTACTGCAAAGAACATATAAGCGCCATGTCACCAACTATCATGATGGTTGTTTCAAACGATCTAATATATTGCAGAAAGCTTGATAATTTTCTTCAAGAATGCAACAGCGGCTTTCCTATATGACAATGATGCTCTGACTATGGTGTCTGACAATAGATAGTGAAGTGATGTTCATGAAAATTATAAATAAAATGAATACTCAAACAAACTAAATAGAGAGCTTGATAATCTTCTTCAAGAATGCAACCACCACCTTTTCCTACATGACAATGCTCTTACTATGGTGTTTAACAATAAATAGCACAGTGATGTTCATCAGAATTCTAAAAAAAAATGAATGCCATATGTTGTCTGACAGAAGTTTATCGACATCATCAGAGCAATCATTATTCAGTTTAAATCATGCCTATGTTCTAGTATAATTAACACATAATTTGCCTGCTGTGGTATGGAGTCTGAATTCTTGTCCTGGTGGATAACCTGTTTGCAATGGAAAATGCCCAGAATTATGGGAAGCACAACTTCAACTGTTATATAGTAGCTCAGTTTTACTAAGTTAATATAAATTTTTTTTTCTTAATACTTAAAATTTTACTCTGATTACTGATTATCAGTATTGATGCTTAATGCCTTTACCACAATACAATTGTTGGCATTTGAACAATGAAATGGCTCTGATGCAGCTTAAACTTTGTGGTGTCCTGCTCCAACCCAATCTTTAAAATATCCAGAGGGAATTACACGATAATTGATTCTAATATCTCAAGAATGCTTGCATATTGATTCTAAGTTCAACATTGCAGTCAAATCCAATATTCGATGAAAGAATTACTATCTAATGTTCTAAAAACTACAAGAGCTTCAAGAAGCAAAACTGTAAAGCAAGAAAGGGAAACGCAAATAGGACGGTAAGAATAATTGCATTAATACAGATAGCAGTCACATGTATAACATATCCTTGAAAGTAGTGAAGAAACAAGGGGTTACTCAGCCATAACATACTCTACATGATTATCGAAGGTCTTACAGTAAGGGAGATTTCTAATATGAGGAAGTTAAGGACACACAATTACTAGGCAAGGAATAACAGTTCCCTGATATTTGTAGCAACAATCATCAATCAGATGTGTCTATAATATTGTAACCAGAAATAAATGTTATTGGCTATCCAATGAACTTTAGAGAGTATTCTAGCAAATAAGTAACGGTCATGCAACAAATTCGCTCTACAAAAGGTGTCCTAAATTATGATAATATACTAGTTTTATCTGGTTTTATATATACTGAATACCTAAAAGCAAGTGTAAATTACAAAATGGACCATACGAATGACCCTGATATAAATATCACAACAAGCCTATACCTTGCTGTTGTCATGCATGAAGTAGTACAGATGGTCATAATTCAAATTTCAAAAGATAAAAGAGTACATCTCTCATCTAAGCCACAAAAGCATTCCATTAATATTTCAAAATAATGGTGGGGTAAAAATTAGTTATTCACCTTTTCTTGCTTGGCCTTCATCTAGTTTCATCTTGTCCTACAAGAGGAAAAAGAGAAAGTGCTCCTTTATCAAGCAAACTAGAAAGAGGGACTGAAGTATGACAAATTGAGACAAGAAGATAAAGCACAGAATAAAGAGAACTGTAGTTATGAACACAGTAGTTCACAACCCAATACCTCTTAAATTACAAAAGGCTACATTACATGATGAAAGTTTCAGCAATCAGCATAGAATGTCTGCCTTTGCTATCTAACTTTTCATGTAGAGGAAATAATAAACAAAATATACCCACTATTTTTTTTATCACTTATCAAACAAGCAATAAGACCACTGCACTGTTGTATAAAACAGATATGGTAAATGACAAGGTGTCAACAAGCTAGTAATTCAGTTTCTTCAACACAATAAAATGATACAAAAATCATATTTGAAACATCACCAAAAATTTTTTTTTAATAAAGAAGAATCTCATAAGATAACAGCTATCATGGCTTAGCAACCAGAACTCCCTCTATATCTGCAATCTAGTGCCCAAGAGAAGATGTTATCATGAGTCAACTAGCAAAAGGCCCGATCGATAATACTTCCTATTCACCTTGCCACAGATATTACGGAGAATATAGGATAGCAAGCGAAATGACAAACTGTACATGAGTCAAATTTTCTTCTCTAGCTATTTTGTAATTTTATTGAACGCCGTTAGACAAGATAAAGAACTATTGTCATTTGAGTCATTGAGAACCAGACACTAGGTATAATTGAAAAACAAATCATGAAGATGCAAACATTATGTCTGTGTTAATGAAGAGAAGAATAGTGTAAACAGAATTATGAATAAGCTGCACAGAGTAAACATAACAGTGGATGTGGGAGTAATATCTTGAAAATCTTAATGATATCTGGAAAATAATTAAATGTTCTCACTGTATATCTATTGAATTTTTATGCACACTTTTTCTCCTTATTGCATAATTTCCAACTGCCTACGAAAGAGCCTGTAAACAAGAATCATGCTTCCTATTTCTATATCTATTTGTGATGCCTACTGACACCAATCACTGACTTATTTCCTAGACTACTAAAACTAAATATCAAAATTTTAACCCTTCCCCATCAATTCGAACTAAAGAAACAAAAAGGAAAACAGTTAAAACGAGAATCACAACAAAGACAATACCTTCACAGAGCCATCCGTAGCCCCGACCAGGAGCGGAGAGCAATGAAGTCATCACCGCGGCGGCGGTCGCGGTGTGCAGCGGCAGAAGCGATTCCAAGCAGAAGCTCGCCTCCACCGGAGACCTTCAAAGGACGACCTTTTAGAGGGAGAGCGAGAGAGGGAGAAAGAACAGTTCTCGGCGTGATAGTGTACCTAAGAAGACGACGAGGAGCCGATGGACCAAGTTTAGGAAGTCGGAGACCCGGGAGGGCAGCGGAGGAGGACGACCTCGCCGCCGGCGCCGCCGCGCGCCGTAGGAGGGCAGATGACCGTAGTAGGGTTCTGGCAGCGGTGCCCATAATTAGTTCAAATCAAACGCCTCGATCAAGCTCGGCTCGATTATATTATATCCCTAGTGCTGGGGAGTTGGGGTGCTTAGTTGGCCCATCAGCTGGAAGCCCACATGGACCCGGCCCTAAAATTTCGGAACAAAACTAGACGCCGACCCTAACAGGGCCCAGCCCAATTATCACTACGGCCACCCGTAGGCCCTAGCTAGTTTAATTCTTGGAACAAAACCTAAACCCAGACCAGCTTCCCTCCCGCTGCTCGCCCTCGCTTTACTTCTTACTCACCGCTCGACTTCCTTTCTCGACTGCTTCTGATCGACAGGGATGAAGGTGAAGGTCATATCTCGGTCTACTGAGGAATTCACTCGCGAACGCAGCCAAGATCTACAGGTGATACACCCCCCCTCTAATTCTTGCTTAGTTCTAATGTTGAAAGAGGCGCAAATTGATTCTTTTGCGGGTACTTGATGACATTTTCTGTTTCTTGTGTGGCTGTTATGAAATTTTGCCTCTTATTTAATAAAATTCCTTGGTAGCTAGTTTTTTTTCTTTCTGTTATGGAGTGGAGGAGATAGTAATTCCACAGGGCTTGTTGTGAGAGTGCTGATCATAATTCTTATTTGTGTGTTTCGATTGTACTAGAAAGGATTTTATTAACGAAGAGGAATCGATGGTTAGCTTAGTCTGATATTTTAGGGTTTTGGATTTATGTATTGTTGGGTTACTTTAGCTCCACATTTATTATCTCCCAACAGAAAGTTTTCCGGAATTATGATCCCAATCTTCGGACCCAAGAGAAAGCTGTCGAGTACACAAGAGCACTTAATGCTGCAAAGTTGGAGAAGGTAGGCTTTTGTTTTTGCTCATATTTATATATGTTATCATCATTGTTTCTCCTAGGAGCTTGTTCCGTTTATTAGATATTTGCAAGACCATTTATTGGAGCAATGGATGGGCATATCGATGCTGTCTCCTGCATGGCGAAAAACCCAAATCACTTGAAAGGAATATTCTCAGGTTCAATGGATGGAGGTATGTGTGCCGATATTTGATGCACTTTTGATTTGTTGCTTTGCCTTCTAATGTGAAAACATTGATGTTGCATGTGTCAAGCATACAATTTTGGATTGGAACTTGTCTATATGAGGGAGAAGGATGGCAAATTTTGATATAGGGATATGTTTCTGTCTTTAAGGCACAGTTGAGACAATCAGCCAAATGAATCTTAATCCTACTAAGTTATTTGTATTCTTGTTTTATTTATGTGTATGGTCTGTTAACTTGTATGCTTTCTTTCTCCTCCTACCTATGCCCCTACTTGGGGAAGGGTATCCCTCTTCTGCTTAAGTTGACAATAATGTGCCAGGAGAGAAAAAAATGATGCTTTAAAATTTCAACAAAGAACTGAAAGAGTACTAAGTTGCCTATATCCTTATACGCTGTCTTAACCTGCTTTCTTAAATGAATCCATATGGTTGGATGGAGTTGCTTTATATCTTTAAATGTTATGACAATGTACTTGTCCTTTTATTGATCATTTTGCCACAGTTTCATAGTATCATAGTTGGAAATATTGAATTTAGTCTTCTGTTTTTGCAGATATTCGTCTTTGGGACATAGCTACCAGGTACTCTTTCAATATGCTGGTTGTATGTCTTATTTCATTATTGGGATCAGCAAGTTTATTGAAGATGATTGTAAATTTAGGTGCATTTGATATTTGGCTTTATTCTGCTTTTAGTTATAACTGTAAATGGATTTTTCTTCAGTTATAGAAGTATGTGAGCTATTTATGATTAACTTGAAACTGAAAACAGGAAAACTGTTTGCCAGTTCCCTGGACACCAAGGTGCAGTGCGGGGCCTGGCAGCATCTACTGATGGAGATACTCTCGTATCATGTGGCACTGACTGCATGTAGGTCTGCTGCATCTTCGTCATTTCTTTTCAAAATGGTATCCTAGTAATATTTTCTTTTAAGAGAGTCACTTATCTTGATTATAGTTAACACTGTTGATCTATTTATAATAAGGGCATAGAAGTTGATGGATTTGGACTTTAGTATGTGTACATTAATAGTATGATTAGTATGTAGTAATATATCTATTATGCAATATTTGTGATCTCATTCTACAATATCTTTTGGTCTATGCAGTGTTAGGATTTGGAAAGTTCCTATGCTGAAAATGATTGATTCTAGTGATTCAACCGAAGATGCTTCAAAGGTACGCAATAATTTAAAGAGACAATTTTAAACAACACAAATCTATGCCCCTTTTTGCTATCTTTTATATGGCATTTTAAATTTATGTTTTGTGTTTTCAGCCAGTGGCAGTTTACCCATGGAAGCATGCATTCTGGTGAGGGTTGTGATATTTTATTTTGTTTTTGTTACAAAATTAATTTATCTTTCTGATGCTGTAATTGAATGTAATGCTAGGTCTTCTTTTCATTTCGTTTCTCTTCTGAGCGCACATTTTTGAGATCTCTTTCTGTTTTTCCTTATACACTACTAGGGGTGTTGATCACCAGTGGGATGGCTCTCTTTTTGCAACTGTCGGTGCTCAGGTTGATATATGGGATCACAACAGGTATTCAACTTTACTGGCTGCTCCCAGTTAATCCGAGGGATATATTATTAATAATGATCAAAGTAATTTTTCTGAAAAAGATCGGAACCGGTGAACACATTCGAATGGGGCAAGGACACAGTTATTTCTGTACGATTTAATCCTGGAGAACCAGATGTGTTAGCTACATCAGCTAGGTATGTTGAAGTAATTGTCATATAGAATAAATTTTGTAAAGTTGCTCATATAGTTTTTGTAATATGCACTTTTTATTTTTCATCTCCACTTTCCCATTCTCACAACAGATTCTCTTTTGCAATTCTCTTACTTTAGGATGGCCTGGTATGAAAATTCACACTTTTGATGGCAGATGAACTATGTTACCTAAAGTTGACAATCTAGAATGATCAACATTTTTTTTTAAGTTCTCCTTGAGACATCTTTATTACTTTGTAGATCGTGACCAGTGGCTCGGGTTTTTATTAAACAATCATACCGTATAGATGAATATGCTTGCTTAATTGGTGTCATCTATTACTATCTTCTTGATGCATTGCTAAAAAGACATTCAAAAATTGACATTTCTGGTTTCTAGACATTTCAACTGGTATTTGTCATGTTTAACCTTGGAGGTCTTATTTGATTTTCTCTAGGAATAAAAATCATCAGTACTTTCAGAAGTCTTCTTCAGATGCACCACAATGCCTATAGATTATTAAAGACGTGTGGTGATTTGAGGGCAGCTTATTGCAGATGAAATTTAGATTGTTCTAGTATTCTTTTACGTGGGAAAAATCAGTTGAATTAATCTTTCAAATATTCAAGTAAATGAAGCTGAAAGCAGATTATTGATCTTTATTATTTTAATACTCATTTCCTGCTTAGCATAACACTAGAATCACCAGCTTGGCTTTTAGTATATTAGCACTCTGTATGCTTGCTTATATGATTTTCATTATTATGCATATCACATTGCAATTCTGTTTTAGTTTCACTTGATATTTCAAATGTGGTTTACTGAGAAATGCTTTTGATTTTGTAGTGATCGCAGCATAACTCTGTATGATCTGCGCATGTCATCCCCAGCTAGAAAGTTGATCATGAAGGTTATTTAACATTTCTTTACTTTAAAGTTTCAAATCCTAATTGAGAACTTTTAGTAATGACTGTTTTCTTTATAAGTTCTCTTTGCCACCTTTCTTTACATACATACATACATTATATATATAATACTTTGACTTGTGCTACAAACCCAATAGTTTTTTCTTGAATTTTGTTATGAATTTGAAAATGTTCTAATGTATTTGAGTAGTTGGTTTATCATTGATGAGTTAATTCAGAGTAGTGTAGTGGTTTATATGTACATTTGGCCACATTAGGAATATTCATAAATCATGGAAACATTGAATTTTTACTAGCAAGTGATTGTTGCTAAAGTAAGGTGGTTCTCTTTAATATTTTGTTCTCTACTTGCCATTTGTTCAAGCTAACATAGATTTCTTGGTACAGACAAAAACAAATGCAATATGCTGGAACCCTATGGAGCCTATGAACTTCACAGCTGTAAGAATTTCCATCATTTGCTCTGACTTGCCAACAAATTTCTTTTATGTAATTGTTGTTAATCTGTGTATCTCTAGCATTCTTCCTAGGTAGAAATGGATGACACAACTGCTTTTTCTACTTCATTGCTTGGTTTTGTACTATGTTTCTGAATCATTATCTTGGTTGGTGTCATGTAGAGCATTTATATATTAATGCTACAACATTTGAAAGCTTTTGCTAGCACAAATTGTCCATATACTGTTACATGTTATGCTTTCTTGTATGTAGAACATCAAAGTTGTTCTGTAGGACATCTCCAAGTTCAAGATATGGGTGATGCTTATTAAGCTAATCTACATATTCATGTTCACCAGGCAAATGAAGATTGCAACTGCTATAGCTATGATGCTAGGAAAATGGATGAAGCCAAGGTTGTGCATAAAGACCATGTTTCTGCAGTGTGAGTAACATCACTGAGCAGCATTGGATGCTGTCTTTCCTTGTGTATTTCCATAGAACTTCCTTTTGGTGAATAGATCTTACATAAATGGAGGTCGGTTTCAGGATGGATATTGATTACTCTCCAACAGGTCGTGAATTTGTAACTGGTTCTTATGACAGAACGGTGAGTTGTGCTTTCCTAAATTATCATGACCCATGATGATAAGTTCATTCTATAAGTCTTTGCATTTTCATTTGATCCTTCACCATAATTTACTTTGTCTAACTGAAACCTTGCAGGTAAGAATTTTCCAGTACAATGGAGATCATAGCAGGGAAATATACCATACTAAGAGAATGCAAAGGTTTCTTCTTCTATCTTTTGATATTGCTGCTTATATATCAGGAAATATTTGGTTATTTGTGTTTGCAATCTTTCTTTATGCCCTTCGACTCAAAAAACATGAGTAAATTTCAGTTTTTCGAAGTCCAGCTTTATTTCATTTTAGGATCTCTCCATATTCAAAATAGTGTATGATATATCTGTATATCGTTCGGTTGATCTTAGCTTATATAGTAACCTTGCATTTGGCAGTTCTGTCTTGCACATGGCTCCACTATTTTTAGTACTAATTAATTGTTCGTCTCTTTCTCTAGGTATTGACAAAATTTATTTTCCTATGTAGAGTATTTTGTGTAAAGTACAGCTGTGATGGGTCCTATGTCATTTCTGGGAGTGACGATACGAATCTTCGGGTCTGGAAGGCTAAAGCTTCAGAACAACTGGGAGTTGTAAGTAGTAGTTTCCTACTTTCCTAATTTAGTTTTCTTGGCTTGCTTGTTACCTGCGTGAAGTAGCCTGTGTTTCCCTTCATCTAATTGTAGAATATTAATTTCTGTGAAGTAGCCTGTGTTTCCAATTCACTGTGATTGTCGAAGGCTAGAGAATTATATTATAACAGTTCAATTCACTGGTATTTTCTTACCAAACACTTCTTGTTATGCAGCTTCTTCCAAGGGAACGTAAGAAGCAGGAGTACTTGGATGCTGTCAAGGAACGATATAAGCACCTTCCCGAGGTGAAGCGCATAGTGAGGTATGCTTCTGTTAAATCTATCTATCAGAGAATCTTGTTATCTTGTGCATCATCTTCAGAGACATTGGGAAGATGTGCAAAGGGGAACATTTGGATTTTTGAATCAAAGCATCAGTTTAAGATTGGATTCTTAGAGTTCAATTCACACCAATATGCTCAAGATTGATACTCGAGCAATATTCTTTTCACCCGAGGACCTGCTCTACAGCATAATCTCCCACTGGCATGCAAATATATGATTGTAATTATTCTTATTTGCTGACAAAATAGCGTTCTCTGCAGGCATAGACACTTGCCAAAACCAATATACAAGGCTTCTGCTTTGAGACGCACAATAATTGAAGCAGATCGGAGGAAAGAGGAAAGGAGGAGAGCCCACAGTGCTCCCGGGAGCTTGCCTGTGCAACCCTTCAGGAAAAGGAGAATCATCAAAGAAGTAGAATAACCAACCTCAACTCTTGGACATCAGTGCATCACCAAGAGAGTCGAATATGTACTTTTCCACTTTTCAGACGGGATAGATACTCCATCATCAAGCGAAGAGCTGCGAGATTGGTTGAATTTTTCGCTAGAGTATATGTTATTGTTTCCATCTGCATCCTGGTTTAAATCTTTTGTACTTGCTATTGCAAAACACAAAAACTGTATACAAGTGAAGTGAGAGTAAGATCTGCCCCATTTTTGTTGAGCAAGTAGAATTTTTTCCTGGAAAGCTACCTAGGTTTGGTTTATAGTGGGCATGTAACCGGATATATTTCTGAATTTATCAGTAAGATTATTATTATTATTATTTTAACAGCCTGCTACTATTCTTCTATTCTCCCAGTTACCGTTTTGTCTAGTAGGTTAAAACGAATTTAATTTATGAAAATAGAACAAACAAAAACGTTCTCAGAAGATGTGGAAAATCGAGTCATCTATGGATACCAATGGAAATCGGCTTATCGGGTCTTGGATCCGGATCGTATCGGCCGGGTCTAAGCTCGACATATCGGAAGTAAATATTATCGGATCCATCGCCAATCCGATTTGAAGAGAGGAAAACGGAGCCCGGAGGCCGGAGCTGGGAGAAAGAAAATCACTGCGCTCTTCTGTCTCCTAACCCCCTCCGGAGGGAGAATAATGGCGGATTGGACGTCGACGCATAGGTTATGGGAGAAGTGGGCCTCAAACAGCATCGGCTCTTCGGGTTTGGATCACTCACCACAAGCTTTGTCTTCTCTCTTCTTCCTCCTTTTCGATCGCAAAATTTGCCCTAGCCTTTCTTCTCATGCATGCAGGTGAGCCACTTAAAGCGGCGTTGCTGCTCAACTACGACCCCTCTGCACCCTCTCGCCTCTTGTCAATCATGTGAGCCCTGAGTGAGAATTCTTGGTTTATTTCAAAAACAAAGTAGCATTCGTGCTGTGCTCTTTTCCAGTCGTTTCTTGTCAGCTGTAGCGCTTTTTTTATTTTCGCTTCGATGCTTTCTGTAGTCTAAATCTAAGCAATTGAAAGGAAAAGAGATACGACCTTTTCTGATGTCTTGCTGCTGCCAGTGCAGAACAGGACGGAATAAAACTTAAAGCTGCGGACTTGCAACCGTTCCTCGACTTTGTCAAGCGAAATAATCCCCAAATGGAGCTATTTTCTATTGGACAGAACCAGTGTGAGTCTCTACTTTTTCCTTAATTCTCATGTGTTTATATTATTCCCTATAGGAGCAAAATGGCTAGACCTAGAACAACAATGAGATTGTGACGCGTTACAAGAATTTTCAAGCGTTAAAAGTTAACTCCGCCTTATGAAAGATTTTATATTTTCTATCTCGTTTAATGCTCTAGACTTCCATATACAGATTTGGTCACCTCAATACATGAACATTGGTTCTGTGCGCGGTGCATTAATACCGCAAAACCTGGTGGTGAAGGAGCTATAGTGATGCAGATTGGCGCTTTCTTGTTAGTTGCAATGTAAGAACTTGTGACAAACCAGACTAATTTTATACTTGCAAAGCTTTTATGAATTCATAATCTGATTTGGAGAACAAATGCCAGCAATGAATAGTCTCTTCTCTTTGTGACCTGATATGCAGGTATGAAGGTTCTCTTGGGTCTGCGTCACAAGCAATGGTGGCTGTCGACCAGTTTGCATGGCAATTGAATAGAAGAAATCACTAACGGCAGGTTAGACAGAAGACAAGATTGTCGTTGTGTCTTCCATGTTGTATACAATTTGACTTTGTTTTCTAGTTCCAATCTCAAATGGTATTCAGACATAAACTTTATCGACAGAGTTCTCTCAGGAGTTTTTTGCTTGCTTTTTTGGCACACAATTTTTGTCAATTTGTTGTTTCCAGTCCACCTCATATATATTTGGAATGCACTACTTAAAAAATCATCTCTACCCTTATGCCAGATAAAATTTTGTTACTTTTGACTTCATTTTGTTACATATTATTGCTGAAAACTGAAACTTCATAACTGTAACATGTGATACTTTCTGTTTCTGGTGTTCCTTCAATATATTAGATTAGGATCCTATCTTTCAAACGAAAAAAAAAAAATTGAATTCGGTCTTTAAGTATATCATGGGACAAAAGAGATTCATATTGATTGGAGAGAGAGGTTTGAAGTAGTATCTTATTGAATGATTAATTTTTATATTCAAATGGAGAGATGAGATGTGTTTCGGAAAAGAGAACATGCGTATGTAACTAATTCTCGATGACTTTCTAGTCCTTTAATCCTAATTAGGCCATACTGAAAACTGGTACTAAATATAAAAAGAGAGAAAAAAGTGGCTTTATTACCTGCAGGAATAACATTAGGAATTAGAATGGAGGTATTGAAGAATTTGCCTTCCACTTAATATTTATCAGATGGGCTGATGCATCTCTTTCCTTGCAGAGAATCAGAAAAACTCTACAATCTGTCATAGGGATAACACCAGGTTTCCAGTTTTGCAAGAAGAAAATTATCAGTTGTGCCAAAGCTTGTTGGTCTGAACTGACCAATGTTCTGATTCCATGGTGTAAAAGTCAAACAAGGAAAGGCCAGTTTGGACAGGCAATTGTGTTTTCCCTGTTTTTGTCTTACCTATTGCGCTCACTATACACTGTCCTGTTCTAGATTTTTCATTAACATTTGCGAGGTTTAAGAAAGTAATGATGCGGATGAAAGTGACATGATACTAGGAACCTTTAATGTGGACAGTATGAGATGAAACATAAGGTGGCGATTGGTTGTGGAGTAACTTCCAAACTTGTTAGGTCATGCTTATTTCTTAAATTTGCGTAAGAAAGTATATATCGATTTAGACTATTACGATGTTTGGTTATAGATTAATATAGTAATGTAACAATTACAAAATCAATAAATTTAGGAGATACTTGGCCAATGACCAAAATATCTTTTATAGTGGATTATGGGAAGAGGAGAAAAAAAGAGTAAATGATCGAAACGATATCTTTAAGGGACAAACAATATTAGATTTTGTTAGTAAATATACGATATTAAATGAAAGAGAAGAGAGAAAAGAGAAATATTGTTTGGATAATAAAGTAGTAGAGACGTCTGCAGTACTAGAATAAAACTTATGGTTATTCTACAATCAACCAGAAAATACTTGTTTACAAATGAGTCACGTCTTTCCAAATACTTCTGTTAGTTAATTTTGGTGAAGTAAAAACCATGGTAAGGGTTTGCGTTGGTGTCGTCGTGGACAAACCAGTATCGCATGAAAATTCTACGGTGGACCTTCTGCAAAATTGTCCAAATCCTGCAATCTTTTGTCTGGTTTGGATGCTGGGACAAACCCTAATGCGTTTACCAAACGATGCAAGAATATAACCGAGTCAGCTTAATTGGTGAGATTTGTAGCCACGTTTCTCATAAACGCACGTACTATTCTCAGTTAATTTATCATTAATTTTATCTCATTATTTTAGCACGAGCACAGCTGTGCTAGAAACAGTTCTACAAATATTCTATAAAGAATAATAACGTGGCATCTTATTAACTCTTAATTTTTCTTTCTATTCAATAATACCTATCAAAATCGATAGAAAGGATGATGAATTGATGATACTTCTATCACTTTTTCGCTGACTGTCTGTGGCTAAGGCTTTATTCAATTTTTGCACCTGATCAGTTGAGCTTTAAACAAACAATCTTAGAATTAAAATTCCGTTGGTCATTTTCATCGGTGGCAACTAGCCGGATTAATTATTGCAAATTGGTAGATAACTAGTCACATCGAAATTAATTAAACACTTTTATGTCCCAAAAGACAAAGAGTTCCCGAGTTATTATCTCATCCATTGATACAGCTCTCAAAGAAGAAAGAAAGAAGGAAAGAAGGAAAAAAAAAACACCATACATAAAAGTACAAAACAATAGACGATCTTAGAGGAGATATAATGTACAGATGGAAATGTCGACGAATTTTTGATAGGTTGGTGATGGTGATAACAATCACGATGATGTTATCCAAGATCAACCACTAGTTGGCGGTACTTTTGATATGCCTTGCCTCTGCAACTCCACCATTACACTGTCCATAGATGGAGGCTTCAAACCAAGAGGAAGAGGCAACCATGGCCTTTCTAAAACATCTCCAATAGCTGCATCGATGCTTTCTTTGGACTGAAATGAACAACATAACAATGCCGCATGATTAGGTTAAACTGTTAAAGTTAATACATAGTCAAAGACTCGCTATGACTTCTAAAGATTATCATTAAATAAAAACTCTACACTTTAAAAAGGCCAATAGGATAGTTGGAATTCCTGTGGTATTGGTTTAATTGAGACATCATTAAGCTCTCACTTAATTCTCTGGACGAGTAGCAATATAATTGCACTCAGCATTTAGCCATTAGAGAATCTTGACTTGTTTTACTCCATGAACTCAACTAGTGCAAGTATAGAGGGACCATCTCCTAGCTGATGTCCTTATTCTAAGTACATTCTGAAAAGCTACTAGGAAGGAGTTCGAAGTAGTTGGATAACAAGTTAAAGAATTGCAACTAATAATGGATGGAAGTGAAGGAAATTACTGGAGGGGCATCGAGTTGAAGAGGCGAGTCCCCATGCTTGGTTGGGGGTGGCTGAACGGCTCTGTAGATGGGGTGTGTCAGAATGCCCGGAACCGGAGGAAAATTCTGCATTCATTAAATTTTACTCAGATAAATTTATTTAATGCAAAACCAACCTTCAAATTTCTTCGAGATGATTGAGTAGGTATGTAATAGCAAAAAGTTAATGCTGCTTACCATCGTTGACATAGGCTGAGGAAAGCAAGGTGTTCCACGTGTAGGTGCCTGTGTCATCCATCCCTCTCTACCTCCCTGAGAGTAATTTGAAGTACTGATACTTAGATTTATAAACATTGTTTGGTCGGTTGTTTTTAGTTTGGAGAGAGGAGAGCCGTGACTTCTGTATGAGTTGTTTCTCTAATTCAAATTATCTTTAGATATATTTTGAGATACAGTTCTTATTAGAATGCATGTCAAAATGTGTGTGTGTGTGTGTGTGAGAGAGAGAGAGAGAGAGATGTACCCTTTGATAATGGTTGTGCCAATAAGAAGGGTCCGGTGGTGGAGGAAGAGGAGGCCACGCCGGCATTGGAGACCGAGGGGCTAGCTGTGGCGGCGGCCACATAGGTACTAACGGCGCCTCAAAGGTGGGACGTCCCCATACATGAAAAGGACGGAAAGACTGGACTTGAGGAGGGGGAGGCGGCGGGGGCGGGGGCGGGGGCGGGGGAGGGAATCCGATGGCCGGCACCGGCCACAGGCTTACGTCCCTCTTTGTCCCGGCCGTGGCGGCGTACATTTGCCGCCTCTGGCTCCAACTCGCGGCCTCCGCCTCCCTCGCCAGCAAATGCTTCCGATGAGATCTATATTTCTGCATGCAAGCCATATTCCATACTTCAAATAAGTAAAGCCTCTCTAAAACAAATTAAGTATCCTGTAGCTAATTATTACTAGAACCGTTGCCGACCACTGAATTGGTGAGCAACAATTTGAACTCGTTTTAGGAGACAAGGATGTACATAAACCACTGTATCTTTTCTCCAACTTGGTACCATCGGATCTACGGATCCTTATCTTTTAAAGCCAACAGTTCAATTCCTTTTGCAACTAAAATTAACTAATTTGTATGCATATATACCTGTAGATGGCTAGCTATGTTATGCCGCGTGAGGCAGTCGATTTCCATGAGCTCTAAAATTCTCGACGGCACCGCCTTGTCCACTCCGAGCTGCTCCACCGCTTGCACGAATCTCCGGTGCAGCTCCGGCGTCCAATCCACCTATACACACATGCATATATAGATTAATTACCACTATACAAATTTCTACTAGGAGAGAGAAGAAGGATATATCGAAGAGGTTATATGATGAAGTATAGTATATGAGCTATATCTATCTACATATATATATACACGTTGCACTGCTAGCTACGCCTACCTTAACTTTCCTCTTCCCCTGCGAGTTCTTTGCCGCCGATGACTTCCGCCTGTTAACGTCATTCATCGACGACGACGACGATGACTTCGTCTCTGCCGCTGCTATTATCGCCTCCTCCTCCTTTGTAGCCGCCATGCTCACCATCTCCTCGTTCCTGCTCACTTCCTTCTGCTCCTTCGCCGGCTCTAACGAATTCGTGGTCGTCCCCGACGAGTCCTCCTCCCTGCACGCTGACAACTCCGCCAAGATCTCGGCTGGATCCACCTGGAGGTCCGGCAGTATGTCCCCATCGTCGAACCCGACGAAGAGGTCACTGAAGTCGATGTCGTCGAGGGAGAAGTCGTCGGTAAATCCTCCCATCTCGCCGATTCGCTCTTCCCCATTCGAGCTTGGAAGCGGCGAAACAGCAAGCATCTCTCAAGAAAATATATATCTATTATCTATCTATCTATCTATATGTATAAGATGGAATTAAAGGGTGCAAAAATGGCTAGTTATGTATAGATATAAGGTGGCCTCTTTCTTGGTTTCCTTCTTTCGCTCTTTGGGAAGTATGGAAGAAGAGGAGGAGAGAAGGGGAGTGGGGAGCAAGAAGGGAGTATGGATTGGTTTGATTGGGATTTTGGAGTATTAGAACTGGAGGAGGATGCATCTCCACCACAACTTTAGTGAGATTTCTGTGACTGTTTAATGGCTTTTGTTTGGATCTGCAATCCTCTCTCTCTCTCTCTCTCTCTCTCTCTCTCTCTCTCTCTCTCTCTCTCTCTCTCCCCCTTGGCTTCTAATAACTTGTGGTTTTGTGGATGAGTAAATTTGAAGGACCTATATAACTATTAGAGAGCTAGAGAAAGAAAGAGGAGCGTGTGGGGGCTCGTGAGCATGTTGAAGAGAAGATCCAAAAGGAGGTGGTCAGAGATGACAGCGGCTGCATGCATATCAGCTAGAGAATGCCTGTCCAAGGGTTGTAGAGAGATAGAGTAGTTTGAGGAGAGAGCGGAATTTATTTTACTAGAATTCGTTCAATTAATGGCGACCCGGCCCTTTTGACGTTCATATTTCAGTAGTGAACAAAAACTATCCAAATCTGGCCAACATTTCCATTTTCCGTCTGGAAAATTCAGCTGGATGAGTAGCCAGCTTTCATATGTTCAATCGCAGATCTCTTCAACATCCTCTAGTAATTTTTGGGGTAATTAATTACTGGTTATAATGCACGTTAGACATATATACGAATCTTTTCTTCTTGTTCATCATGATTTTTACTCGTCTGCTATATATAATATATATATATACTAGAATTCAACTTGCTTGGTAATTAAACTGGTTGCATGCATGGCATGGAATTATGACTAATGCAAAGTTCAGATTATATATAAGTTCGGAAAATAATCATTAGCAACAGATTAGAGTTAACACCATATGATAAAAGATTTGCTACAAAATCTAAAATTTAGGTGTAGAAATCTTTACGTCATCCATTTTTCATTTTAGTTCTGATCAAGTAATGAGTTTGAAATAAGAGATGTCTTGGAGTATTCCTATCTTGTATCAAATGCTCATGTAAGTCTCAATTAACATCTGAAAGGAAGATTTATTACTTGATGTGTAATTTATAATCCATGAGACCTTCGCCGTTCCAAACAACAGCACCGTCTTTTTCAGTGTTTTTAGTGTTAAAATCTAGACTCCTAAACTATTATTTATTTTTCTATAAAAATTTTCTATTTATTTTTAAAAATAATTTTACTTAGACTCTCCTAAACTATCATCATTTTACATATACACTCTCTAAAATGTTTTATTACCTGTATGTACTCCCTTACCTAAAAAATTATTTATATATATACCGTCTTGGAAAAAATAAATAACTATACAAACATTTAAACCAAAATATTACCGGTGTATGTAAGTTTAAAATGAGTGCATACGAAAAATATTATAATAAGTTATGGAGTTTAAATAAAATCATCCATTAATTTTATGACACTTTTACCCAACTCCTCACTCATCCAATACCTCGTACCCATGATGATATTAATAAAAAACTTCAAATGGCTATCTATCTATCCTATGCTCTTTCTTTTTCTTCTAAATAAGGGTGAAATAATTCCTCCTGCATCTAAAAAATTAATCACGTCGTATTTATGCGATGCATAAATCAAATGAGCATCTATCAAACAGGAACATTTTGAAAAATTTACATAATTAAGAGATGTTAATATATCATAAAAAAATAAATAAAAGGATTTATGCGAAACATGAACAATAGTAATACCAAGAAAAGGGAGTATAATTACAACTAGGCTACAAAAATGAGAAGTTTAACAATAAGACCAAAATGTGGCTAGTAATATGAAGGCAAAAAAAGAAAAAAATTCTTGTACTCATAGGTATCTTTTCTCCATAATGTTGTAACATGCCTCTCTATGAGACTGGGGCCTAATTTTGAAGCTGTCTCCATTACTTCCAAGCACAAACCCATCTCACCTCGGCATAGATCTCAGAGTGATGCTAAATTACAGTAGGAGGTAAAGTAAGTAGGACAAAGTTAAAACCAAAAGGAGAAGAGAAGAGCAGAACTGTGTGAATATCCCCACACACACACACACACATATATATATATATGACCACACGTGTTTGTCCTTGTACACAATAGACTGTACATGGACAGTCTCTTTCACTGGCACTGGTTGGCCAAACGGTTCCACTCCTTGAAAACAAATGGCAGTGTACAACTAGTTAGTCTCCAGAATAACCTTTGCAACATGCATGCATTGAAATTATTGCAACACTTGTTCTTGCATTTATTATCTATGGTCTGTTATTACACAACTTCATTTTCAAATTATTGTTGGAATATGCTCGCTACCATGGGACCATGGGTGATGTGTCCCATGGTAGATAAAGTTTTAGGAAGGAAGGATACAATTTTATCTTATATATATATACCTAAATTTCTAGTTACTAGTTACCAAGCTAGAACGATGGCAGATTTAATTAATTCGGATGCGTTATTGGATATTGACCGATGCATTCATTGTATGTATCTAAAAAAGTTTGATATAAGCACTCAACCTCTACACTGTTTCTTTGTTTTAGGCTGACTGCAGTACTGCTACACTGGTACATGCAGCACCAAGCAAGAACATGGTGTGAAAGAAAAAGGAAATCAGATGGTAGGGCATGTCAAATTGTGATCAATTTAACAATAGAAAGATTATTAAAAATATATATATTCCTTTTTAGATACATTACTCATAAATAAGAGCATATTTATTATTTCATCTGTTACATACTTCAGATTTAATATATAACTATTGAAAAGAGAACTAGGAGGACATCCATATGAAAATAATAGGTTTTGAAGTTGGTATTCATATAAACAAAAAGCTTTTGATGACATAAATGAAAAATTAGTACAAGCCACCGTTATGTCCCAGTGGTTTGGGTCTTATTAACTCAAAAAAGAGATTAAAGAAAACTAGCTCTTGCATTTATAACCTATATCTTGCAGGATCACGATGATTTTAAAAAAAATTAAGTACAAAACAAACTTAGTTTATCCATGCATATCCTCAGCATTAAATTCAAGGGGTCCATCTCCAGAATATCTGAAATAAAATTAGACCTTCAAGTGCGCGTGTCAAACTATCCAAATTATCCAATATTTCCATGGATAGAAACAACTCCCAGTTCTCCACAATCACCTCCACCATCTAAAATCTCTTTGATTTTTTTTAACATATATATATATATATTTAAAGTTACATACCAGATCCGCAAGAAAAGATCAAGTTAGGTGGCTTGGCACGTTCCAAAGTCCCACAACTGCAGTTAGACTAAAAAGGGATCGATGCTTAATTAGTGGGCATAATTTTGTCAATTCCAACAGTAACCACTCTGTCTATTTCCTACTGTTAGATTTGTGGCTGCGATTAGTCCTCGGTGGTCCTCTTTCGCCCACGATATCAGCTGTATCTTAACGACAAGGAATGACACCATTACGATTCTAATAAGTATTAAAAATCAAGGCAAATTACAGTTTGATGCTCTGCAGGTTGGACTTGTTTTAATATATCCATTGTATTTTAAACTTAATTATTTGAGTTCCCCTATGACTCACTATTTTATTCAAAATTAAGCATGCAAATACTAAATTCAATGTAATATATTTTCACTAAAAGATTGGAGGATTTGCACACCATTTACCTACATTTGATCGGCCATAGCTGAGTTAACTTCTATCTTGGAGGTTGGTCCAACTAACTAGAACGGTGGGCTAGGCTATCCATCCAACAACCCTCCATTCGTGAGCAAGATTGCGACTTAATAGTGATAATTTGGATACGATTAAATATCTTATATTATGAATATTATATGTATATATGCATATACGTATATATATATATATATATATATATATATATATATATATATATATATCTCACTAGCAACTTAATACCCATTGGTCTTTTGCCTTCCAATTACTATTACCGGGAAACGGGTCAAATGCGATTTTAGTCCAACCAAAATCCATTTCTGACAGCACACTTAGATCCACAACCTTGAGCCGCCAAAATTAGAGAAAACGAGAGGAGGAGAAGAGAGCGAGCACTCGAAGAGCCAAGGAGAGCCGTTGGATCGAGGTTGCCTGGTGGGGTGTTCGCCGGCCGCGCCGCAGAAGGCGGCGCCTATCGAGAACCAGTTGCCCTGTAGTCTGGAGGGCTTGCACAGAGGAACAACCAAGAAGACGAAGATTTCAAGGGAGATTGCTGATGCTATTAGGTGAGTTCCCCTTCTTCTGTCAATGTATGAAGTAATTGCGTGACATTGTTGCAAAGCTTACGAGCTTGTTATTAGAGCTTGGATATTTTTCTAATAGTAATAATATTTTCAATATGAGATTGATGTTGTATTTTCTTATCTGTTTATTAGCTCGTTTATCTGCTTAATTCAGCTGCTGCTTTTGCTTCATATCCGGATGATTAGATATCTCTGCACTGATGCTCCTGTAAATATGTAATGCAACCAAGAAAAATATTTTCCTTAGGTAACCAACTCGTTTCCAATGAGCAAGAACATAAGAAGAACAAATATAAGAACGATAAGGCAACCATTTTTTATTTGTATTGAAGATAAACCTAATTGTTGCTCCATTACCCAAGTTCAGGGCATAGAAAGCTGCTAATACTAAGTAGATTAAGAAAAGATTAGTGTGTTCTGTGGTAGTCTGTTCATTTACTATGAAAGACTGGTTATGTATTTACATGGCTCAATCATACATAAACCATTCCGCCGAATAATACTGTTTATACTTATCACTCCATTCACTAGAATGGGCCACTTAGTATTGGAATATGCAATTTTGTAAAGTTTTGTAAGTTGGCAAATATGATTAAAAAATATTATTCTATGTCTAGATATTTTGTAATATGTACAAGTTGAGGGTCAGATTCATTGAAAGAGAAGCATGGAAGACGGAGTCAGCAACTAGTGTTCAAACGCCCTGCAAACGTTCTAAGATACAGAGGAGTATTTTTCTTAGATTAAGAGGCATTTACGAGTCATTAAAATATGAGTTTTTGTGCTTGAAGATATAGATTTTTGGATTAACAGACGTCCACATGTTGTTTGAATGTCATGCGAACGACAGTCGGAATCCACAGGCATGGGCGTTCGAATGAACCCATCTGCATTCGAACAAAAGGACGAATTTCAGATTTTCTGCATTACACATGGACGGTAAAAGCTTTTGTATTTATTTTTTAGTAGTTTTGCTTATTTATCTGCAATATCTAATAAGCAAGGATTTATGAATGGTCCTTAGGGTTAAGAATTTTGAACTTCGACTCTGCTAACGAAATCTGATTGGAACAAAAGAGAGCAGACTATGATTAATATATACTTCAATATTCTTCTCCTCTGTCCCTTCAAAACAGATAAAATCAATACTCTTTCTCTATTTATTCTGCAGACTCTGAATTATCCAGTTTGCAAATTGCAAATTCGAGTATTAGAAGTGTTCCTATGGTCCTTCACTGACTATTGTCAAAGATCTGTCTCCAATGCTGAATAGCTTGATAGAATTGTATTCTGCCAGCAGCCTACCATGTTATCTTGTCTAGTTGTCTAGTCAAGTTTAACTCCTGGAATATCATTTATGATTTCAGGCTGATGCTAATCATAAAGTCTGTTAATTCTTTTGAAACATTCTCTTCTTCGATTTGTGCTTTAGCTGACCCCATACAATTTATATTCAGCTGTGGATTCTTCTTCCCTAGTTACTGCCTTTTTTTTTTCCTTTTCCGTTACTCATTCTGGATCTTTGACAGGAAAACAATGGTGGTGGAAGAAGTTGTCGCAATTGGTATACTGCCTGATTGGAAGAAGGGAAGAAAATTACTTTCCCATACGAAGGCAATGAATCTCCCAACATAATTCCTGGAGATATTGTTATTGTTTTTGGCATGCCAATACCCAAAGACAAATCCAAGGGAAGAAACCTGCGAATCAAGTTCCCCACAAGGTTGACACCTGATAAGATAGCCGGGATCAAGAAACTATTGGGTTCATGAAGTAGTCTCATGCATATATATTGCTGCTAGATGTTAGTTGTATATAACATTGTTGAGGTTTTTCTAATCTTAATGACTTTATCACATCGTCTCAAGGTATATAACCAAGTTGTCGCCTTCATAAGGATATATTCTTCGATTTGCAATTTCTAAGACTAAGTATAAACGTAGCAATACTCTTTGACATGCAAATTTCTTCATCCACTTGATGATACGTGGGCTACATCATGTGGTCCCCGTATCTTAGTGGAAGGGCATTTGAGATATTGCTATGCCAAAGGGAAATTAGAAGTCTTGAAAACTTCTCTCGCTTGCAAACTTAGAAAATTAAATAACGAGTTACCTTAAATCCGTTCTTTGTTTACTTGATTGTTTTACTAATTATTTCATTGCGTTGGTGTGCAGGTCCACATTCATGATTCATCTATCCGTCATGAGCTATGAATAATTAGTTATATAAGACAATGTTACTTGAAAATCTTTGTTTACTATGACGATAAAGATTTCTCAAGCCATGATCATGCCACCTTCTGTTCAAAATTAACAAGACAATACAAAGGTAGATTAATTATTGCAACAAAACCACATTCTTCTCAGATGAAACAGATCATTCACCGTATCAAAAAAATGTTAAAAACGAAAGATACAGAATAAAACATAAAAAATAATTAACTCGAGAACAAAACATGAACGAAGAAAATTTACAGCAGATCAAACAGTAGGACCAGGGAAGCCAATTCCTTGTCGTGTGCTCGGGAAGACAACGAACAGCAAGCTACCAATAACTCCGGCTGCCGTCGGCAATGCCGCGAGGACTTGCTTCATATCCTCTGACGGCGAAGGATAGAAGCAGGACTCCACGTTCTTATCATACAAAGCCACAGCAGCAAACACCAGCAGAGACATAAAACCATGGATAAAATCTATCGCCTTTATCCTATACTTCGGTAGCATTCCAGGCGGCGGTGGAGAGCTGCCGTCGACAACCCAGCAGCCGTTAAATGTGGCGAAAACGTAGCGTAGCTTCCCGGCGGCGTCGCGGAAGCTGTCGGTGAATGGGAAGAGGAAGCAGGAGATGGCGCAGAGGGCGAGGAAGGAGGCCGAGATGGCGCGGGTGGCGTGGTGGCATTGGCCTTGGTTGGTAAGGATGGGCGAGAGGAGTTGGAAGGCGAGGACGGTGCCGGTCGGGAGGTGCTTCGCGAGGTCGGCGGTGCTCTTGCAGCCGCGGCTGATGGCCTTCTCTAATGCGGTTATCGTGTTGCCGTCGTCGTCGGCGGCAGCGGCGCCGCCTAAGAGAGGTTGCTGGGATTCTATGTCAACTCTTCTGTTTGCCATGAACCAACCAATCCAAGTCTCTTTTACGAACTCTAATTAAGTTTTTATTTTTCTCCGTCTAGAGTGCTTCTTTTATTGGCTTGGTGTGTTTATATACTTTATACAGGGAGAATCTAGTCGTATGAACTATGAAGTCGATCTAGGGGTCTAATCGAGCCAGTCATTTATACGGCAGATTCAAACATAATCAACTCAAGCCTAAATTAAGCCAGACTTTGAATTAGATCTGATTTAACAATCTGTACTGCAAATAATTTGAACTATAAAAACATAGAGATTAGAAAATTCTAAGCTAACAAGTAATATAAAAATAAGTAAGTGAACAAAAACATAACTTGAACTTTAAAGTAACTATTATCATTACAATTTGAGTCGAGCTTAATAAAGCTAGCTATTTCTAAGCCTAGTCCAACTGATCAAATTTGAATTGTCTCATTTTCGAGCTGTTCACTGGTATTTTGACAATCCCAGGAAGAAGATAGATAGGCTTAGTTGAGGGAGAGAGTAACTAAGGAATGGTTTAGCTTTTGAGATCGTTTATTAATTTTATTTCTCATCGTGCTCTCGAAAGTAATTAAGTATAAAATGTTATATGATTAGAGCGGACGCGATTAAAATCATCTTGATTTAGGAGATCAACCCAACACCTGATGAGCCTTCATGCAATACTAATCTCTCACAGCGTCGTACTTATAAATTTATAACAATGCATTTAAGGAAAATAATAAGAACAATAAAGCCAGCCCTAGTAACTAAGTAAGTGCCTTTATTAAAATTTGGCTGTAGTTTGAAGGACTCTCTTCTAATAGCCATTTATACCACTATTCCGGATCGGCCTTATAATCTTCGCAGCAGGCTAAAACCTCTAATCCTGATATGATTTCTTTTTTTCTAGATTTTATTATATATTTTTTGTATAAAAAAGTTAGACTATTTCTTCCATACTATAATGTTAATTATTTATCAATCAACTTGATGAAGATTTAACAGTTAAGATCTTCAAGAGTATAATAAGAAAATTAAGAAGTTAGACACACGTAATTAAATCTTCTTGACTAATATATTCTTTTTCTTATGTAACTTGGTTTTGAAACCGATACCGAAAAATCGATATAAAGATTTTTAAGATTATAATTTTTAAGAGGACATTGAAGTATTTGCCGAAAAAATTATAGGTCTACTAGATTTAAATCATTGCTCATAGCCGAGAGCCGAGTTGGATTAGGGCCGAACTAAAATATTATAGCCCATGAGATATTAGCTTGGCCAAACTGTTACGAAACTATTTTATTTAATTTCCAAAGAAATATATCTATGCAGTAGTATGGAATGACTTAAAAACATCAAGCGCTCAGGTCGGATATGGACGGGTAAGGCCAAAGGTGTAGTAGCAGCAAACTATAAGCTATTATCGCATCAAAAGTTAGTAGTCGTCATTTTCACTTGTCAGTAGAGTCAAATAAGATGGTAGTCTGGATGATCCACAACTATATAAGACTTGGGAATCTAATGATTATTGCCACATATATTCCCTTTTAAAAGGGGGGCCAGATATATCATTAGAGAGACGAAAATTATTCGTGCTGGTATTAAGTATTAATAAAGCTTTACTAGTCAAGAGCAACCAACAACTGGAGTCAATACGTTTTTCTTTTCCCCCGACAGTAGGGTTGGCTTTGTTTCACTATGCCACTGGTGGCATGGAAGTCTCTTAATCACCCAAGAAGAGAGAGAGAGAGAGAGAGAGAGAGTTTTGCAAATGAAACAGAGCCAACAAAAGTTGACTCGTCTTCGGTGCCTAGTCTTCTCATTTTGTTTTAACATGCTTATCTCGTCTTCCTTCAGTACCCCACTTTTTCAAAAGAAGATTATTCAAGGGCCTAATGGCCGGATATAGATTAAATAAAGATTAATTATTATTTTTAGATACAGAAATACTTAGATCTTACTGAGCTCTAAATCGTCGCGGGCTACCGAGTTAGATGCTCCTGTATAAGATTAGTTTTAAAAAAAAGTATTTTAATTATTAACATTAGAAGAATAGAGCTAATATAAGTATAAGTTTCTATTATTTAGTTGAACACTAGTATAAATAATAATTATTATATTTTATATAATATAAAGTTGATATTAAAATAATAATGAATAATGAATTTGATGTAATATAAACTTTCATTGAATGTAAAATAATAGTCATAATTAAATATTATCTAATCAATAAATAAAATAATAATTTTAAATTATTATTGAATTAATTTTTAATAATTATATAATAAATTAATATACTAAAAGATATATAAATTATTGTTTAGTTAGTACATACTTATACTTACGGGGCTAACAAGAACTCTATCTCCTAAACAGCACAAGGATAACTCTTTTATAAATGAAGCAGTAGTGAGCTATTAGTTTCATGCAAGTGTCACTGGGAATTAAATACTTGAGTAAAGTATAATAAAGTAAGATTTGATCTAAAATAACTTCTTATAGGGATTTTTCTTTTCTTGCAGATTTTCCGTTTAAAATAAACTAGTGCAGAGGTCAATTATTAGATCGTTCCACGTCCTCGTAGCTACGTTGCTCTCAAAGGTTTCATGATCACAATTAATTACCTTTACGTTCTAGAAGGCTACATGATTTGTGGTGCTATGACTATGAGTATGACTTGTGTGACAAAATGGCTAGCTCTGGTGGCACAAATTCTTTTACTAGATCCACATGTAACATCTTTATCTTGATTTCGTGTTATGGTAGCATCTAATTTTCGCCGTACTCAGTTACAAATTGACGGTAAAAAAAAAATGTTGCATGAAAATAATAATCTATGTGGTGATATTTTCTTATATTAATTTTTAAAGATAATTACACAATTCCTCAAACTATAGTTTTTTCTTTTCTTTCTTTTTTTTTACATACATAGACTCTTTAATTAGTTAATTATTAATAGAAATTGATCATAATGAGTCAACTTCGGTGCAGTTGGAGCAATTTCTTCCAGTTATTTGTCTATAATGTATCCATATTAGCCCTAAATTCCATAAATTAAAATAAACTCTTGCTAAATTAGGAATAACCCAAGACGGAAAAAAAGGTAAGCTTTCGAAGGGCATTATTGAATAATAAGGATTAAAACGTGTTATTTATTATAAGGTCCCTTGGGAATAAATAAGGACAAAACATGAGTCTCTCATAAGACTAATCTACTAATCTACCCCAGTTGAAGAGGCCGGCTACCCACTAAATATCGTTTTAGTCCTCCAAACCAAACACCATTATCTGATAATTAGCAATCCACTGTGTTTTTATCGAGCCAACTCTATATATATATATTAATATATATCTATTATTAGCCTTCCAAAACTCTAATGGTTTGGTTAGCAGACAAGACTTTAGGCGCCTTGTCTGGTGGAAGAGTTAAAGCTACCCACTTTAAATTTTCATCTTACACCCTGAATTAGTCAAATCTGTGCTTCACATCCTGCGTTCTTATTATTAGCAAATTGCACCCTACATTCTTACCCGTTTAAATTTATTAAAAAAAGGAAACAAGGGAGTGAGGTAGGTAGTGAGTTGAAATTGAACAATAGTATAGGGTGTAGAATAAAACTTATCCAAGATTAATATAACAGAAATCCAAGTAGTCTACTAGTTATAAAATTCTCTCTCGGTTGATTGAACCGTGGAAAGTGGCTCTCCCCCGCACTTGCTCTCTCTCGTCCTCTTCCCTCGTATCACATCGCTCTTTCTTTTCACTAGCGATGAGACAGCAGATGACGATCTACTCTCTTGTCCCCACCTGACACACACCTCTCTCTCTCTCTCTAAAACTCCCTCTCTCTGATCTCTATTTTCTTTCACTTCCATGTTATACTCCACACTTCCCAACTCTCTTCTTCCTGTCCAAGAAGCAACATGAGAACTCTCCGTATCCTTCCCCTCTTCCTCCTTTTTAACCTCACTTTCTCCCTGAATCAAGAAGGCCTCCACCTCTTGCAGGCGAAACGAGCTCTCGAAGACCCACTTGACTTGCTCTCAAACTGGAATTCAGTCGACTCCACTCCATGCAACTGGACCGGAGTCTCCTGCTCCACTTCCTCGCCCGGTTCCGACCCAAAAGTGACTTCCCTCGACCTCACCAACCTCAGCCTCGTCGGACCTTTCCCCTCCTCTCTCTGCCTGCTCCCCAACCTCTCCTTCCTCTCCCTCTCCTACAACTACATCAACTCTTCTCTCACTTCCTCCTCTCTGCTTCCCTGTTCCTCTCTCACCTACCTCGACCTCTCCCAGAATATCTTGGTGGGTTCTCTTCCCGACTCCTTATCCGAGCTCCCCTCTCTAACCTACCTCGACTTATCTGCGAATAACTTCTCTGGTCCTATTCCTCCCTCCTTTGCCAACTTTCCCAAGATCCAAGTCCTATCTTTAGTATCCAATTTACTATCCGGCCCACTTCCCGACTTTCTTGGAAATTTATCCACGCTTCGCCAGCTTAATCTATCGTACAACCCTTTCACTCCATCGCCAATTCCTTCTTCCATTTCCAAGCTCCATTCTTTAAAAATCTTATGGCTATCCGGATGCAATCTTATCGGGGCTATTCCGCCTTCGCTCGGATATCTTTCTAAGCTCACCGATTTCGACCTATCTACCAATTCCTTATCCGGCCCAATTCCGGATTCTCTCACTAACCTCACCAACGTTATCCAGATCGAGCTTTACAGTAATTCGCTATCCGGCGAGATTCCCGGGGGCTTCTCGAATCTCTCGTCTCTCCGACGGATCGACGCCTCGCTCAACCGCCTTGAGGGGCTGCTTCCCGACGACTTCTTCGACGCGCCGCTGCTGGATAGTGTGCACCTCTACGGCAACCAGCTCACCGGGCCCGTTCCCGCCGGCGCTGCCAATTCTGCGTCTCTCGTCGAGCTCCGGCTTTTCGCGAACCGGCTTGATGGGTCGCTGCCGGCGGACTTGGGTAAGAATTCGCCTCTCGTGTTTCTTGATGTTTCGGATAATTTAATCTCCGGCGAGATACCGGCGGGCGTCTGCGACCGCGGCGTGCTCGAGGAGCTTCTTCTGGTCCATAATTTGATATCCGGCGCGATCCACGAGGGGCTCGCTCGGTGCCGGACGTTGAGGCGGGTCCGGCTGGCGAACAACCGGCTCTCCGGCGAGGTCCCCGATGGCTTCTGGGGGTTGCCCCATGTCTACCTCCTCGAGCTCACCGGTAACTTTCTCTCCGGTAGTATCTCCCCGGTCATCTCTGGCGCCGCGACTCTGTCCCAGCTTCTCATCTCCAAGAACCGAATCGCCGGGAACATCCCCTCGGAGATAGGTATGCTCTCAAATCTGTCCGAATTCTTGGTCGCGAACAACGAGCTAACAGGGCCGTTGCCGTTCTCGCTCGGCGGCTTGGCGGAGCTCGGCCGGCTCGACCTCGGTAACAATTCCCTCTCCGGCGAGCTTCTCCGAGGAATCCAATCATGGAAGAAGCTGAGTGAATTGAACCTTGCCAACAACGAGTTCACCGGCGTGATACCTCCGGAGCTCGGCGATCTCCCGGTGCTCAACTATCTCGATCTCTCGGGGAACTTCCTCACCGGAGAAATCCCTATCCAGTTACAGAACTTGAAGCTAAACCAATTCAACTTGTCCGACAACCGCCTCTCCGGTGCTCTCCCACCTCTGTTCGCCACCGTCGCCTACCGTGACAGCTTCTTGGGCAATCCCGGGCTATGCGGGGATCTCCCCGGGCTCTGTCCTTCTCAGGAAGTCTCCCCAGACCGCCACCGGTTCATTTGGTTGCTCCGATCGATCTTTGTTCTCGCAGCTCTCGTCTTCATCACCGGGATTGCATGGTTCTATTGGAGATATCAACAATTCAAGAAGTCCAAGCTCAGAATTGAGAGGTCTAAATGGTCATATGCATCATTCCACAAATTGGGCTTCCGGGAATATGAGATCTTGGATTGCCTAAGTGAAGACAATGTCGTTGGCAGTGGTGCTTCTGGGAAGGTCTACAAGGTGGTTCTCAGCAACAGCGAGGTTGTCGCCGTGAAGAAGCTATGGGGAATGCACAAGAAGGATACGGAGAATCCTGAGCTGACAATGGTAGACAACAGTTTCAATGCTGAGGTTGCAACTCTTGGAAAGATTAGACACAAGAACATTGTCAAGCTCTGGTGCTCTTGCACACACCAGGACTGCAAGCTTTTGGTATATGAGTACATGCCTAATGGGAGCTTAGGAGATGTGTTGCATAGTAGCAAAGGGGGGCTTCTGGATTGGTCTGCGAGGTATAAGATTGCGCTGGATGCAGCGGAGGGTCTCTGCTATCTGCATCATGACTGCATGCCGGCAATTGTGCACAGAGATATTAAGTCGAATAACATATTGTTGGATGCCAACTTTGGGGCTAGAGTTGCAGATTTTGGGGTGGCTAAGGTAGTTGATGCTGTTGGGAAGGGGACTAAATCTATGTCAGTAATTGCAGGTTCGCGTGGTTACATCGCCCCAGGTTTGTGTTTGTTGTGTCGTTCTTGTGCATTAGATGAGATTGATTATTAATTGTTTCAGCTTTCTTACTTGATTAGTAAAAATTATATAGATGTTGGTCTGAGAAAATGAACATGATGACTTGCTTATCTCTTGTCCTATCCCATTATATTTCTCCTCAAAATGTCTGATTCTAAAGAAGTATTGTCAAATTTAATTTTATATGCATAAGACAATACTTTGCTCATTAATACCAGTGTCTTGTCTGCTTTCAGAGTTCTGCAAACTCATCTGCCGTTGCATCTAATTTGCATAAAATTTCATCCGTTAAAGTATGTTTCTTGTACTTCATATAGTTTACATGGCCATCGTAACAGCTGTTCAGTCCAAAATGGTCTTGACATGAATGACGTAATCGAGTTATATTTGCATGTCTCTAAGTTTATATGCCACTTCGAAGTTCTCTTTAAGGTTCTCTCTATCCGAATTCATCTTCATGGGAAAGAAGCAAATGTTTCTTGTATATTGGACTTCTACCATTACACTTGACCTTTCTATTTCTAATTTTCTTACTTCTTTAATTTGTTGCTGCTGTTGTTTGTTCAAATGTAGGTGTCTGTCTTGCGCTAATTTTACTATATAATTTTCTACAGAGTATGCATACACTCTTCGCGTGAATGAGAAGAGTGACATATACAGCTTCGGTGTTGTTATTCTTGAGCTTGTGACAGGGAAGCTCCCCGTCGATCCCGAGTTCGGGGAGAAGGACTTGGTGAAGTGGGTATCCTTCACAATGAAACAGAAGGAGGTGGACCATGTCATAGACCCTAAGCTTGATATGTCTTTTAAAGAGGAGATAGTAAAAGTTCTTGACATCGGGCTTCTCTGCACGAGCTCCCTCCCCATCAACCGGCCATCTATGAGGAGAGTAGTGAAGATGCTGCGGGAAGTGCGGGACGAGAACAAGCTGAAACCTGAGAATATGGATGGCAGGCTGTCTCCTTATTACTATGAAGATGCTTCTGACCAGGGGAGTATAATTTAATGGCAGTTTCAAGATCTTGATGGGAAATTCCACTTTTCTACACAATTAAAACATAAATGAGGTGCTTATTATTGTAAATTAGTTCTGCTTGTGGTTCAAAATGAATGTGTCTTTGGCCTCTTGCAGATTCATTAATAACTACATGATTGCCATTATCTTTGACATTTGCGCACTTGTAGTTGTTGAAAGCATTAGCTCACTTATTCGCTATCTACTATTTGTTGAATTGCAGAATGAATGCTAGCTTTGGAAGTTGAACTACAGCCAGTAAGCCTCTTCAGAATTTTGGAGTCTTTTGTCTTCCACTAGAAGACTATGACTCCATGTGGGGTCTTTTCTATTGAATTCTTGGGCACAATGGCCCCCCAAACTGTACTGTTACTGTTTTACTATGTTTGTCTGAGTCGTGATGCATATGTAGTTGGTCACAATGGTCTTCGACTTTTGTTCTTGGGCATAATGATCCTGAGAGCAAGAGAGGTGCCGTAATATATATTTTCTCTATTGGCAATCCTAAGAATATGAAGCAATTATTAGGGCATAATATTTGGTCAGTTTATAGTAAAGTTAGTTTATTTCTCTGTAATTTGTCACGTCATCTTCATTAGTATGAATAAATACTGATGATCACGATCTAAATAATGGGTTGAGTCTAATGACTAATGAAGAATAACTTCCAAGCATCAGCAAGATAGGGATGGATAGGACGCATCTCGCCGTGAAAATAACAGTATTGAAGCTGACAGTGGGGAAGAAAAATCCTTCCCATTTCCCTACATCAGAAGGTTTAGATAGGGTTGAAAGTTGAAACTGAGAATAATACTACTGAAGCTGGCAAAGGAAGGTTCTTGATTGCAAGTAAACTGCTTTTGTGTTATTGAAATGCTTCTCAAATCTCAAGCTATAGCAATGTGGGACAATGCTGCATTATTTTTCCCTCCCCTAACCCACATTCGCGAATCTTGTTTGGCATGAATAGCATTTGAATGGTTCTTGGAATCTTGGAACTACAAAGTTTTCAAGGGATGATCATCCGGTACGCCGGCATGGCGAATGTTAAGCAAATCCTTAAAGCAAAAGCCAACAGAAACGACCATATACCAAGCACTATACAATCTTGTTACATATGGAACCTATAAGTTCATAAACAGTACAGGCTCACATCTGCCATAAATTGTCGAATGGCAGAGAAACCAAACTCATGAATATACAGGCACACGCCAACTCCAGAATCTAGAACAAGCATACACAAATTCATTGATTATATCAATTTGGGTGAACTTGAAAAGGATGTGAATTTGTAAAAGAGGACATTCTTGATACTGCTAAAATGTTAAGTTGGGCCAACTTCCACGTATATATTTGCATTTCATCTGAAGAACTCAACCTAGTATATGCAGTGACAGACAAACAGCTACTGTCCAAGGACATGCTTCTCATAAAGACCAATAATATCCTTCTTGTTAGGATTCCTAAGTTCCAGCAGTTGAGCACCAAAACCATGCTTTGTGAGTTCTTGTTTCAGCTTCAGAACAGTGAACTTTGAATAATCTTCCAACTCAGTTTCGTGATGCTCCTGGCTTTGCGTTATATTATCTTCTCCCTGGTGAACAGAGCCGCCATCTTCCATCTGGACATATTTTAAAGGACTTGTAGTACTTTTAGATCTCTTTCTACTCCTTACCTGACCATCAGCATCCATTTCTTGGACAGATTCAGTTCCCATATCATTATCTACCCTTGAGCGTTTCCCATGAGAAGCTGCTCTGAGCTTGCTGTCCAGTGCAGTTTCAACTAGACGAATAGAAGTCAATTCCTGGTGGAGTGAATCTAGTTTGCCCTGAGTAGATTGCAGCTGCAATGATAAGGCCTCTGCTCTGTTGGTAGCTTCAGCTCGAGCTGCACGTTCTGTTGCCAAAAGTGTTTCAAGGACTTGAACGGTGTCAGACCTCTGCTCATTGCTCCGACTTAGTAGATCCTCAATTTCTTTTTCCCTTTCGTCAACCATCCTCTCAAGCAGTGCAACCTTGGATATGGCATCCGTTTCAGATAGACGTAACCTCTGAACTTCATCAGATAAATTTGCTTTCTCCTGTTCCAGATTATCAACTCGTCTCTCAACTCTTTCAATCACGGCCAATCTTTCCATAGACAAATGTTGTGCTTCACTTTTGTCATTTTGAGTTGCTATTACTTCTGCCCGAGCCGCATCAGCCAACTCAATAGCTCGCTTCGCATCCCTCTCAGCAACTTTACACCTTTCTTCTGCTTCATCAAATTTCTTACACTGGGCTAGATACTTTTCTTGAAGATAGTTCTTTTCTTGTTCCAGCATTCTGCCTTCCTTTTCATATGATTGAGCTCTAGTCTTTTCATAATCAAACTTCTCATGCAAGTTCTTAATTTCCTCCTTCAACACTGCAGTGTCCATGTCATGGCTCTGTATTTTAAATTCTGCAGCCTGGAAAACAGTCCAAAACATTGCCATCAGCACCTAAGATCATTTAATATACAAAATAACAGTTCTAATTGAAAGAAAAGAAAATAATATTTATTTGTGAGGATCTAAATATTACCTCTAATCTGGCAACGACAATTCTTGTATGGCCCTCAGTATGCTCTAACTTAGCATTCAAATTCTTGACTTCCTCTCCCTGTTATCAAAAACGATGCATCAGGCATGACTTAACCAACCAAACTGGAAAAGAAAAGGACAAAATATATAGTTAATTAACCTTTTCCTCTAGTTGAGAAGCAAATTCTGCCCTTATAGCATCTTCCCTTTCTTGAGCCTTTCTGTTAGTTAATTCCTGCAGTGATGCTGCTCTCTCCAAAGCTGTTTTCACTTGTGCAGCGGCAGTCTCGTATTTCTGCTTCCACTCTAATGCCTCTTCTTGAGCAGAGGCTGCCTGTTCACGAGCTGCTACTAGTCTCCCTTCACTAGAACTGTACTTGGACTCCAAGGCTGCTTTTTGAGTTGTAAAGTTGCCTTCCTCAGCCTTGAGTATTGAACAACTTTGCTCATACTTAATTTTCCAATCAGAGGACTCCCGTCTAGCAATATCGAGATCCTTAGAAAGGCTCAAATATCGTTCTTCCAATGTGCTACATTTGCTCCGCAAATTCGCAATACGGCCATTAAGATCATCAGAAATCTTTTGCTTATCAATAACAGCATCTTCATAGTGCTTCAAATATTCAGATTTGTGCTTTTCATTTGCCTCAAGTTGCTTCCTCAGAAGCACCAATTTCTCTTCATTTGAATGCCATTTTAATGCAAGAGCACTGAGTTCTGATTCAGTTCGATTTAACTGCTTCACAAAAAGGTCCAGAATAGGTCCTCCCAAACTGCATTGGAGATGGAAATTAAAAAAAATTGCTGGCAATCATAAGTAGCAAAACAAGGTTATCATCTTTTTCCTTCTTATGGACTCTTTTGGTATCTACAGGATGTGGGGGATGATTATTTCACATCTTGAAACTATAACATGTGAGATCGGATGATGCAAGTACTTGAGAAAAGAGAATCATGGGATGATTTATTTTGTCTCCCTAGCAATCTTCAGTGCTTATCACTTCATAACTTCATATATCAATTAAGAAATTTGATGTGGTCATGATTCTCACTCATCAAATCCAGCATATCTAATCCAATTTTAGTCCAAAAGGGTAAAATTGATAGCTCAACTATATCTTCCTAAATGAAAATCTGCCACGTCTAAAGAGTACAAGATGTTGATGTCATTCAATTTTATCAATCCAATCTTAATGACATCCAACAAAGTTGAGTACATTAATTAATATCGTAATAGCAGTAGCATGATTTTGCTTTAGACAGTTGGCCATAGGTTCACGAAACCCATGTAGGCTGATTTTGCTTAACTCAGAATTTAAAAACCAATTTCTAGAGGGCTTGACATCAGCTCAACATAGGTCATAAGAATTTGCAAGTTCCTCTCAGAGCCTTCTCAACTATGAGGTCCATCACCCCAAATTGTTAAGAAAAGGTTACAATGTTATGAAATGATAATATACCAACTCCATTTGGAATGATAATATTAACAACTAAGATGTTGAGAAACTTTCAATCCAGGTTAGATAGTCATACATATATAAAACTCAGTCAGGTTTTATTCTACTTGATCTGAAATAACTTGCATTTGAGCAAAAAAACCTTTTAATTTTTAAAATAACAAAAATGTGTCCTTGTGCGCACATGTGCGCATCTCTGGTACAAATTGTGCACATGTTATTGTTAATAAATCATTTAATATGAAAATGAATGCATTCAGTTTACCTAAGAACTTTTTTCTGCAAATAGCCTGAAATAACTTCACATGTTGCAGCAAAAATAGAATATAAAACCCACATATCCAAATGTGGCCATAATCATGATCCTTCACCTGGATAATTATAATTTCGCCTAGCAGCCAATATTATTGGGGTCAAAGGAAGGAACAAACCTCTGTCTTAAGAAGGTAGCCAAAATTTTCCATTTTCCTGGACCGTGAGAAGATGACTCATACTCAGAGAGCAGTTTTTCCAGAACCTGCAGAAGAAAGTTATAAGAGATAAGCGGGTGACCTTTTCTTATAAATTATATTTGAACTATTATGGAAAGGTCAGAATGTAACTATTTCCAAATGATAATATGTCTGTGTGTATATTTAATCCTTGTCAGAGCTTTTATATGTCTGCATGCATAATTCTGTTATCTCCTTGATAAAGAATGACAGCTCTGAACATCGCTGCTTATGGAGCAGTCACTTCCATAAGGCCGTATTAGCTTGAGTATCAAACAACAGGAAAAGTCAGAAAACTAGCTTGACCAAACCCTTGAGATGCTCCAAAGAGCAGATCCTTGTACAATCACAAAAGTGTAACCAAATCATGCCTTATCTAAAGTATAATACTTTCTTCCATCGTAAGCTCTATCTAAATTACCCTGACTATTCGAATTTACCTAAAATGCCCATGTGAACATGATGTGACATATCATGGGTGTGAGTATGATTCATGAAACACACTCGGTAGTATAAATTTTTAGGCATCACTATTATCAACATCTGGAAATGAAAAGAGCTAGTACCATAGAAAAACACACCATTGTTGATGACTTTGGTAATTAGTATTTTGATGAGATTTCATACAGAAATGTCTAAAGAGAGTCCAGAGAAAAACAATTCTTCAGAATGAACTGCTCATTTTAATTGACAGCAAACAGTGCAATTTTTGGGAAAGATGCTTCCCTTGAGAACTTTGTGATATACCACTTCTCAATGATCAGGCTATTCTAGTGATAGCATAATGCTCTTTCGTTAAAGAAAGTTAACCAACAATCACGAGTGCTTTCTCAGAGGATGTCACTTGGTATGAAGGTACAGGTTTCTCCTTGCATTCCATAGGTCATGGGTTCAAGTATTGGACTAAGTTCTTTTGTCTTTAAAGATAAGGGTGAGGTTACATACATCTTCCCCTACCACACCCCTTACAAGATGTCATGGGAAACAACCTCTTTAAAAAATAATGGCAAGACTATGTACAGTTTCCCTCACCACACCCCATATAGGCAGAAGCCTCATGCCCTCAAATGCTTTCTGTCTAATCTTTCGAGATATCCTTGAGATAAGAAATGAATTCAGTTATTAGACATTGTGTATTTAGCTGTATGAATATTTTATCCTATTAGTACCAACACTAAACTAGTTCAAGCATTCAAATTTATATCAGTGTACAGGATGAGACATATTTGCAAAGGTATGAGCACAAGTATAAAGTGAAAATGACCTACCTCAATCACACCAGGAACCTTGGCATCAGGAACATTACAAGCTGCTCGAAGCTTCTTTTCCATGGTCTGAACAGCATTTGAACATTGCATGTCAGCCTCCAGAAATGCAGTCCTTTTGTAGTCCTGCACCAACATTCAGTAAACAGTGAGCGATGCACATAGGAAATCGCTGAAGAAGAATTGCTGCGAAATATAATGCTCAAAGCTTTTAGCTTGTACAATTTATTGCTCTAGAATCTAAACTACTAGTGATCGTGAAGTTGAAACAAACTAAATTTTCAGCTTCAGCCTTTTCCAACTGTATTTCAGAAAATGATCGAGATATATTGTCTAATTATTATAAAATAAAAGGTAAAGAAAAAAAAAGCAGAATATATACTAAAAGGTTAAGGATCACTAATACACCTGCATAGCACACCAAAATTACTCAATCATATAACATCAAACACCAGAACAACTGTCCTCTCAAGATTGCTCTAGAAGCATGGACTCCAAGACAGAAAAGCTTAACATAGAAGAAATGAATGCATGCATGTGGGAAGTACGAGATGCAGATAACAATTATCTCAACAACAAATATGAGTATGAAGTGGTCTTGAGTTAAATAATGTCGAAAAAGAGGGCTTCCCATGAGGCTCTTACCAAAACAAGATCTCAGAGGGGAAGATGTACACAAAGTTACCCTAAAAATGAAGAAATTATTCTATGTTGAACCAATGACCTCATGGATGCAAAGAGTAAGGCTTACCATGACTCCAAGTGAACCTCAAAATCTAAACCCTAAAACCTAAATTCATGACATCTTGTGTAGACTAAGGTAGGTAGGGGAAAAATTATAGTAGGATTTATTTGTGAACTAAGAAGCAAGTAGATTGCAAAAGAAGAATATTATTTAATGGCCTCAGCAGACTATTGTACAAAAAATATTAAAGGTGAACATATAAGTGCTCAGGAAAACTGGATAACAATTAAAGTGTCACTAATAAAATACAACTTCGAGAAATCAACAAGAAATTATAAAACTAGCCAATAGTTAGTTATAAGCACATTAGTGAGCAAAAGGTATTGCAGCTGCTTGAATGAAATCTTAAAAATGGCCTCACTTTCTTGGTTTTAATTCAATTACATGAAAATATTAGCTAAACAAAGATTAAATTGGCAAGAAGATATTGGAAAGGCAAAACTGAGACGGGAATTATATCTTAAGGTCAATTTGCAACAACATTTTGCTAATATAACAAAACTGAGTGCTGATAATAAGAAAATAATGGTTGTCTGTACCTCAAATGCCTTTCTGCAAAAATTACGAAGAAGTTTTTCGTAATTTATTCGTGCTGAGCCAGACCCCACAGCATTAGCATTAAAAGCAGCAAGTGATTTCTGCATAGCTTCTTCATGAGCCTCCCTTAGAGCATCCTAAAATATTAGAATTAGTCTAGGTAACACTATGTGCTTCTACTCATCTACGGAGCAATAGTATAGCAATTACCTCTTCAGCAGGTTTGTTACGGTTAAAAGATGCACTGTAAACGGCAACTGCAGAATCATAAGCCTTGCGGCATTCTGCTTCTTCAACACTCTGTGGTAGGAAATATCATAAAAAAGACTAGGTTAGAATATGAAAGTAACACCTAAATAGTCTCATAGTCACATAGTTTACTGTTTCTATATCAAGCTAACCCATAGAACTCTATTTTCCTACTGGTACATCTTAATGCCATGTGCTAAGAGAAAGCTGTGCAAAATTGAGTGAAGAAGATGGCTACCATTATGCTGGTTTCTTTATTCTCAGTTTCTTACCATGTTTCTCATATTTTGCTCTCTCAGCAACTCCTAAGAATAGATGAAATGGGCAAATAATAAAAGTTCTATATGAATAAGAATTTACAGAACAATGAGGCCATCATTATACTAGCAAAAAATACAGGTATCCACAACTCTTTTTTCTTCCCTTTTTTCCTGTACTTCTACAGTTCTGTTTTCCACTTTTCCCTTCTAACCTCTTTTTATTCCTCTACTCTTCACACCAGATCCTGCCGGCCACTTCTCATCTCAGCAGGTTCATATTTTTCCCCTCTTTGCTGGAATATTTTCCTTCTGCTATAGGAATTCTGCAGTAACTGCAAAATAACAAGCACCAGCAAGCCCCTCTGGGTGCTATTCTGTACCCCCAAAACCTCCTGTAACATCTACCATAATCCTGCTACATTGTTACGGACAATATCTAGACCGATTAAGACGTAAAAAATTTAAAAAAATTTAGGTGATGGTAGCCTCACAAGATAAGGTTCTAATGGTTCTGATTTCACGTCAATCAGATCTCTGAATGAAAAAAATTATAATTAAAATAGTGAAGCAAAGTTAGAATAGAGCAAAATGATAAATATCCTACATTGCGGCGGTCGTCGGAGAGTAATAGACGGTAAGGGTGTAAACGAGAGCCTGAGCGAGCTAGCTCCGGCTCGGTTCGAAATTACTTTCGAGTCTTATAATTCTACTTAGGCTCGGCTCAGCTTAACTCGAGCCGAGCCCGATGTGAGCCTAACCAAGCATAAGACGAGCCCAAGCAAAGCTCGAGTTTGATTAGAGTATGAGGAGGTCACAGCGTGAACCGCAACTTGCCAAAGAGGAGACGGGTGGAAAAGGAGGTGACGGCAAGGAGATGGTCAATGGAGGAGGAAGCCGACGGAGTGGAGGAAGAAGAGGAGATGGTCGATGGAGGAGGCCAACGGAGAGGAGGTGGCGCCATGGCGGCGGCTTGCCGATAGAAGCCGACGGATAGGAGGTGGGGAGGGCTTACCAATGGAGGCCGACGAAGAGGAGGCTAGATGGGTGCAGGTGGGGTGAGGCTATGGGTGGTGGTCTGGTGGATGAGGGTGAGGGTGGGGACAGTGACGGTGACGATGATGGGTGAGAAACACATGTCAATTATTCTTTTATACCACGTGTCTCTAGTTGTAGTAGGGTGGAGTAGCTCTAGCTCAAGCTCAGCTCGATATTAATTTTGAGCCGTTTTCAATAGCTCGGGCTCAGCTCAGCTCTGACCGAGTCGAGCTAGACTCAAGCTTTAGCTGAGCCAAGTCCAAGCCACTCGTCAAGCTTAACAGGCCTAGTGGACAGCCGTATAATAAAGTGGCTACTGGAGGAAGGTGGTAACTAGAGTTTAGATGCTTATGAGAATTCTACGATTACAATCTACTCTTATAAAATAAAGACGATCTAACGACTACGATAAAAATGATAAATACGCTAATAAGAAAATAACTAAACTCAATTAATTTTTAATATTTGGATGCTTGGATTAATAAAGCTTGGCCCTTCTATATATAGAGGTTGGGTACAAATGAGTCCTATTTGAATTTAACCTTAAAGACTTATACGACTCGAATTAAGACTTGTCTTAGGGACTTACATTACTTAATTGAACTTGTCTTAGTGGATTACTTGACTTAATTAAATTTACTTTAGTGGTTTATATGATTTAACTAGACTTACCTTAAGGGCTTGCATGACATAATTAAACTTACCTTAAGGGCTTACATAAGAAATTAACATGAATCAATTAAAAGATAAATATACTTAATTCATTGAGCCCAATGTCCTCATAATACGATCCGATCTGACCCGATTTACATCATACATATATTAAAATATTCTCTGAAAATCCTGAAAGCCAACCATTCATTCTCACAATCTTTTCTTTTTTTGAATCCCAACACACAAGTGAACAATAATCAATTTTTAGCTTTGCAAGAGCAGTGTTTAAAAAGTTTAATTTTTTGTCAACTCTTAAAGAGTAAATTTGAAAGGTTGCAGACCTAAATTCTCGTTTCTTCCAGACATTCTTTTCAGTTTTTAATTGACTTTTTTGCTGCATATTTATATTAGTGGAACTGAGCTTTTATCTCTCAACCTTGCCTACATATTAAATCTTATTTGCGAAAGATCATTGATTCCCTTGCATACAATTCAGATCATTTTGGCTTATGAGCGTCATGCATTTATTTAAGTCCTAGTCTTAAATTGCCCCACAACATTTTGTATCAAATCTATATCTTCCTACATCACTCCATGAGTGTAATGTCTTAGCTAATGATTTCCCCTTAGCCTGCAACCTCCCGAAGATAGAGATATTGTATAGTGAAGCCCAACAAAACCCACAAAATGAAAAACAGGAATATAATCAGAGACAGAAAAATAATAGCACGTATATGTAAATTCTTCAACAAGACAAACCTGCCAGGATGAAGATATTGTAGGAACAGCTCCATTATTGATGGCATCCAAGAATGACTGTGTAATACCAGCTAGAACAGGACCTGTCATAACTGTACCCCCTACTTGTTTGGGCCTTGTTCGCTCAAAGACAAACTTTGTTAAGGCATCCAAGCCTGCTCTAAATTCTGGTCGCAATCTATCTAACTGCAAAACAGGTAAAATATATACAAGTCTGAAATAGATAAATGCAAAATTGCCTACTGAGCCAGAAAAATTAACTGCATAAAGAAAAGCAAGCAACAAGCCTTACAGGGATTTGGTCGAGGCGTTGGAGTTCATTTTCATTGTTCAATGGCCGCACTAGTGGGAAACATTCTCTATCAGGAAACAGAGCACGAATGGACTCCCGAATCTGTTAAAACATTTTAGAGCAAATATATTTAGCACCGTGTTAGGAAACCATATATAACCATTAATAATGAGGATAAATCTACATATCTATTCCCTCCCGAGGCCCCAATGTAGTAGGAAGCTCTTGCCCTGCAGCGCGCTCTTTTTATAGGAAAATATGTGTATTTGATGGTAAAATGGCATACAAGTGCACAAGGCTCTCCCAATGCAGGGCATGGGACTGGAGAGGTTCACTCCTTGACTCAAACCAGCAACAACAGTATGCATATGAGGCAAGGGTTAACCTCACAGATGACACCCTCAATGCTAGTAATGGTAAAAATTAAAACTTCACCTCAATGTTGGAGATTACTGTAGAGGCTTAGAAGGTACCTCACTTTTGGCAGACAAATCTTTTCCTCCACCTTGCATGGGTCTCAAAGCCAACTCCAAATAATCACGTGGGGTGATTCTCCGATTATCTTCTACCAGGTCCAAATAAAAATCCTGAAGATCAGTAGAAATAGATAATAATTCAATTGGAAAACCGGACTCAAAAAACAGATAAAGACAAGATGCTTGATTATCTCAGTAAGCATGAACTTTTTCTTCAAAACTATTGGCTTCAAAAATATTCAAAAGTTAATACCCTCAACAACCAAACAAAGACAGGTGAGAACTGTCCAAGCTCTAACGCAGTAGACCTTCCACCAGTCGCTCTAACACGAATGTGCTTAGTCATCTCAGTAACAAGTGATAAACGATCAAGAGCAGCTTCATCTATACCACCCATCTGGACAGGAAAGAGAGCCAAAACTAGCTAAGCAAATATTTTCTTTAAGAAAAATATATGATATCCAACTAGAAAATTAAAGGTTACTTCAGGCTTCAATCTTATTTATCAAGAGAAAACATAATTTTACCTGGTTATAGATAAACATGCTCGATAGAAGAACTGCCAAGGAGAAGATCTGGGTGCTATATGTTCCCTGATAAAGAAAATGAGAGGCATGAAATTGAATGTCTGAATCACTAAGTACAATGATCTCCCTAGAACATGATGAAAATAAAGTCTAACATAAGAATCAAAAAAATTAAACCTACAAGAAACCCAGAGGTTTGATAATAAATTGTAATGCCTGGACTATTGCAAAATTCTAAGCTGAAATATATGGCGAAACTATTGGTTCCTATCATATGCAAGAATTGCATTGACCGGAATCACTTTATTCCTTCCCGTTTGCGGCTTAGATCAGATAAGTTAAATTGTCGAATGACCACGTCTAGTGTCCAGTACCTTATCTGCTGACTTTTTCTTGATGGATTCCTAGTATATCTTTCAAATGCAACATGCAGCTTTGTGGCCTTATCATTACTATAAAAAAGATATGTGTAACTATCAAATGATATGCTAGCCATAAATAAATATGGCATGTCCATGAGCCATGCATGAGTGAAAACACGGGAAAAATATTCCATAAGCTGCAGTTGATAGAAGATGCAAAACTTCTGTGAAATTCAATCTAGGCCAGGGCTATCAATGCAAGCCCAGAAAACCTATAAAAGGAATTAAAAAATTCAAGTAAAAAAGAACCATCAGTCCAACATATCACAATATTCTCACCGTCTGATCATATGCATCAATTCCTTCACTGTCTAGAAGTAAAAGACTGTACTCCGTTCCATCGAGAGCAGTTCTCTTTATTGGTGCACTCCACATCCATAGTCCCTTAGTGCATGGTCGATGAGTAGAAGCTACTTGAAATCCGCTGCTCCTTCCCAAAAGCTACCATAGACCAACATATATTAATTGTCATTAAGATAATAAAACTGTAGAACAAAAAAATAACCTGAGTTAATGATATATAGCTAATTAGTAACTTAAATTAATAACTGCAAATTCAAAAAATCAATTGGCATATCAAATTGATATGTGCAACTGCAACACGACATGGTAATAAAATATGTAGATACAATCAAATTAGATTTAATTTAACATATTCCTGCATATAGGAGACTTGACAAGCATCATACCCATGGCAATTGCACCAGAAATTTAGAAACTATTTTATCTATCTTGAAAGTTGTTCAGAAATTGTAATGGGAAAAGGCTAAAGCATCATATGTAAGTATAGTTACATTCATCGCTGCAGAAGTTTCAGACTCGTTTCTATAATGTTTTGGCCCTTGGCCAAAAAGATGTGAGCTGATTTGATCTATTAACCAGATAGTTTCGAATAGGAGCCTAGTTTGACATATATCCAACTCGTACATGATCAAAATGTTCAAGCAGATATATCATCCTATGAAAACATCTCATGAGGTCCACCGCTCTCTCTCGTGCCTTTCCCAATTTGTATATGCTTCCTGACTTCCCCACCTACTCCCCCAAAAGGTTGAACAAGATTACCAAGATTTGACGTGTAAATAATGAAGATCAAATGAATATCATTGGTCAGTAACCAACGGTCATATCAACTTTTCCCTTATCAAGTTTGCTTTTCCTCTTTTTTTTTTTTCTTCATAACTTTTACTTTATTTTTATAAACAATTTCGGCGATGAATTTACAGATTGGAGAGGTTGCAATTGCTGCTACTGTCATTATGTTTTCTTCTTCAACTTATTAAAACTTCAATTCTAGTGGTTTGTACTTTACTTTTTTTTTTAAAAGGTGGTATCAAACCAGACTCAAATATTATCAAAATGCTCCATTTACAGCAGGAACTAAAAAACAAGATCACAAAGGTTGCCATGTTACTGCTTATACAAAAGTAAACTTCAATTGATGCCTCAAATTTATTCTTCTAGGCTGCTCACCATTTTCCAAAGATTGCAAATTTGCAAGCTACTGGTTGCATCATTAGTAGTCATCCAAGAAGCCGTGGTGTTATGTGAGTGTACTCTTATATGTAATCTGATGTAACCTCAAATATATTAAGGCTTGGGTTGAAATAGTTTATCTTGCACTACTTTTATGCATATTCTACTTCACATCTGAAAATTCAGCAGATATGAGAGATAGTTACCGCAATGGATAATTGTTGAATTTGTTTTCAGCAAAAGTATTATATGAAAACTGCCAAGAGATTTTTTAGAAAGAAAAAAATGAGAAGACAAAAAATGTGAAACAAATAAAGAATCATCCAACTACTAATAAGTTTCTATAGTTTTGTTTCTTATTATCTAACTTCTTTGATGTCTATCTGCTCATCTGATTTCAGAAGTACCAAATCACACTATATGTTCTTGCCAAAAGTGAAGCATTATAATGGCTCAATTTCTTCTAATCTCAACCAATCCATTCACCTAACAGAAAAAACTAAATAAAAGTAAATAATTCAGGTTTCAGCAACAAAAGAGACCTCTTTCTGAGTTTCTGAACAACCTAGATCTTAGTGCCAGCATTCATCGCAATCTGAGAAAACCATCATGAAGACGAGTCTTCTCCAATGATGCAAAAACCTTGCCTACTCTCACGGTTCCAATTGGTTATGTTTACAGACATATTCTCCCAAAATTACAATTTTAACATAGAGGACCTCCTTCTAGTGTATTTTTTTTTTCCTTCTAGCGTGCCTTATAGTATAAGAAAATCTACTTAACTTTGAAAGATTAAAATATACTTTACGGACACCATATTATCCAATTCATGATGTAATTCTACACAAAAGGCAAAGGTTTACGAAATCTCGTCAAGAATTAAAAGCCAAAACAGTGGCGCAGAACTCAAGCAAAAAACCTGGTTGAGGATATAGCTCTTGCCCTGGCGGGCGCGGCCGCAGACCGAGACGACCCCAATGGGGCCCTTGACGAGTTGGAGGGCGGCGATGGCCTCCGGGTCCATCCGAAACTTCCCCTTCTCGTCGCAGTACACCAGCCGCAGCGGCCTCGCGGGGCCGACCAATCCAGTCGAGTAAGACGCAGGAGGAGTAGCCATGGTAGAGCTAGGGCTAGGGTTAGGGTTAGGGTTGGAAATTTCGGAACTCGGAGAAGAGGTCCGGTCCTTGGAGGCCGAGCCCCAGCGGAGCATCTGCATCATCTTCACCTCCTCCGCTTCGCCTTCTCTTGGATTCCTCTTCTTGGAATTGAAGGGGAAAAGGGAGTGGAAGATTTCGAGTGAATGATACAGCAAGGTTTTAAACTGGGAAGAGGGAAAGCGTCTCAATTCTGAGGGAGGTCATAAAGGGGTCCTTTTTTGGGGGGATAGTTTTTCCCCTTCCGTTCTTTGAGGTGATTCCCGCGAACCATCCTATCATCCTACATTTGCATTTTAGAGAGGAAAAGTAACCTAGTCGGTGATTCGACACAATTTTTAGAAACAAATGATCAAAAACACCCTATATTTTTTCATTATTATAATTCATACTCCACATATTACCCATTCAACCCTTACATTTTATTTGTACTACCTCAAAAAAATATTCTGTTACCTTTAAAAATATTAAGATAAGTTTGCATCTAAAGTTAATTTAATTCATTCATATAATAACTATCTATTATGGAAATTAAAGTCAGAGGTTTTCTTTAAGAAATTAAAAGCAAAATAGAGATTTTGAATAATAAGAAATTCATGCCTCTCCCACTCTTACATGTCTTATTTGGATTATGACTAAGCTCTAAACTCGATTAATTAGTCTTAATATTTTAAAAATAAAAAAAATATTTATTAAATTAGTTTAAAAAAAATTTAAACTAATTAAGAGGGATTCCTAAACTCAAAACAAACAACGCCTAAAAATTTATGGGGTGCTAAGTCTTTAACTATTAAATTGTAATTAGCCACCGCTATCTTAAGGTTTTTATGTCGTATAATTCGGTACTTACTTTTCTTTGTGGTGTTGAGCTAAACTTAAACATAGGTAGCTCACTCCACTCGGCCCTACCCATAATTATATTTTCTTTATAATATACATATTTTTGTATATATTGAAATCTAATTATATGTTGTCTAAACCTTTGTAATAAAGTTTTATAGAATTTATTTAAACTCATTAGCTCGTTATCAGGTCATTGGGTCGAGCTCCGACTCTTTAAACATGTCGATGGGCCGAGGTTGAGCCCAAAGTAATTGAACTAAACCCAAATGAACAAGGCCTAGTGTTGGTAGTGTGGAGAGAGAGTTGTTGCTCTATTTCTGCTCTCCTTTTGTGTAACAGGCTGTATTAGTTTTGGAAGTAATGAAATGATTCCTAATTAAATAATTTCCTTGGTAAGTAAGGATATTTCTTTCCTAAGCCCTTGCTCCCATCTGTTATGTGACCCTGGAGAACTTTAACAAAGCTTGACACTATTAATGGACGACTTAATTACCAGTAGAGCAGCACATGATGCTAATTCGAATCTCTAGTAAAGATTATTCTAACAATCCGTTTACTTCTATAGGATTCCTCCCTTCCAAATCTCACGTGCATGCATGTCCATGTCCACGTCCACGGCCAATGCCAGTGCCAATGCCATGGAGCCTTTTTGGAACTTTCTGCTACTCCTCTTTCCTTCGCTTTATTTTATTTTTTCTTGCCATTAATGCAAATGGCCATGCATGTGAGCTCCCCTGCTATTATCTCTTCCCCAAAACTGCCCTTTTGCTCATATATAGTAGATATATATATAGGATGCTGGGCGTTTGATCGAGTGAAGTGGTTTGATGCATTAATTGCAGTAACAAGTAATAGGCAAGCAAACGTGTGTGTGCTGAGATCGTACGTACGTGCACCCTCTCAATACTTTGGCATCATGGAAGAGTGCCGAGTAATAACATTCCCAAAGACGTGCAGGCCCTCCGATCTTTGGTTTGGTTCAACCAAGTGTTAAGAGAGTGTCTAGTATATATATTAAGGATGTGCAGGGCGTGATGATATGTTGGTCATCCATGCAAGCAACAATGGCTGAAATCATTTTGTCTACGTTTGCTTGGTCGAAGAGTTATAAACAATGAAATTATCCATCTAATATCACTAGAAAGTACCAAACATTGTATTATAATGGTCAGAAAACTAATTTAACTAAATTTATCATAATTTACATAATGTAAATATTAATATTCACGATTTTGTAACTTGGCGGATAATTTTTCTTATAATCTTCATATAATATCCTACTATTATGTTGAATAACTACCCTGTTGCCTAACAAAAATGATCGTGTATAAAAGGGCCACTAATAAGTGAATACTCTGTGCTTTGGTGGCAGTGACAAGTGAGCATAGGATGGTAGTAGATGTGGCATGAACCATAGACATTAAGTTGGACCATCACCATCGTCTTCGCTGGGATGGTCTCAGGTATCGCATGCCAATTAATTAACTATTTAATTAACTATGTTGGATACCATGCTCCATCTTAGTGAGCTAACATGATTAAATTTATCGGATAACTAATCGGATTTGATGGTCATGTCCCATCAACCCCATGCATTTGGTTGGGTAATTGGGACCCTTCGATTGCAATCAATCCAACTTCCATGGGCCTTGGAGTAACATGGCATGTTTGATTAATGATACATGGAAATTTTAATGATCACTAATAACATTGTGACATTATGTTATATTGTTTATATATATATATATTTTATTGGCAACCTCACAATAACACTAATGAGAATTGGGAAGTAGTCTGCTCTGTGGATTGGGACTAAAATGGCAACATTAGGTTGCAATGCCATTCTAGCTCTAATCACATCACAACAAATCCCCCCTTTTCTTCTGAATCTCACGCACCCCACGTCTTAAACCCTAGTATTCTACTACCTCTCCTCCGTTCTCCAGAATAGATTAGCGCGCACACACGCACACACAGATATGAGGAGGAGAAAGAACTCCATCGCCGGAGCTCATCTCTTCATCTGCTTCACCTCCGGCTCCATGAGGACCCCCTCATCGAAGTCGCTCCCAAGCCCTGGCCGGACGCCGGCGCCGGCGACGGCGGCCACGTCGCTGTCGTCTTCTCTGAGCCGGCGCCTGCGTGGCAGCCGCAGCCTTAAGGGTGGTCAATCCCCAATGTTCCCGACCGCCATGGCGGCGGAGCCGTCTTCCCCCAAGGTCACATGCATCGGCCAGGTTCGCGTGAGGGGGAGGAGGAAGAAGGCGAAGGCCAAAGGCGCGTCCTTTAGGTCGAGATCTATGAGGGGATTCGTGGGCGAGGCTAGTTTGAGGCGGAATGAGTGTTCGCCGAGTAAGAATCCGAGGTGGGTGTACCAAATCCCGATTAGTATTTGTGGATCCTTGAGGGCTTTTGGGTCGGAGCTCAGCTGCTTGCTTCCGTGCGGTGGGAGATCGTTGGAGAAGGGAGGAGATTGCGGGAAGAAGCTGAGGGCGTCGGCGAGGTGGGTGATGGGGGAGGAGAGGGGAAAGGGAGAGGTAGGTCTGGAGAGGAAGGAGATCGAGGTGGAGGTGGAGGAGAAAGATGAGGTCTTGGTGGTGGGAGAGGAGGAGGGAAGGGTGAGCGTCTGCATTCCTCCGAAGAATGCTCTGTTGCTGATGAGGTGTAGATCAGATCCGGTAAGAATGGCAGCTTTGGAGAGCAGGTTCTGGGATTCACCGGCTACAAAGATCCAAGGGGGAGGAGAAGAAGAAGAAGTTGAAGAAGAAAGCAATGAGGAGAGAGACCAAGATGGTAAAATCCATGGAGAAGTGGATGAAGAAGAGGGTGGAGAAACAGTGGTTGCACAAGTTGTTCGTGAAGCAGGGGAAGTAGATCTAATTGAGGGAGAAACAGATAAAAGGCATCAAGGTGTAGTTTTTGCTGCAGGAGACGAAGAATTAGGAGGGCTATTTGAAGGGAAAGAGCCAACTTTGGATAAGGAGGAAGAGGGGCAGGAAGAGAAGCAAGATGCGAGTGAGAAAGACGAATGCATCATAAAAAATGCCATCTTGGAAGCAGAGAAAACCCAGTTGCATGAAGAACCACCAATTGAGACAGCGATCAGAGAAGAAGAAAAGGTAAAACGTAGACGAGAGAGACGAAGGAGCGACTCCTCAAGAGAGAAGGAGGCAAGACGGCATAGCTTCTCGGTGGAGACGAGGAGAGCCAGCTTCTCCAATGAAAGAGAAGCAAGAAGAGCCAGCTTCTCCGTAGACAAAGAAAGCAAGAGACGATGGAGCTTGTCGATCGAGCACGAGGACATCAGAGCAGTGGAGAAGGCCAAGAAAGCAACGACCAAGAAGAAGCTATGCTCCCCTGAGCCAGAGGAAGAAAACCCAGAAGAAGCCAAAGTCGTGGGAGAAGGAAAGCAAGAAGACGACGATGGAGAAGGAGGAGCTTTGCCCGATTGCCTCCTACTAATGATGTACGAACCAAAGCTATCCATGGAGGTATCAAAAGAGACGTGGGTATGTACCAACGATTTCGTCCACCATCCCCGCCGCCACCTCACCAGAGGAGCTGGAGCCAAAGCCAAAGCCAAGGCCAAGGAGGAGGGCGAAGGTGACGGCGAGGGAGGTGAAGCTAATGTGGTGACCGCACCCGTTGAGCCGACCCCTAAGTCTCCGCCGCCTCCGCCGCCGGTGCCAGCACCTCGCTCACCTCCATGTGAACCACTAGCGCTGACACGATGCAAGTCGGAGCCGGTAAGGACGGCGTCTCGGCTGGCCCCGGACGCCTGCTTCTGGAAGGAGCGGCATCGGCCGATCGGCGCCGCCGGTGTCGGCTTCTGAGCCGAGCCACTCATGCTTTGTTGCAGTCAAGTAAACTGTGAGTGTGTGGTTTTGCTCTTGTCGTTGTCTAATTTGTAAATTCTAATAAAAGCATTTCTTGCTTGTTTCCTATTCATCTGAAATTATTATTGTTATTATTATTTAATTACTAGTCTTCATAACTTGAGCTATTTAGATACACACAAAGAAGGTCTTATTCATGTTCAATATCTTGTTCAACATTTGTCTCACAACTTTGGCTGCATGCAACTATGCAACATCGCAATCATGTTATAAAACTTTAGGGAGAAGCTAGCTGTAGTTGTGAAGCATCCAAATGAGACAAGAGTAATTAGGGACCTCAAGCAAGTATATTTCTCAAAAGTAGTGCAGTATACCCAAAAGTTAAAGTTTGATAAACCTTTTCTTAGGTACTTCAACATCACTGTCTTCACAATTTTTGGAGCATGATGTGGGGACCCATATGCATGACAGCAGCTGTGACCTGATCTATAATGCAATCAAATTTGATTAAATATACTCTGGCCCAGATACATGAGCATATGTATCTATGTGTATATATATATATATAGAGAGAGAGAGAGAGAGAGAGAGAGTAGCATCGTCATTGCAGTTAATAGAGAATCCAAGATTTGGCCCATAAGATATTATCATGATCAGATCTCAATTATGTGGTTGATTTGGTTAAGACAAGGTTTGATCTTAGGAGGAAAGCAAATCCAGAGGTTGTTAAAATGGGCAGGAATAGACCTAAAAGGAGCTGCTCAAGATCAGACTTTTTTTTTATTGCTTAAAAGCTATCATGATTCCATAATGACTGGAAGCATAAAGGAGGTTCATAAATCGAGATGAACTTCTCATTACATTAAGCCAACTTCTAAATCCACAAATTTGTGGATATCGAATTAAGCCGATAAGTAAGATATATAAAAGAGCAAATTTATCCTTTAATAGATCTGGAGATAAGAGTTTTGTTTCAGCAATTCACTAGTATATATCGAATCATTACTCACAGTATAATTCTATTTAACTCGGCAGAGTTATTAATCAAGCTTCTCAAAAGTGACAATTTTTTGCTGGGCCGCTGAAGAAATATGTGTTCTTCCTAAATTCCTTGTTAGAGAATTTATGTGGGCGAATATAAATTCTCTCCAGTTTCTATACTTTCACTATACACCTTTTTTTGTTCTATATATATCTGCTTAAATGTAATGCTACAACAATGAATCAATCTACTATATATTTATTTGGGTTTGGGTTTAATCAAAGAGATAATACTTCATGCCAATATGCACCAAATCAATCCATGAGCTCAGTCTGATGCAACCCATGTATTGGGAAGTATATATTGTGTGGGCTTAAATTAAATGTGAGGGATTGCATGGGCTTTTGTGCAGGCGATCGATGTAGATTAGAAATAAATGAGCCTTTTTTGCCCCCTTTAAATATATGCCCAATTTGCACTGGGTTTGTTGTGGCCCATTTCATAGAAGGATTAGCTCACTTATCTAAATAATTTATGGGAGAGTGCTAGTCCTAATATCTCGATTCTAAGTCAATCGTTCAAAGTCTTTAGAAAGTTCTTTATCAATCTGGTTAACTCGCCTAAAATTTAATACTAAGATAAATCCATTTTGACCATGTCATATGCCAGATCATAAGTTGCTTAGAAAACTATTAAATTATTTAGTGTTTAATATATTATAAAATCGTTGAACAATTTAACATCTTCTTAAATTTAAAAATCGATGAATAATTTATTCCTGCTGAATATATATTACTTTTTTGGGATACGACGGTAGAACTTTTCATTCGACGATGAACACTAAAAATGAGCCGAAGAATAACTCAATTGTAATGCTGAATAGATCAGTAGCATGTGGGAGATAAATTATGTTAGTAAATAAGTTTATAGGGAAGCCAATTTTGGTTTAAAAAAAATCTCTTTTAGACTTTTTATTATTTTTCATAAGCCCAAGATAAATATAGGATAGATAAAGAATCAACTCTCTTTAAATACAAAGACACTTAGGTCTTACTAAGTTTTTAGCCAATATAGTAAGCCGATTAGTTTAAACTTTAAACTATAAAACTATATGCATCGTCAAACAATTATTCTAAACTAAACACCGTTAAGATTTACTTCAAATCATAGTATTGCTGAACCACTCATTCAAGTTATTAATCGAATCAAGCCGCTGAGCCAAACTACCGGTAGAGTCCACTCGTTAACCTTCTCTGCGGGAAAGTATAAAAAAAAAAAAAAAAACCGGTTAATTAGTAAACGCAATTCATCCGGCTCCATATGCCGTACTCGGGACAGCAGATCAGTGATCGATCGGCATGGGCTGTTCGCCTCTTCTGTTTACCGACTCCTGACCGTAACACGCGACAGCCTGCTCTTCCTCCAATCGCCACTTAACACGTATTTACTGTCTAGCAGCTGGTCTAGTCCGACCCACCCACAGATAACTCTCTACAATCTACATGCAATGTGAGCCGCCACTGGGCCCCACACCACATGATCCAACCTCCCCCGCCCCAACTTGGCCCATTATGTCCAAATACCACCTTTCACTCCTAATTTTTTATTCTCTCCCAAAGACCACACACCCTAACACCAAGTTCGCCCAGTGATAACATGCCACGTTAACTCTAAGAAAGGCTAAATTACATTTCAAACCCCCCCACTACTACCGTGAGGAATAAAATACATTTAATTTTTTTTTTTACATATTATACCCTATACTTTTACCTATTTTGCGACCCTCTTTTTCTTTATAACTCTTATTTAATATCTAAAAATTATTTAACAAATTAAGGCAGACTAAATTACTAAAATACATTTACTATTATTTTTTATTTTTTTATATCTCTCCACTATCTTGTCCTCTCTACTCTCCTCTTTCTCTTTTTCTTTTTCTTCTTTTATTTGGAAGAAAAATAACGAAGAAGAATACATAGATAACTAAAGTATTTCTAAATTATTCCAGTGAGTTAAATATAAATTATTTAAAAAAAAGATTTGATTATAAAATAATTAAAAATACTGTGTGAATCACACAAATAGATAATTTAGAAATCTCTTTAAAAAAAAACTTGTCCCTTAATTAGCGGGGAGATGTCAATCATCATCCCCCTTCTCAGTGCGGTGCCAAAAGAAAACTCATATTACGATTTGGACTATCAACATCACTCATTTTTCGGTGCAGATTATTGAATTTAAAAAAAAAAAAAATCGGTTAGGGGTAAAAATGTAAATTAGGCAGAAGCGAATAATAGAGTCGGTCAGAAGCGCTCGGTTTCTAATCATTAGTGTGAGTTGATGCGTGACTCGCAGCAAATTAGAATAGAATCTCTCCCTTCACAGTTCGCAACTTGGAACAGTACCACCTCCTCCCCTTACCTTCCTCCTCTCCTTTCCCTTTTTGTTCTCTCTCTACCTCTCTCTCTCTCTCTCTCTCTCTCTCTCTCTCTACCTCTCCCTACCTCTCTCTAGCTCAAAAGGATGAGTTTGGAAGCCGAGGAGGAGCAAACAACAAGTGGGTCTTCCAAAAGTATAGCTAAAGAAGGCAAGATGGTACCTATGGACCTTTTGGACGAGTACTGGTTCTTTAACAACACCTTGAATGGTAGGAGAGTGATGCCAAAGCCGAGTCCAAGTCCAAAGCCTCCTTTTTTGCCAAAATCCCCTTCTCCAATCAAAGGCAAGGAATTAACAAGCGAAGAAGACGACGCCCTGCTTTCCACTCCTAACAAGTTCGCAACTCATGCCCTCCTTAGAACACCTTCACTTCCTCCGATACGAGTAGGAAGAGAGGACATCAAAGAAGAAGCAGCAGCAGCAACTGGGAGCTCAATTATGTTCAAGAAGCAACTGGGCGGCGATCGGATTCCTGCTCGGCCGCTTCTCCGGGCGCCGTCGATGCCGACGCCTTGCGGCGAGCTTCGGCGTTCGCACTCTCCTTCCAAGGTGAGCTAGCATAATCTTGATAGCAACCAAAAGAATGGGATGCGAATTTCTTGTAAAAAGTGATTCTAAGGGAGATGTGCGCAGTTTTATCTTTTTATTCTTTTTTAACAGAAGCCAACATCGCTTGACATAAGAAGATATTGCTCTATAAATGGAAGCAATTCATACTACAGGAAATCATTCCAAGAGAGGAAGTGGAATAGCTTGAGTGATCTCGAGTCTATGGAGGTGCAAGGATTTAAAGACTTGGGCTTTGTGTTCGACAAGGAAGGGCTAAATGAGAAGCTAGCCAATGTGATCCCCGGCCTCCGCGGCAAAAGGGCTAACAACAACGACGACGGCGGCGGCGGCGGCAGCAATGATAATGTCATAAGACCTTATCTATCTGAGGCTTGGTTCGTTCAGAGATCAGCTCCTCCAATACTCAAACTGGTTGATAAGAGATCAGGGGTGGACATGAAGGACCAGCTCAAGTTCTGGGCCAGGGCTGTGGCTTGCAATGTTCGGCAGGAATGCTGATCAAATTCCACAAAATTAAGCACATTCTTTTGGGAAAAAAAAAAAATTCATGTAATAAAACTATAATTAAACTACTACTTTTTTTTTCTTTTTTCCCCTTGTAAATATTTAGCCTCTATAATCACATATCTTAACTATTATTCTAGGCTTCTTGTAGACAAGAAACAGTAGAATATATGATAGACTAATGCTCCTTTATTACTTGAGTACTATCTCATTGACTATTTCACATATTCTAGTTACAATTATATGGCTAATTTAAATCTAAGTAAATATTAGTATTAGTAAAGAAATTAAACTAAGAAAAGTGGGGACCTGGGTATCTCCATCACTGGTAATCCATTACCAGCCAAGTATCAAAACCCCAGTAGGTTATTTGATGTGTCATGTGTGACATAAAATTAAAAAGAAATATTCACAATTATGAAAGATGGGCCAATGCAATTTGCAAGGTTTTCTAAATGTATGATTGCAAATCCAGCTACTACCTGGCTTGTGCGTCAAGTTTATAGACTGGAACGTCACTAATTACACAAGCAACCATAATTTAATCGTTTTAAAAAGAATAAGATATTTTGATACCTAACTTGTAACATATTTACTAATTAAGAAGAAACCCAATTCCAATAAGTTTCTTTTAATAAATTAGATGAATATGTCAAAGTAAGAGTTAACACATAAACTCTAAGTTATTAAAGATATTTAGAATATTATTTCTGTTATAAATTCTCACATGTAAGTCATGTAAAAAGCTTTACATATAAAATAAGAGAGAAAATTTTAATTTTATCAAAATATATTTATCTTATTATGGGGCATTTTGGACTTTATAATTTTTTTGTGTACAACGTCACAAGAGTGAGACATTATTAATAGTTTATAAGGTGTATACGTGGAACAACAATAGTTAAAATAAATATATCAAAAAATATGATAATTTATGGAGTAAAAGTATAATTATCTCCTAAAATAATTGTTAAACTAGAACTAGAGGATGGCAACGGCCCTTGATAAGCAATGGATTTATTCACATCAAATGTCAAAGTTCCTTGTTGTGTGTGATCCATGTGGAGATCCCAATGCCAACCAAATGATAACCAGGTAGATGAGATCATGAGAATATATATATACATACATACATATATGATCATGTGCTTCATGAGTTTACATGCATGGTGTGATCCGGTGGCTCCCTGCATAAATTGTCTAGTCTGTGAATGATCACATGGTAGGTTCCATGTCTATGTACTATGAATCTTACATTTGGACATTGACATGTGCAGTTTATATTTTAGTGCCTAAAATATATATTGTTATGTTCTCTAAGAATTTTTTTTTTTTTTCCTTTTTCATGTATACGCTTCTAATTGATTTGTTGTTACCCTTTCAGAATATGTTAACAAACATATGCCTATTATGTTGAGTTTTGGAGATTACTGAACTGATGGTGAGTGGTTAAGAGAAGGCGATGGTTTTTCTGCTAGAGATAAAGGTTTGGGTCGGAGCTTTGATTGCTGTCACTTTTTGACAAATTTGAAAGTACAGAAATTGGATTACTTTTTCAAATACTTGAGATAATATAGATCAAGTTTGGTCTCAACTAAATCCTTTTGACTAAGGAATATATCAAACATCATTTTGTCGAACCGACAAAACCTAACTTCGCTAAGCTCCTAATCTGTTGGGATCTCCAATCGCTCCTTTGATGAAAGGTAACGATGGCTTTTTCGAGGGCTCTTAGGTCATTGGCGGAGCAGGGTTCGTGGTTCGACGAGCTAATTATGCCCTAATCTTTATAGAGGCTAGGTGTAACTGGTATAACTCAATACTAATGGTAGAAATGGTTGCAGTAAGTAAGGTGTTGCTATTTCTATGGGACAAGAATTTCAAACATTATTATCGAATCAAATTCACTTCTCCTAGTCAACACGTTGAATGGTGTCACGAAACAAGCATGGGCCGTAGAGGATTTGGTTGCTGATATTAAATATCTTTCTTGTAATTATCAAAATTATAAAATCAGTCATGTTTTTAGAGAGGCTAATCGTACTACTAATTGGTTTGCTAATTATGGTAGAACCATAGGTTATGGTTGGACCTGAAATGGTGGTTTTCTTAGTGAACTTCTACAACTTTTGATCTTAGACTCTAAGGGAGCATTTTGTAAACGTGGAACCTAATTTCTTATTTTAGAAAAAAGAATTATTTACATGCGTGCCTTTTTAAATTTTATATTTACTTATATACCCTTTAAACCCTATGATTTGTGCCTGGAAGTTAAAAAGTTTAGTAAGAATTAAAAAAAAAATATGATTAATGTGATGAAATATAATTAGTTGTTTAAGGAGTATCTACGTAAAAGCTAAATATTTCGTTAAATATACAAGTAAATATCAACTACGGAGAGGGTTACATGCAAATAAGAGATTTTAGAAGGGTATGAATGCAAAATAGAAAGAACCATCCTCTATCGAAGCAATTCTAATTGCAGATATGGGCTTCAAAAAGAGGCCCAAGTTGAGTACAAAGGCCACAGATTAGCTAGGGCCCACAGGTAGAAATGGGCCCAAATAATTAGTAAAGAATAGAGAGGGGAATAATTTAACACAAACAAACTGAGATAAACAAATCGTTTAATTTAATGGAGTAAATGGAAAATTGAAATTTAACACATGGGATTAAATTTAATATTTACTTTGGTCTCCCTGAGTATTTATCCAATTAGTTTATGTCTGAGGAATCTAAGTGATTAATGCCAAATTGATCCATCGAACTGGGTGCCAGAAATAAATTAGAGTGCTTATTAATTAACAACTCTCTGGTTGGATGATATAAAAGATTAAAGATTATGGCTATTGTTTGATTCAGATCTGGTGAAAAGATTAAAGATTCTCCTACGCTGGATGTTGATGCTTGCTTTAAAACAATCTAATGAAGCACTCAATTTCTCCCACAATAATAATAATAAAAAAAAACTCAATTCGTTTTCTTTCAGCTCCTTAATTATTTGTATACCCCTCCCCCAAAAAAATTTATTTATATAAATGCCCTTCATACCATAGTTTTCCTTTTACTATTATATTAATTTTTATAAGTCAATCAATAGTAAAATTAATTTGACGAGACGTATAAGTAATTTTACGATCTGAGATTTTGGACCCGGTTAACATCTTAATATAATTTTTTTTGTTAAAATAAAACTTTAAATTTTTAGACGAATATATATATATATATATATATATATATATATATATATATATATATACCAACTTAAGGGGTATATACACAAATAGAGGTTTTAGAGGGGTATTAATGAAAAAATCCTTTTCCTATTGCAAAATAAACCTCCTCCTTTTGATATATTAGCAAATCGACCCTTTCTCAACCATATTCGTGATCTTTATTTCGTTCATAAAGGATTTTAAGGAAGATATTGTCTCTTCTATTCTCCATACCTATAAAATAAATTAATTAAATCTCGGCAGTGATTTATATGCATAAGAAAAGAAAATTCCCAATTAATTTACATAATCGAGTGATATCTGACATCCACGCATCTCGACGCTCGATCGCCTCAGCGATCTCACTCTTAATCACAGGGAACAGCCCTCCAACATGGCTGTCATTTGAAATTAAGAAATGATTTTAATCAATTAACGTCTAAGCAAAGCATTTGTGCTTAGTTTAAGCCAATCCATTTAGTAATTGTTTAAAGTCAAACAACATTAATGGAAGAGTACTATCTTACTTGCAGATTGATCATCAAGTCAACAGGAAAAAAAAGTTCATTTTCGTTTTAGGGATCTCTACAGCATATGTCAGATGTCACTCGATTTTGTAAATTAACTAGATAATTTAACATAGAAATATTCAAGTCAAAGAAATAAAACCATCTCTTTAATGAATTAAAACTCTGCACGCCAATAGAATTAAAACCACATAAAATCTGGTCTTTTAATATTATTTTTCTATGATATTGATGTGTTTACTGTGTACTTATCTGGAATACTCTGTGCTTTGCTTCCACTGCAAAGCACAGAGTATGTATAATGAAAGACTAAGTAGGAAGAAGCGTGTGTGATGGCTTCATCTCATTCAACTACTCTTTACCCAAGAAAGAAAGCCATTTCAGAAAGGGATAGTTAGTAGCACTCTACCCTCCCAGATTTTGGTTTAATTGTGCAAAATTCTAGTATGTTTTTAACCTAAGCGCTTAACTCCATTCGAAAATAGTACCAAAAAGCATTCTATAGAAGCAAAATTACTATATTATCTTTTTATTAACGAGAGATTAATGGTTGTACTTTAAGCAATAATTTTGTCTAATAAGTTTTATTGCTGAGTGGTTTTGGAACCCGGGGAAAGACAGAATAAAATTGCTAATCGAGATAATTATTTGCTTAATCCACGTTTTACGTTGATTAGAAATCACTTAAGCCTTGTAATTTAAGTCGGTGGTGAGCCGGCTTAAATTAGTCAAAGAGTTCAAAAGGCCAATCAGAGGAATTCCGTTGTTGTTTTTTAATTGTTACACGCTCGAACGTTGACTTTGAAAACACGACAGTAACGTGGGGAAGTTCTTCCGAGCCGAAAGATCGAAACTAAATAAAATCTAAAGAAGTCATTTCAATCTTTTCTTTTAATTTATGGTTTGATTCCTGTGTTTTAATTTTAATGTCTTAATAAAAAAAAACCTTGATATCGTTAAACAAGTTTTTTTAAGGTTAATGTAAAAATAAAAAGGAGTCATATATTATGATCAAATGAGAGATATATTCAGGTATTTTGTATGTGTTCACATCTAATGGAAAAATAGTATTCTGTATGTGAACACATCTAATGGGTTGGTTAATGTGGACAGGATCTGAACCAGATCCTTTATGAGGGCTAATTTATTCTAAGATCATAACGTAATGCAATTTGAAAATGTTCATTTTTTAAGTTCATTTTCTTAACGAATTTGAAGTTCTGATATAGAGAGTTAGACTAACTATACATTACAAAATGATCTTAATACAACTCTTTAATTAAAAAACAAAATTGAGGTTAAAGTAACTATAACAAATATAAACTAGGTTGTTGAAGTCAAAAAGGGTATTACGTTGTTTGTTAGGTTAAAATTAATTCAGACAAAATATAAGCATCAAATTATCTAATAATATGCCTTAGATAACATTTCATTAATTTTTTAATAACATTTTGAATGGTTCAAATGTCTAATATTTTCACACTCAACAACGTAGGCAAAAAAAAAAACGATAACAACGTAAGCATTAATATTATTGATCACATGATAATAAGCACATAATACTTTTTTAATAAAAATATCAAACGAATAGTAAATGAAAAGAGTGTTTGAGAAGTTATATTTCTTTGAGGGGTTCCGTATGTAGTTTTATCATCCCTATTGCCAATAAGGAATATCTTCGTACGTTTCAACTTCTCCCTATTAAACATCCATCAAAGTAGTTGTCAAGGAAGGTGGAAAAAGAAGGAAAGAAAGGAAGAATTCCGTCATTAAAATAATTGTTCTAAGAACAATCAAGAGGACCACCTATAGATATCTTTCTCTCTCTCTTGCAAATATAAACGTGGAAGGGAAAAAATAATTTGCGAGCATATAAGCAGATAGGAAGCATTGCATATTTGCCTATGTGATGACATACGAATACTAAGAAAAAGAAATAGAGAGTTGACAAAGAGAGACAGCATTTGCTTTTGACTATTACTCCATCTCGCTAGCAAATATTGTCTATTAGAAACCCCCCCTCCATATTTGATATTTATATATGTCATTACGCCACGTAATGCTACCATGAGATCACCATTAACTCCCATGTCCAATTGTCTATGCTTCACCGTACATATATATCACCTGTTTCCCTATTTCTTTTCCAAAACACATGCACTTGGACTGGCCTCAATCTTCTCTCTCTCTCTCTCTCTCTATCTATATATATGTATATACCTCCACATCCCAGTAGCGTTATAACATTGCAGCCATCTCGAGATCATCATCATCAACATCATGGATCTTGAAGCTTCCTTAAAATACACCCCTACTTGGGTTGTCGTTGGAATTTGCTTTGTTTTGATCCTTCCAGCTCTCCTCATTGAGCATGGCCTTCATAAGTTAACAAAGGTATAGTTTTTATCTCTATCTTTGTTGGCTTCTATGACTTATTAGATATACTTATATGTTTGTGAACTTGTGATTAGGCACTTGAGAGGAGGAGGAGGAAGACTCTTAATCAAGCACTCTACCACGTAGTGGCAGGTGATCGAGTTAAGTTTATGGGGGTAGGTTTAGTGCGGTGTTAACCATTGGATTAGTGATGATTAAATCCTTCTTTTGCTGGTGTAGAGTTGAGGAATATGGGATTTATGTCCTTGTTGCTGACCATTGCCCGGAAACCCATCTCAAAGATCTGCATACCAACAAGCTTGGCAGATTCGTTCCTCCCATGCAAGGATGCTGCACCTTTGGGCACCTTCACAGAGGAACCGACTTGCGAGAACAAGGTCGGTGGTTTTTTTCCTTTTGCGTGTGTGTGTGTGGCATTATTATTGCAAGTAATCAAGATTAATGAGGGCTAATGAGGTTTTCTTGTGTTGAGACAGGGGAAGGTTTCGCTTATATCTTCACAAGGAACTGACCAGCTGCAGTTGTTGATCATCGTTATAGCTATTTTCCATGTTCTCTCTTGCCTCCTAACCTTAGCTTTGGGCGAGGTCAAGGTAGTTAATGCTTGCAAAAAAGAAAATCGTTTGAAATATTACTGAGGTAACAGAGAAGAATGACCTTTTCATTCAACATCCAGATTAAGAGGTGGAAACTGTGGGAAGAAGAGACCAAATCAATGGAGTTCGCTTTATCACATGGTAAGTAATAGAGACACAAGAATTAATCCAAATTATAACTTTTTCATCTTTTGACTTTCAAGTTTCTATCTTTCCTTCACACATCTGGCAAATTTATTCTTGATGTTCTTTTTGAGGTAGTCAAACGTTTTAATTACACCAGTCTAATATATGCAGATCCGCGAAGGTTTAAGCTCACTAAGCAAACATCATTTGGTCGAAGGCATCTCAAATTTTGGAGTAAACACACCTTGACTCTGTGGCTTGTTAGTTGAACTTGATCCCTAAAAAAAACCATTAACTTCTCATGATAAATTTCCAATCCAGCAGCAGAATTAATTGTGATTTATCATGATATCTGCAGGTTTGCTTCTTCCGGCAATTCGTTGGTTCTGTACACAAAGCTGATTATTTTGCTCTCAGACATGGTTTTCTTGCAGTAAGGAATCACCACCACAACAACAAGTACTGCACTACATAATTATTCTGAAGACAAATACTGATGAGATTTATGATCGTTTGTGCCACAGTTTCATATTCCTCAAGACTGCAAGTTTGATTTCTACAAGTTTCTTCGAAGATCGATTGATTCTGACCTCAAGACGGTCGTCAAAATAAGGTATTTAAGCGGTATAATAATCCTGGCACTTTTTTTGTATTATAGAGAGTTATAACTCTTAATTCTTTCATTTCTGGCAGCATTTGGATTTGGATATATGCTCTCTGCTTCATTATCTTCAATTCCAATGGTAAAGCAAACATTTGAAGCATCTATTAATACTTCAAAGTTGAGAGCTTTCATCATAAAAAAGAAGAAAAAAATAGTCTAATCTATTTTTCTTTTTGCTGCAGGATTTTATCCCTACTACTGGCTTCCTTTTATTCCCTTTGCGGTGAGCTCATGAAAGAATTTACTGTACGATTCATCTGAAAGACAGTAGTCAGTAAATAAATTCTTGGTGCAGATTTTGTTGGTGGTAGGGACTAAGCTGGAGATTATTATAACCAAGATGTGCTTAGATGGTGCTAATCATGCAATCATAGTTCCTGGAACAGTACGTGTGAAGCCTAACGATGAACTGTTCTGGTTCCGGCGACCTAGATTTCTTCTTCATCTTATCCAATTCATATTGATCCAGGTAATGTATTCATAAAAAAAGAACTACCTTCAAATTATGTATATATAGCTTGGCTTATGACTAATGAATGCTTTAATTTGTATATTGATTGCAGAATACTTTCCAGCTCTCATTCTTCGCATGGGCATGGGTGGGTATGTGATGCTCACAGCCTTAGAATGTAACGTTTTTGATCCCCATCCTGACTCAATTTTCTCACACTACAATGCATGCAGTACGACTTCGGATTCCGTTCTTGCTACCACAACCAATTGGATGATATTATCTTGACCATCGTATTCGGCATCCTCGTCCAGTTCTTGTGTGCATATATCACACTTCCTCTGTACGCGTTGGTCTCCCAGGTAAAATAATTTGAGCAATGATTCAATGATTCTATACTAGCTAATTAGTTATTAAAATAATTTTAATTCATAGGTAAATTAAAGGGTATATAAGATATTTTACATATATGACTGGGTTAATTAATAGAAATTTAAGTATTTTCTTAATAATAGGAGTGTCAATTTTTACTAATTTATTATTTTTTTATTAAAAAATAGATAGCTAAGAGAAAAAAATAAAATATGACTAATTTATCCGTACAGTTTAAAAAGGTGAATGGTACTTTCAATTAATCATATTTAATTTTATATAATCTTAATTATTCAATTAGGAGAGAGAAATCAGTAGTTTTTATTGAATCTTTCACCAAATAATTTATCGAGGAGATATTACATTTTACACCCTCCTTTTTCAGTTCATTATTAATTGTCAATACTCGGGGTTTATAGAGAAAAAAAAAGAGTCTTCATTTTGGATAAATCATAAGGTGGTAGCCTAATGATAAATTAGACAATAAAGCTAACAGCTCACGACCTTTGCCATGGCCAAATGAAGCATGTCTAAAATGTAAGCAGGGTGCAAACAATAAATAACGCAAAATGGAAGGTCTAAAATATAATATAATTATATTTTATTTTATCAGTAATGGCTTGTGTTTGTTCACAGATGGGTTCCTCCATGAAGGAAACAATCCTCGCAGACCGCGTCGCCGACGGCCTAAAGAACTGGCGAAGGAGAGCGAAGAAGAAGATAGCCAAGAAGAAGAAGAAGAAGAACTTGCATTCCTCAACTCCACCACTATCGCCATTAATTCCTCTCTCGCCTCTCACAGTTACCGAGCCTTGGTCGTCGCCCGGACAAGCCTCGACCACGATGGACTTATCGCCGTCGCCGTCGACTTCTCGAGCAACCGAAGCTTCGACGTCGCCAGTTCTCGTCGGATGGAGACCCGTAGAATTCAAGTATGCATCAGGAAGATTAGAGCTTCTGGAAGTCCAGAGAGCGGTGGAAGAGATCGTCCAACACGGCGGTAATCGTAGGCATAACGACGGAGAGATGTCTTTTGATTTTTGGAGGAGGCAAAGCAGCGCTGCGAGAAGCCGGCGATCGAATTGACCTACTAATATATGTTATTAGATCTAATTACGCACTAATTACTCTCCGAGATTTCTTCTATATGATAGTCGTATAGGCCCGGCCCAATAAGATTTCGGGTCAGGATCCGATTCAATCAGGGCTTCTCTCTTACTTTTATTGTGGGAAATTAAGTGTTTTCAGAGCAATAAGAGAAAATTATAGGGATGGAGTGGAGCATGTCTAAAACCTACCATTAAAACGATAAAAACACAAAATAGAGGGTGTAAAATATAATTCCTCAATAAGAATTTTTTTTAAAAATATTATAATTATCACCCAAGTCTTTGCACCGGTTCCAAAATTGCTATTCCAATATATATATTTTATTAACTTTAAAAATAACCTAATAAGTAATAGTAACTATATTATTTTTAAAGTGTTTAGTAGTAATTATTAAAAAACCCCCTTTTTTGGCGGGTCGGATTAAAGACTTGTATTCCACTAGGCGGAGTTTAAATTATAAAACCTAATCTATATATAGTTAGCTCAGGCTTGGACTTAATTACAGATCTAATGAACCGATCAGATCTAAAGCAACATATTAATATAGTATATATATTAAATTTTATATCTTTAGTAGTTATAAATATAACTCTAATTTAATATAATCTCATATTTTGGTGATGTTAACGCTTATACCAGTCTGAGGCTGACCAAATTTGATCAAACTCAGGCTTGATCCAACTCGGACCGAACTCGAAAAACTTTATTTTAACTAATAACTAAAAATAAAAACAAAAAGATAATTAAGATCACGTTGAGGATAAAAGTGGCAGCTAAGCTACGACTTTTCCATTTCATCCAAGTATTCCTGGACAAAGGTAGTAGAGCCGCCTTCAAATTGCTGAGCCAAATCAAAATTTCAAAGGGTTGACTTCTGGGCTGGAGATATGAGTTTTTATTTCATTCAAATATCCTTATCCGAAACTCGTACGTGGCCCTCAAATGTCTGAGTTTAATCCTGGAATTAATTCTAAAAAACTCAGTTGGATTACTTTCGGGAAAAGATATAACTCGTCACACCCTGTCCAAATTCGATGCACTGAAATCTCTTTTGGCATATAAAACTCATCAGAGTAATTTAATTCAATTAATTGCAGGTTTTTATTGTGCTATTGGACTTTGTATACATAATAATATTATTACAAATTAGCACAAAAACTTTGAACCTATGGCTGCTATTGATACAGTGTTCGGATCCATATCCCTTTGGTTGACCTTTTCCTTTGTACCAGCTCATAAATCGATCCATGGATTAGGTGCTCCAAACGTTGACTTCGGATACACTCAAGGCCTCAATAGCCAGTACGAAGCTCTAAAGGGTATAAGAGAAGATTCGAGTATATGACTTTTATATAACCTAGTCGGCAAGTAAGTAAATGTCCAGGTTTGCTTAAATACAATTGACATTTTTTTTATAATAAACTTCGGTATCTTAAAGCTCCTAAGCAACCACCAGAACGTTGATGTATTTCATCATCCTCTCTTAACCCAGATCACTGGAAGACCAAATACTAAACATAAGTTTATGGCCAACCTACTGCATGTCCTCATTCAATTGTCTTCATATATAGCAATTCGTCACCCAGCTTTTAAATATTATATCTTGGTGGGCTACAATTCCAGAGGAAAAGGTTGATTTAGTTTGTTTCACATCGTATCAGCAATTTTTTTCAGTGAAAGTTGTCCACTTAGATTCAAACTTAGGACTTATACTTTGATGTTAATTATACTCTCAAAATTTAAATTGATAGATAAAAAAAATGAAAATAAAAGAGAGGCAAGAGACAACTCCATGTGTTGTTGACTTGTAGATATCTCTAGCAAAATTGTCTAGTATAACCCCAGTAAATACTTCTCGTATCCACGTTCCTTCTGCCAGTACGGAAGAATCCATCCATCCATCCATCCACCCTTTAAAAAGAATTAGCATTGAATACTTTGTTAATCAAATGTTTAGATCCCTAGAATGCTATGCTATACAATATTGAGCTCTCTCCCTCTATATATAATTTGGTCAAAGAATTCTACTATATATTATTCATCAGAGCAGACAAGCTTACGATAAGGCCACTGCCATTTCTTTGCTCCACCGTACATATCAGACTTTTATTATCATCTATTTTGTTATTCTTCTAACTAACACATGCACATGGATCAATCTTAAATCTTCTAATGTATATATATATATATGTATCTCCATATGCCAATAGCATTCCAGCCATCTGGAGATCACCATGGATCTTGAAGCTTCCTTAGAATACACCCCCACTTGGGCTGTCGTTGGAATTTGCCTTGTTTTGATCCTTCCAGCTCTCCTTATTGAGCATGGCCTTCATAAGTTAACAGAGGTATGCTCGCTTTTCTCGTCTTCATCTCCTATCTTTGTTTGTTTCTATGGTTCAATAGATTCATATATGTTGATGTAGCTGCTTGAGAGAAGGAAGAGAAAGGCTCTTAATCAAGCGCTCTACCACATAGAGACAGGTGAGTTAAGTTTATGGGCGAGGCTTAATGTGGTGTTAACCGTTGGATTTAGTGATTAAATCCTTCTTTTGGTGGCGTAGAGTTGAGGAATTTGGGGTTTATGTCCTTGTTGCTGACCATTGCCCAGAAACCCATCTCAAAGATCTGCATGCCGACAAGCCTGGCAGATTCATTCCTCCCATGCAGGGATGCTGCACCTTTGGGCACCTTCACAGAGGAACCAACTTGCGAAAACAAGGTTAGGGGTTTTCTTTTGGACATTTTTATTGTAGACAATCAAGATTAATGAGGCTAATAATGAGGTTTCTTGTCTTGAAACAGGGGAAGATCTCGCTTATATCTTCACAAGGAACTGACCAGCTGCAGTTGTTGATCATTGTTATAGCTATTTTTCATGTTCTCTCTTGCCTCCTTACCTTAGCTTTGGGCGAGGTCAAGGTAATTAATGTTATTGCTTAACGATGGCCAGAACAACAAATAGTCCTGTCTTCATGAAATAATAAATTATTTTTTTTGGGTGCAAATAGCCACATGTATTTGTGATTTATTGCTAGAAACTCCCTCCTTTTAAATGTTTGCAAATGGTATCCTCTCTTATGTGTAAATTAATAGGATTTAAGAAAAAGGAATATGCTTAGAACTAGAGGTGGTTATTTGCTCATTTATCTGCAGCACTCCCTTAAAATTTTTCCGGACCACTAAAAAGATATATATTGATGGATGATCTGCATTCATTGTCCAGATTAAGAGGTGGAAACCTTGGGAAGAAGAGACCAAATCAATGGAGTTCATGCTATCACATGGTAAGTCAACCCTACTATAACTCAATATAATAATATAGAGTCCATGTCTTGTTTCACCTTTGACTTGCGAGTTTCAATCTATCCGTCATTCAACTAGCAATTTTGTCCTTAAATGTCCTTTTTTAGCCACTAATGTACTCCTTTGTCAACATCATCTTGCATCAACAAGCTATATATATATATATGTATGTATAACTTAGTCAATAATTTTAGTTACACTCGTATTATTATATATGCAGATCTGCGCCGGTTTAAGCTCATTAAGCAAACATCATTTGGACGAAGGCATCTCAAGTATTGGAGTAAACACACACTGCCTCTCTGGCTTGTTAGTTGGACTAGATCTCTGAAGCTCTTTGCCTTCTTATAAAAATCTTCAATTAAATTGTAGTAGTATCTAATCAATCATGAGACTTTTATAGGTCTGCTTCTTTCGACAATTCGCCGATTCTGTACACAAAGCTGATTATTTTGCTCTCCGGCATGGATTTCTTGCAGTAAGGAATCACCACAAGAAGACTTTTTTTTTTTTTCCTTTTTCAAACATAATATACGTATCAATGAGATTTGCGATTGTTTGGGTCGCAGTTTCATTTCCCTCAAGACTGCAAGTTTGATTTCCACAAGTTTCTTCGGAGATCCATAGATCATGACTTTAAGACACTCGTCACAATTAGGTATCTGTGTGGTAGAATCCTTGCTATTTTTTGGTCTTATTTTCTTGCAGAGGGAGTTGACCATAACTCTTATTTCTTTCATTTCTGGCAGCTCTTGGATTTGGATATATGCTCTCTTCTTCATTTTCTTTAACGGCCATGGTAAAGAAGACATTTGGAGCGTATATATTAATATCATGAAGTTAAGAGTTTTCATCATCGGAAATAGTCTAATAAAAACTTTTGCTACAGGATTTTATAACCACTACTGGCTTCCTTTTATTCCCTTGGTGGTGAGCTCATGAAACTGTGTACTCTATGATTCATCTGAAAGATATTAATTACTTAGAAAAGAAGGAGAGAAAACAAAGAGTAAATTAATTCGTGCTGCAGATTTTGTTGGTGGTAGGGACTAAGCTGGAGATTATTATAACTAAAATGTGCTTAGATGGCGCTAATCATGCAATCATAGTTCCTGGAACAGTACGTGTGAAGCCTAACGATGAATTTTTCTGGTTCCGCCGACCTAGATTACTTCTTCACCTTATCCAGTTCATATTGATCCAGGTAATTGAACCATATAGGCCTTCTTGATTCATTGAAAAAGAAGTACGTTCAAATTATGTATATATATATATATATATAGCTTGTCTTATGGACTAATGAGTGCTTTAATTTGTATATTGATTGCAGAATACTTTCCAGCTCTCATTCTTCGCATGGACATGGGTGGGTATGTGATGCTCACTGCCTTAGAATGTAATGTTGTTGATCCCCATCCTGACTTAATTTTCTCATACTACAATGCATGCAGTACACCTTCGGATTCCGTTCTTGCTACAACAATGACTTGGATGACATTATCTTGACCATTGTATTCAGCATCTTAGTCCAGTTCTTATGTGCATATGTCACACTTCCTCTATACGCATTGGTCTCCCAGGTAAAAAGGAAATTTATCAAGGAGAAAATTATATTTTGAACTCTCTCTTTTGAGTACGTTAGTCCCAACTTCTCTTTGGTGACTTCTTGTACTACTGCTTGTCGTTGTTAGATGGGTTCCTCCACGAAGGAAACAATCTTCTCTGACCGCGTCGTCGACAGCCTAAAGAACTGGCGTCGGAGAGCAAAGAAGAAGGCCGCCAAGAAGAAGAAGAAGTTGCACTCTCCAACTCCTTCACTTTCACCATTAATTCCGAGCTCTTCACTCACAGTTACCGAGGCTTCGCCGTCGTCGTCCCCCGGACAGGTTTCGACCACGATGGACTTGTCGTCGTCATCCCCCGGACAAGTCTCAACCACGACGGACTTGTCGTCGTCATCCCCCGGACAAGTCTCGACCACGATAGACTTATCGTCGTCATCGTCGACGGCGACGACTTCTCGAACAAACGAAGCTTCGACGCCGCGAGGTCGACACGGATGGAGAGCTGTTAATTTCAAGTATCCATCGGGAAGGTTGGAACTTTCGGAGGTACAGAGAGTGGTGGAGGAGATCATCCAACACGGTGGCAATCGCAGGCATAACGACGGAGAGGTGTCTTTTGCGTTGTGGAGAAGGCAGAGCAGTGACTTCTCGGGAAGAAGTCGGCGATCAAGTTTGAGCTAATACATGTGAACTAGACTTGTGTTTAAATTGGTTTTATCTTGTTCCAACTCATATCATATTAACCCACTAATGATTAAGTAATTACTAAGCTATACAATACTCTTGGCCCGACCCAGCTCTCATTAGGCCCAATGGGCTACGCCACCTTTCAAAATTTTCGCCTCGACCCCTAGTTTTTTTAATAGATTAAGCTAGATCTAAGTTGGATACGTGAACCAACTTGAGGCTTTAATTGGTATGGTAACAGCAGCAAAGTTGTTCTATTTTTTTACCTAATCTGGCAGGACCAGCCGATGAAATGAAACACAAAAGAGAGAATAAAGGCTCACATAGCTAGCTAGGTAGTAGCTAGCTTTCTTTACCAAAGTGTAACTTTTAAGCATTTCAAGTTGTAAACTAAGAAGCTAGCTAGCTAGCTAAGTCTTCAAATGCCAAGCCAAAGAAACAAAACATACCCTTAGTGACAAGGCATCTCTTTTCCCCAAGGCCCAGATTTGGGGGCCATTTTGATATTTGGACGAATAGTTTTGAGGCCTTGGAAAGGAATCTGATGTCGGGAAGCATGTGGAGATTGGAGCTTATAGGCCTAGGGGTGGGAGAGAATATCCTAGAGGGGTGCAAGAGTTCATATGCTAAACTCCAAGGGCTTAATAGTAAACAAAGACCCAAAGCTAATTTAGCACACCAACCGCCATTAGATTATGTCTTCCCCCCCTTGGACTAAAGTCAGCCCACAAGCCGACGACGCTCCCACACTTCCAAAAATTCACTGCCTCTTGCCATTTACTTTTAGTAATTAAAGCATAACCAAAATCTAAGGACATCTTTTATACTTTACACCATGTATTTTCCTATTATTTGTCATTAACACCCAGGATTTGTCTACTACTCTATCCTAGACATTTCATGATTCTAGGAAAAATAAAAACAACACGCTTTGAATAGTGTTCTCGTAAATACACTCGATGAATCGAATGTTTTATGTGTGACAGATATAAATATAACTATCTTTAGTTTATTAAACTCAAAATGCAGATATAAATGATAATAAAAGTAAAGGGTTTAGGAGGAGTAAATTATAAAATCATCCAAAATCTAAAAAGTGTATCCATCACTCAACTTCTTATATGGAAAGGAATCAAAAATTGAAACAAAAGATGCACGATCTTGTACTAAATCCTGATCACGTTGGAACTGGAGCATCCCAGGCTAACGTGTTCATGTGTGCCGAGAATAAAAGTATTCTTATTCTGGGTTTGTGCTCTCCAATGCATCAGTGTATACTAATGCGGATAGAGCGGAACAACGGATAAGAATAAGTGGGGGAAGTTATTCAGATTTAGGCCTGGGGCAAAGCCAACTTGGATTGCTATCCGCGGACAAGTATTCCTTTCCCTGTCGTATCCGCCGTCGCGTAGCCTCGGAGTTCTACAGCCTCCATGGTGGTAGCACGTGCATGCCGCGTTACACGGAATCATAATTAATTAATTACTAATTAATTAATTAACTACCAAATCAAGTTGCTGTTATATCTGAGATCGTGTAATTTGTCGTCCCCTTAATCCATGCCTCGGGCCGCTCGACTTGAAGATTTCTTTCGTTGGTGGAAAAAAAATTTCAACGGAATGCGTGCTACTCAGATGATAGAGATTTATAGGAGTAGCAGGGTTAGTAGGATAATTCATTTCCATTAGACATAATCCGAGAGAAATTAATGTGATCAAGTGTGTTCTTGAACCAAGATTTTCTTAATATCTATAAATTAAATTTTAGTAACTTAATGTACAGGAATACATAATAGTTTTAACTGAAGTAGTATATTTTTATGTTTTTTTTTTAACAGTGGCTTTAAGTAGAATATTTAGAAATTATCAATTTTGGAGGGTATATGTTAATAAAAGATTTAAGAAGGGTATACATGTGAAAAACAAAACCTTAGGGGGAACATCAAAATTATAGGATAATGATTCCAAATGGAAAGCCATTAACCCTCAGCTTTTGCTCCTCATCATATGTGTCATCATGCACATTTGCTCGTGCCCAACTCAGTCAACTTTCACCTTTTATGCACCGACCCCCCTCTTAGAACTTGCTATTATTCTATTCATCTCGAAACGAGAGAGAGAGAGAGAGAGAGAGAGAGAGAGATAGAGAGAGAGACCGCTCTATAATTTCTCTTGTATTTCATTGTCTACTTCACTGCCTCTCGTCTACCCATATAAACTAGAGAATTGAAGGTTGTCTTTTGTCATTAAGATCTAGAAATGGCAGGTGAAGCGATCTCCAAGGCCTTCTCTCTAAAACCAGACCAAGATCTCAACCCTCCTCCTGCAAAGAAGAAGCGAAACCTACCAGGAACTCCAGGTAAGCAATCAATCAATCTAAACACCTCTCAAACTTAGCTTCCAAATTGGTTGTGTAACCTCTTTCTGCTATGATGATATAAACAGACCCTGATGCTGAAGTGATAGCCTTGTCTCCAAAGACCCTCATGGCCACCAACCGCTTCCTCTGCGAGATCTGCGGCAAAGGCTTCCAAAGAGACCAAAACCTTCAATTGCACCGGCGAGGCCACAACCTCCCATGGAAGCTAAGGCAGAGGAGCACCAAGGAGCCGAGGAAGAGGGTCTACGTCTGCCCTGAGAAGACCTGCATCCATCACAACCCCTTGCGAGCTCTCGGGGACCTCACCGGCATCAAGAAGCACTTCTGCCGCAAGCACGGCGAGAAGAAATGGAAGTGCGACAAGTGCTCGAAGCGCTACGCCGTGCAGTCCGACTGGAAGGCCCACTCCAAGACCTGTGGCACGAGGGAGTACCGCTGCGACTGCGGCACCCTCTTCTCCAGGTTCGTCGATCGTCATATATATATATGTTCTATTACATAAAATGACATGATAAATAGGTGCCATTGTTGGTTTTGTTATCTAACTATTTAAGCTTTTTGGTCAACAGAAGAGATAGTTTCATTACTCATAGGGCCTTCTGCGACGCGCTAGCAGAAGAGGCGGCGAGGGTATCTGCGGTGTCTAACCAAGGCAATAACACCGCGGCCGGCAACATCAATTATCTCTTCACCGGAGGATTGATGAGATCTAACATGCTGCAGAATTTGCCATCCAACATGAAGCCAAACATGGCTAACAATAATGTTGAAGGTATCGGTCAGTGTAGAGATGAGCTCTCATTATGGATGGGCCATGGGAGTCAGAGTAACGAGCATTTATCCAACGCTAGTATGCACCACATTGGATCCATGGGAGGAGCTGCAACTTTGCATGGTGATCTATTCGCTTCGAATTCATACGCACAACAAATTGATCAGAACCAGTTGAGTTGGTTGTACAGCAGCAAGTTGCCATGTTCCAGTAATAACGGAGAGCTAACAAGCACGATGAAGGAAGCCACGGACGGCTCGCAGTCTCTTCTTGCGAGCGTCCCTTCGCTGTTTAGTAACCAACACCAGGACCGACCGCCGCCGATGTCGGATATGTCTGCGACGGCGCTATTGCAGAAGGCGGCACAAATCGGTGTGACTTCCACCACTCCATTTGAAGAACATAACAAGTTCGATGGTTTGCTCAGTTCGAGTCATCCAAGTAGTCTAGAGAACATCATGAATGAGTTCATGGTCGCGAATTCGTATGACATGTACTCAGCGACGCGGCGCCATGGCTCATCGAAGGATGACTTGGGAGGAGGAGGAGGAGGAGGAGGTGGTGGAGGAGAGACCAGGGACTTCTTAGGTGTTGGGGTGCAAACTCTTTGCCCCTCATCCATCAACGGATGGATTTGAGCTTGTGATCATGTTTAGCTCAAGATCATATCCACGGAGTACACGAGAATGTGTAAAGGGACAAGAGGTGGCATGAATGAATGCTTGAAATAGATCATGCATATTCTCAAGCACTTGAAAGGCACTCTATCTTGAGAACTGAGGGGGGTGGGAAAGGCAAGCAATAGTACCCTCTTGAGTACTCCATTATTGCACACCATCACTTTCAGGGTTGTATTTTTTTTTTTTTTTTTTTAAAGATGTGAACTTTAGTATTATTAGTGGTATAAAAGCTTCTTCTTTTTCTCTAATGGAAACATAACTATATGGTTATGTGATTAACCAAATGCCAATTAGTATGAGTGCAAGGTACGTAAAATAATTGTTTAAGTAGAAGCCATAGATGACACGGCCAATACCCGGTGTATAGGCAAGTGAGGAGGCCAATATAAGCTTGTCTTCCAACATTAGCATTCATGCGTGGTGATCCACACTAATTAAAAGAAGCCTTATAGTGGTGAGTAGGATATCTGAAGCACTTAAGGAGATTGTTTTTTTTTTCTTGTTCTCCGAACTTATTATCTAATTGAAGTAGAATGAGAAACAAGTTTGAGATTGTTACCGGTTTTCCTGTATAAAGAAGAGGTGATAGGCCCTTGGAAAGGGAAAAGAAAAAGAAAAAAGAAAAAGAAAAAGAAATGAAATCAGTATCTTTATTCTTAAGGTTTTCTTAACATAATTGTCGTTATGTTCTTTATATTTTGGCTATAATAAATTGCAGTTTTCTTTCTTAAAATATAGAATAAATTTTTATCTTGTATAAGAAAAGATGGTTTTTTAATTCTGGGGGCGATATTTGATAGTTTTGAACTATTTTAAGCAATTTGTATAATTGCAAAATAATAAAATTTAAATTCAGTTTTAATTGTGATTAGTTAGGCCCAAGCACTATTTTGTTTTTAAATTAGCCCAAGCCCAAGCCCAAGCCCAAGCCCAAGACCAAGCCCAAGCCCAAGCGTGATTTGTCCTGGTGTCTCCTTGACAATTTGCAAGCCCGAGTCCGAGCCCCACGACTCGAGTTAAATTTTATTAGAATATAAATAGATTACAAGAATCTAAATTCCAGTAAATATTCTTAGAATTCCAGGCAGAGTTAGTCTCGACGACTTTCGCTCAAATTCTAGGCCCCGTATTAACGTTTAGACATAATTAGTATTGCTGGACATGTTAGATCAATCAACGTATACGGACTTTTTTTAAAAATTTCTTTCAGAGAAAATATGAAAAGTAGACGCGACTGGATCCACAATTTCTTCTAATAAGCCTTTCTTATTAATTTAGGTTTGTTGTTGTTTTCATGATTAGAAATTTAGAACGTCCCGCAACTTATCCGAATTCAAGAAAAGATTGAAACAGCTGATGTAAAATTATAGCGAGATTATAGAATCAACTCTAATTTTAAATAATTATTTTAAAAAATTTATTTAATTTGATAGTTTGGAGGTTCAATAGTTTGACTTGTTAATAAATTGACGATGTGATTAATATGGAATAGCACTTTAGTAGAGTAACTGTTTAGAGTATTTGCCCATGATATTTAATTTGAAGTAATAATTTAGCAAGACACAACTTAAAGGCTAATGTAGCAATTTAGTATAAATGCCTCTCCTTAATTCCTTAATGATTAATAAAGAAAAAAAAAACCTTGCTTGCATCTTACGAGTGGGTTTGGGTGAGTCGTCCTGCTCATCTAAGCCCCTGCGCACCTGCACAACCACTTCGTCAAACACCCCCTCTCTCAATGTTACGAGTACCCATATCATCCTTTCTCCGATCATCGCCTCCCGCCTTCTTCTCCATTCGCCTCTTATAGACTCGTGAATCAGAAGAAGTGGAGGGAGGCAGCGATGATCCTTCCGGTAGTGAAGCTCGGAACCCTTGCCCTGAAGACTCTCTGCAAGCCCATCGCTAACCGGCTCAAGAAGGAGGCCGGCCTCCATCCCAAGTTCCGCCAGCTCATCATAAACATTGCTCAGGTCAATCCCCATTACTTGAATCTTTATCGCTAGATGATTTCTAATTTCTCATCCTTGCTGTGATTAATTTTTTTTTCCTCTGGAATTGAAATGGTATACCACTGAGAATGGGCCATAATAGTTGTTGAGATTCATGGTGGAAGAGAACCATAATAATAATTCGTCTCAGTATCCCTAACGAACATGTTTGGTCACCAAGTTTATGCTCTCTATGAAAATTGAAGATTGTTTTTATTATATTTTATAGTCCAGAATCTAGAGTATGCCCCACGCGCTGGTTTGATGTATTATTTAATTTAGGATACACTAGTGCAGGCTCATTGTCTTATGATGTTATGGTATTAGTTGTGTTTCACGAGTCATAGAAGACGCAATTTGCTTATCAAGTGCTTACTTGCCTCCTAAGTTTAGTTATGGACTTATGGTGTGCAAGAACTTTGAAATATCACATTTACTCTTAAATAGAAAATTTGCATGCCTGATGCATATCATTTCTTGTATACTACGAACAACTTCTTTTCTTCTCTAGCTTTGTTACCATTCCTTTTTTTTTTTTTTTTTTTTTTGTTTGCTTTATGAATACTTTTTAGAGTAAATTATTCAATTGGTGAAAGTAACTGTGTTTGTATCATATCTGTTGCAGACCAACCACCGCATCTCCACAAACATACAAAGACGCATTTATGGTCATGCAACTAATGTTGAGATCCGGCCTTTGAATGAGGAAAAGGCTGTTCAAGCTGCTGCAGATCTCATCGGGGAACTCTTTGTCTTTTCGGTTTTCTCAAAACCTAGTCTCAATAAGTTCTTTAATTTTTGTTTTGGTTTTTTCATGTCAGTGACGCAATGATTGACAAATGGATATCTGATTTTGTAGGCATGTTAGATAAATTCAGAATTCTTGCATATGGGCATTGGCTTTTTAGTATCGTAGGAAGTGTTACTGAGAATGCTACAAAATAAGCTGATTTGCTATGATTCTTGCATTTGCTAGTGTGAGAGTATACACAATCATGCTAGTGAAACTGGTTATCTTGTTGCTACTTTTATTGACACCGGAAGACTATTGTAGTTTGGAAAATAGTTATCTTGTAACAGTCATACCTTTACTCTTTTGTGTAGTAGGTTGCAGGTGCGGCTTTAATCTTTGAGGTGCAAAGAAGTGCAAGATCCGAAGCTAGAAAGGAGGAAATTCGGAAACAGGAAATCGAGGTACCCGCTTGATTCTCCTTCAGCAAGTTGTTACTTGCTTACTACATACTAACATTCAATGCACTAATATCATCATCTTAAATTCTAATTATATATCATTAGTAAATAGCATGCATTAGGAAACCTCAATTTGAACATCTTAAGGTGATCCTTATTTTTTGTGTGATATCTGTACATATTTCAAGCCATCTCATTAAGCATGTCTGAGAAAATATTTGCAGAATATAAGGGACTTGAGCTGATAATTCAGGCCAGTACACTTATGAAGATTATCCCCTATCATCTCACGGGTTGACGTTGACCTTCTTTTTTGTTTTCTTTTGGGATTTAAATCCTTTTTTGGTTGGTCTTAGATGTTTCATTAACCAGAATATCTGTTGAATACTAGAATATTAATGACCAATCCTCCAATAAATAGGGAAGGATGCACAAAGGCCAACATTTATTCCTTTGTACCTGTCAACTATGACATATGGTTCATGCAATATAGATACTCTGCCATTTTCTTACTGGAAGATAAATGAAATAGCTCTGGGTCAAGGCAGTGGATTGTGAATTCATTTTGTGCGTGCTCAATACCCTTGTTACCTATCACATTATTTCCAATCTAAATTTATTTTCCGTTGTACTATTCATGGTCACAAAGAACAGAACTATGTTTTCCCTGTTCTGATTTATTAGGATAACCCTAATGGCTTCTGCCAAAGGGTTATTAATGTTGCGTACCTTCGTGCTCATCAGACAACTGACTCTCACGGTGACATCTAGGGCAGCCGACATTCTAACTGCATACCAGAGTTTCAAGTTTGCTGTGCATAGGATTGATCCTGGCTTGTCTGACTACTTGAACTAGCTAGAGCCAAGCTTCACATTGTAGCCTTTAACTTATTTCTAAACTCACATCTGTTCAAGTTTTGATTGTTTATCAACTGAGCCTAATATTATGCTTATTTAGGAAAGTAACCTTCACAGCTACCAAGCTGAGCAATTCATGAAGGCAGTTCATTTGCAGCCCTGCTAAAGAGTCAGCCAGTTGATTGTTTAAAGTCTAGTTATTGGCATCTCAGATTCTATATTACATTTTGTTCTGGCACTCTAGATTCTCAAGATTTTCCCATTTTAGCAGTCTAAGTTTCTAACCTAACTAGGCATTTAAGATGAAATGATGCACCTAGAAGGGTGGAAGGAATTAATTTCAGTGGCTTAATGTTCATTGTATAATGTGGAGGTTATGTATTACTTCTCTCTGTGGTGTGTGCCTATTCTCGTATCAGGAACCACCATATTTCTACTTCATCTAGACTCTCACCTATGTTAGATCATAATCATTTCTAGAGTTTTGACAAGCATCATCTCTATAGGGATTGAAATCAGTTTGACATTTAACAGTGGAATCTTGTCAAGCACTCCAGTTTCCAGAAACCATCTCAAAATTGAGTTGTGTACTGGCAAACCTGTGTTGTTAAGAAAGGCTTTGACGGTGATGCTGGGCTGGGGAAGATGGACAGAATGCTGCATATTTCTTGACATAATTTGACCTGCTGATGTGAATTCAGCAGCATTTTACTGTGGTGCAATTGTGGCTAGCAAGTGCTTATTCCCAGCATGTGCAGTCTTAGAGGTTGCGATACCACTCTGGGTTGTTTGACAGATCATGTTTGATCTGCCATTTAGCTGACGGTGGTAGAAAGATGCTTAGATTATTTTGTGTTTCTGCATTCAGATGATACAATTATGTCACTCTCCGAGTCTCCTTTTTCACCTTCATTTCATAATCTCATGCCCCTTTTTTATCTCAACTTGCAGGCAATGAAACAAAGGGAGGAGGATCTAGCTAAAGAAGTGGAGATGCTAAAGCAGAAGCTTAGCGAAATAGAGCACCTCGCTAAGGGGCGAGGACTCTCAGGAATTCTAAATTTCAAACGTATCAATTCTCTTGAAAGCAGCAAGTCAGCTACTCCTGCTTGATTAATCAGAACAACTTTTTGTTCGTAATCTTTCTTCCATTTTTCAATGGTGTTAATTGGTTAGAAAGGATGCTTCTTAGATTATGGATCTTCATTCAGAAAAAAGGAAACTACAAAATAGATTTTTCTATGTTTTTTTTCTCCTTTTCTGCTAGGTCATGGGCTTCTTTAAAATCATATAAATTCTGTGTAGATATTATGCACTTTTCTGGAAAGGAATCTCAACATGTCTCATTTTACACCCTTCCTTAATGCTGTGCAAGCACAAGGTAATGGGCCCGTCCCAAAGGACATTATCTAGAGCTCTCCAGCTCTTTTTCTTGGTCGAATCTTTTCTGTAGCAAGTTTCAGCCACGGCGGCTACTTCTTTCTTTCTTTACCAGAACCAATTCTTTAACAAAAACAAAGTCTCATTTCGTTGCACAATAAGTCAAACAGGAATAAATATAATCCTTATAATTACAAGCAACTCATGTATCATTTATCGTTATTTGATTCCAAAACACCCATAATGAGAAACAGTTAACTGGATAAGATTGGAGAGCCATAACTGGTTGTGATTTGAGAACAATGATTACCTACAGTCTTGATAGTCTTCATTTTTCCTATTGTCACGTCATTACCAATGAGATTGTTCTTCTTCATTTATTATCTATATATACATATTTGATTGGGTTTTCCTTGATAAATCTTTTTCAAGTAAAAGAGGAACTAAATTGGCTGACAATTATAGTCCTAAGAAAGAGCTAGCTTTTTATAATATTTTCCTAATTCTCATGATTTATTTTAAAAAAAAATGAGAGTATATACGAAAGGAACCAAATGGCCGAACTGTTTACATTATATATAGTTGCAAAATAAGATTTGCTATGCCTTATTCTAGATTAGAAAACCAAGAGAGTTTATCTACTGTAAGCTGCTTAGCATGAAAGAAAGGCATCAACTTAGAAATCTGAGCAGCATCACACCACCCACTACCGCATCATTCCCTCCCTCTCCTCTCTCCTTTTGGCCGCATCGCCTTTTCTCTCCCCCTTCCCTTTTCATCCAAGAGAGACACCACCTTACACAACAGCAAAAAGAAAAAAGAAAAAAGAAAAAAAATTATATATATATATATTTTATTATTATTTTACACCGATATTCATATTATGTATTTATTTAATTTAATTTGTTGTCACTAATTTAGTGTAAAATGTAATGAACTCATAATAATGTAGCATGTGAAATTAAAAAATTTAAATGGAAAAGGAGTAGGAGAAAAGGAAAGAAAAGCGGTGACCACATCCCATTCCGCTCCATCTTCCTCCCTCCAAATATTCCTCCCCGAGCCTTCCCCATCACGACTCTTTCCCCTTGTCTTCTTTATCTCTCCCCGCTCCCCGAAGAAGAGGAAGAGGAATCCAACCAATCTCAACCACCATGAGGAAGGGGTCGAAGAGCACCGGCTATTGCCGGTCGGCGTCGCACCGGCTGCTGAAGGACAAGGCTAAGAACCGAGTCGACGACCTACAGGGGATGCTCGCCGGGCTCCAATCGGCGCGGAAGGAGAGCCGCGCCGCCGACGCCACCCTGCTGGAGGAGCAGGTCCACCACGTGCTGCGCGAATGGAGGGCCGAGCTCGATGAGCCCTCCCCGGCCAATTCCTCCTCACTCAATCTCGTGAGACGCTGCCCTCCAGCTGTTTGTTCTTTTGTCGCCGTGAATTGAGTTTGAAATATGTCTTGATTGATTGTTCTGGGTTTGAAGGGGAATAGCCATGGGTCGTCGGATCTCTCGTCATATATAAGACGGATGCTGCAGCTGAATGAGGAGGAAGTGGAGGACGACGCCACGAGCAAGATGGCCGCTTCGCCGCCGCCGGGTGGGAATCCAAAGGCGGAGCCGGTGGAGGTGGGGGAGAGTGATGGAGGGGGGATTCAAGGTGGGAGGAGTGCTGCTTTTGTTGAGGTGAGTCCAATTTTACTGTATGGGGATATCTAGCCAAGGGATGGGCCTTTAGAGATCACCATCTTGCCTTCTTTCGCATAAGCATTGATACATAAGCCGTAAGTGGAACTGGGTTGACTTGATCTATATCAGTTTGATATCCTATCTTGACTCTAGCTTTTCTTTAATTCTATCATTCTCGATTGACATATAACTGCATCATCTTAGATCTTTTACTGGTTAATCCCTGCGCACTAACCTTTGTAGAACATTAGTTCTGATGCTTTGGTTTTTGTTAGGGTGTATAAAGCTCACTCTGCACCGCACCCTGGCCCATTTAATATCCTTATTTTGCTTCCTTTAGATAGGTTTGAGTTAATTTGTTATTTTCCTGCTTTTGAACCTCTATCTAGAATTATTTGGAAGGAGACTCCGAGAATAAATTATGGTCGACAACCTAATAAAGAAACATGACAAAAGTACCATCTATTGATTCCCAAATAAATGTAGAAACACACATCTGGAGTTATGAAGTTGGGAATTCTGTGATATTGGGCCGGCATTCCCTTGTTGCACTACCAGGGCACCTCAATCTTTGGCATGGAGGAATATGAAAATGGGAAAAGAATTTTGACTACTTATGACAAATGCAGAAATGTCTTTTTTAGTTCTTCATCCTAAATAATGTCTGTATTCTGTTCCAGGATTACTTCAATGCAACTGTGCTACTTTCTTGTTGTAATAGGCTTGATTCTCCTTCTGTTTTGCTTGTTTGGACCATTCTTTTCTCCTTATTGGATATTCTTTCTGTGCTGTACTCTTAACCTTTTAGGTCATTCCTTTGGATGATAATTTACCTCAAAACTGCTTTTAAATAACAGTGGGAGTGGCATCATAGCAAGTTGCAAGAATTGCCTATGTCAATTATATGGTAGGCCCTTCTTAAGTTTCTAAGCAAAGAGGGTGTGGCTGCTGCTCTATGTTCCATCTATCCATTGACTCTTCTTTCTCTTTAAACTCAGGAATATTTCTTGATATTTGTTATCTTGTAGATACCTCATTACTCTATTTGTATCCTACATACATGAATTTGTTCTTATATCAACAAAGTTATCTTAGTATGTTTGATAGAGCATAGATTATTTACTGAAAACTTTAGAATTATCATATGCAGGAATACTTTATAACTCAGGGATTATCGGAGCATGGACTTTCAGGGCCTGACAAGTACCAAAGTAGCCTTTCGATGAGTGTCCAGCACGCTGTTGTGAATTATCGTGAAGAGACTACCAATATTGACTATCATCAGTTTGATCTGCATCAACCTGTACCTTACAATGTATATCTTGGATTTGACTCTGGTGAGCAGAATGGAGGGGATGCTGTATCATTCATTTCTGAGTTTATTCCAGCAATCTGCCCCCCACCTTCTGCTTTTTTAAGGCCAAAATGTGCACTCTGGGACTGTCCTAGGCCTGCTCGTGGATCAGAATGGTACCAAGACTATTGCAGCAGCTTTCATGCTACTCTAGCATTAAATGAAGGACCTCCTGGTATGACTCCTGTGCTGCGACCTGGCGGTATTAATTTGAAGGATGGTCCTCTTTTTTCTGCTCTTGCTGCGAAGACACAAGGGAAAAATGTGGGCATCCCAGAATGTGAAGGGGCAGCAACCACCAAGTCTCCTTGGAATGCACCTGGTATGTGTTTTTTCATCTATAATACCATAGTGGATGTCCTTATTTCATATTCGTCTTATTTACTGAATCAGGTTGAAGCCATATTCTGATATTAATGTTGTTGTTATGACTTTACAGAGCTCTTTGATCTTTTGGTCTTGAATGGTGAATCACTTAGAGAGTGGCTCTTCTTTGACAAGCCCCGCAGAGCATTTGAGAGTGGGAACCGAAAGCAAAGGTCACTGCCTGATTACAGTGGACGTGGCTGGCATGAATCCAGGAAGCAGGTGATGAAAGAATTCGGAGGATTGAAGAGGTCCTACTACATGGATCCTCAACCACTAACCCATTATGAGTGGCATCTCTATGAATATGAGATCAACAATTGTGATGCTTGTGCTTTATACAGACTTGAACTCAAGCTCGTTGATCCTAAAAAGAGTGCTAAAGGAAAGTTAACAAGTGATTCTTTAGTTGATCTGCAGCAGCAGATGGGGAGGCTCAATGCTGAGAATCTTACAGATAACAAGCGATATGTGAAGGGTAGAGCAAAACTCAACCCAAACGAGTCCATTGATCGTGTTTATTCATCTTCTAATTTAGTTGATCAGAAAGAGAAAGCCCAGAAAGTACATTCGGCTATGGATCAGAAAGTTTCTATAGATGATAACCCTGTTTATGGGCCAGGCAATCCATATTTGTACTCTATTGATAGCTTAAATGAATTCTATGGAACTTAAGCTATTAGCTCTGATGGCAGACTAAAGCGTCATTGAATAAGGAGGATTTAAATTATCACTTCAAAAGGCAACTTAACCTACTCACTTTTCGGCCTTTATTTGCTGGCCAATCTCATGTGCTTTGACTCGGAGTTCTGTGTTCAGTTTGGTGTCATCTGAAGAATTGTACGTGTATATCAAGATTAAGTATCTATGGGCTTCAGGTAATAAATAAGAAGTGGTTCACTGTGGCATCTCTCCTTGGACTGAAGGAACAATTATGAGAACAAGGTGATATGTTATGGAGGCTGTACATAATAAGATGTAGCGTGGTTATTTTATAGTTTGTAACTTCCTTGAGGGTATGAAAGGATCTTATTGACATGGCAAATGTTCTCATTGACAACTTCTGAGGCTGCACGTTATTATTGTGCGCAGGAGAAAAATGTCAATATAGACTTCTTGTTGCCTGACATTCATAAACAAGCTTTGTTCTAGTACTATTTGTATGCGTCAATAATGAGATGGATGCTGTGTCTGATGCGGCCTATTTTGGTTTTGTTAATATATATACTAGTTATTTTAAGTATGAGAAGATATTCAATGTGCTTGATTTCAGTTTCAGAATAGCAGTTGCTTTAGTGCTGATGTGGAAGTAACTATGTGCAAATCTTGTGTTATAAGTCTGGCTGTTCAAGAAAGATGGGATGGAAGACGGTCACCTTAGGAATTCTTTGTCTACATTTGACATTTATGACTCACAAATTTACAACAAATAACTGAGAAATGAATCAGTCTGAATTTGTTCATCTGAAGCTTATACAGTACCTAAATAAACCGTGTGTCATGCTGATAGATACCTACAAAAGACGTGCACACGAGATGGTAAATCATGATAACCTAAAGAAAGCTCAGGTAGCAAAGAAGTAAAAAGTAGATAGCATAGGCACTTTTGAGTATAGGATGCCCAAACAAAAGTGAACTCGTGCCAGATCGTCTGGCACTACAGCCAAACGAGTTGAATGTTCTTTTTTCACTAGCTAGTGGTAATATCAACTCATCCTGTCGATCAATGTTTATGAGAATTGATTCCTACTGAGTAGCTAATAATATTGCTAGATTGAAGAACCAATCAACAAGCATATCTTAGATGATGAAGATATTGAAGGTACAATACAAGAAAATCTTTCAGATATCCAATACAAAAAGGCATGCGAAGGAAAAGAATAATAAACATCAAGTCTGATTTCAAATTTAACAAGATGACCACCCTCCAATCAAATCTGATCTTCACACCTAAATTTTCATCAAAGAATGTCCTTAGAAAAATTCCACCTCCTTACAAGGAAACGCTTTTCCCCAGAAGAGATCATGCCAAGAACAAATCCAGGTGGGAACTTCTGCGTCTCCCTCTCATTGTAGTGAATAAATATCATTAAGATGCATTTCTCTGATGCAAAAGAGCTAAGCTGAGCAGCAGCTAACTTTCTTAACGGCTGAAACATCATCTTTGGTGCCTACGCTAACTGTCTGCCCCTTGGGCAAAGCTGCAGGGTCATCGCCAACATCAAGGGCCTTCCTGCTGACCCCACGATAGATGTGAGTGAGGACTTCAGTGAAAGCGTTCTCTACATTCATTGATTCCAGGGCAGATGTTTCCATAAAGATTGTATTCTCCCTCTCAGCAAAGGCCTGTGCGTCCTCTGTGGAGACGGCCCTTAGGTGGCGTAAGTCAGCTTTGTTACCAACAAGCATGATAACTATGCTAGGATCAGTGTGATCTTTTAGCTCCTTCAGCCACCTCTCCACATTCTCAAAAGTGACATGGCGAGTGACATCATAGACAAGAAGGGCACCAACAGCTCCTCGGTAGTAGGCACTAGTTATGGCACGGTATCTACATAAATGAAAAGAGCACAGACATCAATCTTTATGTAGTCAATCTAACTAATCATGTAGCATGCCAGAATAGTAAGATGGAAAGTCCTATTAGTCCAACTAAAGTAATAGAAGAGGACAAGTTTCAGTATGGGTACTATAAAGAGAATCAAATAAAAGACCAACAAGAGTCACTACTAATTCTTGAAAGAGCTCTTTCTTAAGCATAGAAGAAAATCTAGTTAGTATGATGTGCTGCTGGTGGATAAATTTCTTTTGGTGAAGATATGAAGCTCACTTGGAGCTCCTTTCATCCACAAGAATATTCATTTACCGGTTGTCATGGATCATCTGAGATCATTTAGGTCCTGAAACCATGTTCTTATGATTTGTTAGCTGAAACAGAATCCTTACGCTATTTCAACGTTGAGAAATAGAAACAACGTCAACGGACAGATGTGACCAAAATTAGATTTTGCTTTTGGAAATAATTGATGCATGCCAACCTAGCCAGAGTTTAAATACTTCCTCCAGAAAGCTTATGCACAATGCAGCACTATCAGTGCTTCATGCAATAAAATCCAAAATAAATCATTTTATGTACTAATAGTGGCCAAATTGGCAGAAACACTGGGGCAAGACAATATCAATAACAGAGATAATATTTCTTTTAGCACCGATCCCTTTGCAACCTGCTTAACAACTGTTTGCATGCCATCTAGGAAGACATTCCTAGGGCCATATTTGGATTACAGAGGCCATTGAGTTATACTTTGAGCCTCCAAAAACAAAGCTTTTTTTTCTTATAGCTCCAAGATGATTATGCACCTAAAAAATATGATTTTCTAAAGACCTGACAAATTGCATTTGCACTCATAGGTGGATATCCACAAAAAAGTTCTAGACCATCTACCTGACATGAGTTTTCCAAAATATCATGTCATTCCCATGCCAGAACTAATCTTACCAATGGTTGTGAGCTCTTAAAATCCAACACCTTGACCTTACAAAGATCTGAAACTCTCAATACATAAGTACTTAACGGAGTAAAAAGGCTACTAAAATCATAAAATTTAAACTCGTTACGTCAATTGTATGCCCTTCTCTCCAATTAGGTTAATATCATGAAACGAAAACTGACACGAACTAAATCTGAGTTTTCCTGTAACAGATCTGGTTATCAGAAAACAATTCAACACCGCCTCCATTGTTAAGTTGAATTTTTCCCCAGCTCTTACACTTACTCCAAGTAAACATCAAGATCCGACGAACAAGATCTTAACTTTTCCTCAAAATACGATATCTAAATAGATCAGAACAAGGGACGGAGGGGATGGTTAAAAAGAAAGACCTTTCCTGTCCGGCGGTATCCCAGATCTGAGCCTTGACGACCTTATCGTCGACTTTAATGCTTCGGGTGGCGAATTCGACGCCGATGGTGGACTTGGACTCGAGGCTGAACTCATTGCGGGTGAATCGCGACAGCAGATTCGACTTCCCCACCCCTGAATCGCCGATGAGCACCACCTTGAATAGATAGTCGTAGTCGTCCTCCGCCCGATAACCCATCCTTCTTATCTATTCTATGCAACTATCCAAGAAGTTATCCTCGTCTTATTTCTCGCTCTCTCTCTCTCTCTCTCTTAACGAAATGGAGAGATGGTTGAAAGATTAATAGGAGGAGAGGTCACGATTCCTCACTTGGAAAGAAGGGGAGCTGGAAACTTAATAAAGAATTGAAGAATACTAAGACGAGAGCTGGGCAACAAAATGGAAGTGGAATTAACTCTTATACCCAATAAATACCTCATTTGTTTGGATAGGATATTTGTCTAATTTTACTTAAAATTCTAAACTCTCAAAAATATAGTATTTGAATTTAAAATTTATAAAATCAAAAATGATTAAATAGAATCGAATGGGTGTATCAGTTTCATTTTGAGCATATTAAAATATCGACTTTAATTTTGTAATAGTCTACTAGCTCTTGAATTATATATATATATATATATATATATATATATATATATAAAATATAAATAATAGGACAGTAGTCATTGTTCTCCAGACAAAAGTGACACAAAACTGAATGCATTTCACAATGTCACATCCTAAGATCTCTCTGGCAACATTTCATTACAGTATGTCAGTATGATCTGTAATAATCTCATACATCCTCTCAGATGGATGAACAGCATCCCACTAGACATACTTGGTTGGATCCTCACGTGTACTTTGGCCTTTGCATGTATCACCAACCTCTAACGTTCCTGATCCACAACACCCTTTTGATGTCTCTATGAATCCTGTCATGAAGAAACGAAATTAGTTGAATGATATTTACAAGCAAAATATGTAATTGATTTAACATACCAAACTTTAGAATTATCATATGCAGGAATACTTTATTACTCAGGGATTATCGGAGCATGGACTTTTAGGGCCTGACAAGTACCAAAGTAGTCTTTCGATGAGTGTCCAGCATGCTGCTGTGAATTGCCGTGAAGAAACCACCAATATTGACTATCATCAGTTTGATCTGCATCAACCTGTATCTTACAATGCATATCTTGGATTTGACTCTGGCGAGCAGAATGGAGGGGATGCTGTATCATTCATAGCTGAGTTTATTCCAGCAATCTGGGACTGTCCTAGGCCTGCTCTGTGGATCAGAATGGTACCAAGACTATTGCAGCAGCTTTCATGCTACTCCAGCATTAAAATGAAGGACCTCCTGGTATGACTCCTGTGCTGCGACCTGGCGGTATTAATTTGAAGGATGGTCCTCTTTTTTCTGCTCTTGCTGCGAAGACACAAGGGAAAAATGTGGGCATCCCAGAATGTGAAGGGGCAGCAACCACCAAGTCTCCTTGGAATGCACCTGGTATGTGTTTTTTTCATCTATAATACCATAGTGGATGTCCTTATTTCATATATTCGTCTTATTTACTGAATCAGTTTGGAGCCATATTCTGATATTAATGTTGTTGTTATGACTTTACAGAGCTCTTTGATCTTTTGGTTTTGAATGGTGAGTCACTTAGAGAGTGGCTCTTCTTTGACAAGCCTCGCAGAGCATTTGAGAGTGGGAACCGAAAGCAAAGGTCACTGCCTGATTACAGTGGACGTGGCTGGCATGAATCCAGGAAGCAGGTGATGAAAGAATTCGGAGGATTGAAGAGGTCCTACTACATGGATCCTCAACCACTAACTCATTATGAGTGGCATCTCAATGAATATGAGATCAACAATTGTGATGCTTGTGCTTTATACAGACTTGAACTCAAGCTCGTTGATCCAAAAAAGAGTGCTAAAGGAAAGTTAACAAGTGATTCTTTAGTTGATCTGCAGCAGCAGATGGGAAGGCTCAATGCTGAGAATCCTACAGATACCAAGCGATATGTGAAGGGTAGAGCAAAAGTCAACCCAAACGAGTCCATTGATCGTGTTTATTCATCTTCTAATTTAGTTGATCAGAAAGAGAAAGCCCAGATAGTACATTCGGCTATGGATCAGAAAGTTTCTATAGATGATAACCCTGTTTATGGGCCAGGCAATCCATATTTATACTCTATTGATAGCTTAAACGAATTCTATGGAACTTAAGCTATTAGCTCTGATGGCAGACTAAAGCGTCATTGAATGGGGAGGATTTAAGTTATGACATTCACTTCAAAAGGCAACTTAACCTACTCACTTTTCGGCCTTTTCTTGCAGGCCAATCTCAACGGCTTTGACTCGGAGTTCTGTGTTCAGTTTGGTGTCATCTGAAGAATTGTACGTGTATATCAAGATTAAGTATCTATGGGCTTCAGGTAATTAATAAGAAGTGGTTCGCCGTGGCATCTCTCGAACTTGAGGAACAATTACGAGAACAAGGTGACATGTTGTTATGGAGGCTGTACATAATAAGATATATCATGGTTATTTTATAGTTTGCAACTTTCTCGAGGGTATGAAAGGATCTTATTGACATGGCAAATGTTCTCATTGACAACTTCTGAAGCTGCACGTTATTATTATGCGCAGGAGAAAAATGTCAATATAGACTTCTTGTTGTCTGACATTCATAAACAAGCTTTGTCCTAGTACTATTTGTATGCTTCAATAATGAGATGGATGCTGTGTCTGATGCGGCCTATTTTGGTTTTGTTAATATATCTACTAGTTATTTTAAGTATGAGAAGAGGTTCAATGTGATTGATTTCAGTTTCAGAATAGCAGTTGTTTTAGTGCTGATGTGGAAGTAACTATGTGCAAATCTTGTGTTATAAGTCTGGCTGTTCAAGAAAGATGGGATGGAAGACGGTCACCTTAGGAATTCTTTCTCTACATTTGACACTTACGACAAATAACTGAGATATGAGTCCGTCTGAATTGTTTGTTCATCTGAAGCATATACAGTACCTAAATGAATCGTGTGTGTCATGCTGATAGATATCTCCAAAAGGAGTGTACACGAGATGGTAAATCATGATAACCTAAAGAAAGTTCATCTAGCAAAGAAGTAAGAAGTAGATAAAATAGGCACTTTTGAGTATGCGATGCCCAGACAACTTGCAGGTTAGTGAACTCGTGCCAGATCGTCTAGCACTACAGCCAAACGAATAGTATGTTCTTTTTCCCTTGGTAGTGGTAATACCAACTCATCCTGTCGATCAATGTTTAGGAGAATTGATTCCTACTGAATAGCTAATAATATTCCTAGATGATGAAGGTACTGATAGGTACATCATACCCGCAAGAATAAGACGACAACAAAATCTTTCAGATATCCAATACAACAAGGCATGCGAAAGAAAAGAATAATAAACATCAGGTCTGATTTAAATTTAACAAGATGACCACCCTACAATCAAATCTGACCTGCACACCTAAATTTCATCAAACAATGTCCTTTGAAAAATTCCACCTCCTTACAAGGAGATGCTTTTCCCGGGAAGAGAACATCATGCCAAGAACAAATCCAGGTGGGCACTTCTGCATCTCCCTCTCATTGTAGTGAATAAATATCATTAAGATGTATTCCTCTGATGCAAAGGAGCTAAGCTGAACAGCAGCTAACTTTCTTAACAGCTGAAACATCATCTTTGGTGCCTACGCTAACTGTCTGCCCCTTGGGCAAAGCTGCAGGGTCATCGCCAACATCGAGGGCCTTCCTGCTGACCCCACGATAGATGTGAGTGAGGACTTCAGTGAAAGCGTTCTCTACATTCATTGATTCCAGGGCAGATGTCTCCATAAAGATTGTATTCTCCCTCTCAGCAAAGGCCTGCGCGTCCTCTGTGGAGACGGCCCTTAGGTGGCGTAAGTCAGCTTTGTTGCCAACAAGCATGATAACTATGCTAGGATCGGTGTGATCCTTTAGCTCCTTCAGCCACCTCTCCACATTCTCAAAAGTGACATGGCGAGTGACATCATAGACAAGAAGTGCACCAACAGCTCCTCGGTAGTATGCACTAGTTATGGCACGGTATCTACACAAATGAAGAGAGCACATACATCAATCTTTATGTAGTCAATCTAACTAATCATGTAGCATGCCAGAATAGTAAGATGGAAAGTCCTATTAGTCCAACTGAAGCAATAGAAGAGGACAAGTAAGTTTCAGTAAAGAGAATCATACACAACTATGGTAGAATGTACCAGCGAAAATTCTAGCTGAATTTTATACTCAAATAAAAGACCAACAAGAGTCACTACTAATTCTTGAAAGAGCTCTTTCTTAAGCATAGAAGAAAATCTAGTTAGTATGATATGCTGGTGGTGGATAAATTTCTTTTGGCGAAGATATGAAGCTTGCCTGAAGTTCCTTCCATCCACAAGAATATTCAATTACCGGTTGTCATGGATTATCTAAGATCATCTAGGTCCTAAAACCATGTTCTTAGGATTTGTTAGCTGAAACTGAATACTCATGCTATTTCAACTTTGAGAAACAGAAAAAACGTCAATAGTCAGATATAACCAAAATTAGATTTCACTTTTCGAAATATTGACGCATGTCAACCTAGCCAGAGTTCAAATTTTTCCTCCAGAAAGATTATGCACAATTCAGAACTATCAGTGCTTCATGGCATAAAATCCAAAAGCAGAAACAGTGGGTCAAGACAATATCAATAACAGAGATAATATTTCTTTTAGCACCAATCCCTTCACAACCTGCTTACCAACTGTTTGCATGCCATCTAGGAAGATATTCGTAGGGCCATATTTGGATTATAGAGGCCATTGAGTTATACTTTGAGCCTCCAAAAACAAAGCATTTTTTTCTTATAGCTCCAAGATGATTGTGCACCTAAAATTACAAGATTTTCTAAAGACCCGACAAATTGCATTTGCACTCATAGGTGGACATCCACAAAAAAGTTCTAGACCATCTACCTGACATGATTTTTCCAAAATATCATGTCATTCCCATGTCAGAACTAATCTTACCAATGGTTGTGAGCTCTAAAATCCAACACCTTGACCTTACGAAGATCTGAAACTCTCAACACATAAGTACTTAACGGAGTAAAAAGGCTACTAAAATCAGAAAATTTCAACTCGTTACGTCAATTGTATGCTCTTCTCTCCAATTAGGTTAATATCATGAAACGAAAACTGACACGAACTAAATCTGAGTTTTCCTGTAACAGATCTGGTTATCAGAAAACAATTCAACACCGTCTCCATTGTTAAGTTGAATTTTTCCCCATCTCTTACACTTACTCCAAGTAAACATCAAGATCCGACGAACAAGATCTTAACTTTTCCTCAAAATACGATATCTAAATAGATCAGAACAAGGGACGGAGGGGGTGGTTAAAAAGAAAGACCTTTCCTGTCCGGCGGTATCCCAGATCTGAGCCTTGACGACCTTATCGTCGACTTTAATGCTTCGGGTGGCGAATTCGACGCCGATGGTGGACTTGGACTCGAGGCTGAACTCATTGCGGGTGAATCGCGACAGCAGATTCGACTTCCCCACCCCTGAATCGCCGATGAGCACCACCTTGAATAGATAGTCGTAGTCGTCCTCCGCCCGATAACCCATCCTTCTTATCTATTCTATGCAACTATCCAAGAAGTTATCCTCGTCTTATTTCTCGCGCTCTCTCTCTCTCTCTCTCTTAACGAAATGTAGAGATGGTTGAAAGATTAAGAGGAGGAGGAGGAGGAGGAGGAGGAGGTCTCGATTCCTAACTTGGAAAGAAGGGGAGCTGGAGACTAATAAAGAATTGAAGAATACTAGGACGAGTGCTGGGCAACAAAATGGAAATGGACTTAACTCTTACACCCAATATATACGTCATTTGTGTGGATAGAATATTTGTCTAATTTTACTTTAAAATTCTAAACTCTCAAAAATATAGTATTTGAATTTAAATTTATCAAATTAAAAATGACTAAATAGAATAGAATGGGTGTATCATTTTCATTTTGAGCATGTTAAAATATCGACTTTAATTTTATAATAGTCTACTAGCTCTTGAATTATATATATATATAATAGGATGGTAGTCATTGTTCTCCAGACAAAAGTGACACAAAGCTGAATGCATTTCACAATGTTCTATCCTAAGATCTCTCTGGCAGCATTCATTACAATTTGATCTGTGATAATCTCATACATCCTCTCAGTTGGATGAACAGCATCCCAGTAGACATACTTGGTTGGATCCTCACATGTACCTTGGCCTTTGCATGTTTCACCAACCTCTAACATTCCTGATCCACAACACCCTTTTGATGTCTCTATGAATCCTGTCATGAAGAAAAGAAAACAAAAGAAAATAATTATTCGAGTGATATTTACAAAGCAAAATATGTAACTGATTTACACACCAAACTTCTCTGGGTTCTTGGTTGCCTCATCCAAGATGTTATAGATATCCACATAATAAGTTCTCACTTGTAGCTCATTCCTAAGAGCATCCAACTTCTTTACTAGCTTAGAGTTGAAAGAAGTTGCCAGAGCATTGAAGTTTTCAACACACTCCTCCACACCTTGCAAAGTTCTGACAATAGGCAAGCACCCCATGGGAGGAACACTAACTACCACAAACATTCTTCCTCCAAGCCTGTGCATTTCCTGAAGATCAAAACTTTGTAGTGTTAGTAGTAGTGCATGAGATAAAAATTAGGACAGGAAGGGGATGGAACCTTGACATATTTGGCCATGTTTGTGATCAAGTAGTTCTCATATTGCTGGCTATTGGATTGAGTCGATTGATTGGAAAAGATATGGCCTAAGAGGAGGTCGTTTGTGCCGGCGCTGATGACGAAGACGGCGTTCTTCACAATTCGGTTTGCTTCTGCTACTCCTACCGTCCTTCTCAGATGGATCTTGTAGTGCCTTAGATTCTTTAGTTGCTTCGTAAAACCTATCACTTTCTTTAAAAGAAGAATGAGGAAAGACTAAGTTTTAGTCTAACTTGTAGAACAATGCTAGCGTCTCTGTGCATAAGATATACATGAAAGATGTACATATTTGTAGAAAATTGAACATGTGAATGGGTAACAATAAAAGTTTTAGTTAAGAAACAGCGTCGGATCGAAGAAGAAAGAGGTTTGTGATGACATACTGCATTCTTAGCGGTAAGTTCGTCATATCCGGAGGAAGCTGATGCAAAGCTTACTCCATAGATGAGCTGCTCTGGAGTAAGATTTGGATCCAAAAATGCCGGAATGATTTTGGAAATACCTAATCTCTCAGCTGCATAACAAAGAAGACAAGGATAAGTAGCTTCTTAATTAACCGCCACATTAATTGCACAAAATAAAGATCTGGAATATTATATACTCTTTAATTGTGAGCATATACATATGCAAAGACAAGCATTCCTTCAGATGCAAGTCCTAATTACAACCCTGAGAGGTTTTTAATTTAGCTGATGACAAGCAACTGTAGCTTTTGTAAAGTAAATTAATGAGAAAGTAAAAGATACATCAAGAGATCATAAATAGTGAGTAATTCTCGTTACCGAGGAAGTCGGTAGCGAGCCTTCCATCGCAGAACCGCCCGGTAGGGCGGCCGTTGATGAAGTCTTTCCCATAGGGCAGGAAATTAGCCTTTGCGGCCGTCGGCAACCGGTTGTTGTTACCGGGATCGACAGTCGAATCACCGAATATCAGCAAGCATGTGCGATTCACTATAGATGGTAATGCCACTCGACGAAATGCCACAACCGTGTTGCACAATTGCAATGCCATGAGCAAGACTATAACAGCTGCTAACCTCGTCATCACTTAGTTCTCTCTTCTTCTCCCTCTCGTTTGAAACTGCTACTGGAACTTAATAGCGTAGCTGCTTTAATATATGACCAGAGTATTGGTTAACTCTTTTAATGCACTCAGAAGAATTACTTGGGTCATTCTGGTAGGCATGCGTATTTACCCAGGTAGTTGGATTCCAATTAATTGTGCAGTGGTCCTTTGTCCTCAGACATAGCAAAAGGCCTATAAATGCTGTTCACAGTGGAATTGCATTTGCTACTATTAGAGTGGAGACAGACTAATGATCAACGAGGAAAGCTAATAGATAGCAAGTGATAAGGAGCATTACCATGAATAGAGCTTAACATATATATACTTTTTTTTTTCTAATACAACATTTCAAATTTAAGACCAGTCTCTGCTTTCTTTTCTTTTTCGCCATTAAGGTTTCAGATAGCAAACATGGATATGAACAGACAGGCATCATCAAGTCACCGCTAAGCATGACTGTAGTCTTTTAATATCTCATTGATTCTGTTCCTTAAAGGACAGCAGTTATTTACAACCAGACTCCAGACCTTAAAATTCAGAGGCACCTTTAAAATCCAATGGTACACTATCCAATAAGATGCCTTGAATTGATGATGGCAAAAAATTCCTAGATTAGTCTATTCATTTGTTCCAAGATGATAGATTTGAATAGCCATCATAACTATAAATAGTTAGCAGAATATTAGAGTATTCTCCACAAGACAATGGGCCTGCAACCCATTCCACATTCAATGAAAATAAGGACACCTATAGATAGCTATGAAACAAATGTGAAATACTGGAATTAGTCCACGGGCAAGTTGTTCATCATACATATTGTAAATTGAAAGTTAAGTGAACGATTATGCTCCATTCGAACCACCGTAAGCAAAAAAACCTGTATATGCCCACGTAATTGCAGCTATGTTCTTACATTTTAATATCCTGTCATGGTTCACCATCTTTCTCCAGCTCACAGGTGTCATTCCTAATGGTTACACAATTCAAGTCAGATGCAATATGATCTTCTCCAATATTCATAAAACTGAACCAACTCAGCTGAGATCATAATAAATCATCACATATGGCATGTCGGATTTCCTTATGAAAAGAAGGTGAAATGGAACCCACCTTGGTTGAGAAGAGTCTTTCATGGTGGATGAATCAAGTTGCATTGTGACAGGACCATCATTCACCAGATTGACCTGCAAATATTTTGGTGGAATTCATGTCCTGCAAGGAAATGGAAAGAAAAAGACAATACCAACATGTATTCATATACACTGCTGTGACCTACCTTCATCATTGCTCCAAAAATTCCATCTGCTCTGACAAAGAATGCATGATTAGGACTGAGAAAAGCTATAGTGCAACTACACAATTTTGAATTATAAAGGGAACTTCCGTGAAAAATAGAGAATAGCGTAGTGATGAAACTCATGAAACTAAAGAAGGGCATCTGAGCTACCTGCAGTTACAAAGTAGCTCCTCACAAAAAATAATGAAGAAAATAATTATGTTTCACATTTGGGACAAAGGCAATGATTTAATGCAATAGCATGATTAATTGATGGATTAAATCGTACGTAGAGACTATATGTGTATAATATAGAATAAATCTACAATAATTCCTAACTAAAAATTGTGAAATGGATCTAAAAAAGCATGGTGCTCAGATTAAGTCCTTGAAAACAAGAAAGAAAATGAATAATATACACACATGTAATTACATATGAACATCGTGAACATACGTCACATACTCATGTGGAATAATTAGGAGTGCAAGCAAAGATTACCTGCATATATGAGTATCAAATTTGATGGAATGATAAACAGTTATACACATGCAAAAGATATATGGTGCCATAATCAGAACACTTCAGATCATTTTATGTCAGATGCACAAGAGATAAATATATTGATTGCCAGCATTAATAGGATTCATACCTTTCACTGCATTTGCAGTGTATGCTTGGCAAAACTTTTCAATGAGAGAAGAATAAAAGGGCTTTGCTTTCTGAGGAGGCATAGCCACATGGAAATCTGGCTTGTTACCCTTTAGAGTACCATATAAGGTAAACTGACTAACTGGGTGATCAGCGAAAGACATTAGAAATGTAGCAAATGACAGTCAAATAAGTGATCTGCAATGAAACAAAACAGACAAATAAAAAGCTCAGAAATGTGTGGAGTGTAACAGTACCCACTAGAACTTCAAACTTCCGTTGCATAACCTGCCAATCAGATTAAATTTTATGAAAAATTAACTTTTCGAGAAATCAACTTCAATCCAAACAGGTCTAATTGCTATTTGTGCAAATTAGGCCGATCCATTTTAAATTGAAATATATAAGCGCATGCTATGACTCTAAGACTTACACTTTGATCCCATGCTTTTCCAGTGTTTTCATTTGGGAATAGCCCCATATTCAGGACCTTCCTACAGCTGAAATGATGATAAAACAAAATCAGCTACTTCCCATACGGAATTTTAACACTCTAACTACAGACTAGACAAAATTTTCTCAAAATTCCAACATTGTCATCGCTCGTTTGAATCATACATATTGATATGTAAAAATAAAAGGAGAGAAACATCAATTTAAAATTAGCTTTAAGCTTTCTTGTTCATGTGAAAAATCGCAATTTGCGAGTAATTATGAGGACAATATATAGGGACTCTAATACCATTATCGGAGGAGTTATTCACCGTTATAAGAGTAGGATAAAATACGGGGAGGGCGTACATGTAATCGGCATCGGAATCAGCGTCGGATTCGTGGATGCCGACGAGTACGAGTAGGCCCGGGCCGATCTCCGATATCGCACGCCCTTCCACCTGCATCATCCAATCTCTTTCAAAGCAATGAAGAGAAGACGAGAGAGAGAATTGTTTTTGTACTCTTACCTCGACGGCGGCGGAGAGCACTCGCTGCACCACGGCTCTCATCTCCAAAGGGCATGAGCAGAGGAGATCCGCTGCTCTTCCCTCTCGAGACTTGCAGTTGCAAGAAGGCGAAGTAGCCCTCACGGAGGAAACGGATCGGATCTTGTAAAAAAATTATCTGCATCCACTTTCTTGCTAACATATGAAACAACTCAACAGGTACATCTAACTCCATAAACGATAAAACTCAAATGAAAAACTCTAAGTAATGTTCACTTCATGAATAATATTTTTTATTTCAAAATATATCTCATTATTCTATAATAGCACCTAAACACCGTAACAAACTCATTTGAGAATATAAATACTATTTATTAAAATTATATCTTATACTACATATTAATTTAATTACTAATTTATTTTTAAGACTCATTTTATAATACAAACATTATTTATTAAAATTATATCTTATACTATATATTAATTTAATTACTAATTTATTCTTGATATCTAACGTATAAACTAATTATATAGAAAATTTAAAAAATATTTAGAATAATTTTATAAAAATAAAATATGTATTTCTTATTTTTTATTCATTTTATATTATATAAAAAATAATTATTATAGAACACAAGCGAAGATAAAAATAATTATTTTTGAAATAAAATTCTTATTTTAAGAATAACAAAGGCAAATATATATTATATATATTTTTTAAGAAAGCACGAATAGCCTCCTCAAAATTGATGAGCAAATAAAGGTTTGATACATAACTAAGAGGGAAAGATCGGACATGAACAACTCCACAATTTAATAATCATCCATATATCGGTAAAAGAAAATATTATAATAAACTTAAAGTGTACACAAAATATATAACTCAATACAGTGGTAGGCGCAAAGGCCTTTGTGTCCGGCAGCTCCGTTGCGATCACTGAGACCAAGACAAACACTAATGTTGAGGGTGAGAGACTGCTAGTGTCAAGAGAGCAGAAGAAGATAGAGAGTACATAGGAGGAGGGAGAGAAGGATTGGTACAGTGTCATAAGAATGACAAGAGAGGGAAAAGGCAAGCGTGACAGACCTGCTTTATGGGAGAGGAGAGGGAGGAATAGAACAGTGGGAAATTCGGAGTACTAATTGTTTGGATAAATTACAACGAAATGTGGGAACTTGATGATGTAATTCCATCGCCAGAAAGAATACAATCAAATATGCATAACAAGGGGGCTTATTTGTTCCAGAAAGAGGAGGAAAAGAAAAATGTTACGATTACATCACACATTGGCGAATAGCTTATAATTATTTGCGTCCATAGCTATTTGCCGAACTGCAGATATAGAACCCAACACTGCAAACGCCGAGAAGACGACAGCAATGGTCGTGTTCACCCAAAAGATCAAACTCCTCTTCGACGGCTTAAAAGTGATGTTGTAGAAGATGGAGGGCACGGCGAAGTCGAGGGGAAGGAAGCCAAAAGCCCCAATGACTGCGTTGATGTCTCCAAAGAAAGGGAGCATGGCGGCGATGGTTGTTGCGATGACGATGGATATGGATCGGGAGATGAGTCTGGGAACGACGTTGCGAGACGAGTACTGATCCTTTTTGGGGTCTGCAAAGAGACCCTCAAGCACCTCATTCGTCGGTTGCAAATATACCTGCATGCATCCAAATAGTACAATTACGTGTATATAAATAATGCATCATGAGAGAAAGATAAAGACAAGATAATTACGACTCCAACGGCGGCGAGTTGAAGGAGAGTGAAGATGTTGGTCATCATGAGGAACCATTTGGGGACCAGAGTGCTGCCATCCACAATGAAATTGCTAAGTATGGTGCCTTGTGCAGCGTTGCCAAACGCCCAATACCCAGAGATGGCCACACTGAAGAACGTGACCACCACAATGACATAGCAAAGGCACAAACCCTTGAACATCTTCCCTTTCACAGGAGCAGCTGCTGTTGCCTGCGGCCATGGTTAATTTCCATCAGTACTAATCAACAAGTAGAGAGAATGGTATCTAACATGTTGATAGATAGAACAGTAGATAAATAAGATAGTAGAACATACTTGTATTTCTGGGATAATTCCATTCCCAAAGGTAGTGGCGATAATGGCAATGGCATTGAACGCTCCAAAGATGCGGTCTTGCCGGTCGCCCACAAGGGAGTAGTCCCTTGCCGGAGCTCGGTCGGAGTGACCTGTCACACACCAACATTATTTAGATCACGAATAAGACTTCGATTTGTAACAAAGGATAAGTGCAAATAATGTGGTAGATAAATACAAAGCTATCCAAGTAAGTAACCTGCATATATAGAGCCGGCAGTGGCACAAGCACTGTAGGCAAGGCAAAGCACCAAGGAGACGAGATTGATATGTCTCAAAGAATGGAAAGATGGAATCTGGACCAATACTAGCATGAATCCCCCAAATATGATCACAAACTCGTATAGCTTGGCTGTGCCATTTGGTCTGGCTACTAGATAAATGGACTGCAAGTGTATATATATATAAGAGTTTATCGAGCTTGAATTGGAGCAATTTTAAATGTGACAGTTAATTCGAATTATAACTTGTTTTTTTCCTTAAAGAAAATAAAAGAAAATCTATACCTTCATGCTTTGACCTGCGAGGAGGGTTGAACCGACGACCGCGCCAAAGCATACCAAGAACTGAATGGGACCCACATAATAACGACCCCACCCAGGCCCTGCGAACGTTTAGTGCATACAATTAGAACAAATTAAAAAAAAAAACGAAAGGCTTTGTTCTATAGATAAATGTCATTTAATTTACGTAGGCATTGATTAGAAGTTCGCCTGTGGGGCCAGGAATTAGAAGCTGTGCATTGGAGACAAATCGAACTGGGAATCTCCATCCACCTATGGGTCAAAGAAATCTATGCATGGTCCACCCATTATTGATGCACAGTCTGGACTCAAGTTGATCCCAATATTTTCAAGGGCGTTGATCAAATTACCTTTAATTATAATAATACTTCATTGGTATATACGTTAACATCAAAACAGAAGCAAACAAGGAAACGCTTGTCCGAACTATTCCGTGCCGTATTAAAAGAAATTCCCTAAAGAATCTATGATGATACGTTCATAGTCCACACTATTCTCATGATTGGAGCATACTAACCGCAACCGGCTTAGAATAACACACCTCAAGAAATACAAAGGCATTGATTGGCCTTTGAAAGAGAAGAGGAATTAAGCAAGCAAAGGAAGCAGTAGATTAATTAAACTAAAGAAGAGTAATTACCGAGGATATCATTAGCCATGTCCCGGAAGCGAAGTTGGCGGCGGCCCAACTGCGCGTGATGCTCGAGGACTAAGGAGAGGAGATTGTAGGAGTAGAAGGTGACGAGTGCGCCGATCACCAGGCAAGCCACGCCGGCGGCCCAACCCAAGTAGGCGAACGCGAACGGAAGGCTCAGCAACGCCGGGGCCACGATCGACGTGGTCAAATGGTAGCCACAGTGCAACCACGAACCTGCACACACACACATATATATTTATATATATTATATCATTTTTAATTATATTTATGTTTTGACCACCTAATGATGATGAACATTATTTCTCCCGATTGATTCCTCTGGGCATCGGCAAGTCGTCAGGTAAGGCAACAAATTCCAAATGGGGCCAATTGTGAATATATTGTTATTATTGTAAACTATGATAGCTAAGATTGTGGACTAAAAGATCCACTTTTCTAAGATCGCCGGCTTGAATCTACCCCACCGCTCTAAGATCTATCCCAATCGGGCCTTTCTTCTTTGTCAAATTTCTTATTCGCACACCAAGCTCTCTTTTTTTTGACTGGAATAGTTTCGATGACTATAAGGCTCTTCTGCAGAGAATAGCAAGAAGGAAAAATAATGGAATATCTGTACTCTTTCTTCCCCACTATTAGGCAAGTAAAATTCATATTCTAATCGGGAAAAGTTCATTAAGAACGAGAAGATATCATGATCCTATATATTCTTCATATATATATATATATATATACTTATCAAGCAGAGGATGGGAAAGAATTAGCCAAAGAAACAGTAGAAGTTGGTTTACCTTTGGACTTGAGAACAAAGAGAGCTCCAGCATCCAACATCTGGGATCCTTGCAATCCTTCTTCCACAGAGATAAAACCATTTCCATCTCCATCTCCTGATTCCTTCCTATTATTCATCTCCTTATCCTCCAAACCTCTGGAATTTGGAGCCAAAGTACCCATTTGTATCTCTCTTCCCTTCCTCTTCTCTCTAAGCCCACCTCAGGAGAAACAGGAAGGGAGAGGAGCGGGATCGTATTAGAGGAGGACGCAAGTTTCAACGAGGTATCTCTAATTATACATCTCTAAGAAGGAGAAAGACTATTCGTCATCAACGTCAACTACCACCAAAAAGGGTGTCACCGGTCATTAGAATAAGGGAAAAATTTTAAATAACACCCTACTTTTTTAAATATATTTTTATACGATATTTCCGGTTAACTAAACCCAAGCCAATTTTAAGTGGAAGAGTATCAACAAAGCAAAATTATGTCAGAAGATTAAATGTAATTTTTAAAATACTTAAATTACTATTTGGTGGAGTAGGATAGAGTGATTTGATATAGAAAAGAGTTTTTTTTTAAATAAAAAAAAATTGGTGTGATGGACTAGCATTGAATGTCTTTAAATGTGTTCGATTAGTATGTCTCAAAGTTAAATTTTTTATAAAAGGTATTTAATCTAATCACAATAATATGTTAGTCTAACTAGGGCTATCAAAATAATCGAGCTGGCTCGAGCTTCGCTCGATATATATCTATATCTATATGTGAGTAATATTAAATTAATATGAACTATCAGATTAAAACCCTTTCACCCATTCAGAATTTCAACTATTATTTTTTGACACAATTGTCTTTATTGTATTTTGGTTGCTTGTAGTTTTTTGAAACAATTATCTTTGTTATTTGTAATTTATATTTTGGTTACTTGTAGTTTTTTGAAACAATTATCTTTGTTATTTGTAATTTATATTTTGGTTGCTGGTAGTTTTCTAACATATTTATCTTTATTGCCTGTAATTTATATTTTGATAATATTTATATCTTTATAGTTGAGTTAAGTTTTATTTCAAGTTTGATTTAAGCCTAAATTAATTCAAGCTTGCTCAAGTCCGAAAATAGTTTAAAATTGCTAATTGAGTAGCTCGTTTAAACTAATTTAAGCTCGAAATTGGATCGAATTCGAAATTGGCTCGGATTAAAAAAATTTTAATCCGGGCTTGATCACAAAAACAAGCTCGAAATTAATTTCAATCCAAGCTTAATTAGAGCCAGACTCGATCAAGCACTACTCGTTTACACCCGGAGTTTGATCTAATCACAATAAAGGGTTGGGTTCGATAAGATTAATTATCCCTGAACAATCTTAGACAGGCAATATTATCACTTAGCATCAGTAATAGAGGATAAATTATTATTCTTCATGCCACGTTGACCAACTCAATCATACAAAACCTTCTAAATATCTCAATGAAATATCACATCGCTCTCACTTAATTAATATTTAACTCTCCCAGAGCCCTTTTTTTGGTCAACAAAGGTGAAAAATATTAAATAATTGAGTGACCAAAAGTGACATAAAAGTTCTCTATAAAAATGTATAATAATTTAGTGTCTACGTGTACTTAATCCCACAGGCATAATATCATATACAGCAGGAGCAGGTTCATATTCCACAACACTAAGTGCCCCTAATTCATGCAAATTAGAAGCCCCGTGTATCTCGTCTCGTTTCCTAAACACATTCAAATGGGAAAATTAATAAATGGTATGTGTTACATGAGGTAATAAACTTATACCCAACTCTCTCTGACTTCTAAAATTGTTTATATAGTTTATATATAAGTTAGAACTTAGGTTGTGGATTCCTCAGTATCATAAGCTTTTTATCACACTCCACTATTAGTACTGATAGAAATTAACGATTCCTGATGGCTAAAAATTAGGTTGGAATTTAAAAGTGTTTCCTGATTGGCCCACTTGTATCACGATTGAATCTAGAGTACAGCAAGGCCCAGAAAAAAGCAAGTCAACGCAAAGATAGTGGCTTTGATGACACATCTACATATGTTCACTTATTTGGGCCCCTCTCTTTGACCTCCTCCTGGGCCTTCACTTATTCACAATGCTATAAAGAACACAAGAGAAACATTACCGAGCTTTCTTGGTTTCTTAGAACAAAAAGACTACATCTATATTTTTAACTAAAAAAAATTAAAATTTTAGTTAAAATAAGAGAAGAGAGATGAGTCAAATTAAATAATAATACAGTATTTATAAAAATCTCAGACCAAACAGCCTCTCTATATATCCAAATAATGTGGGACTTCATTAGGCTCTTTCTTCCACGAGAATTTCTCATGGACGCCAAAATTATTCTATATATATATGGCGCTCAATATATATAACCATATAATACTATTAGTTTATTATTAAGCACACATTAAGTGGGATCGATCTTTGTGAGTTCCAAGTCTCCGTAGTCATCCGTTGCATGACAACAAAGCCAAGTGGCCTGAATCCATTAAACTATGAATAGATTATTAATCCCATTTGCCCAGCTCCCAAGGCCAAGGGTACAGTCTACTGCCAAAGAGAGAGAGAGAGAGAGAGAGAGAGAGAGAGAGAAAAGAAAAGAAAAGAAGAAGTCCTCCTCGTGATGCTGCTACAAGTAGCTCGAGTCATCGTATAAATTAATAGATTTTATACGGTTGCATAGATAATACGTAGATAAATTACTGGGGTTCGGCTATCCGAGATCTTATTCTTCCTCTCGCGCGCTCTTATCTCCTCTCGCGTGTGGCGATAATTGTTTTTGACGGTCGCTCCGTGCAATTAATTTAGTTCTCCGCATGCATTTAGGTACGTCCAAAATAAGCCAAGTGTTCCCTCATACTGTGGATTCCGATACGGTGAACGCGTGGCGCCGTTTTATTACTTCTATCCCTTTTTATCGCATGTGAAACGAGGAGAGGGGACTCTCGGTCGGTATGCTCTATCTATCTGTCGTATCAGATGTCAGTATTATATATAATTAAAAATTTAATTTAAAATATTAATAAAATATATTATATAGGTCGAGGTTCGCCCACTCTTATTTTTCTCGCCACCATGAACTAAGTGTTTCGCCGGATTGACAAAAGTCTAGATTTGTTGGATCTAGCAAAATGTCATCCTTTTTTCTTTCTTTTTATTGTTGTTGTTTTGTTTTTATTTTTTATTTTATTACTATATACGGATTTATTGCTATTGGTATAAATGAGCAAAGCTTAAGAGCTAAGAGCTAAGAGCTGAGATGGACCTAGCTCAGATAAACTCAACATAATATTTTTCTTAGCTTTGAGCTCGGCTAGAGTTCAAGACGAGCTAAACCAGATTGGCTCTGCTAGGTTGTCTCAAGCTCGAAAAAGTTCGACCCAATCGCATGATCATAGGTTAAAGCCAGAGGGGAGAGTAAGAATTCCAGCTTAGAAGAACTAGAGAAAATTAAACCACATCAATCGATTTTGAAAATTAAGCTCTAGGGGACTTTAAGAAGTTCCACAGGCTTGATTTTGGAAACTAAGTCTCCACTTATTTGGGTAGGGCTTCGCAAGTTCTAAACAGGAAAACCAGACCTCCCTCTCCTTTGTCTCATCCATGTAAGCCAAGTTATCATTAATGTATCTTCTACTTTACCCTATCCATCTATGACCTTGCAATTAAGAATCTTAGCCCCATCCAATTCTTTTCTTAGCATAAACCTAATTAGTTGGCCTAAAAGTTCAAACTATTAGATGCTGAGCCAATGATATATATCATGACTTTAATAAGCTCCCTAGTGTGTGGCTCTTAATGATAGTGAGTTTGAATCCATGACCTCCGAAAAAAGTATCCCTCGGATGATATTAAATAACTATTTTCTTGAAAAAATTATTAGATTGATCTAAAAGCTTAATTTAAATAACAAATGAATAATATATATATTGACTTTAATAAATATAATAATATTATTAATATACTTAATTGATTATATAACATAGTATTAAAACTAATTTTTTTTGTTAATTTGCATATTGATAACATGTACCTGGCTTAGCTTAGTTGAATGTGCTTGCAGGCCTTTGGGCTAAAGAGAAGGCCCAGGTATGATCACGAACATCCTTAGAATGGCCATGATAATGATCTCCATTAATATCGCTGCTCTTCGCCGGATCTTGCCGGCAAACACTCTTCGCTTGGGTGACGGTGACGGCAGCAATGGATATTGTCAGAGAAGAAAGAAAATAAGATGAAATCAGGATATTTTTTTAGGTGATCTATATCTCTAGATGGAAGCTAGTAAATGGAAAGTAATTACATCTGAGCAAGTATCACTAATCCATATTATGGTCTTGGGAGATTATTTGCAAAATTGCAAATAGACCCTCTAAAGTTGCTATATTTACATTGTATGGCTGGGCTACACGGGCCGGAGCGGCAAAAGCCTAGCTTAGCTCATATTGCCTATTACTATATCAGGCTAGGTTTGACCCGAATCTAAGTTAGGCTCGAATTTGACCTGGACGGGTTGAGCAATTTAATAACCGCTATTTTCTCTCCTTTTTCTTCCTTTATCTTGAAAATGAACAGATTCAAACATAATCTATAAAGTAGGCTCAAAATTATTTTCTGACCGAGCTTAATCATGAGCCGGCACGAACAAGCTCTACTCAATAAAGCACAAAATGAATAATATAATATATATTACATGCAACTAATACGAACTTTTAGATTCACTATTAAATCACGTCTTATTTTAAGTTTGATAAGATTCCACTTAAGCTTGAATTGATTAATTTATTATCGATCAATTCCTTTATACTGCTCGAGATCGAAATTAATTAAATTCAAATTTGATTCTATAATAAAGCTTAAAATTAATTTTAATTCATATCTAATCAGAGCTCCGGGCGAGTACAACCCTAGAAGATAGTTATAATAATGATAGTAGAGGACAAGAATTCTCTCCTGACAAGCTGCCATAATCCAGGACGTAACCTATGCGTCATTATAATTAGTGAGAGCCATGAGTATATTTGCACTTTTACTTCAAAATTAGTTTATGATCACCTTATAAAATATATTCTCTAGCTTCCTAAATTTAATATCATAACCATATTTCATTTAAAAATACCTAAAATTTAAGAACAAATAAATAGATGCACAAATTCCGAAGCACCTGAGAGCATTACGGGATTTCCTGTAGATCGTTACGCTACGAAATATATAAATACTGGCAATAATTTGTTAACGGTTAGGTGACAAATATTTAATAGATGAAACCAAATCTAGATCTTTTCCCCAAACTCTATATATATATATATATATATATATATATATATATATATATATATATATCATAAGTGTGTCAAATGGAGGGGCTCCCAAATGGCACCATAAGTTGGTACTTGTCACTTAGGGTTGGTGTGACAAATGATTTAATGTAGTAATATTTGGAGGGTAATTTTATAATTGTATTGGATAAATAAATTTATAATGAAAGTTTATTTGGTCAAAAGCTAGCCGTTTGGTTTTACATATTTATTAGAACTGCATCTACACAGTATAATATAAAATTAGTTTGGAGTTTATAAATTCCATGTGATATTCTTTTCAAGAGCTATAAGTTAGAATCATATAATGCATATTGATATTTATTTTAATTAAGTGGATGTCAAAATACATTAACTCAATCTTTAATATGAAGAAAAGAGGAAGATATAAAACCTTTGCTTACCTTGGCTTCTCATTTAGCACTATAAATATTATATTTTGAAACACATAAAATCAAATGATTCATTATAAATTAAGCTTATCCACTTGGCTTGAAGGGGATAGTGATCTAATGTTGCCCTACTTGTTTACGTCATTTAGATCAATATGTTAGATGAGCACTTGTATATTATAACAATCTTAATAATGCTCGAAATTGAGTGTAAAGAAATCAGAAGGGCGATTAGGTTTGTTAGATATATTAGTGCATGTTCAACGTCGCAACACATACACCGAATCTAAATACCAGTAAAAGTAGTCAATATATTATTTGTTAATTATACAATAGTTTTGTCGTGCCTCATGTCTTATCAACTAGATAATTTTGACAAATTAGTTTACTTAAAATTTATAACTATATTTTATTAATAATCACATGAGTAGAGTAATCCAAAGGTTTCTTTATAGTGTTGTTATAGATACTAACAATAAGTATAATGTCTTAAATGACAAGAGTAATAATCTAATATATAAACAAAAAATAATAATAAATTATTATTATTAATTGAGTAAGGAGTTGCCTATCTTATTATAGTCCTAACTAAACGCTTAACCGTTAAATATTTTGATAAGTAAAATCTCTTTTGAGCTAAGAAAAACAAAGCATTTTGTAAAGTGTTTTAATAAAAACGCTAATAAAATTAACGTTATTTAAAATTAATATTATTTATTAATAAATAATTAAAAAATAGATCTATTTTAAGCAATAACTAATTTATACGGATGGGACGAAAAGATAAATTAGTACAATTCCGTATTGGCTTTTATAAGTACATGAGGCATTATTGTCACATTGTGACTTATTTTATAACCTACGTCATTATCATCAAATAAAATTAAAAAAAAAAGAATGCTCTCATTTTTTTCCTCGATACTTTTCCCTCCCTTTCCTCCACCACCTCGTCTCTTATCTCGTTTTCGGCTTCCTCCTTACTATTACCGTCGTGCATTAGAACTTAATGTTATAAACCCTACTCCATTGCAGCTTATCTCATATCGATGGTCCTTCTTCCTCGTCGTCTTTCTTCTCGTCTTTCTTTTTCAACCATAAACATAAATTTGGCATTAGAATAAGTAGAATTTTGCGGTTGGATCCTTTATTTATTAGTATATCAGAGAAGAGGCTCCTCGAAAGATGAGATGACAGCGTTAACAAGTGGAACAATCAAATAGAAGGGTAAATAGTAAGATTAGAGTAGAGAGAAAGGAAAAGAAAGAAAAGGGTTAAAAAAGACTAAAAAATATAAAAATAAAAGTAAATGTGGGGGTGTAGCAGCAAAATTCCAAGCCCCTGAGTCGGTGTCAGGTATTTTTATGTGCTCTCTCTTTGCTTTAAACCCCGGGAAGGGTCGTACTCGACTCGCGGCGAACGGAAGGACTCCTCCACCACGTGGCGAAGACTACCCAAAACCCCAACTCCCGTGCCTCTCACGTGCTCGGCAGTTGTCATTCTTATTCCAATCCGATATATCGGCCGCCGATAAGAACAGAACACCTATATATATATATATATATATCCCTCTCCCCCGCAACTTCTCGGATACGGCGTTAACTCGTGAACGATTCCAACAACAGAAAAATATAAAAAAATAATCCATCTTTTATCTATCTATACGATTAAACTGTTTATTTGTCTCTCATAAGTAAATCTTTTTTTTTAAAAAAAAAAAATCCGAAAAGTTCGTTTGGCTTTTAGAAAAAAGTCCGGGTATCACCGGGAACTCTTCTTCCCTTTCCCCTCTCTCTCTCTCTCTCTCTCTCTCTCGCACTCATCTTTCTCCGCCATTGCTTTCCTTCTGGCTTCACTTACTTGCTTGGCTTCTGTCTTGGATTTTCCCTTCTTTGGTTTCTTGACGGTTACTTAGCTTTGATCTCGGATAGACATCTCTCTTGAGATTCTTCTTCATCTGAGGAGAGTTTAGAGAGAGAGAGAGAGAGAGAGAGAGAGAGAGAGATTGAGGGTCTCACAAAACCATCCGATAAGGTATGCCATTGTTCTGACTCTGTTTCGTAACAATAAAAGGTACAGGAGTAATCTCTCTTGTACGAGATCCTTATGGGTTCTATTGTTGCCCGAAAAGTTCAATTTTTTTTGTATTTCTTTTTTCTGAAGAGGAATGAAAAAATAGGCTGTTGTTTTATATTTCTAGTGTCAATTTTTAGGCCTTTTGCTTCTGAGGAGATTGTTTATCCTTGCATTGCTATGCTGCAGTCATTCTGAGGTCTTATAAGTACAATGCAGTTCTAACTGGAAGAGATTGCTGTAATCCAAGACTAAATCTTTTGCTTCCAGGTTAGATTGAAGTAAAGAATCATGGAAACAAGAAGGGGAGTTGAGCTTCAGCAGCACAAGGATTTGGAAGAGCAAGAACCTCGGGTTCTTGTTACACCAGCAGTGCCCAACAACGAGAAGAGTGTCCTCGTCTCCGGCATTGGCCATGGCTTCCAGGTCTCCGCTGGCTTTAGCAGCAGCGGGATAGCCCAAGACGGTTCTTTCTCAGGAAACTTGAATTCTTCTCTTAATGGCCTCAGCGGCGGCGGGAGTGTGCAATTTCTCGGCAGCCAGGAGATGGAAACACCATCTTTTGCAAGCCAAACGCACACCTACAGCAATGTCATCTTACAATCCACACCCTTTGGGAACACCACTGCAGGAACTTCACAGATACTCAATGATAACCTGCCGTTAAGTGATGATCCAACTCAAGCGAGAAACATGACCGGGAGTATAGTAGTGCTACCTGCAGGGCTTACAAATGGTAGAAAAGCATTTATACTGTGTTCTTCCATTATCTCACTGCAAAACTTCATTTTATGCGATGTACACCTGAATTGACTGGATTATTGCTTTTATTTCATCTTGCAGTTGGAATTCCCACTTGGCAGCCATCAAGTTTTTGTGAAACAGGACCTTCATTAGCCCCAATAACTCCAGGTAAAGACATGCACGAGTCTGGGCACTACCAGCAGAGTTATTTAGTTCATCAAGTGGGGAATGCGGGGGGCAAGCAGGATACAATCATGCTGGAACACATGGCAGAGGAAACTGTGGAGCATGGTTCCACAAAGGCAGAAGTTCCTATAACTCCAGATAAGTGCGAGAGAATTCAAGATTGCTTCCCTCATGTGGTAATTGATTTGGCTGGCAAAGGGCTCCTTGAGGAGGCAAAGATGCCGCAAACTAGTGGATTGCTCGATCAAACCGAGAAAGTGGCCAATGAGATTTCTGAACCTGGTTCTTCAGCACCAAGACAAGATGAGCTTCACAAGCAAACATCAGCTACTTCTTCTCAGCAGTTGGGAACTGAGAAAGATGAGAAGATAGAAATCCCGGGGGTAAACTTCAGCAGCACACCAAGGCAGAAAAAAAGAAGGCAGAAGCACAGGCCCAAGGTCATTCTCGAAGGGAACATGAGCAGAACTCCAAAGCCTGCAACACCTAAGCCAGTCAGGAAACCTGAGAACCAGACAGGTAAGAGGAGCTATGTGCGGAAGAAGAGAAGCCTTAACTCTTTAGATAGCCCCTCAGATACTGTCGAAGAAATCCATCTCATCTCAAGCTCAGGTGGAATAGGCGAAGTTGCTAATCCACATATGGAAATCAATACTAAATCAGTAAGGAGGAAACTAAATTTTGAATATAAGGATCAAGCAATAGATGGACAACCAGAATCAACAGTAACTAATGCAGAATCTCATATTAAGGAGAGACTGTTATGTACTGAAGATCCTAGCTCCAGAACAACATCGAGTGTTCTGCTCCAGCAAGGACTGCAAGTGGAGGTGGAAAATTCACCAGCAGGAATTGCATTTGATCTCAGTCGCTCACTGAATAAAGTGCTGAATGAGTATATGAATTTGCCAGAAGATTCATCTTCGCCTTCTGGATATTCTAGAAAAGAAACACTAAAAACAACCTTGAATTGTGTTTCTGAAAGTCCGGAGTTTGCACAGATGTTATCTGTCCAAGGTGGAAGAACAAAAAAGAAGAGGTCCCTCCGAGTCCGAAAGTCTTCTTTGATTGCTACTAATCTTTCCTCAAACCTGTTTTTGCCAACACAACACACATCACCTCAGTCCTGCATGGAGGCCTTGTTTGCAACCACATATGTGAAGATAAAGACCAAGAAGCGAACGAGAAAGGGTCAAGCCCATTCTCTCAGTTCCATATTGTCAACTGATGATCTTCATAATAAAATTTTGACTGGAAATTATAGTCACAGAAAATTTGTTGGACCGACTGCAGTTGGAGGGGACTCTCAAGAACAGAGTTTACAAGACACTGATATTAGCAGCAACAGTGGCCGGGAACTACCACATGCTAACTTACCATCTAGAGCAATAGTATCCTATGTGGATCCTATAGAAGATATCGAGCGGAGGCTGAAACAACTTCAAGTAAATCCAGAACATGTACATGCTACGGCTGAATCACAAAATGCTCTTGTTCCGTATGGTAATAGTGTGATGGTTCCATATGAGGGTCCCTTTGACACTGTCAAGAAACAACGCCCTCGAGCGAAAGTAAATCTGGATGATGAGACAAATAGGGTGTGGAAACTTTTGATGGGGAAGGAAGCAAGTGGCCCTACAGAGGGCTCGGATATAAACAAGGAGAAATGGTGGGAGAAAGAAAGGCAAGTTTTTCATGGTCGTGCAAGTTCATTTATTGCACGCATGCGCCTTGTTCAAGGTATTGATGGCACTCCCTCAAAATTCTTTTTTTTGTTGTTGTACTCATTGATATCTAAACCTCATAATGTCTACATCCAACAGTAAAAGGTGATCTGCATTAGCTGGAGGCATCGGATTTCTCTCATTATTGATGAAGTCTCATTTAACATATATCAAGTTACAGTTATTCGTAGTTTAGCAATTGATAATGGTATAATTCCTGTTCCCATCACAGCTTAGCTATGAGAAAAATACCATCTAATTAATCCTGCTTAGTTTACCTGAACTACCTCACATTGATGAAGGTATTTCATACTCAAATTAAGCTGGAATATCAGTTCTTCCTCCGGCAAAGAACTCTCAATGCTTCAATCCCTGTTATGGTTAATGGATTTTGCCACTGTATTCAAGAGAAGACATTTGATTGATCTACTTAGATAGTTAAGCTCACTATGAATTATCCGCTGTTCTTCTAAAATGCAGCAAAAACATCTTTTCTAGCTCAAATTCTCTCTAGCAAATTTGCAATTTCAGGAACCTAATGTAAACAGGGCAAAACATGATTGGAAAGCTATGGAGTTGATTATGAGTAAGAAACCTTCTGCCATTGAATGCAAAGATATAAAAAATAAGCTACAGAATGAGTAATACATTCAAAAGGAATACACATAATATATTGTAGAAATCTTCTTGCATCAACCTAGCACATATTATGAGATACAACTAGAACCTTGTGAAGTTTATCCGTTTTTTCCATATCTACTTCTGCAAAACCAATGAATTAAACAGAAAATCTAATGCATATGCTTGAATTGCTTCTGTATAAGGGGATAGACACTTCTCACCATGGAAAGGATCAGTCCTAGACTCTGTCGTAGGCGTTTTTCTTACTCAGAATGTCTCCGATCATCTTTCAAGGTAAATACTAACTAGTAGACTACTTTTACAAAGACATTTTTCAGAAAGCTGATAAACTTTTCTCAGCTTTAGTAGTTTTTGTTCACTGTTTGTCAAGTCAAAACTTTCTGTGACACATTTCACAGTTCTGCCTTTCTGGCCCTTGCTGCAAAATTTCCTCTATGTTCAAAAGCCGATAGTACCAAACAAGATGCCGCAAACATGAGCACTTTTGATGACACCAGTAGGCAAGAAAACATGCAAGGTACAAAGGGGCAGCACCAGGATCCTCTCATGATCCATGATGAGGAATGTAGGGAGGATATGGGAACTACCATCCCCAATAAGTCACTCAGGAGTGACATTACAGGTCAGAAGGTAGATGAACAAGATGGTAAAGGTTTGGATGTCCACCAACAGAATGATATAGGTCCTCAAGCACAAGAATTTGGTCTGGACACCACAATGGAACTAATAGGAACTATAGAATCTAAAGACATTCAGTTACAGGAGGATGTGGTTTCCTCCCAAGGTTCTGCAAGTTCGCCAGAGAGTACTCTAGACAGGCTGATTGAGATGAATAATCAACTAAAGTCAAGATTAGAATCAAGCTCTGGAGCTGTTCTGGTGCCTGGAACTACCTTCAGCAGTTCTGAAGGTTTTGCACTGCAAGAACTGGGCAACAGTGGCAATGGTAAGATTTCATTAGCAGAAAATCATTGTACAATTGAGAAAACAAGAGGAAACAACAGATTATACCAATCTGAAGATTCTTGCCATTCAACTATTTATGCAACTAACATTAACCTTCATCACTTACAACATGGTATAAGTGAGTCAGAGTTTCCTCCATCTCCTTGCTCTCATAATTCCTCCAGTTCCCTAACTGAGGGCATGGAGAATACTAGTGCATTAAGAGAAAAGAGCACCTGTGATACACCATCTGATTCTTGTACAACCAAGATTAGTAACTTGAAAATTGTGGACTGCAACTGTAGATCTTCATCAGAACTTACAACGAAGACTGCAGGTCAGTCATTATCTGTCATTTGCAGCTGATTCACTCGCATCACTTATAATCAAATCTTCCAACTATTTACTGTCTCATATGTGACTAACCATGCAGCTAACTCTCACCAAGAAGAAAACAAGGCAGATTTCCATGGGAATAATGTTCAACAGGCATTTAAAGCTTCAGATAAGATCCAGGACTTCAAGGTGCATGAATCATCTTCAAAATCTTCTTATAATGGACAGGGAAAGAATTGTAAGGCAGATGAACCTAATTTTGCAAAAGAAGGAAGCAGTTCTCAGAATGGTCCAATAGCAATGGCAACAGACAAATTAAAAGTAAGAAAGGGAAAGACTGCAAGTGAAAAGATGCAGAGTTTTGACTGGGATAACCTTAGGAGGCAGGCATGTATTAAGGGTTACAAGAAAGAAAGAAGCTTTGAAAGAAACGACTCATTAGACTGGGAGGCAGTAAGATGTGCAGAAGTACATGAAATTTCTGAAGCCATTCGAGAACGAGGAATGAATAATGTGCTGGCAGCGAGAATTAAGGTACTGTAACAATAGCTATTGATTGTAGTCAATATATATCTAGATGTTTTACAAATATTAGTGCTCAGTTTCTTGTTACTGAAATGACTTTCAGCTGCTGTCCTCTTTCTTTTATCTCACTCTGGTAAATATGCTGCATTAGGCTCACAAGCATCATGACAGATTAGATAGCAGGTCTTAAGATTGTTAGGCTTGTTGGCTTTTGTTAAACAGATTTTCTTTACTCTCAAGGACAACATCCTGAATACCTATGGGGAGATTGAAAAAAAAAAACTTTATCTATAATGGAAATTTTCCAGCCTGAAAAAGGAACAAATAGAAGAGTTCAAATTCACCTTATCACCTAAAACTTGGTGACCTTGTAAGTTACAATAAGAAGAAAATAATTAGCAACATATCAGCACATAAATAAGCTCTAAGGTCAGAGGTTCCAAGTATACCAGAAGTTAGTGAAAAGCTTGCCTAATTTTTCACTTATACAATTGGATCTGCAAGATCACAGAGATTCCAAGGAGCACAGGTAAGTGATACGCTCCCCGCTTTAGTAAAATTGTAATCCTTTTTGCAGGGTAATCTAGATTAAATTTATCAAGTGCTTATCTTGGGAGGAATCTCTTGATACTTTCTGTTAGTATTGTTTCTGCTCACAGGATATGAATTTCTCACAGGATCTTCTAAATCGTTTAATCAGAGATCATGGAAGCATTGACCTTGAATGGTTACGAGACATCCCACCAGACAAAGCAAAGTACGACCACCTATTACTGCTACTTTTTTACATTAAGCTTATTGATACTCTTGTATATCTTCCTGATAAAACTGAAAAATCAAGATTTCCTATTCTTTTGAATTAGCCAAAGTGGCATCTTGATTACCTTCTTTTCCTATGCATACTTGATTTATCTGATCAACTCTAGAAAGTCTTCGAATGGACTATCATGACTAGGAACCTTTGCCTTATTAGATACACATGGCAGTGAAGAGTCTGTAATGCAGGCTAAATTAGAGGTGCCACTTCTCGAAAATGACTATAGAACAATTCTTTATGAGTTTATGTGTGGCAAGTTGGCAACTATTTTATCAAGTTGAAATTTAGATGTGGAGGCATGAACAAATTCTAATCAACAGTAAGTTTAAGTCTTTGGTGGATGACAAACCCAAAGGAGAGAGGTGGTGGACTGATTATGAGTATTTCTGGGGCTTGTCTTCCTATCATTGACACAATAGACTGGGCATTTACTATAAGGAAGTAATTCATTGTTAATCAGAGAATTATTATGAGAAACATATAAATATGTATGTCATTGAACTTTCAGGGATTACCTACTTAGCATACGGGGATTGGGACTCAAGAGTGTCGAGTGTGTTCGCCTTCTGACATTACACCATCTAGCATTTCCAGTAAGCTACTTGCTTAAGAAAAATTCTATAGGGACCTATATGAAAACCCACTTATAATGGCACTCAAATTTCTGGTCAGGTTGACACTAATGTTGGTCGCATATGTGTAAGGCTGGGATGGGTACCACTTCAACCCCTTCCTGAGTCTCTTCAGTTGCATCTTCTAGAGCTGTAAGTATGATTCCATTTTCTATGAACTATATCAATGTGATAGATATGCCTGTCCACAACAGATCATTCTAATTCATTTTTTCCTCTTCAAAGATATCCTATGTTGGAGAAAATCCAAAAGTACCTTTGGCCTCGACTGTGTAAACTTGATCAACAGACATTGTAAGTTCTAGAAAACTTTTCCAGAGTTTACATGTTCATAGTGCTACCTCTGTCAGGATGATGATCAGATAATAAGTCATCATGACTACCTTTCTTGCTGATAACCATCATATTGAACAACTCACTCTAACATATTCATAATTCCACAGGTATGAGCTACATTATCAGATGATTACTTTTGGAAAGGTATACCAGTTAGCTTATTGATATTTACTTATAAATAACTTTAAATTATAAGTTGAAATGAGCTTTTCAAACATCATGCAGGTATTCTGTACGAAAAGTAAGCCAAATTGTAATGCGTGCCCAATGAGAGGCGAATGCAAGCATTTTGCAAGTGCATTTGCGAGGTATGTTCCTAAAATTCTTAGAGATATTCTCTAGATAGGATTGTCATCAGTTTTAACATAGCTGAGATTAAGACGCATGTTTACTATCTCATGCAAGGTATTGCATGAATGGATGGCATTAAATGCCTCAAGGAATAATGTAATGTTAATAAAGTTGAAGGTCTAAACTTAGGCTAAAGCTGTTAAATCACACTTCAGTTTCATATGAGATTTATTCCTAAGATGCAAAAGCATATCTGGAGAGGTTAAGGAGAAAGCAATCCTTTGTTGCCATAATGGACCAAAAATACAGCTGGTCATGTAAAGGAAGACTTAAAGAATTAAACTAACTAAATTCTGCATAAAAATATTTATTTTGACTAATAGGATACTATTGCAAGGATCAATTATATAGCCAACTCTCATAATACTGCTACTTAATCATATCTAAGTCATCTCAAGTTTAAAAATGAGTTGGCGTTTAACAACATAAACATAATATGGAAAGGATTTGGTATGTGATATGAAGAGAAGATACTAACCTTTCTATTTCAATGCAGTGCGAGACTTGCGCTTCCAGGACCAGAGGAGAAAACCTTAGTGAGCTCAAGAAATCCAATTCGCTCCCAAAATTATAATGTTCCTGTTTTCAATCTGATGCCCCTACCTCAAGTTGAGGGGAGCATTTATCCAACAGGTGCTTACGTTAACAATTCTGAACCAATTATTGAAGAGCCAAGAAGCCCAGAAGTTGAGTGTACAGAAACTTTAGAAAGTGAGATAGAAGATACTTTTGATGAAGATCCTGATGCAATTCCTGTAATAAAGCTTAACTTGGAAGAGTTTGCACAAAACATAGAGAACTGCATTAAAGAAAATAATAAAGAACTTCAAGCTGAGGATATTGTGAGGAGTTTGGTTGTTATCACCTCAGAAGCTGCTTCCATCCCCATGCCGAAGCTAAAGAATGTCAGCCGTCTTCGGACAGAGCATCAAGTGTATGTAATAGAACTTTCTTCACAATATAAATCTTTAACTTTTGGGTTGGGTGCGCAAGCATAGAAGGAAGCAAACATTATTGTCAGTTTTGTTGTTAGATAAGTTTGCCAAATTTATAGGGTTTTGTGTACTGTCCCATATATGGGAATCTAAGCTAACTAATGTTGGTGCAGATACGAGCTTCCAGATTCCCACCTTCTCTTAAAAATGGTGAGCTGTTACTTTACTAGCCTACAACTTTCCTCTAACCCATGTGGTAACTTAATTCCTAATGGACTGAATAATTTACAGCTGGATCTGGATGAAAGAGAACCTGATGATCCATGCCCTTACCTCCTAACAATATGGATGCCAGGCAAGCAAATGTTGTGATGCAATATAATAGGTTATATGTGTGCATTGCATGTGACTTTTGGCAAATGCACAGGTGAAACAGCACAATCAACTGAACCACCAGAAACATGTTGCAATTCTCAAGACACTGGTGAATTGTGTGACAATGAGACATGTTATGCTTGCTGTTCTGTGAGAGAAAGTCAAGATCAAAAAGTCAGAGGAACAATTCTGGTAAGGCATTGCTTTTAGTAACGGTGAATAGTTCTTTTCGCGCATAAACCTTAGCAGTTTGAAGTTACAATTAAAGGAAACATTAGTAAAGACTCAGGATTCTATTTGACTAGGCAGTGTTTTAGAGCATGTCAAAGTACAGTAACAAGAATGCTAATAGCTTAAAAGCTTTCTAAGTCTCCCATTTGATGCAACCTCCAGAGAGCAAGGTTCTTCAAGCTAGATGAACTGATGTAAGCTCAGTTGTTAACTAAGCAATGGAAGTGATGAATGTATATTGGTAGAGTGAATTTGTAGAGATGGCAAAAGAGGAAACCATCATTATATAATTTATATCTAGATTTGCAAAAGGAAATGATAGAATAGATGTTAGAGTGAAGTTGCAGAGATAGCAAAAGAGGAAGTCAGCATTATATAATTTATATCTAGATTTGCAAAAGAAAAGGATAGAACAGAGAATAAGGTTTGATGGGAAAAGACAAGATAGGAAAAGAAAACATTATCGAACAACAAAACTATATTGTCAGTCATTAGAGTCAATGTGAGTTACCTCCTTTGGGCTACTAAGTATTGACTGTAGTTATCAAAACCAGATTAGACCTTGACTCGATTAAAAGTTGTGTTACTGGGTTGACAGTTCAATCGGTGGGTCACTCAGTCGCAGTACTAGTTTATTTAGTAAGAATTAAAAAACAAAACTATAAAAACTAAAAAGCAGTACAATTGTATTTCTTCTATATAGCCATTTCAAAATTAGGTATTATTTATCCATTTTTTAATGATATTTAGGTTTAAGTATATCAAATCATGACATACAAAATCATATTTTAATTTTTTTCTAGAAATATGATTACTTTAAATTTAGGACTAAATTATCCTTAGAATAAACTATAAAGACATTGAACATTAAGGACAACTACATAATTTAAAAAAAAAAATATGAGAGACCCAATCAGCTTGTAGAAAGTAGAAACTCGTCCAAGTTGCATGATTCTCCAGTTGAATCGCTAGGTTGGCTGATTTTTACCGGGTCAATTACATTTCCGGTTCTATAACAAAATTGAACCAGCTTGATGGTCGGTTTATCGGTTTACTGATCCAACCATCTATTTCCGTCCAGTTTTGAACTTTTGATAACTATGCTATTGACATTTATAGATTACATTCCTGCAGCCAACTATTTCCCTTTCTAGTTGACTTCAACTAGGAAATTTGGACTTTGGAGAGGGAAAAAGATCCTCACAAGCAATCTGATGTCTACTACTGTACATACTATAATACCATGAACAGTATGTTTCTCCTTTAATCATTTATTTTCATGGGTTAGATGTTCTAAAATTTGAGTAAATCAAGTCAAATCAGTCTATAGAATCACTCCTACAGGCCGAAAACAATTGGACAGCAGTTACTTTCATTAATTGTTGATTTGTTTCAACCAGCAGCACTACTTTCTCATTCATTCTACTCTTTAAAAAATGGATTCAATTAAGAAGATGAATTCATCTGCTTGCTGATACTTAAAACCTAAATATGAGCAGATACCATGTCGAACAGCAACAAGGGGAAGCTTTCCACTCAATGGCACTTACTTTCAAGTTAATGAGGTAAGTTCAGTTTTGTCTGTCAAAGTTTATTTTATCAAATAATTGACAACGACAACTGAATTGAACAGATGAGTACACAATACTTTAGTTTTAGTTGTCTGTCACATTTGGGTATCATGCAGGTGTTTGCAGATCATTATTCTAGCCACAACCCTATTGATGTTCCTAGGAATTGGATATGGAACTTGCAAAGGCGAACAGTTTACTTTGGGACCTCCATACCAACAATATTTAGAGGTAAGTTGTCACACAAAGTATTCAAGAATCATAAAAGATTACTGATGGAGAGGACACTGACTATGGTATTTTACTTGATCAGGTCTAACAACTGAAAGCATACAGTACTGCTTCTGGAAAGGTATGAAATCACAAATATCTTATTTTGTTTATAATGCTTATCTCATAATCAAATTTTCTAGATGCTCGTAAAAAAAATCCAGGAAACAAAACAAGCAACCGCCTAGAATAGGAGCACAAACTATCAAGCTTTTCTATGAAAGAAAACATACAAGACAATATAGTAGGATTATGACTTGCAATTGACTCATATAATATAGCTAGATAATAAAACAATACAATTTTGTGTTAGTCTTATTGCATATAAATAACTTAACAAAAAGAGCATCTATCAAGTAAATCTCTTACATATGTCATATCAAAATATTGTATCGCAAACTAGATAATTACTTGGGGGGTTTTACCCATTTTATGCAATTCCTCTGGTAGCATTGTTTTTTGTGCTTGCCATCTCATCATCGGCAGTCTCTGGCCCTTCTGTTGAGCATTATGCAATTAGATAGCACGTCTTTAAAGTTCAAATAGATAACATAAACACCAGCATTGCATGAAAAAGTTCAGAAGAACTGCTTTTTACTGTACAAAGTCACAAGAATTATCATTGTGAATCTAAACAAAAGATCTATCTATATCTTGATTGAAAAAGATAGAGATTGCTGCAATCTCAGATGAAGATTCTCCAAGAAATGATAGCCTATTAATTAACATGTTTTTAAATTGAAGCTTGAAAAAATAACACATGTAATACATAGAGATCTACTACTTTAAGGAACTAGAGCATTAGCCTTGTTGAATGGGTTAGGCATAATGAATAAAGATAAAAAGAAACAAGAAAACATAAAAGGTGAGTTGGAAAAAGAAGCAACATATACTAGAAATCTATAGTCAATGTGAACTGTAAAGAAGTAGAACAATTTGATAGGCAAACAATGTACTCATGCTTGGAACAGTTATGCAAAAAGATCACAAAATTTTTTTTTTTTTGATGCCATTGGGTTCTTAGTTCTTAGGCCTATAGCTTGTTTGGCCTTGATCCAAAGAGATACATCCCCATAATGATTAATGAGTACAACTTAAAAATTATGACGAGATCTATCTGCATAGGTGAAGACTTGGCGCATGGCTAGTGCCACTTTTGGATTGGCTATTGATGTCTCTTTCCGACTTAGTAAGGTTTACTGTTTGTTTCATTGTGTATTTTCCTTCTTTCTTGTATTTTCAGAATATTTTTAGGCTATTTCCTATCCTGGGCCAGGCCTATTCTTCTTACTCTTATTTTGTTTAACCTTAAGAGTTTATTGGGACTGCTACAAATAGTGTTAAGGCCTTGTAACTGGGATGTCTTTTGGGTGGATAAAGATTGTTTGGATTCATTCTTCCTCCTACAGTTTCATACCATGCCTCGTATAGAAGTTAGAAGTTAGAACTCCTCTATTCCTTGTTCTGTTTTCTTTAGTTCGCCTCTGCTTCTTCCTCGATCAACTTATTAAGTTTGAAATCTGAATTTCATATCAGATTCTGGATTTCATTCCAGATGAGATACTTCAGAACTGCCCAAATTTCAGATCTGATCAGATTTAATATTTGATTATAAGATCAATTTTCTGATCAAAATCTTCAAAAATACCACTCTAAATAGAATTATCAGATCACCAAATTTTCAGAACAAATTTGCAAGGGTCATTTGTTTTCAGTAAAAGTGGAATGAGTCAGTAACATTATTCTTTATCAATTGTGAAATTCTTTTATCGTCCCCAGGATTTGTCTGCGTGAGAGGGTTTGACCGGTCGATGAGGGCACCAAGGCCTCTGTGTCCCAGATTGCACCTTGCCGCAAGCAAAATGCAGAAAGGCAAGAAGACACCAACAAAAGAAGAGACTAGATCATGAAGAAGAGGTTGAAGGAAACTAGCAGCAACAGGAGGTGAATTTGTTGTCCAATAAACCACTGGCCGACAATTTTTGTATATTATGGCTTCTCGGCATCAAGAAGCCAACCAGTTGCATAAATTTGTAGCTGGCTTTGGATGGTGGTAACCAATTTGCAGCATGTAAGTTATTTCTATTTCATGCTCTGTGTAACAGTAGAAAGAACCATCTTCAAGGAAATGAAGACATGTTGCCATTGTAAAAGAAGCTAATGTACAGTCATGATGCAAGAGAACTAAGTGAGGTGAGAACCATGATGAAGATGATCACTTGCTACTATTATTTGTATACTATTAATGCTATATTTTTAATATTATTAGTACATATAAAAAATATTTTTATAATAAGTTAATTTATAAAAAATATTTATGTCAATTAAATACTATATTATTAAGAATTTTATAATACATATACAAGAAACATAATATTTGTTAATAATACTTTTTACATTTTGCTTATTTCTATCGATATTGATAAGACGGAGAAAGAAAAGTAACAAAGATATTTAAGAGAGATAAGAGATGAGTGATAAATAATATAAATAGTATTTATATTCTACAATATGGCTATCTAAATATTTAACTGACCCGGAGCTTAAGTATAACTATAGAACTGTAACAAATGAGTACTTTTTATTACTAATAGTAAATTGGTCAAAAACTCCCAAACACCACCTCGGCGTTCTTTGAAACAAAATCAAAAAGTGAGATGAAAGACAAAATAATGCTACGAATAAACCAACAAAAAATCGTGGTGCGACATAGAAGAGGCTTTGGGGAGGGCAACATACTCTTCGTGCTCGGGCGACGACGGAGTTGCGTCATGCCATGGCCGGCGTCGAGTAGAAGGGATTTGCAGTTCTAGGGCAAGAAAGAGGGCCCGAGGAAGGCGAACAGGCGATCGGGTATACGAGGGAAGGGAAGAATGCTTTCAGCCGATCGATCTATCGAGATTTCGACCTTTCCCGCCAAAACCACCGCTTTACTTACTGTATCTACCATACTATTCAAGAGAAAGAATAAGTTAAAAGAAGAAGTTTTTATAAAAGCCTGGACGCGGTGGGCCAGGCTGAGGGGGTTATGGGCCCCATCACTCCTCTATAAAACTAGCCTCCTTACTGGCTACCAAGTACTAACCATATGGAAAAAATAAAAGAAAAGAAAAGAAAAGGAAATGGAATTCCATCTCTTGACCAAATTAAAAGAAACCATTTCAATTCCTAACAAAACGAACTATGATGCTGTTCAAACAAAAGTATTTGCCAAATCCACAAGACTTCACAACTCTTCCGCGTTTTACGCGATTCCGGCATAATTTTCTGGGACCACTCTCATTACCTCCACCATCCCTCATCTATTACAAAGGAAAATGTTTCTATTATGCTGCGCTGACATTTTAACTTTATATTTCTCCCTATGTGTTTATCACTTAAAAAGATGGACAATTCACAAAGAAAAGAATCCTTGGCATTAACACCGTTATTGGGTTGGGGGGGGGGGGGGGGGGGGGGGGGGGGGGGGGGTTGTGAGGTATATCTGGCATTTAGTGCATTTACCTCGCATACCAAATGGTTAATGGTCGACAGCGTTAAAGGCATTTAGGTCGTTGATTCCGTTGTGATCGCCCTTTTTAAGTCCCATACGTGACATGCGTCATCGATTTGAACCCCTTTAAACCCGGCTTCCGACCGTGACCTTAGCTCCTAAAAAATAAAAATAAAAAGGTTTTTTTTAAAAAAAAAAAGAAGAAAAAGAAACCGAACCCTCACTCTCTCTATCCAACTTATACTTGTCGCTTTCTTCCCCCCTTTTCTCCATCTCCCCTTCCTCGTTGCTACTACCACAACCCACCACTTCCCTCTTCCTCCTGCTATACTACTCCTCCTCCTCCGCCCTTCCACCAAAAGCCCTAACCCTTGACTTGCCTTAGAGAGATCCCGGCAATGGCGAGCAACGAGCAACCGCCGCGGCGAGCTCGACCCGGCCCGTGGCCGCCGGGGCCAGAGCAGGCGCCACCGGCGCCGCTTTCTTGGGCGAAGCGGACCGGATTTAAGTCCCGCGTCTCCGGAGAGTCCAATGCGAGCAATTCTGGCCAGATTGCGCTCCCCAGGCCGGTGGATCCCCAGCCTACCGTGGATCTGGAGTCGGGACGGGGAAATACCGCGCTTCCTCCGCCTCCGGCTGTCGCGAATGGAGAGAATGGGTCGGCGAATGCGAGGCGGAGGACGGATTCGGACGGAGCCCCCAAGTCCGCGGTGGCCGCGTCGAGGCCGAATGGGCAAGCCCCGGCGGATCCCCCGCCGGCTCCGGCGCATCAGCCGGCGGCGTTGCCACAGTTGCCGGAGGACGACGAAGGATTAGCGCAAAGGCAGGCGCATATAAAGTACGAGCTCAGAGATACTCCTGGCCTAGGTGAGAGCTCAGTCCTTGTAAAAGAAAGTAACTTTTTTTTTTAATGTTTTCGATGTTCTGGTAATTTTGTTTATTATTTGCAGTTCCCATCATGATCTATGGATTCCAGCATTACATTTCTATGCTGGGGTCGTTGATTCTTATCCCACTGGTGATAGTTCCGGCGATGGGCGGCACTTACGTGAGTAGTGTCTCTACATTCTTATTGCTCCTAGAGTGAGGTGATTTTCTGAATGAAAGAAGAATAATCTTGCAGGATGATACAGCGGCAGTGGTGTCAACTGTACTCTTTGTGTCGGGTGTTACCACATTGTTGCATACGTTCTTTGGAACCAGGTTGCCGCTAGTGCAGGGCCCATCGTTTGTGTATCTCGCTCCGGCATTGGCGATAATTAACTCACCGGAGTTCCTGGGTCTAAATGGGAATGTATGTGCTTTTGCGCCTCTTTAACCTCAATCTTTCATTATTATGATGCTAACTTTAAAGATGTATATTGTCTTGCTCTTTCCCGTGGGAACATCTATTTGAGCTCAGCAAGCGAATATTTTGTTGCAGAATTTTAAGCACATAATGAAGGAGCTACAGGGAGCTTTGATTATATCTTCTGCCTTTCAAGCAATAGTTGGATACACTGGGCTTATGTCATTGCTTCTAAGGTGTGCTTATCTTAGCGTTACTCGAATTTCGTATTTTGGCTTTCTTGTTTCTTCTACATCAGAGGTACATTTGAACTTGAATATCCTGATAACCTTCCATGACTTCTGTTTCCTACCTGCTATATTTGGGATTTGTACAAGTTGAAGATTTCAGCTCCCAACTCTTTAGTCAAGCTGCAAATCTCTTTTCATCTCTAGTTGTTCAGTATCTTTCTAGTGGTTCTTTGGCACCTGTTAAACATTGATAAGTGATGACTACCTTATGTGAATCGACATAATATACAAAAATATGTGACGCAATCTGCATAAAATGTGCACATTTAGCATAACACTACTTTATATGCTTCTAGATGTACACAATAAACAATTTATCCGCCATGCTATTACTCCTGAGGATCAGTAGTGAATTGGCAATTATATTCATGCTTCCATTTCTCTGAATGCTCATTTCCTTATCTGAAATTATTTCTCACATGTTATAACTTTTGTTACTCTAGTTATCTCTCAAGATAAACAATTGCTTCAATTCAAGTAGTTTATGTTAAAAGAAGTCCCTTCCTATGTCTAGAAGTTACCCTAAGAAGATATTCCCATGTTAGAAGCTACTTTCACTAGATCAAAGCTCACCCGCGGTATGGGAGATCAGATAAGGGCTTTAATCTAAAAGCTCAAGAGTTTCCTCGAATTATTACGGCAGTTATATTCTGCTGGTGTAGCCAGTTTTTATGCAGTAGCATGTTAAAAGTATTAAGCCTGTGGCTGGTTTGGAATGAATTTTACATTGGAACTTGTTTACCATACAAGTGAACATTGACTCAACCTAGTTTAGAGATCCTGTCCTTGTCAACCAACAGGTATGAGTTATGACATAAGGCAATGTCATGTGCATAGATCCTTGCTTATCTCTTATATCTCATGTTGTACTAATATAAGAGAAGTTGGGTAATTTAAGAGTAATTGCTGAACTGCCATTTTACATTCTCCTAAGCCTTGTCCTACAATGAAATTTGCACATCTGACTCATCCTCATCTTCTTATTGCAGGCTAATAAATCCGGTTGTTGTGTCTCCGACAGTTGCAGCTATTGGACTGTCCTTCTTCAGTTATGGTTTCACTCAAGTAGGAGCCTGTTTGGAGATCGGTATTTTGCAGATACTTTTGGTCATCATCTTTTCACTTGTGAGTATTCTGTAAACTGTAAACTAGAAAGTGCTTATAACCTGTGCACATGCTTATAATCGAATATTATGTAACATTATTCTCAAAACATGCTGCTGCAGCTAATTTTATTCAATGACTAAATTACGTACTTTTACATTCTTATGCAGTATCTTCGGAAAATAAAGCTATTTGGTTATCGAGTATTCTTAATCTATGCGGTAACCTCATAACTTAAGCTCCTCATCGTGTAATTTCTTTTACAATCCACATTTCCCTTTTCACTACTCCATGCATATCATTAAGGATAACTCCTATAATGACCGTAGAATACCGTCATCATGAAGTACTGTTGTTCAATGTGGTCAACAGGTTCCTCTTTCTTTGGGAATTACATGGGCAATTGCTTTCCTTCTTACGGAGTCTGGACTTTATAGCTATAAAGGTTGCGACATGAATGTCCCTGCCTCAAACAGTGTTTCAGCTTACTGCAGGAAGCATGTACGAAGGATGAAGCATTGCCGTGTTGACACCTCTCATGCTTTGAGATCTTCTCCTTGGTTCCGGTTTCCATATCCATTACAATGGGGCACACCATTTTTTAATTGGAAAATGGCCCTTGTGATGTGTGTTGTATCAATAATTGCTTCGGTTGATTCAGTAAGTTTCCCATTTTCTTTTAATATGTTCCTGTTTTTGTATGTCTTGTTTATCTTGTCAATTTGTGGTACCAAAATAGGAGTATTCATACTGGTTCTTCACTTGCTTTTCTTGTGCATTGAACATTCTTTTCTGAAGTCCACAACATGAAAAATTTGTGGTCCAACATTTGTTAAACTCTACTACGCATTTAATGCTGCAAAATATAGAGACAAAACAATGAATCTGCTGGTTGTTACACCACAATGTTGAAATGTATTGGCAATTAATTATTCTCTTGCTTTTCTTGTGGTAAACAGGAGTATTAATACTGGTTCTTCACTTGCTTTTCTTGTGTACTGAACATTCTTTGCTGAAGTCTATAACATGAAAAATTTGTGGTCCAACATTTGCTAAACTCTACTATGCATTTGATGCTGCAAAATATAGAAATGAAACGATGAATCTGCTGGTTGTTACACCACAATTGTTGAAATGTATTGGCAATTAATTGTTCCACACTTACAAATAGGCCCTATTAGTTGGTTACTTTCCATTCATAATGAATATTTCTAGAACATTCCTTTGAAGCTACTTCTATTTGAACATACATTTATCCGCATACGCACATAATTTCTTCATGCCTATTGGAAGCTACCTCCAATTGATGATCTTGTGAGACATCTCGTGTGGTATTTTCTGACAATATCTCTGTGGTTTGCTACTTAAGGTTGGTTCGTACCATGCTTCATCCTTGTTTGTTGCATCAAGGCCACCGACAGCTGGAGTGGTCAGCAGGGGTATTGGTATGGAAGGTATTTCTAGTGTCTTGGCTGGTCTCTGGGGAACAGGAGTTGGATCAACTACGCTTACTGAAAATGTCCATACCATTGCTGTGACCAAAATGGGTAGCCGGAGAGCAGTTGAATTTGGTGCTGTTGTTCTGATACTTCTTTCTTTCGTTGGTAAGTAAGTAGCTTTCACAATCTTATTGATTGTACTTGCACAAGCATACTGAAATGTAGCGCAAAAGTGTGCAGCATCATAATAACACTTGCTTGTAACATCTCTTGGCAGATTTTTTAATCAACCTTCCACTTGTCTGTTATATGTGCAGGTAAAGTTGGAGGTTTCATTGCTTCTATACCTGATGTCATGGTTGCTGCACTCCTTTGCTTTATGTGGGCAATGCTTGCTGCTCTTGGCTTATCCAACCTTCGTTATAGTGTAACAGGAAGCTCTCGAAATAGTATAATCGTTGGGTTGGCATTGTTCTTCTCCTTGTCTGTACCTGCTTATTTTCAGCAATATGGGCTCAACCCCAACGCAAACTCGTCAGTTCCTAGTTATTTCCAACCATATGTTGTTGCTTCTCATGGGCCCTTCCAAACAGGGTATAGTGGGGTATGTCCTCAACTTGTTCGAATATTAGCTCTGGGTTAAACAGATTTTCTGCTTTCTAGTTTTGTTACTTCTCAAGCAAAAGATCTTGCATAACTATTTTTGGAGAGCTATGCATACACACACAAATGCACAGGGCAGGTATGTGGGTTCAAACACAATCATGTATTATGGGTCCTTTCTGAACTTGAAATGCTTCACTTCTTAGTTGGTTATCTGCTATTAATATGGATACCAAGAGCTTCATGGCTTGTTTTTGATATTAGCAAGCAGGAGCTTGATGGAAAGAGGCTCTGAAATGTTAGAATCATCCTCTAGAATGGCCTGTTATTCCACATAGGAATGGGTGGTAATGGTTCCTTGCAGTACAATCAATGCTTGTGACATAGCCCTGTGGGTAAAAAGTCGACTTATTTTGTTCCATCTCATTCTACCCTATTTAATCGATTTAGATTTGTCATAAAACTAAACCCACTGTTTTTCTTTGGTTAACCTAAAGTTAATTCCATAATTCCAAACCATTATGTTTCATTCAGTAATTGGTTTGATCTTTTTTCCCACCTTCGACAGGCTGAAGCAGATGTTTGCCCTATTTAGGATTTAGGTAACATATCTGGAAGATAAGTTGTTCTCTATATGTATAATATTTGTGAATAGATGAGGTGTGGTCCTTTTCAGTAGAACTTTATTGTTTCTAAAATGTTTAAATTTCACAATTTAGTAACCAAAAACTATAAATGTTTTATTTTCGTGAATGTGCTGAAACATCTTTCAAAGGACGTAATCAGACATTAAATCTGAAATTCAGGTGGAGATATCTACCTATCATAGTATAGGTAGGACAAGGTAAGGTTGCTTGCAAATGCCGCCTCCTATTTGCCATTTATCTACCCATCATGTTCCTCTTGCATGACAGGAGAATTTTATTGTTCCTTTGAGTCAAAGCTGAACCGTGAAAGGCAACAGAAGGAGCCTAACCCGGGGACTCCTAGGCTTCTCTGAATCGTGAAATCCATGCTTTAGCATGGATTGTCATGCTTATAAGTTCCAACATATCCTACTGAAGCTGTCCCTGGTTCATATTTTGCATACAATATCACTAGTTCTATTGGCGATATCATGCATTATTTTCTCTTGATCTTTTGTAGCATACAGATTGTTCTAGAGCAGATGTTAGAAAGTGTGTGCATCTCATTGTTAGACTGAATATGTGGTTACTGAAACCTGCAACTATGCTGGCAACATAAATTGAGCATATTGATTCACAAAATGAAACCTTCTGCAATCTAATAGTTTTAAGCATGTAAATATTTTTTCAGGTCAACTATGTCCTCAACACATTGCTGTCGTTCAACATGGTCATTGCATTTCTTGTTGCTGTTATCCTTGATAATACAGTTCCTGGTAGTCATCAAGAACGAGGCGTATATCTTTGGTCAGAACCAGAGGCAGCAAGAAGAGAACCATCTGTCTCAAGAGACTATGAGCTGCCCTTCAAAGTTGGGCGTGTGTTCAGATGGGTGAAATGGGTTGGTCTCTGACGCAAAATTTGGTGCAGAATTCTAGCACCAGAGTATTCCACGGTGTAGGTCATTCAAAACCACAGAATTTTCTACTGCAATTCAGGTGAACGCGAACAGTCGGGCTGAGGCATAAATTTCCACGTATCTATTTATGAGCTTATATCTTGAAGAGTTACCTGTGATTGAGATTGCAACATTCATAGGTGGCATGTGCTCTATAGCTTGTTATCACGATCATGTATCAATGGTTTTCTTTCAAAGTTGAAGTACGAAAGGGCATAGGTAAGCTTTTTCAGGTGTTTTATGATAATATGTAAGCTGTGCAAGCACGGAAGGACCCCGGCCATGTATTAGCTTTAATAGTTCAGGTGCTTGATTTCTGTACAGTATCAGCATTGAGTTTTAACTTTGAGAATATGGCTTCTCTTTTTCTTCCTTTTTCTCTCCTTCGTGTATACTTTTGTGTCATGCTGCGTAAAAGTATCTTCATGTTACCGGTTAACTTGCATAATGTTCAATTTGCGTGACCAGCCGATCATCATTCTGGTCATATTATTTTCTCTCTTTCTTTATATACAGGTCATATTTTCAATGATCATTTGGTGGATCTGATTACCTTAAGTGAAATTGATCAAGAAGAATGCTAGCCACAACAGAGTTTTAACACACAAAAAGGCCACAGCTTAGGGGCTTTTTTTTTTGTGTGGGTGTGATAAGTAGCTTAACATCTTAGTTAAGAATAGCGGAGTGATATTGGCAGTGAACCTTTAAGCTGCTTGCCATCCACAATCCTTTGCCAAGTACGCATAGAATTAAGATATAAAGTGGCAGCGAGATAGAGCACTTCCAGAAGCTCCAATCCTTGAATTAACCGGTTTAAGATATAATTAACGCTAATTGTGGTGTGCAGCGTCGATTTTTGTTAATGTTAACTGTGGCCAAACGAATGCGACGGACCGAGTTAAAAGAAAGATTTTCTTCTGTTGCCTTTAATATGATGATCTTCTTCTAACTGAAGGAATTCACATCCAGACATTTATATGATTTACAAATCTTGTCAGCTTACCGAAAGCTAAATCCTTAATCGTACTAATTCTGCTTCAAATTTTGCTGTCTCCCTCAGCTTTAACTACAACAAACTGCACCACTCTGACACTTCTCAAAAAGGAAAGATGAGTAAAAGGACGAAGAGGAAATAGTACTTGCACCTCTCACAAACATCGAAGAAAGTTAAAAGCAAACATTACAATTCTTACATAAAGTTGCAGTAAAGGAGCTTATATTGCCCACATTGTGATAAATACAAGTTACTTTTTTTTATGAAAGCCTTTTACATGGGATAATAACTTCGTACCGCACAAGTCTGAGATGAGGAACATAGAAGCACAGATAACTCATATGTGGTTATGGCGCACTTACCGTTCAGAGGTGGTTTACCAATCACGATCTCTTAGAAAACAAAATTATCCCACCCTTTATCTGTTAACATCTGATGCTGGATAAGAAAAAATTCAGTTCACTCCATGGAAGTAAATTAGAACATTAGCATGCCACGTTGAAGAATATTTTGACAAAGGAAGGGGCAAAAGGCAATCAAAATGCTTATCTATTTCTTGCAAAATTATATGGAAATGCAGAGAACATATGGTAGCCAAAAGACGTACTAATTTTCATGAACAGTAACAATAGCCCCTGTTAACTCAAACATGTATAAGTAGACCAAACCTCAGGCACATTTGCTTCCATTCCTTGGAACTACCATCATAAGAAGTTCCAAGGGTTTCTCTTTAAAATATCAACTATTTGTCCAGCACTGCAAGAATAAAAAGAAAATAAAAGGGTACAATCAACACAGCAGTCCAAACAATTGCCAATCTGAAAATAATGAACAGGCTAGTCACAAGCATTTGTTCTCCTGTCTCGTTTAAAATCAGTGCTCTATGACTGCAATGCCAAACTCAAATGACCATGAAATCATAAATAACAGATAACGAAGCCCACATTTTATTTAAATGTATAAGAGTAATTATTTGGAAGAAAAGATTGGGGAAAGTGGGGAGTTCGCATGAAATTAAGATTAACAACCAGTATTTACAACCTCATTGAAAACAATCAGCACATGTCAGTTACTACAGTGGCTCTACCAAGTAAAACATGACAACATCGGATCATCTCCAAGTACAATGAGTAATAGATGGTCCTGGTTCAATGTAATTAGGCAGAAATTTTGCAAACCAATCAAAGTTCTTGGAAATGAAAACTGGCGCAATGAGGAAAATAAACAACAACCAGTAGCAAGAATCATATCTCAACAACCTCAGAATCAAGAGCCAGATAAGCAGCACAACAGATTATGCAAATCCATTTTACCCTCGAGAAACATAATCAGGAAAAGATCTAAGCAATGAAAGTACTTCATGCATGAAATCTAACAGAACCAATTAATTAATCAATTAATGGATAAAGAGGTGAAAATAGCAAACCTAAAAATAAAGACAAGAAAAACAAAATTGCGAGATCAGAAGTAGGCCAATCAATATAGAAGGCAGTACCAAATTTTTATGCTCCCACTTCCATGCCATTGGACGAGCTTCTAGACATACACTTGGCATGAACAATGGGAACATGTCCTTCAGTCTCATCCGTGCTCTCCATGCCACCTTGACTACTTGGTATACTTAAATACATTGAACCCTCATACATCCATTCATCCCTTTCTTCAGAATAAAAATCTTTAAATGGTTCGCCGCATAATGCACATATAATCTGGCTTTCATCGGCAGGAACCATTGGTTCACATTTCTCATCAACTGGGTCTAGCTCTGGTAGAGAAGCAGTTGAGTCCAATCCCCCCTCTTGCAATCCTACAGATCTAGCAATCCAGTTGCTCTTGTTTGCATACCATCTTCGAGATACACAATTAGAACCAGCCATCTGGGACTTCTTAGAGGCATGATAATCCAAGTGACTATGAAGCTGCTCTTGGAGAATAAATCTTAGGCCGCATATATCACACTGTTGTTTTAAATTATCAAACAGGTAATTTATTACCAGGGGATGATATTCTCGCATTATTTTTGACTCGAACTCAATTCCAATGAGACTTTTTGATTCTTTTGCAGCCGGTCCCAACAAAGCAGAACCCACTGGAGCAACTGACTCAGGAGGAGAAGAGTCTTTTATTGAAATTGGCTGGATTACCACCGCAGATGAAGTTGAAATCACAGGGTTTGAGGTGCTATTTGGTAAGTCACAGCTCTTACCTGGAACTTTAGGCATTTCTTTTGCGGTCTGGGATATTAATCCCTTTGCAACTAAAGAACCAAGCAGAGTTGAAAGTGGATTTGCCACTGGTTCAGTTATGTTGGTACTCTGAGAGGTGGTATCTACCAAGGATTTTGGTGGTGGAGGCCCTGGTGGTAGGGGAGGAAGCACAGCATCTATCAAGGGGCACACAGGAGATGGTATATTACTATGCACTCCGGGAATCGAGGTTGATGTGGAAATGTCTAAAACAGACGAGGTCAAAGCATGGACAGGAGGAGGCCCACTAGGCAGTGGAGGTTGAATATTCTGGTTCTGGAGACTACTTGCTGAATTCAGTCCACCCTTCACAAGAGCAGCCAGTAAGTTACTTGTGCTCAGTTTCTGTGAGGGTTCAACAGCAGAATTATTTACATCACACGTTTCCGGTACTTCTATCCGATGAGTTCCAGAGTCCACAGGTAGAAGAGCTTTTCCAGTCTGAATTGAAGGTTTCAACTGTGCCTGAGTTTGCTGCACCGAAATATGTTGCTTAGGCTGCACATAGATTGCCGAAGAAGTGGAATCATATGGATTTTGCAGATGATGAGAAGGCTGTGATAATGTTATCTGTGCATTGAGATTGCGTGAATGGTGCACATTATTTTTGGTTGAGATAGGAAAAGAATCTTGAGTGAGTTGTGTCTGTGCTCCTTGATTCAACTTTAGCTGAAGCTGCTCAGAATTTTGACCCATTTGAGGTACAGAATTTGATCTAAGATGAATACGCTCAGAAAATTTCGGTGATTCCTGAAGTGAAGGAGCAGAAGAGGGCGGTGAATGAAGAGATGGAGATACAGGTTGCAAATATTTTTTCCTTTGTTGACCAAAAGTTTCAGTTGGTCTTTCAGTCAACATGTTTAATTTTGACAGCAGAGTATCTGAAGGAGGCATAGATAATGGTAAAGATGAACTGGAAACCCTGGAAGTTATATGATCCAAACCAGTTGCTCCGGATGGCCTTGCACTCAGGCCCCACAAGGAAGAGGTACTAAGTTCTGAGATATCTCCTCCTTCAGACGGCAATTCTGCAGAACCTTCCTTACCTATTCTGGAGTTGTATTCATGCTTAGCATGTGGAAAAGGCTGTTCCAGGTCCTGTATGGAAATAGTATATATCAGCCAGCAGGTTTTAGCAGTCAACAGTACAACACTGAAATGAGGTAGTGAAGTTCTTGTGTGAAGTCCATTTTCTACCAGACCCAACAAGAAGACAAGTAAATATTCCCTTCTCATTCAATCCTTCGTAATTTGCAACATTTACAGCCATTCATCAGATAAACACTCCTACCAGATAGAACAAATTTGAACAGCCTAGCCACAATAACAAGATACGCGTACAAAAGGGAGAACAGATATTTTCCTTTTACATTAAGATACGAGATGAGCATGCAAAACCAAATCTAACTACTCTATTATATAAGGAGAAAATGAATACCTTAAATAGTGGAACTTTTCCATCCCGATCTATCATTTTGCCAAATTGAGGGAAGATTTCGATTTTGTTCAAGTGGGTTTCTGGATGCTCAGCATCCAGACGATTCCACTTGCCCCTTTGTAACCTTGAAAATTCATCTGCATCTTTACCATTCCATTCACCCTTTCTTTTACTATTAATACCTCCATAATCTGTCGCACCAGAATTTATATCATCCCACATATACTCTTCTTCTTCAGAATTCTTCCAGTTCTTCGATGATGGTCTGCTTCTATCTGAACTGTTGAGGTGAATTGAAGATTGTTGACTATCAAACTCCATAGATCCTGATGCTTGGAAATCCTTATTTGGATCAAAACCATTCCTTCTGCCAGCTGTTGTTTCAGAAGCAGCAATACCTGCACCAAAGTGTAGTCTTGGGTCTCGCTCTCTCAGTCTCTCACCTATCCTTCCAACTCCAAGGTTTGACTGCCGTGAGATCTCAGAGGAAAATTCAAGATCTCTGACGTCTCTCAATTCTTTCTTTTCATGTATTGAATTATTTAATAAGTCCCTCGGAGGACGCTGCATTTGCATACCAAACTTGAACTTAGATTAACAGGAAAAAGAACCTTCTGTGTTTAACTGAAACATTTCTAAGAGTAAAGGCCATAATGATAATGTAACTGAAGCATATCTTTTTTTCTGGCAAAATATAAGGTAAGAACCGAATCAAGGAGCTAGATGCATACGGGCCTACTGTTAGGCAAATCAGTCCAGCGTGCTGTAGTTCCTATAGTAGTTGTTCTGTCAGACCTTCCTGTACTGTCACCAGAAGTCACCATGCTACCAATGTCATCAACGGTTACTTCCTGTCCCTTCAAAAATAAAAGAAACAAATGATCAGAAAGCAAAATTATATTTAAATTGAACTAGTTAACATTCTGTTTTTCATCTTAAAGTTAAAAGCCTAATGTTAAAGGACTGTTTTCATGTATCAGCACAAAAAAAAATTTATTACAACCCCAAGTAAATATTTTATCCTACTAATATCAATTTGACCAAATAATGCCATTCTAAACACTGGTGAACCAAACGTGATTATTGCCTCAACTTCTGTATATTTTTAACACAAAAAACAAGCACTTACATGATGCCAAAAGGCCTTGCACGAATCGTAGCTCAAACGTGTTGTAGGGAAAAATGTGGATCATCATTCGACTGAATATTTCCATCATCAATTGTGCAGATCCACAAATCAATGGCCTGTCCTATAATAATTTTGCTTTCTAAGTCCACTTGAGGTGCACCAAATATAGCAAAAGAGTGCTATACCACAACTCAGTTTCTCTTTGTCCCGAAACCATCTAGCAATCAGCTTTTTCGTTCCACTACTTGGACCTTATCCAAACACTTTCCTTTACCTTTTCTCTTAAATTCCTCAATCTGATTAATTCTGGCAACAAATAAGATCAATAATAGAATGCCTACCTCATTCAACATGATGTTTTAATTCCTAAACACCATAAAGCTACTGAAAGCCTCAATTTACCAGTTCTCAAGCACTCAAATTGGTGTATCTAAAAGGACAGATGTAACTCTTCTAGCAACTATCTTTGTAATTTCTTGTCCAAAAACAATCCAACTAATCAGGCAATCAGGTACTTCTTTCCAAAGAATATAATAGCATTGACTAGCAGCAACACTTCTCGCTAGCTAAAGAATGTTGTGAATTGCACAGTCAACTAGAATACAACATAAATAAATCAAAAGATGCAAAAACATCAATCTTTATACATCCTAAGCACTGTAGGAAACAAATGGCAACTTCTATAGTAGGCGTTTTGCTTACCCTAGTAGACTGCTGAAGGCGCTGTCTTGCTTCTAAGTATTTCGGATTCACGTGAATACTATGGGGTGCACGTTGTGACTGAGAATCTGGCCGGGATGTTGCAGCACCAGATGAACCATTTGTGATGGGTTGAAAACCGAGATCTTTTTCAATCGCCTTAAGTGTAGCAGGAGGGAAGACTCCTCCCCATGTTCCAAAAAGATGTCTCATGCTAGGATGTACAGAAGGATCAACTTGTTTATAGGCCTTGCAGAAAACCTGAAATATGCAAGCATCCATGGAGAATCAATGGAGTGTCGAAATGGCCTTGCATGCACACAAGGCAACAAAAGAAAATTTCGAAAAACCCCTAAGCTAAAAAGTGTAAAAGATGTCACTATGGTTTCTTCTATATCTTTTAATTTGATCGTCAAGATAAATACTTCCTCTTTAGTTGAAGGAATGCTATTAGTATACAAGAACAACATGTTTTGCAAGTCAACAAAATATAAGCATATAAAGTGACAGATTGTGAAGAAAATGGCCGGACAGAAGTATTATAACAGGCGCAATGTCCTCGCTACTTTCTCTCAGAGAAAAGAAGTATTGAATAATCTACCTCTGGCAGTCTAGCAGCAAAATATCTGATATAATCTCTTCCAATATTCTTCACAATGCTATCAAGGAGATAAAGTGATGGCAGCTTTTGCTCAGAGGGAACCTGTGAATCAACATTATCATCAGATAAACAACATCAGAAGTACACAATAGAACAGGATTCAAAAAATGGTCCAATAATATTTTAATTCAATAAAGGTAGATGAACCATAATATTGTTTTAAGTCATCCAAAGAAAAGCTACTGTTTGCATCAGATAGTGAGAAAGAATAGATACTATGCCAGATAGAATAAGACGCTTTTACTTTGATTTTAGCTACAATGTCATGATGGAAAGATCAATACAACCTCCTCCAAGGATAACGAATCGACTTTTGGTCTAGGTGCAGGTACAAGTGTCCTATTGTTTAGGAGTACAAGATAAACAATGCGCAAATAAAACTTTTTGAGTTTTAGAAGTACAAGCTGCACAAAATTTCCGGACAAAGGCAGAAATTAACTTGTAAATCAATTCCCTAAGTTTTGTTTTTCAACCTTCCTTCGAAAAGATTAAATATTGGTGCTACTCCGAGATGCAATTCACAATAATTCAAGTATCAGCTCACCTCGAGAATATTGACGCAGATAGCAGTGGTGATTCCCTTGGCGGCGTGGAGATTTTCTCCGGCGATGATGGTGAGATTCGTTATAATGGGCTTCGAATTGAAGGTGAGCTCAGCAAGTGCCATCTTGTACTGCGCCACCAATTCTTGCTGTGATCCACCTCTCGCGGGGTCTTCCCTCTCGTCTCTCTCCCTCTCCTTCTCGCCGGGCCTCGGCTTCTGCGCCGGCGGTAAGAGGCGTGGATCCCGGCCGCCTCCTCCGCCGGTGGAATCGGCCGCCAACCTAGGTTTCTTGAGACCAGGTTCGCTGGAGCGGGACATGGCAGCGGCGGCGGCGGCGGATCTGCGCGAGCTCTCCATCTCCATCGTCCGCAAAGGATACCCTAATCCCTAGCAAGAGCATGCTAGGGCTCGGATCCGGAGAGCAGAAATTACGCAAACGAATAGTTCTTTCTTCTTGATGGAAGACAAACGTAATAATTGGAAGAATAGAAAACCCTAATTTGATCGTTTCGAAGGAGGGAGAGTCCGAGACACTGAGACAGAGGAGCGGGATCGAGAGATGAGAAAGAACTAAAGGGCAACATTTGTAATTCGTCGGATTAGTAGGGCTATATAAACGGCGGAGATGAGAAGTAGCAAAAGGTTCCGAAATTAACTGTTTGGATGAGGATTCCTCATTTTGAATAGAAAAAGAAAATAAAAGAAGAGATGAATAGTTTTGCAAATTAGTTCTACTTTATATTCACCTCTTCGCAGAAAGTTTATTTCAAATTATCCATTAGGTTATTGCCAGGACAAGCAACATTGTCTTTCTAATTTTATTTTGCTCTCAAAGCCTACGGTCACTCGTAGAATAAAAATATTATTATTATTTTAGAATAAATTTTTTTATTCTAGTATAGTAACTAAATAAATTTTGCTTATTCTGGTATATTTCTTCATCATTCCTTCATATCTTATTTTATACAACTTTTAAAAATAATTTAATAATAGCAATTCATAATTATTATATTACTTTTAGATTAAACATCACTTAATTACACGTCATGTTAGCTACGGTTGAGATTTCTTGTATACTTTTCTCCTCTCTCCTCTTTTAGTAAGTAGTTATGCACATAAATATATTATAATATATGTACTCAATTGCAATATCAATGACATAAGTTTACACGGTCATCTATTGTCACTCACTATCAATCACTATCATACACTACTGTTGCACTGCGATACACTAACTATATGTCTGCACCGTAACACACTATATGACTATATATCACACTGCGATATATTATATGGCTATTATTCTCTATGAAGAAACTACATACCAAACTCCCTTGTAACCGTTCATCCACTATGACCATGGGTACCTTATTTGCTCTCTTCAAGTTCGACCGAATTCACAACTACCTTAAGGCTTGATTGTTCAGGCCAAACGCTTGAAGACACCATCAAATTCAACTGTGATGGTACCTATGCAACTATTTTTGTAGGGCCAAGATGAATTTCCTTGCGCAGTCTAGTGCGAGCAAGCCTCTTCTTGTTGGTTTTGCTACGAATTCCATGGGCGATCTTATACTTGTAAAAGTCGAGACGAGTCTGTTTGCTTTTACTCAAGCTCATGCCGCCATCTCGATTCACTTGTATGGATTGGAATCCGACTCTCAACTCCTCATAAATATTATTAAACACAAGATTGCAACCCCTTGAAAATGCTACCATATTTGTCTTGACATCCAAATTTGTATTTTCTCATTCATATTTTCTTTCTCATACTGTGTCCTAGGGCTAACAACCTTGTCGTTGACTAGTAAGCTAAGTTAGAGCAATCAATCTCGAGAGTTTTGTCTTTATAAACTCGGTGTGGTCCTAAATACTTGATATATTTTTTTGTCGTTTCTCATGGCTTCATTGGGCTAAATTTAATTTGGCCCATTAAAACCTTAAATTTCTACGTAGGTCCTCTAATTAGATTCCCTAATAAAGATCAGGGCCAGCCCTTCTAGGAACTGGGGCCTCAAAATATTAGCTCAAGGTAGAAGGGGCCCAATTAAATCATTTTATTTCTGTTAATAAAATATATTCGGAGAGAGTTCAGAATGGTTTATCAATACAAAATAAAAGAATCTAATAATTATTAATTAAAAGTATAATAAGATATAATGATATAAAACAAAGTTCATAATAATATATGGGTACCTTACGAACCCTACTATTTTTTATCATATTCCATTATATATATACCCAACGTTTAATATTATGTAGTGATTTAGTAAGTAGTTCCATACTTCCATATGTTAAAAGGTGGTAGGGTGAAAAGGATCGATATAAACTATTATGTGGAATTGTTCCGAATTGTTAAATAATAATATGGTTGACATTATGCCTTATTTTTGATATATTGTTTGCATACTCTATTGGATGGGATAATTTAACCTTCTAATCTAATGCTATATTTTTGTGGCCAACCATATTTTATATGTGACAAATAACAGATGGTCAATGGTTAAATAAAAAAGATAATAATGAAGATGGTAGTCCTTGGCAATTATCCAAGCCGAGGGTAGCTAAAACTGGCTTTGGACCCCATGAATTGGTCTGACCCACAACATTAGTAATATCTACTATGGTGATTAACTTGCATGATATACGCACATCAAATAATGAAATTTTTTTATAATTAATATTATGTTTTTCGAGTGAATTGAAATTCAACACCTCCATTTATTTTTTAATCATCGTCAAATATTTCCATGAAGAATGCTTAATATGAGGTGTATACGTGGATTACATTATTATCGGATAAAGTAATTATACGTGGATTACATTCTCAATATATTACTTTAATTATACAGGGATTATGGATTAAACTTATGCCAAACACTCTCATAAATATATGAGTGTCGATATAATTGTGTTAGTATATTTACCTACGGATTTATAATATATTTTATAAAAAATAATTATATAATAAGTGAAATTGTATTAATGTATGAAGTCAAATATATAACTCCTAGTAATACTTATCGAATACATATTTGAGTGTCAAGATAATGTACTTAATCTCATACTAAGCACTCTTTATATAAATGATTAGAGAAAATATACTGATTTTTACTTTGGAAAAATAAAATAAAGTAACAATAAATGCAGAACAAACCTTTCTCTATCTCTGCGTGAAAATAAAGCAAAAGCAAATTGATTAGAAAACAATACAATTCATAGCATTTATGGCGGATTATGACATTTAACAATGAATTATACATATATATTTTTTGAAAGAGAAGGCAGCATAGACAACATACTTGACCTCATTTCAGGTATTCTTCACACAAATATTTAACTGCCAAAATGTAGTAAAGAAAATTACGTAAAATGTAATTTAGTAGCATATCTCCTGATATATTTACCTACAAATTAATAGTATTTATCAGAGAATTATATTAAATAGTGACCAATGTACCATTCTATATTTCTAAATATGACCGTAAGTTAAGCAGTCTTTAAATACGGCATTCTAAACACGACCATAAGTTAACCATCCTTTAATACTGCACATTAAGGAATCAAACAAAGTTTAACTCCTCCTCTTAGCTGACTTAATTATCCTTCCTTTTGCCAAACAAGGCGTTACCAATTAGCAAACACCACCACGTTAGTTAGTTCTACCAAGAGGCAAAGTCTACGTTTAGGAAGACGAAAAGACTAAACTTAATTAGACCTTCTCTTCTCCTTGCTCTTCTCCAAACCAAAATCTTCTTCTTCTCCTTCTTCTTCTTCTACAGCTAGACATGAGAGATTTCGTCTCTTGCTTCGGCGACAGCTCCGTCAACTTGTCGTCGGAGAGCCACGGCACCGCCACCTGCGTCTACAAGTCAACTCTCTCAACACGGAAGGAGATCCTCACCAAGATCACTTGGTCAAAGAACAACTCGGGCGTCTCTCTCTCCGTCTCCATCGAAGACAACGTCGAGTCCCGCCCCAAGGGTCAGCTGCTCACCAAGAAGAAGGGGAGCAGATCGTTCGTCACCGATAACTTAGTCATCAGCCTCTACTGGGACATCTCGATCGCCAAATACGGCGCGGGATCCGAACCGGTCGACGACTACTACTTCGTTGTCGTGGCCGACGCCGAGTTCAGCCTCTTGCTAGGCGACATGAGCAGGGACTTCGTCAAGAGGTTCGAGGGCACGATCCCGACCGCCGACTTCTGCATCCTTAGCCGCCAGGAGCAAGTCCATGGCACGACGGTTTACTCCACCAGGTCTCGATTCCGCGGCGACGGAAAGGATCACGAGATCTCGATCCGGTGCAAGGGAGACGAGGGGGATTCCAAGGACGCGGAGCTGGTGGTTTCGATCGACAAGAAGAAGGTGGTCCAAGTGAGGCGGCTGAGGTGGAACTTTAGAGGGAATCAGACGATCTTCGTGGATGGATCCGTGGTGGATTTGATGTGGGACATCCACGACTGGTGGTTTTGTGATCGATCTGGGTGTGCTCTGTTCATGTTCAAGACCCGGAGCTCGTCGGAGAGCAGGCACTTGTGGTTGGATGAGGAGTTGACTCGGAGTGGCCAGGATGCAGCTGGCTTCTTTCTTTTGATCGAGGCGTTCAAGAAGATTTGATCCTTTTTTTCTTTTCTTTTTCTTTCCTTTTTTCGTGGAGTAATATTGGTTGATCCGCCGAATTGTAGTAAAAAAATTTGGATGGAAAGTAGGTATATATAGATGATCAGGAAAATACCACTTAAAAGTGTTCTTCTTGTATTGTATACTTCTGACATTGCTGGACTTCTACTATTCATCTCTTTTAGCTATGTTCATGTTTTTAATATATTTGATAGCCTACTCAATAGTTAGACAAATGGGCTAACTTTTTCCGATATATGTAAATTAGTTAATTCAAGAAAGGCCTAGCTATGTTCTTATTTATGTGCATCATTATTGTTATATTTTTAATCTTTTCTTCTAAGTAGTTAGAAAACCCAATAGCTTAAGTAAATGTTAGAGGAAAATATAACGTTTCTATGTGCTTCCTTCCTTCATTTAATGGTTATCCACCATTTCCTTGAATAAAAAAAGAAGTTATCCACCTCTGTGTGTTTGACTGGCTCTCTGTTATTATGTTACACAATAAACGTTGACATAATTGGTTCACTAAATAATTGCCCCAAACATGCCAAGTTGATGTAGAACAGTAGCATTATTTAATGCAACGCCTTAGATAATTATTAGAAAATAAAAATAGTCTTATTTATTTATATGACTATCTAAAATTGATATTTGCATTTATACTCTTAAAATACATAATTTTCGCATGAATTTTAAGTAATTTAAATATAAAAAAATAACAATATTGTTATCCAAGTATCTCTCTTAGTTAAGAGTATTTTAATCATTTTATTAAATTATTAGAATTAATGTGAAAAATAATCGAAAGAGCATATGTTATGATTGGTATACGTGCTACTATTAATTTTAAATAAGTATATAAATAAATAATATATTTTTAAGTGTATACATGCAAAACAAAAAACTAAAAAAAGGGTACCGTTGACATTATCTTGTCTGCAGGGCACTAAATTGAAAAAGAACGCATGATACATTGAGATGGTTGAGAATTAGATCTTAAATAACTATATATAATAATTGCTTTAGTAGAAACAATCAAATGAAAGACATTAAATCTTTGGGTTTATTTGTTGTATTTGTGCTTGCAATTTACTCTCACAATGTTCGCCATACAGTCATATTGTTTAATTTACATCCTTTGTTACAAGAACGTGGTTATATTATGGATTGCTGCCCATTGTTTCAAACATTCTGTATGGATTAATTATATCAGTCTTACGTCTTATGTGCTAGGTGTCATGCACATAATATGTTAATAGGCTAGACCCCTTAAAAAACTATTTTTGTTTTCACGGCACATTGACTCTCGTAACCATAGAGTTAACATTTGAAATATCCTTATTGTTATTTATATTTTAAATGAGAGTATCGAATGATCTATATTAGATCCTCTTGCAACTATTTTACTTATATTTTTGAGAAAAGTTGATGGTTAAATGATCATCTCATATTTTTCAAAGACGTCGTGGTTCCGAGAGGTTTTTTCTTATAATTTAGAGTGTCACTATGTAAACAAAACATCTATTAAAAACATCACATATATTATTATTATTATTATTATTATTTATACCTTATCATATGAATATTTATCTATATTTTGCCTAAAATTCCTCAAAAACATCCAAGATTAATTTCATCTTATTTTAAAAATAAAAATTTTAAATACCTAAAATATTCGTCATTTGACGTTAATAATCCTCCATTTGATTTTATCTCTAACCTAAAAAATTATTTAAAGATATTACGGCCATTTTGCATCTATATTTATCTTACCTTATCTATATGGTAACTTAATAGTTAACAAAACTAACAACATAGTGTTTTTGAGTTAATTTAAAGGCAATATATGAGTTGAACCATAGATATTTATGTGATAGAATGTAAATCATATAAAAAGAAAATGCAAGATGTTTTTAATAGATTTTTTTTTAAAAAAAATGGAGAGGATGCATGTGAAAATGAACAACGGTAGTTCAATGGGTTTTTATGTTTTATCTTGTTTTTTCTTCTCTAAACCTAATAAGAAAAAAGAGAGAGATGAAGGAAATAATTTTCTGAGAAGCCCATGAAAAGCTTAAGTATCAAAGTAACAGGCCAATACTCAATACGTATGTTACGTATATGTGTATTATAAGCATTTAACGGACTCCTAATTTCTTTAAAATGTATATCATATGTATATATCCTTCCACACTGCACTAGAATATGTAATATAGAGTAAAGATTAAATGAGCTTGACGAGGTCTAGATTTGGGACCTATTAAAAAAGACTTACTCTAATATTAATACTACGTTAGATAATCAATTAATCACAAGTTTAACTCTAACGATTAAGTATATCTTACCCTTAACAGGCCTCCTCTGGGGGGTTAATTTTCGAATAATGGTGAGCGTCTACATCTCCTCACTGTCTGGATGTATACTGTCTCATCTCAACATGGAAATTTTCAGTATTAAAATATATACGTCACCTCCCATTTCATGGAAATTTTTGATGCTAAAACTCATCCTCTGTTAGGGGATTCGATACTAGTCTTATGCCCACTGCTGATCCTTTCTAATGTTTCCAATATTGCAGTATCCCTGGCTTCCACCCAAGCCCGTTCACTAGCCCATTGCCTTTGCTCGACCTCAAATCGCTCAGTTTCTTGCCTTCTCCAAGCTTCCTCCTTGGATACCCTCTCCTGCTCCATTTGCTCCAAACTTGTCAGCATCTTGCCTAACCAAGCCTCTTGCACTTCCAAGAACCTCTTAATCTGGACGTCAATTAGTTCCTTTATCTTTAACTTCCAGCTCTTCCTGCTCCTCTTCCTGTCTCCTTCCTCCTCGTATTCAGTGGAGGTGTCGGACTCTGTCGAGTTGGACAAGCTGATGCTTTCTTTGATTATTGGAGGCTGGGAGGCTTCTTGGGTTGCTTGTGGACTGGAAGTTTTGGTGGTATTAGAACTTGGCTTTGTGTCTACTGTGAGGGTATTGGTATTGCTACCGTAGAGAGCATCCAATTGCTTGAAGAATCTATAGTGCTTGCCGTCGTGTCTCCCTGCCTTGCCTTCCTTTGTCTTCTTGTAGTACTTGTACAAGTTGTCAAGCTTCTCTCTGCACTTTTTCCCACTCCTTTGATATCCATGCTCTTCTGCCATGATCCTGTTTTTTTAGTTAAGGGAAAAAAAAGAGGTTATCTCTACTGTACTAATCTCCAGATAGAACTGGCAATTTAGTGCACTTGTTAGTAGAGATTTGAATAAAACCATATTAACTCACCGCATCTTAGAACCCAAAAGGAAAAAAAAATGCTAGACTTGAGAGTAGAAATACATACCTAGAGACTTCATCCCAAAGAGGAGCCTTTTGAGCAGCCTCCCTAAACTTGGAGTCTAACCTGGATCTAACCTCCAAAAGGGTCAATGTCTCTTGCCTTGGCCATCTTCCCTGACAATTACCACTGTACCCTCCACCACCACCATCTCCATAGAGATCACCAAGAGGACGAGTAGGAGGAGGAGGAGGAGGAGGTAAGGGAGGCAAAGATGAAGATAACTCCACGTCAGCAGCAACAGCGTCTTGGCTGGTGTTGGGCAGAACTAGCACTCCGTAGTGGTCGGAGGCGTCAAAGATCGATGCGTACTGCTGCTTTCCGGCCATGAGATGTTGCAGCTCGGGTAAGGTGTAGTGTTCTCCGATCTCCATAGTTGAAGACCATGTGAGAGTAAAGCGAGAGAGGGGTGAAAGATATTGAGATGAAGACGAGACTAGAGACGAAGGGAGGAGAGAGAGAGAGAGAGAGAGAGAGACAGAGAGGGAGAGAGCGAGAGACTCGGATCGTGTCGTTCACGAAAGAGTCGTTGTCCCTCTCTCTCTCTCTTTGTGGGTCTCGGTGGGCGTGGAAGGATGGGACGCGGGCGTTGAGATGGGAACATTACGTGAAGCATGATCCAATCGAAAGTCGGCACGTACGCAGAGGGTGGTGACGAGGGATGGAAATCCGAGGTAATGGGCAGTACGAATGATGACGCATCTACAGCGTCTCTCTCCTGGGCCTCCATCTGCGAGTTTTTTTTTTACTATTTTAGGCCTGCTTAACTGTAATCAACTAATTAAGTTCTAAAATTATTTACGAGATTAAGAGAATTCTAGTTCACGTGCATACTATGTCTAATTAGCGATTTTATTTAATATAAATTATTTTTCACATAAGTGATCTACCTAGCGATTTTTGTTAAATAAACTCGCTATCCTCACAATCGAATTTTTTTTTTAATGATTTTATTTCATCTAAATAGACTAGAAGAAGTCTAATCTCGTCCATCTGCCATGTATATATATCTCTATTTTTTTTAATACGATACGTTGGCACTATTGTGTTAGAGATGAAATCCAAATATTATTATTTATATACGCTGACATCATCTGAATTCTGAAGTGTTATATATAAAAATAAATAAATTTAACCCTGTACTGCAAATTCAAGACTATGCATGACGCTAATAATTCTAAGAAAAAAAACAAAATTCCCTATTCGGTAACATTTGGACTTATGTCATCGGGTCTTCCGGGTTATCAGACAGAGACGATGGCTTCGAATCTCCCGTCGACATTAGAGATAATATCTCAGTGGTTTTTTTTACACGGAAAGCACTGCATGCCTACATGTGCATAATAAATCCCTTCGTCTAGTCATTCTATTGGGATAATTCCCATCTTTCTCAGGAAAAAAATTAATAAAAAAAATCCCTTTGTCTAGTCGACTACTCCATGAGTGACCTTAGCAACAGTTAGGCTAATTGTCTAGAGAGGTAGTAGGGATCAGAGTGCCTCATCCACAGCCACAGGACGGCCGGATTTGGTGCTGCCTGCCTTTTTAGCTTTTAAGCTTTCACTTGCTTCTCTTCTCTTCGTCTTATCCCATGCATCCAATCCGTACGCCCATGCAAAAAAAAAAAAAAATAAAATAAAAGATAAAAAGAAAAGCCTATCTGATGAGCCAAAAGCTTTGACAGCTAACCCGGCATTACTACAACAACAACAACCAACGACAACTACTACTACTACTCGCTTATTCGTCACGACGTGCTTCGTCACACCTCCACAGTGTTTGTTCATCGTACAAGTGTACAATAGACATTTAACTCGTTCATCGTGTACTACAGACCCTGCACGTTTCTTAGCTGCCATACACCGTAGGAGAAAACAGTACGTCCTAACTTTTATGGAACTATTGGGAATTGAAGACAGATCAACCAAACAAACACTATATATATATATACGGATTTGACGAGATTGACTGCAGAAGAACGACAATTGTAAGACCGTCTTATGCATCAAGATGTTCGATGACTACTACACCAAAGACATCAACAGCTAGCTGATAAACTATGCCAGAATTAAAACCTTTCCGCAATTTTAGGGCAGACAGATATATAGATTAGAATTGGGCCTATCCTCGCGACTGTCTTTAGTTACATATCCAACCCAGATGCGATGCATAAGGTTTTGGGCATGGTGGCCATGATGAATTCCTCCGTGGCGTATGATGACAGACATAACACACAGCAGGGCAAAGAGAGCCGTGCGCAGCACTGGTTGTGATGATAAATGCCGGACTGTGAAGTGATGATGTGGCAAGCAGCAGGGCAGAGTTTAATGATGTTTGGCATAGTAATTTAATTGCTAATTCTGTTGCAGTTGAAAACTCTGCAGTGGTTAGACGGAGAAAAGTTGGAGCAGAGAGCAAGAATATTAAAGCGTATAAATGAGATAAACAGGCAGGTGGTAAATTTTGTAATAATGTCGCTGAAACATTAGTTATGGTAATAATGGCAGTAGATGATGACAAAATGGATACAGATGTCGATGGTGTTAGGTCTCTCTGGAAACCACTTTTTCTCTAGACGATGATTAATTTTTTTTTTAATCTATCATAGAAGTGAAAGTAATTTGCATTATAACAACATTACTAGAGATTTCTACTTGACCAGATAGTTATAAATCATTGACACTGAGGTAGCTTTAAGTTTAGTACATGAATGAAAGTTGTTATTTATCCCTATTCAGCAGAATATAGACATGAAACAGAAGAGCATCGAATTTTCTTATGTTGAGAGAATGCAAGAGTAAATGTAAACCTACAATGCATCTTGATCAGGGCAAAATAGTAGTAGTGTTTGTACCTGGTTTCTATGGAACCACAGCTTAGATGATCTTGTATTCCAAGAAACATAGAGCACAAGCAGAATAGACATCTTGAATTTCTGATCTTTAAGGAAGCACCGACAGAGTGAGGATTCATTTATATATGTTGTAGAAGAGCAGAAAACTTCACATATACACCATTGTATAAACTTGTACAAACCCAGCTTCTAGAATTGATATAGACCGACACTGTCAAATAAATCTGTGAAAATGACATAATAACAAAAGAGTAAGGCATCCTGAATGCTTTCGCTATAACATCCGCTTATCAGATAGAGTGCTATCGCGACCATAGAAGGAGAACAGATCTCCATCAGGCATTCCATTTCTTAAATCTGCATAACTTTTCGAAATTCCACTAGGTATGTGAGCTCTGTCCATCGCCATCATATCTGAGGAAGTTGGGTTATACCTGCTTGAAGGAGGCATTTGCATAACAGAAACTTGGGGATCAAAATTCTGCCTCCCTATGTATAATCCATTTCCAGCTTCAACAGGCAAAGAAGTTGTCCGGCGGTGATTAATGGAATCATTGGCAAATTTAATATGACCCAAATTTAGTCCTGAATCATGGATCGCACCAACTGAGAATTGGGCCTTGGGAAATGAGTCTGTTGGTAATCTAAACAAGGCAGAAGAACCAACAGGAGTATTCAAGGTATCAGTAGATTTCGCCAAAGCATGAGATTCCCTTTGTGCTGCTATAGCCAGAGTATCTTGACATGGTGACGGTGACTTATCGAGTTTCTCTCTTAATGATATCTTAGCACGTTGCAGTGCTTCCAAGACACCTCCCAAGCTGCTACTCGGTGTTTGATACAGTTGCATCTGGAGGTGTCTTTCTGCATTATTCTGAAAACCCGATGAGCCCCATGTAGAGGCTTTGCTGGCAGATGTATCAGTCAAAGTTCTCCCCATTGATGCTGTATGCAGAATACCATGTCTACTTGGGTGTAGATCTAAATTATTGCTAGAACCACTTTCAGAGTTTTCATACAATGGGAATCGATTATGCTTCTGTGGGCTAGTATCATTGCTTCCTTTTGTCGAAGGATTTGATTTGCCAAGATTAGAAGCATTTTGTTTAATGGCTATTTCGCTGTACTTTTGATCCAACAAGCCATCCCTCATAACGTGGTAATTATTTCCGGTTGGAGTCATTATTGCATCCGTAGGAGCAAGACCATCAGAAAGCACTACAAGGGCTCCTTCATGACTTCCATTAGTATTCTCTTGACTTGTACGTCGTGGTGTTTCAACTGAATTAAGAGGACCTTCAGTTGCTGGATCCTTGGTAATGGACAGATTTTCAGTGCTTGATTTTGCCTCCTCTTCAGAACATGACTTTTCACACAAAAGCTCAACAGCTTCCTTGGATTCAAAACCATTTTCAGCAAGATAAGGCTGGTTTCCTATCTGAAAATAACCCTGGAGATTGGGATCAAAAGTATATCCAAGCTCATTAGTAAATCAAAATAAAGCTTGCAAAAACGTGTAGAGTGAAGGGAAGTTCTATTTTAGATGCATGGTTAAATGACATCTAATGTAGAGTATGTTTGTAAAGCAGTCCCAAGAGAACAAAGAAGTAATTTTGCTGTTCTTTCTGTTCATTGTATCTTATGAGAAGACTTGCTCCTCAAAGATCATACTGAAAGGATAATATACAGTTTAAAATTATCCAGATGTTCAAAACTCAATTTCAGAAGAGCAGGTTATCCAATTAGTATCTAGTAGTTCTATTTAACTAGACAAACGATGACCTGCTAATGCAACAAATATTGGCAAAACAGAAAAGTACAGCTATAGACCTCTTCTAAGAGACCGTCAAATCTGTGTATGACATTCAATCAGTATCGGTTTCATATGCATCAAGTAGTAAGTTTCATAGAACATCGCTTGTCATATATATAGCTTACTATGGTCTTACAACATCTTTCCAAGATTAAAGAAGAAAGATCAATATCCTGGTTGTAACAAAAGATGCATGCATACCGTGGTTGAGCTATTAGTCTCATTGTATTTCTTTTCCCACTCTTTCTGAGCATTTTCTTCCGCTTCATACTGGCCAATGAGCTGAGCCTGCTGCTCCAGGACTCTCTTCATCTCTTCATCCTTCTCATCTCCAGTTGTGTTATAACATGCATCAGCTTCTGCGTTCTGATCATCAATAGAACATGACTCGTCTTTGGAAACTTCTAATTCGCGCTTGTTTCCCTCAACATTGGCTGTTGATCTGTCAACACAAAAAAGCAAAAGAAAAAGGAAAGGTTATAAATGAAGCCACACCAACAAGATACATGTAACTGCACATAAAGAGGATCTTGAAGAGCAATACTGCAAATCTTTGCGTTTTATTTTGCGGCATGACTTTCCCAACTGGTACTTTGGAGAAGATTCAGATGTGAACAAGAAACTGCTTCTTCTCTGTCTTTGCCTGTAATGCTTTGACTTTTGCTTTCTATGAGAATCAGGACTGCCAATGTGGCTTTTCCATGATAAGCTCCCTGCTTGAGCCGACGAGGCTCCAATCTCCGACCCTGATAAAGCATCCTCAACTTCACTCCTCTCTACCTTTGAGACGGTCGAAATTTCATCTCCTTTAGAAGTGATCTCACACCCTTCCACAACACCCGGGCCTTCGTCTTGATCATAAGTCGAATCGGTTGCATCAGAAAGATCCCCAATACCTTGTGATTCGAGAATATCAAGAACCTCAACTGTTGCCTTCTCTGCTTTCTTCCTTTGGATAGTCACAATCCTGAGCTGTTCCTCCAACTCCACAACCTAAACCAACAATATTCATACAAATCAATACAATACCCACATTAAACAAACTAAATCGACAATTGAATTGACTGCTGACCCTTTTAGCCAATTGATCAGCTCTCTCCCTGGCTGCCCTTGAAACTGATCTTTCCGAAAGTAACCTAGCTCGCAAGAAATCGATGGTCATTGCAGTTGAATCACCCATACTGATCTCTATCCCCGTCTCCCTCTAATTCAAGATCCTAAGCAACAAGTGAAACGAGTAAGTGAAATAAGAAACTTTCGACCCTAAGTTGTGCCGCAAAAGATCGTATTTTCCCTGAGATTTTCCCATGCCCAACTACCTTGAATTCGGCGAAAGCAACATCAAAAGCAAATCTTTTAGTTCAATAGCTGCATAGTTATTTACTACCTCGCCAACTCTAACAACAAATAAAAGAAGGAAATAAAAAAGAAAAGAAAAAGAACACTGCAACCCAGCAGAAACAAAACCAAACCAAGATCTGATGACAGAACCAACTCACCGAGATCCTAATTTCGACCAAGAATTAGTAGGCGACGCGCATAAGGTATGGAATTTGAAGCTAAGAGATCCACCTCCGACCACTCTGGATCTGAGTGAAAAAATCGAGAGAGGCGAAGAGTCTCCGCGGTTTATGGCGTAAGGATTAAGCCGAATACTTTCTCACTCTAATAATAATAAAAAAAGATCTTTTTTTACCCATCCTGCAACGGTCACGTGATATGTTGCCGTGTGAGTTGTGAGGAAGGTGGAACGTGCTACAAAACAGCGTCAGTAGTCAAGTACGCCAAGTCAACGGCGATGTGTCCTACTCCGACCAAACCCACCGCTTGGAAAATGATCAAATGAAGCGAGTTTAGACTAATCTATTGTAGCCTATGCTTGGTCACGGCCAAGTGCCAAACTTGGAATGCATGCAGGAAGAAAACGGTCAACGCACAACGCTTGTGCATATAGCTTCAACATCAACTTTTAACCTTTTAGGTGTCACGGGATAGTGGGATACATTAATTCGAAGGTTGAATATATATTTGACCCTTAAGAAAATTATCTTATTACTTTGTTTTTATATTATTATGTCTCCCTTACATTTAATTAGGTTACCATTGTTAGGTTTCTTCAAATATAATAGGGTTATTTAAATTATTTCAGTATATCTGACGATGATGATTATAGTTATACAATAAAGCTCAAAAGTTTTAATAGAGGATGTAGTTTTAAGTGATACATTTATATTTCTCTTTTGTAATTTAGTAAAGCTAAGGTAACTGCTGGCTTTCATGCGTTGGGCCTTCTTCCCACCGGCCCAACTCGTCGTCAACTACCAAAACAAAACAAGAGTTGAGAATCCTAAAGAGAGAGGGGAGAGAGAGAGAGAGAGAGAGAGAGATGCATTGGGTGAAAGCCGAATCCTCCGATTTTGGAGGAAATCTTCCCCTCCCTCGAAGGTATGATTCCTCTCATCCGTCTTCTTCTTCTTCTTCTTCTCTTCTCTTCCCTTCTCCTCCTTACCTACTTCGATCGCAGTGGACACACGGCCGTAAACGTCGGCAAATCGAAGCTGGTCTTCTTCGGAGGCTTCGCTGACAAGAGATTCCTCGACGATGTCGCCGTCTATGACATCGGTACTCACCCTTCTCTTGTGAATTCCGGAACGTTTCCCGTTGATCTCAGGCTAACTACTTCTGTCAATTTCTTACGTTCTTGTTCTGCATCGGAAACTGATATTGTCTTAGAAATTTTGAGGGTCGATTTGGTCATGTGGGCTTCTCCACCGCCTCGCTCTAAATATTTCCTATTAATTCTTGGTTCGACTGGGGTCAGGTCATAAAGATTGGTTCGCCTTGATTGCTTTTGAATGTACGACATGCACCTGGAAATACCTATACGTGTATGATAGATAACTAAATGCGGCTATTTTGTTGAATTGTTCGATGTATAGCTACAAATTCGATAGTTCAGTTACATGTCAAACCCGTAAAGATGTCATCTATTATGGAATACTTAAACCATGTAAAGACTAAATCGATATCTGTGTCATTTTATTATGGGCTGTTGTCTTTGATAGGTGTTTGTCTGAGTGATTAACTGTTGTTCATGTTGCAGAAAATAAGCTGTGGTATACTCCTGAGTGCACTGGTAATGGTTCCGATGGACAAGTGGGTCCAAGTCCAAGAGCATTTCATGTTGCTGTTGCAATTGACTGTCACATGTTCATTTTTGGTGGCCGTTCTGGAAATAAGAGGTGTGTTTATATTCTCTAAATTTTGGGAATTGCATACCTTAGAAGAAAATTTTACTTTACTATTTCACAAAGTAATATTTAATTTTTCAGATTGGGTGACTTCTGGATGCTGGATACAGGTGAGCCATATTTCTGTTCTTTAGTTTTATTGGTTTAGATCTTTTCTTGTCTATCTGTTTTGGAAGTACAAGTTTTTGGCAGCATACCATGATTCTGTTAAGAGCTTTCTTTTGTTCTTGTTCTATGGTTGCAAAAAACACTATGTCCGATTGTACATTCTGCACAGTATCAGTTGGCTGACAATATGCTATTGTTCTTTATGTCAGTAACTAGTTCTACTGTTGATCTTCTGTTCTTGTTCCTTACTTTAATACTTGTCTCTATCATGCATTTATTCTGAGTTGTCAGTCACAAATTTGATTCTTTTTTATGTTCTCACATGCTTGATTATGTGAATTTACATATGCTTGCTTGTTGAAGCAACCCAATTCTTTTTGTTCATTTAGTAATCTGCATGTTCATATGCTCCCTTCCATCAACATCAGATCTATACATAAAGTATGTTTGTGACTATGGTGGTTCTTTTAACTGTCACCGTGATGGTGATGTTCTCCTTCCAGATATATGGCAATGGTCAGAGCTAACCAGCTTTGGTGATTTACCATCACCACGGGAGTTTTCTGCTGCTTCGGCTATTGGAAACAGAAGAATCATTATGTAGGAACCTGCTTAATTAAATTGAATCGGTTGTCATTAGGTGTCTGTGCAAAACTATTAATTTAATGTTTATGTATTTTATGCAGGTATGGTGGTTGGGATGGTAAAAAGTGGCTTTCGGATGTTTATATCTTGGATACAAGTGAGTTCATGTTCTTTTTTCTTCCTTATGCTAAAATACTATTTTGTGTAAGGTTCAGAATTTACTAAAACAATTTGATCTTTGTTTGTTGGCTGACTGTTTTAAACAGTATCACTTGAGTGGACAGAATTATCAGTTTCCGGAACAGTGCCATCTCCAAGATGTGGACATTCAGCAACCATGGTTGAGAAACGATTGCTCATATTTGGTGGTAGAGGTATAGTAATAATATCACGCCTTAGTTGTCATGTTTCTCTCAAGTAGTCTCAACTTCATGTATAACATAGGAACCTTTTTTTTTTCCTTAGATCTGCTTTTGGTTTTATGTCTCCTCACTAGTATGACTTTTGTTCTAAACTCAATGCCAGAGCACTTAGGAACAAACATTTGCATGAAAAACTACTGACTAATCATTTCAGTTGTTTTTCCATTAAGTTCAAGTAGCCATTTAGCATGGCTCTGCTTTGGCTAGTTCTTCTCTAGTCATTTTTTGTCTACTGTTGTTCATGCAGCAAAACAGTGTTTCATTTTCGTTTTCCATTTTCACTAGAAGTTGCACAATTGTAATTGTTAATGAATATAGATTTATGTGGTTTCACTAGTTGATTTTCTGCATTTCCAGACTCAATGATCTGCATAAGAAAAGCAGCTTAGTTTATATATATATGGCATGCAAATTAATGGCTTCAATTACACAATGATGCTGTTTGTATGCAGTTATGTACTTACACATTTAAATTTCTGATAGGAGGAGGTGGACCCATAATGGGTGATTTATGGGCTTTAAAGGGTCTCATAGAAGAAGGTAACTATTCCTAGTTGTTAGTGTACATACTCCGTAATTTGACAAATTTGCAGTGAACCATGCTTCCGTATGAAATATGAAAAAAAGAGGACATGTTAGACCTGCCATCTGCGAAATCTGATTTTGGTAGGCCTTATACGAGAAATGTGCTAGTAACGATTACGCTTTATATAGTGCTTCTGTTTGATTACTTGATCACATGAATCATGATTACAACTCGGAATATTGTCAATTAGAAATGAGATAAAGCTATTTGCTGCTTGTACCTCCTCATCTGTATATAGGGTTGAAAATGGGTCGGATTAATTTGACTCGACCCGCTATTTGACTTGATACAGATCGGATTTGAATAAAAAATTCCTACTCGATCTAGATACGGATTCAAATAGGGGTATGATTTAAAAAAAAAAAACCCGAATACAGATTCGAATACGGGTCAAATATAATTTCCATATACAGATACGGACATCGGATATCCGCTTATCCATATTTTTTTAAATGAATTATAGTTTTTAGTTTGTTTATTTAAATGTCAAATATTAATATTATTACTAATGATGTGTTCTATATTGTTTGTAGATATTAATTTTACTAATTTTATATGTAGTGGCATGCAATAACTTTTTTTTTTTGAAACTCTTAATATTTTGTGTCAATTATCTCTAAATGAAAGGTTATAATTCATTTAAAATTCGATCTATATCCATTTAACATTCAATTCTCTATTTGAAAATTATCCGTATATGTTTAGTTAGGATATGATTTTAAATTTTACTATCCTTCCAATAGTTGTATCTGAATTCGTTCCGGATAAAAAATATCGATTCAAATATGGGTTAAGCGCTATCCGATTCGTATCCGATCCATTTTCACCCCTATCTGTATGACATTTAGGTCGCCAGATATGTATGTTATATTGTTATATACTTGTTTGCACCTACTTTCTTTTGCTCTTCAAAAGAAGACGGAAAAGTTTCTACATATTTATGATACAATGTTTTGAATTTATTGGAAGGAGAACTTTAATTACAATTAATAAAGGATGATCAGGAATCTTCAGTTCAGATCATACAGTTTAGACTATGTTATTACTGATTCACTAGTGATATATTGTAAATACTAAATAGACTACCTATGTTTAGCAGTTTATCAATCTATCATGTTTTTTCCTTCTCAAGGGTTTATGTATTAATGTTCAGTATTCTGCATATCTCATGGATGAAAATGTCAGATGTAATAGAGATTTTTACCTATATTAGCTACAATAATTCATTAAATAATCACTTTTGTATTGGCTAATTTTTTTATTACTTGGTATTTAACTGGGTCCGCATTTCATCTTAATTGTCAAAGAGAATGAGACACCAGGGTGGACTCAGTTGAGGCTTCCAGGTCAACCTCCTTCTGCAAGGTGTGGTCATACAATAACTTCTGGAGGGCATAATGTATGTCAATTTGAATATCCGCTCACATAATTCCTTCATCTTGTTGTTCATATGCTCATTTAACATTGTTCCTGTCAGCTATTGCTATTTGGTGGGCATGGAACTGGAGGTTGGCTGAGTAGATATGACATATACCACAATGACTGCATTATTTTGGACAGGGGTGAGATTTGACTGTACAATGCATATTTGAAATAAATCAATGGTATTGATGGTAAAGGGACCTTCCACATGCTCTGTTGTATACACTGAATATACTCTTTTGTTACCTGGTTATTTGTAAAGATGTTCTGCACTTTTTTCTTATTTTAACTGTCACAAATATCACAGCCTCATTGTTCCAGTTATCATGGCTAGACTGATATAGTGAAATAATCATGGGACTGAGGATTGTGCAATAGTGGCTGTTTTTCACTTTTCTGAAATGTGCTACATTGAACTTGTCATATGTTGCATCTTAGCCAGGAATTATTCATGTAATATTTATTTTCCTTTTTATTAAAAATGTGTCTGTAATTAGGTGAATTTTTTTCGCCATCCAGGTGTTTAACTTTTTATTGTACATACTTCCTTTTTAACCTTTTCCAGCTCATTGATCTTCTGTCTTATTTGGTAAATACAATTTTGCATTCATCTCTTGGTGCCATCCTTGCTATTTATTTGCTTTTGAAGTGATATTTCGTGAGCTTGACGGTAATGTTAATTTTAGTCTGAATAGCTTGTGAAAGCCTTGGTGCCATCCTTGTTATTTATTTGCTTCTGAAGTGATATTTCATTTATCTTGATGGTAGTTAGTAATATTACTTTAGTGTGAATAGCTTGTGAAGTTCTTAATTGTCTAAGGTTACAGTTTTTTTTATACTTGTACACTGTTCACTCATTTCGTGCATTTCAGTCTCTGTTCAGTGGAAGCGGCTTCCTACAAACAATGAACCTCCTTCTCCTCGTGCATATCACTCCATGAATTGCATTGGTGCTCGCTATCTTCTATTTGGTGGTTTCGATGGGAAATCCACCTTTGGTGATTTGTGGTGGCTAGTTCCAGAAGGTATTTACAATGTTACAGTGCAGTAGAGTGATATTTACTCCATTGCTACCACATAGTTATGCCGTCTCTGTTACAGAAACCATTTTGAAATGTAGGGAAGAGAAATGAATACTTTCTGAAAGATTTTTTGTCCTATGAGCCATTTCTGCTTGATAATAACAATAATAAAAATCTAATACAAATCACTAAGCAAGTTGAGTAGTCCGGACTCTAGAATTAAATATTCAAGCTGAACAGTGATTTCTTTGAACAATGAGAATGGTGTATTTGACTTGTCTACGACAAGGTTAGCACTGTAGTGGATATTTTTGTATGGCTTCTTCTAATTAAGGATAATAAGATTTCACTGCTTTGTGATTTTTCAGTGATGAAGTGAATGCTTATCTATTTCTTACTATCATGTAAGTGAAAAGCAACCCTATAAGCATGGTAACTCAATACTCTAGTTGTTCATACTAGGTGATGCTCATCGGATACTCTAGTATGCTCTGGATACTTCCTTTAGACATATGGACGTATAAAAGTAGAATATGATACTTTGTTGAGCCCTACAAAAACTAGTCAAGTTAAAGGAGACCGCGGCCTTTCAATTCCAGTTAGACTAGGAATGTTCTATCTGGGATGAGTGTTAATAGAATTTTCATGGAGCACACTAGTATATAGGGTGCGCTAAATGGATTTCATTCTATAATGTTCTATAGAGTGTGCTTGTTTTTGCTTCTTAATAATTTTAGTCATATTAGGACTTAGGAGTAGTTTGTTATCAACTTTTAATTTTCCATAACAAATAAATTGAACATGTGCTTGATTATATATATGTTAGAACAACAATTTATTAAGTATGTAAAGTAGAAGTGCATGCTCACACATGCAGGTATTTAGCATATCTATATATCTATATATATATATCCTTGTCTTGCAAAGTTTGCCTGCAGTACCAACAGATATCATTCCTGCTATTCTAGCGTAGCTATGACTCTGTATTCTGTTGAGATTTAGAACTTTACATGTTAAAATGCTACCTTTGGATGATTGAACTGACAGGCTTTTTTTTAATTTGTTCTTTCCAATTTCGCTTCATTTTTCATTTTAGACCTAGATCACTATTTTCGACATCAAGCTGTTTCGGTTTTTCATCTTGGTGAAACGAAGATAGTTTTTCTAAAAGAAAGTTAGAAACCTGGTGATAATTCTGTTTGTTTCATTAATTTTCACATCATTGCTTGTGCAGATGATCCTATTGCAAAGCGATTACAGTTGACATCTAATATTCCTCTGGAAAGTGAACCTGTTATGAGTTCAGGTGGTTCACCACAGTCTGTGCTAAAGGTAGGGAAGGATACTGCAAAATGCAATCTGGAATTAGTTAGAAATATACACTATGCACGTCTGAGCTATTGTTGGTTTAGTGTGGATCCTACCAAAAAGAAAGATGAAAGCAACATATGCAGACTGCATAATATAATATGGTCTAACAAAAGTTTGCCTCTCTTGCAGGAAGATCAACCTGAGGAGTCTTCAATTATAGAGTTACAAAAGAGATTGGGGATTTCAATTTCTTATACTAAATCTCAAGTAAATCTTGTCGATGAAATGGATGACAAGGAACTTCTGGAGTTGTCATCGAGGTTTGCTGGAGAATCTTTACCTACTGGGGACCAAATCACATGCATTCAGGTATTTCTTGGTCCTCTACAATTCAACATTCTTGTATTACTCATAATTTGCAATTTCTATATTTTTGTTGAAGCACAGGCACTTCGTGACCACTGGAAAAAATCTCCAGCAAGTTCAGTACAGCTCCAAGAGCTAGGCCCATTGTTCCGAGATTATCAGCGTCTAATAATTCATCGCCTGTAAGCTCTACTTCTGCTGTATTTTCATAACCATGGTGTGTTCTCTTCTTTTTAAAATACTGTCACAAATGTTAGTTGTGGAAACTTTAGTATGAAACAGAGAGATTGACTGCTTCCAACTTTATGCAGTTTCCTTGTTCTGTAGCTTGATTGTTAACTCAGTACGTAATTTAGCATTAACTTGAAGGTTCTTTTAAAACTGGACTGGCTTTCATCATGATAGCGAAGCCTTCCATAGGGATTATATTTTTTGTTTTTGAAATCAGAACAATGATTGTAGTACATTAGCAAATTCTTTTTTTTTTTTTTTGGCATAATGGTTTGAGTTCACAAACTAAATCTGCTGGACTTACATTGTTACATGAAATGATTGCATAGGCTTATCATTTTTTTAGATTTGGAAATTAGATGTTCTCCTAAAGTCATACCAATCTGATAATTTGGAAATTATATGTTCTACCTAAAGTCATATTGATCTGATACTTTCATATTTTTCTCCACTGGGATTGTACGACTGTTGGATTGCATTCATTTCAAAAGGAAATTGGTCTAATATTATCTTACTTGTTCATGATCTCTTCTCTAGCCTGAAAGCTGAATTTTTTTTCTCCTACTATTTGTCCTGATGTATGTTAAAAAAAAGTTGCCTCTTTACTCATATGAAATAGTTTTCTTCTCATAGATCTTGGTCATGATATTTTTTCAGATTTTTTTTTTTCCAACAGAGGAAGTTCTATCTCTAATTCACCATCTACACCACCCATTCACCTTGAACAGGAGGTTCACCGTTTTTTCCATTTGAAAAGTGCTTCCCAGGTATGTATACTATTAAGCTGGTACTACCATTTTCTTTCACTTCTCAAGCCAGTTGCATTTGCTAAGTGATATTAACATTTACAAGACAGGTAAAAAGCATGTTGTCACCATATATTCAGACCATGACCTCTTTGCTCATTAGTAGCAATATCACTTATATGACGATATGATCTTCAAGTTTTTTTTAGATAATACAGGAGGCTGTAGACCACTTGCACTTCTACATTCATCTTTCCAGTTAACTCGATTGACTACCATACTTTTATGCCCTTATAATTTGTAGTAGTCAGATGCTACTTTTTTCTGGTACTAGTAAGTAATCTTATTCAAGCTTAGACCACTCTTCAAAGGTTTGATTTAACGTAACGGTAGATTTCACACAACTAGGAATGAAAACGGATCGAATAGTGCTCAACCTACATCTGGATCCATATTTTTACTTCGGATATGGATTCAGATAGCAAAATTTTAAAACCATATCTTAACTAAACAGATACAGATAATTTTTTGGATAGAAGATCGGATCTTAAACGGATATTGATCAAATTTTAAATAAATTATAATTTTTTATTTAGACATAATTAACACAAAAATATTAAGAGTTTCACAAAAAATTAATCTTTTGTATGTCAAATATATATAAAATTAGAAAAATTAATCTCTAAAAATAATATATAACACATCATTAGTAATAATATCAATATTCACTATTTAAATAAACAAACTAAAAACTATAAATCATTCAAAAATATATGTGAGTAAACGGATATTAGATATCCGATATCTGCATCCGAATCCGAATCCGAAAATTATATCTGACTCGTATCTGAATCCGTATCCGAATCTGATCCGAGTCTGGTTGGATAGCGGGTCGGGTCGGAGTTAATCCAACCCGTTTTCACCCCTACACAACCAATCTAAGTGGTATTATTCTATCTAGTTAGGTCAACAGTACATATCAAATTATCAATAGACACTGAGGGTGTATTCTTTTAAATATTTTCTACTAGTCTGTCTTATACAACATCTGGTTACTTATACTTCTGTTATATCTTGTGCTGGATTATTACATTTATTTTCGTTTTGCTTTTATATAGAGATGAATAGTTGAAATTTGTTCCTGTATCCATTCCCAAATAGTTGTCAAGAAGGTGGTATTATTTGATATTTCTGCTACTGCAATTCCGTAAAACTTTTTTTTCCATTGATGTCTGGTTTTATGTAGGAAATGACATGCCTCTCATGTAAACTTGCCTCATGTGCTCTGCACAGGCCCTTGTTATATTCCAGTGACTTTAATTGAATGAAGTAACATATTATATGACTGATAGCCAGAGGGTAATGTTTGTTCCCTTTGCTCTGTGATGAACTTTCTCAGTTACGTATGGATGACATTCCAAACTTGCTGAATGAGTACAAAAAGCTAATCTCAAATTGAGGAGAGGACCACATGATTTTTGATTCTGAGGTTCACCGCAAGGTTGGTTTACCTTGGCTGAATGATTTTTCAGGTAAAGAATTTAATTCATCTTCATATTGTTCAATGATAATTTATCCTCTGTATGTAAATTGAACACGTATCGGTTAAAAAAACCTTCTGTGGACTCCATGGGGAACTCTGCGCTGTGCGGTGGAAATATCAATATCACTTCCACGTAATACCACTTCTGTATTTTGTTAGATTCATTCTAACGATACTTCTGTATTGACAGTTGGTTCAAGAAAAGTCCAAAAGCTACTAGCATGTAAAATTAGCACAAAGAGAAGTAATTGGAGGTGCATAGGTAGATTGTAGATTAACCTTGGTGCTTTCCAAGTTGTAATCTGTTGGGCCTATTAAAGAATCCGTTGTATTTACTTCAACAAGAGCATATGGCCCACAACAATGTATGCACAATGGCTGAAAAGTCTGGACCAATGAAGCTATAGACATTACCCCAGGTGTCTGTATAACAATATGGTGTTTTCCGATTGACTAAAGTTTGGCAGTTAGTTCAACGGTAATGTTGACTATAAATGTTTATGTTAGCTTATTTGAAGCTTGGATGGCTGTCAGCACTTGCCGTGCCGAGCGCTGACGTCGTGCCATGCGAGGTGTCGACAGCACCCTCGAAAACCAACTGGGACAGGCTCTAAAATGGCTGCAAGGACGTTGGATGACTGCGACAGTCGAAGAAAGGTAGGGCGTCGATTGGCCCCTTCACTTGAAGAAGAAAATCTATTTCGAACGGATTGTGAGTAAATTACTCATGATCCGCTTTGAGCATATCGCTATAAGTGGGATCTACTTAGGTGGATTTAACTAATTTAAGTTCGATCCAGCGGATCTATAAAACCACTGAAGCGGGTTTTAGTAGACAATCCTTTTTCAGCATCTTTCTTCTCGGATAGAAGAGCAGCTTTTAGGGTACGTTGTACACGAAGAGGCAGAAAATCTCGACAGTGGCGATGCCGCGGAACTATTAAGGTGTGTAATAAGCTTCTTCCTCCCTTTTTTTTTATTATTATTATTTTTTTAATATTTATCCTTTCTCATCGTCGTCGTCTGCGGTGTCAGCCTGCGTGCTTACATCACGTCCATCTTTGATTTGAGGTTATCATTTGCTAGTTTTGTGGTCTACACTTAGAGTGGAGTATCGATCACTCTCTTTTTATTTATTTATTTATTCTCTCTTGATACGGGTTTGACTTGATGTTGCAGCATTTTCTTCTTACCCAGAAAAGCCCGTAGATATAAATTTCATTCAATTCTTAAAAATGGCCTGATACATTAATGTAAGTGGATAGAAATACATGAGGAAGTTTAAATACATAGACGCGAAGACCTAAGATTTAGGAAAAGATCCCGATCAAAACATACCACGAAAATAAACAAAAACACTGAATAATAAGAGGTCTAACATCCTCTGTCGTCGGCGATGGGGAAGGGAAGAGGCCGCGTGCACATGGAGTAGCTGCAGTAGGCGGCAAAATGGAAGCAGTTGCGTCGGCGGCGACGCTGGCGCGACTGCGGTCATCGCCTAGGAGGGAGCGGCGAGGAGTGACTGCAGTCAACAGCGAGGGAACCCCGGCGGGCGGACAATGGCAACGAGGGAGGCGGCAGACAACGGGGGACGGTCTACATTAACGGCGAAGAAAAGAAATAAAAAAACATGACAGACATAGAGAGATGGAAGATACAGGCCAGGCGGATGATGACAGACGAGGGAAAGGACGGCGGCGGCGAACGAGGGGACTGCGGCTGCAGGCGGCAAGGGAGGGGACGACGACGGCGACAGCGAGAGAGAGAGACGGATGAAGCCGAAAAGGGCAAAGAAAAAAGAGAAGCGAGTGAAGTTTAGAAGGAAGAGAGGAGGAGGGGAAAGGGAAGAGTAAAGGAGAGGGAGAAGGTCTCTCCTCTTCCTATCGCTTCTGGAAGTTCAAATACTTGATAGCATAGGCAAAGGTAAAGAAGAAGACGAGGACGAAGGCTAGGTGAACTAGAACCACGTAATTGACTAAGCCACAATCAAAACCTAGGTTTTGACTAAGGAACTCATTTACTGTTAAAGTAGGTGGTGCACCAGGAATAGTGACAAGGTTCTCCAAGTCCGCTAGTTGTGATACTACAATCCCATATATACTCCAAGCAGCAGGATCTAACCAATAGTACCACCTCCACCATATTGGAATATCCTGGAATTAAAAAAAAAATGATTGTGTTAGCCCTCAAAAGTTAGAAAGAAGGGTAAACCCACGTACTTATGTGTTAATTGCATACTGGTCTTGTGATGAGGAATCCTGAGAACAAGTTCCAGATTGAGTAGAAAAAGGAGGACACCACGCCAGCAATCTGATAGTTGGGAGTCAATGCTACTGCCATCATACCATACATAGTGAAGTAGGTAAAGCACATGAACATGAAGTAGAGGAAATAGAGGAACTTGCCAACTCGCCAACTGAAGCCGATCAGAGAGAAAAGGAGCAGGCTATAAGCCAATGTCTGAATAGCAATGTAGATGATCTCAACGCTGACCTGCAAATACAAGAATCTATTTTGTTACCTGGCTCTGGCAAAGAGATTGAAAAACTTTCATATCAAATGGGATATGTCTAAGTGAAATATAAATCTTAAACCGTGTCCATTGGGTCCTTTTCTAGACAACGATCTCAATATTGTTTTGAATTAGATTACTTTTGATAGCAGGTTGCAACTAGAGATGTTTTTAACCGGCTGTTACTGCAGGATCTACAGAGTATACTGAATACCAAACATGAGCACCTGCAGATGTACTCACTTTTACCAAGAACATCTCTCTCCAGCCGCTTAAAACATTGGAAAGCTATCAGAATATACATAAATTGTTGTGCTATTTCTTTTTTATTTTGCTTTCTCGTATTTCCTCTAACTCTATAAAACTAGGTAGTTGTTGCATCAAATTATCTTCCAATAAAATAATTACACTTAAGTGAAGAACAATGACGCAGTGGATATACATATAACCATACTTAGCACTCGATCTTGTACTATTGCTAGCATATTTTATGCAATGAGAACTTCCAACTAAGACATGACAATATAGAAACTCTTGATCAGTCAAGGTTGAACAGTTAAAGTACAATAAATCATATACTTTGCAGATTCACAAAGGTCCTGTGAAACATCTATAATAGACTAAGAAACTAGCCAAACTAACTACGACCAGTTCGTGTATATATATATGCAGCTCACTTGTATAAATGAAAGAGTTGCGGATTTACTTGAGCAAACGCATAGGCTAATGGAGAGTACATCCCAGCTGCTTTTTCACGGTAGAAGACTGTCCTCTCAAAATCCACAACAGGCTGGACTGTGAGGGCATTGGAGCATCCCAGGAAGAAAACAGAAGAATAAATTGCTCCAAGTAGGTTAAGCAGGTCCTGTTGCGTGCTTCTGTTTATGAAGCAAAGAAAATTTAAGCATTACTAGATAAGCATTCTGGTGTTCTGCAACTCTCTTCATTTGGAGATTTAACTTTATTTGCTACTTATTCTCTTTCAGACTACGGTGGTGTTGCATCATATAAAGTTGTTTGTTCAATTGTTTCTATATAATACTTTTGGCTAGCAATACTGATGAAGATGAAATAGACCGTCACAACGTACGTCTTTTCTGCCTTCCTCCAAAACATGGTCCCAAACAGAATACCGATGACGATGGTCATGCAGAACCGGACAGCATTATATTGTGGGTTCCTCCAATAAGACCAGCGTTGTTTCCAGAAGTTAGCAATATACTGAGTAGTGAAGCTCTGGGAATATTTGGTTGGAAATGAAAGATCCTTGGAGCCTGGGGCAGGAATGCTGAACGCCTTAATGAGGTCCTGATTTGTTCTGAGCCGCATTTGAGAAAAAAACAGAAGTTTAAATGACGCCAGTACAAATTTGTTTCTGAAAATTTAGCCTATTCACTTACTGGTAAAGTGGAGAGTGAGCATAAACTTCAGAAAAATCCAGGTTCAGGCTAGCCTCAACTGAAGAGGAAGTTATCTCCAGCATCCATGTTGCAGGGTTATAACCTTCAGTTATTTTTGGAACGCGAGGAATTTCCTATTGAACAAGTGTCTTGGTGAGTTGCAAATAGATCAACTTAAGCTTTCGTATTAGGAAAATATTAACTAATCAACTGAGGCAACTGCCAGATGCTGCTGCGGCTGCTGCTGCTGCTCTCTCTCTCTCTCTCTGCTAGGATGCTGCTGTAAGCTGTGAAAGGAGTTCGCAGAAATGCTTAAAGTCTTAAACTGGAATGTGACAGATGTGTCACTACCAGAGCAGGGAAGCAAGCATAACAATAGGAGACAAAAGTAGGAGAGAAAATGTGAGGCCTACTGCTGATACAAAGATGCTTCTAAAAACCTACTTTACAAGTAGGTTGAGAGAAGCAAAGAAGTAACTTCTCTACCTTAAACCCAGCATAGACAGGCGAGGAAGTGACTCCCAATTAGTCTTGAATGTTAAGTTATTAGGTGATGTTTTAGTTAGGATAAAACCCAAACCCAGTTTGTGGCTTTGTGCTACCCTTGTAGATGGAGCCACTTACTTTCCATAGATTCAGGTATAACTTATTTAAAAAACGGTATAATTAAGTAATATGAAAATAAATCTATAATTAAATTCATTAGGTCCTGCTTTTCCTCTCCACAAACTTCCACAGTAACAAAACTTAAAAGCAATGCCATATGTGGAGAAAACAAGGAATTCTGATTACCAGAACTGCACTACGTGTTTTGACACAGAATAAGGTTAAATTCCTCGATTGTCATTGTCATTAATGCGTGTAGGGATATAAAACTCACCTCAAAATATTCTATAAGTTTGTGTGATTGGCGACCAAGGGCTCCAGCATATATGACTTGTCCCCCCTTCTTCATCAAGAGAAGCTGGATGCAGGATGGTGTTATGCTATAGAAGAACAGTATCTAGTCGAATATGATTGTACTAGAAATCAAGTTTAGGAGCAAGACCTCATCAAAAGATTCAAATATATCAATACTTGGTTGATGGATAGTGCACACTACAGTCCGTCCGGTATTCACAGTATTTCTCACTGTCCGCATAACAATAGCTGCAGATCTAGCATCAAGGCCAGATGTTGGCTCATCCATGAAGATAATTGATGGATTTGCTACCAGTTCTACAGCAATTGTAAGCCTCTTTCTCCGCTCGGATGATAAACCATCAACGCCCGGACGACCAACCAGAGCATCTCTCAGTGCATTGAGCTCAACCAACTCCATAACCTCCTTAACAAACATCTGTAGCATGCGAAAGAAACTTCACTTTGATCAGATAAAGGATAAGGGTGATAGATAGATTCCAAGTGCTTTTAGCATTCCTTGACATAGCAACAAATATCCAAATTTAAACATTTTCTCAAAAAAACCATCCAAATTTAAGCATCATTAGAACCTAGGATTAATTACTGGATTCAATATGAATAGAGAGAGGACTCAAGTAAAAACATTAAGAAAGCAAAGGTAAGATGTCTACAAAAAGAAAGTTGCATGCCTCATACTAAAACAGAAAGATATTATTCTCTCTATAAACTGCTTGAGAATGAAAATATATCTACAATGGGGCTGACGCTAGTACCTAATGAAGGAACGAAGTGAGCAAGAGCTACATCACGGATCTAGCCGATGTGATAGGCAAAAATAAAAACCTTCTAATAGGCACCTAGTTCATGGTGTACCAAATCAATTCACTAAACAAGATCGCCAGCAATTTTACAGTATCATTTACAAGGTGAAGCACGGATTGCCGAATCCAGAGATCATACACAAACAGTCAAGGAAGAAGTAGTCAAGTACTATCACAGAAAAAGGGTGACTCAGCAAGGCATTGCATGACCTTACTAGTCTTTAGACTGGTGAAGCTTTTATACCACTTATCAGGATCTAGTCATAATGATGATGATATTTGTAAACAATAATTTAGTTAGTCCTACCTATGGATCATGTAGAGAATTGTAACGCACACCTTGAAAGTTTAAGTTGACACAATTAGAAAGACAATCTTAGGGAGAAAACTAGAATTAACATGGTCCAGAAAATAACCGAAGATGACAATTTTTTCCACATTGAGGTTATGGACTGAATCATGTGATAAGAACAGAAAAGAAATAGTGCTTCAGTGATCTGTTCTCAATCCGTTGTTCTAGATAATTTGTAAGTTTAATAGCACAAGGGAAGAAATCAAGGATTAATCACAACCTTTCTTGTTTTCTCGTCTATCTCTGTGGCGAGACGCAACCAGGCTGAATACACAAGAGATTCATGAACAGTAAGATTTGGAGAATGAATATCATTCTGTTCACAGTAACCACTAACACGAGCAAATGTTTCCTGCCTTTTAGGATAACCAGAAATCCAAATATCTCCTTCAATATATCCACCGGTCTTCCTTCCAGCCAGTACATCCATTAATGTAGTTTTTCCAGCTCCAGTGACACCAACTAATGCTGTAAGAACACCTGGTCTGAAAGCACCACTGACTTCAGAGAGTAGTTGCAGACGATTTTGCTCTATTCCTTGGCTCTTCATTTCCTGAAAAAAGAATAGGATAGTATTATTCAGCATAAACATTTTTCTTCATGATGAAAACCTGGATAGGTGAAAAATTGAGCATCTAAGCAGAAAAAACTTCCTTGTTTTCGTTCATATAGTTAAAGCATATTACTTTTAATTGAAGGGCTTCATCTTGAAAAGGAAGGAAGGGTTAAATAAGAATGAGAATCAACATGACATTGATCTTACTAAACTCGCATTCTACTTTTGGAAAACCAAATATTAAATGTGAAGATAAACTGGTCATATGAGGTTATTTAGAATTTCTGAAGAAAGAATAGATATGCATAATACTGAACATAGACAGCTAGAAAGCAAGAAACGGAGATTAGTCAAAGGACTTTAATGATCTAATGCTTTAGGTAAATTATTTCTCTTCATTCTTTTGGAATACTGGAAGTGTGGAAAAGAGAGTTTTTCCTATTAAAAAGGGTTGATCTGTTAAAATGTTAATCAGGTCTATTTAACAAAATGAATAATCTATAGCCACATCAAACCTAGACATTTCAAGAACCAAGTAATAGCTGACAGAACTCTTGAACCTATTTATTAGCATTGAGCCACACTAAACTGCAGATTTAAAGTTACAATCCTCAATCACATGGTAGCCTATTTTATGATACAGGTAAGAAGTGTATCAGAATATAAGACGAGAAATTCCAGATCAAAATGTACACCAATTGGCACTTTAATTTTCTTATGCAAATTCAGAAACTTCTCACTTTTCCACACTTTATTTCCACTAGCTATAGAAAGTTGAAAACACTGCATTATATTTCCCGAATGACATAACTAACCACAGGCATATCGACATAGTAATTCACATGATTGAAAGCAAGAGAAAGTGGCTGGAATGGCAAAACCATTCCTCTTCTAGCTGCACCATTTTTGCCCATATCTACATCAGTATTGTTTCTTCCCACAGCCCCAGCTACACCTGCAACTGAGAAAATAAGTAGTAGTTGAATGTAGTATTCACAATTGGGAATAACAATGATAGAAATGATTGGTTTGAAACCCTAAATATCCTGCAAAGATTGACAGCTAAAGAAAAAAATGACTCTTCAATGGAACAGCCAGGTCAGCGACCGATCTAGTTAGATATTTAGCTCCAGAGACATATCGATCAAATACTGATACTAGCTCCAGCAACCAATCTAGTAATAAAAACTTCTTTCACTGAAATCATTAAACATTTTATTTGAAGTGAAAATTTGTAATATTGTGGTTGAATGCTAATAGGTACGAAATATGATACAAGCTAATTTTGACACAGAAAAGGAATTAAGTAAATACATAATCCAACCTGAAATAACCGGTGTACTAGATGCTGTACTTTTCTTTTTGTCTTCCTCGGCTATGGTAGTTTGTGCACTTTCAATAGCTATGAATGTAGAAAAATAGTTAATATCAGCACCTTACTCAGGCATCTGAAATATGGAATGAGATAGAAAAGTTGTGACCTACGATTCAAGTATGTTAGTGCCATTATAAAAAGCACATTGAACAGAATCGAGAACCCCACAAGAGCTCCTATAGCAATCCAGTACCAGTATCCATCGACGAACAAGCCTCTAGATCTAAGAATTGCCTTTCCTACTGTTGGCGCATCAATGTTTTTGTCATAATTTGGCTGCAGGGATATTAATAAAGAGCACGTCAATATAAGCATGTAGGTTATGATTGAGGATGCAAGATTGCAGATCAAACTGCCAAACTACCAATGTTTAGCATGGTAGAAGATAGAGAAAGTTCATTTGGAATGAAAAATGTAGATTTTATCATTCTTCAATAGGGGAATATTTTACTATATAAAAATTAAAAATGTGTTGCAATTTTGCATAGGTTAAGCTTGTGAAATAACCTTTTATTTTAATTCAAGTTTAAATAGAAGTAGGTAATAAGAAAAGAAATTACCGCGCCCCATCTTGGATCAAGGAACTCATTTATTGCTATAGCATTCTGGCCATACATCATAGGAGAAATCCAGTATGCCCATATCCACCATGGTTGAATGTCATCTGCTTGCACAAAGTAATAATGAAGCAGATAATAATCCATCAATGAGTTACTATTTAGTGCTAAGGATATAACAGAAATTTAATTCAAAAAATGAGAAACTCAAAATAAAATGATCCTTAAGTACACAATAGAAAAGAGCATCATGTGGAGGAACTTAAATGAGGATTTCACAAAATATAGTATTACCTTTGGAGATAACAAATCCACTAAGGCAAAACACAACAAGTAGAAGAAACATTCCAATTGTATTGGATATAACCATTGTTCTTCCAACTGAACCAATTAAGCGAAACAGAGAAAGAGACATTTGATGAACAAAGAAGTATGCCAGTAACTGACGAAAGAACCTACAAAGTTAGAAAAAATATCAGCATTTAAGCTAACAAAATATAGCTTAATATCATCACAAACTGCTGTAGATTGTGGAAATTCATCTGATACATTGGCCAGTGAAAGACCATAATGACAAAATATGGGAACTTACCGGCCTGCAGAAGGTGCAAAACCTATCACATAATAAGTAAGAATTGTCCATATTCCAGATTCCAGGAGTGAAAGAGGAATCTTAAGGATCCAATATGACAATCCATACGCCCAAGGAGGGAAAAACAATAAATCTCTTTGTTTGTAGAATACTGGGAGTTTCATCACTGTCAATGAGAGCTCTGCAAGTCCGTTAAACATGACATTGAGTAAACTGAAAAATAATGCACCAACGAACTTATTGCCATCAGGAATAATTCCACAGTGCATCTCTGTTCTAAAAAAAACAGTCATGCATATAAGTGACAGGATAGTTATTTGACTAGTCTTAAATATGTAGACAAATGAGTTGCGTTTCATCAGCAACCACTCCCTTGATGTTGTTGCCTTGAGGAGCTCCCAGTTAGAAAGGTCATATTTCTCTGTTATCAATGCAGCAGGATGGGCTTTGGATTTATCATATGGAATTTTAAGATCTTCCATTAGCTGGCACCCTATGCGAAATGACTTGAAATATTGTGCAAACTCTCCGACTGAGATATACCGGTAAGGTTGGGTCATATTGACCCAGTATTGCCCTTGATCCTTTTTTGAAATTACCTCTTGAAGAAAGTCCGCAACTCCTTTCCTTTCAGGACATCTGAAACCAACAGACTCGAAGAACTCAAGGATGTTCTCACGAGGACCATGGTAAACTACTTGTCCCTCAGAAAATAATATGACATCATCAAAAAGATTAAACGTCTCTGGGGCGGGCTGAAGAAGAGAGATCATAACTGTTCCATCCATGACATGAACCATCTGCCATATGAACTTAACAATCTGAAAGGTGGTAGAACTGTCTAGTCCAGTTGATATTTCATCCATGAATAGTGCCCTTGCAGGTCCAGCCAACATTTCTCCTGCAACAGCAAATTTCAGGGCTTACAATTAATATGATCGACAAGGATCATAAAGAAATAAGACTCTATAAGTTTAGAGACAAGCTATGCCAAACATCACCAAAATAAACCTGAAATGGAGTTACAAACTTGAAGTGCAGGTTAAAGCGCCATGCTTATTCATAGGTCAAACTCATTCTTCTTGGATCATTTAACTTTGGCATTTTAGAAGAGCAATGACTTTACCAAGATAAAATAGGAAGTGAAATGACAATAGTTCAAAGTAAGGTTACTTTGCACTGACAAATATATCAGCGTCGCGTATCTGCAGAAACAAGAAACACCATGGAACAGTGGGCATTGAAATTGTGCTTCATGAATCAAGAAATTTTCACAAAAACAATGAACACATCCCTATCTTCCATAGAGAGATAGGACTTTATGGTCAGCCTAAATGCCTAGCATATTTTTCTACTAACTTCCTGAAGTTAATAATGTATTCTCTCCTACAATATGCGGACTCCACACTACACAAATATCATACCAGTTGTCACACGCTTCTTTTCTCCCCCAGAGATTCCCCTCCTCATCACATCACCCACTTGAATGTCTGCACAGATATCCAGACCAAGCATCTGTCCAATTTTTCAACTAATGAGAATTGCTAATCACCATAAAGAAAGAAAAAACTTCTATATGCTCAGTGTCAAATCTGAACCTTGAGAATATAATCTGTCCCGATATTGGTTTTCTGCCCTTCCATTGCTGTTGCTTTCATGAAAGCATCAATTTCAGGATCTGGTTTAATGCCCGCATATCTCTCTCGTCTCGACAGTTCAGACAGCATCTCATATCTGTTACCCACTCCTAGACACCTTCCAGAGAAATCCAGGGTTTCTCGAACCGTCATCTCACCATTGAGGAGATCATACTGACTAATGTATGCACTAGTTCTCTGGGGGTAAAACTCTGATAATTCATGACCACAGTATGTGATTCTACCAGAAACCTGATAACAAGTTATGTGATCATCATGTAACATGCATAGGCATGCAATATTTTTCACTTATATACATCATAATCAGAAAGACTTGTGTTCAGGTACGGCTGACAAAGGCACAGTGCACGCACCCTTAGATTTTTGTCAAACTTTCCTGCCAAGGCCATCATCAGTGTCGACTTCCCTGATGCTTGAGGTCCAAGAAGCAGGGTCATCCTGAAATGAGTTGAATGTAAAACTTTTACTAACGCAATTCACGAATAATGTCTGAAAATCCATTCTTCTACAATCATATAAAAACCATCCTCTATACCTCATCTTAAGAACAGACAAAATTGGGAAAAATACTGACAACTTACACCCATCAGATTAACTAACGGTTAACGTGCAACATATTAGCAGAGTATCAGTAAGTCGTGTTTCTATCATGCTATGAAATTTTAACGGTTCCTCCTTGAGATTTATTTTCACATGCAATATAAGAAATAAAAATAGGATGTCAAAAACACCTTGATGGCCTCAGGATCCCACTCACATCATCAACTATCTTGATAGTTTTTTTCTTGGAAGAAAGCAAACTGCCAATAATACCCTGAAATATATCATCGGCAAGAGTCACAAATACAAAAGAAGAAGGAACGAAAACATTTCTGGAACAACAATATAACAAAAAAGATTCACCTCTGCAAAATTAATTGAGGCATTCCACAGAGTAGGAAGCGCGCGGCTTCCAACGTAAGCATCCGCCTCGATCGACAAATTCTCATACCGTACCTCAACGGTAGGGAGTTCAAGTCCAACCCTATTCCCGTCAACGCATCCAATTCACGTCCCAAGAAAAAAAACAAAGGCAAATAGTAAAGGAAATTTTCGAATAACATTGCTATACTAGTACCGATCTATGCGTTGTCTGAGGCGTTTGAGGAACTTCTCGTTGTCCTTCTCGACCACCTTAAAGATCTTATCGAGCAACACCTTGCGTTCTTTCATCCCAAGCTTGTCTAGAACGATCCCGCTGTTCGTTAATTTCCCGGCGTCTTCATTGCCTTCGGCGTCGCCGGTCACTTGGCGGATGATGCCTGCCCGTCTGAGGTTCTCCTCCTCATCGCTCTCCTCGGTGGACTCTCGGAAGCTCGACGTCACCCAGATCGGGCGGCTGCTGCCGGAGCCGATGATGAGGTCGTCCGCCATGGATGGAGTTGATAGTCTTGAAATAAGAGGAGGCGGGAGAGTTAAATACAGAGACGGAGAGCATCCGAAGAGAGGGAAATTATTGAGAGAGAATGATTCAATTCAACCAATTAGTTATTAAAAAGAATTTTTATCTATTACTAAATAAAATGGTATATAAGATATGTTATATATGTGACTAAAATTTAACTATTTTTTATTCTTTATTCTTCTAAATTATAACTGCTAAGAGAGAAATGAAACATAACTAATCTATCCTTATATTATTTAATATTATTAAATTAAAAGAGGTACCAAAAAAATTAATAGTTCTTTACATTCTTTTTTTAAGTAAACTCCCACGTTTATGTAGTTAGACAAAGCCTATGAAAGCTGTTTGGCGGAGAGTATATATATATACTTAATTTAATAGAAATGGGTCACGTTTTAGTTTTCGAGTGGGAATTAGCCGAAAAAGACCGAACAAAGGACATGCGCAACGAATAGAAATAATAGAGATCGTAACGCAGAATCACGGTATATATAACCTTATATAACCTGTGACATGTGAAATGGTTTCAAAAATTTATGTGTCATGAAATTGAGAGATCTAAATATAATAATTGTTGGAAAGAATATGAAAAAAAGAATATAAAAAACACGAGTTTCCATCTTAATAAGGTCACTAAACAGATCTCAGCGGCCATGCTCTTTCTTGCACGCAACGTTAATGACCATATAGTACAACTTCAACAGCAACTTCAATAGTAACAAGAACAGTCTATAATCTGTATGCACACTCAGTACGTAGGTCCCCAAACCACCGGCGAGAATCTCCAACAGAGAGATACATATATATAGAGGGGTAAAAACAGATCGGATACTTATTAGATAGTGCACAGTTCATATTAGGATCCGTATTTATAATTTTTGGATAAAATATCGGATCTTAAACGGATATTGATTAAATTTAAAATAATTATCATATTTTATTTAAATATAATTAATAGAAAATTATTAAGAGTTTTACGATAAATAATTTTTTTATATGTCAAATATATAAAATTAAAGAAATTAATCTCTATAAATAATATATAATGTATTATTATTATTAATAATATTAATACTCACTATTTAAATAAGCAAACTAAAAACTGTAAATCATTTTAAAAAAATATGCCGGTAAACGAATATCCGATATTCGTATCCGAATCCAAAAAATATATTCGATCCGTATCCGAATATTTTTCAAAAATTCTATCCATATTTGAATCCGAATCCGATCCGAGTTTTTCGACCCGTTTTCACCCGGATGTATATGTATGAATATCTAAGTATTTTCTCATCGGTTTAATTAGTTGTCACGAAAAAACATTAACGTGACATGTTGCTTCGTTTTTTGTCCACACGAGAGAAAGGAGGAAGACAAAGAAAAACCCCACTAATTTAGCTGTATGCACCACTGTACATCCCCAAATTTAGAGATCTCCGGATATTGTGCGTTTTTTTGTTAGGTACATACTAAAAATTATTTTCTCTTGCATATTTTGAAAAGTTTTATATTAATCGTTTTATTTATGATTAAAAAAAGACCGCTAATTTTTTAATCCAAATTAACGGATTGAATTTCCTCTATTTTTAACATATTAGATATAAAAAGTATTGCTATTAGACAACTTAAGTATTGAGCGAGTTAATCATTAGAAATAGGGTAAAGCTATTTACTGCTTGTACCCCCTCATCTGTGCCGACATTTTAAAGTTGCCGAATATGTAAGATATATTGTTGTATACTAGTTTTCTCCTACTTCTTTTGACCCTCCAAAAGAAGACATGAAAAGTTTGTACAAATTTATAAGACAATGTTTTGAATTATACTTGAAGGAGGACTTTTACTTACAATTAGTAAAGGATGATCAGGAATCTTCACTTCAGATCATACAGTTTCGGCTACGTTATTACTGATTCCCCAGTGATATACTTACTCTAAATAGACTTCTTATGTTTAGCATTTTGTCAATCTATGGTGTTTTTTTTTTTAATGTTCTCAAGGGGCTTATGTATATCTTATGAATGAAAATGTCGGATGTAGTAGAGACTTTGACCTTTATTGGCTACAATAATTAATTAAATAGCCACTTTGGTATTGGCTAAAGTTTATTACTACTTGGTATCTAATTGGGATCACGTTTCATCTTAATTGTCGAAGAGAATGGAACACCAGGGAGGACTCTGTTAAGGCTTCCGGGTCAACCTCCTCCTGGGAGTACAATGACTTCTGGAGGGCATTATCTTTCAGCTTGTAGTTCATATGCACACATAACATTGTTTCTGCCAGCTTTTGTTATCTGGTGGGCATGGAACTGGTGGTTGGCTGAGTAGATATGACATAAACCACGATGACTGCAATCCTTAATTTGGACAGGGCTATCGATCACTTCAGTTTATCAGAATACTGTTATTAGCATTGGAGTTTAAAAGAACTACACAGCTTATATGGAATGGTATTAATTAGTAACAATGCGAAATTTCTGTAAGATGTTCTCTGCACTAGTTCTGACGCAGAAAAGTGATGGATATAGTTCCAGGAATATTATTAACAGAATCATCAAAGATATAAAGACACAACCATGCAACAGCTGTTTGAGGAGATAACATGCACTAGCTTAGTATCAATACAAGTAACAGGGACTAGAGGTTTCAGAATCAGAAAGAGTGAACCAACTATAATCTCAACCTACTCCTCTCCAGTTCCATATACTCTATAAAATGTTAAACAAGTATAAATAGACTCGACAAGATCTGGTTTTGCATGAAAAGGCCAAAAGGATCAAGGAGGCAATGCCGTTCCTCTTCAAATCCAGGAGGGCATCGTCCCCTTGATTCAACGACCTGAAAAATGACAAAAGATATACTTGGGCGTGCAGTACATCTGTACCACAAACTTCTCCTATCGCTTCTGGAAGTTGAAATACTTGATAGCATAGACAAAGGTAAAGAAGAAGACAAGGACGAAAGCTAGGTGAACTAGAACCACGTAATTGAGTAAGCCACGATCAAAACCTAGGTTTTGACTCAGGAACTCTTTTACTGTTAAACTAGGTGCACCAGGAATGGTCACAAGGTTCTCCAAGTCCGCTACTTGTGATGCTATAATCCCATATATACTCCAAGCAACAGGATCTAGCCAATAGTACCACCTCCACCATATTGGAATATCCTGGAAAAGGACAAAAAATGAAGAAAAAAAGATGATTGTGTTAGCCCTCAAGAGTTAGAAATAAGGGTAAACCCAGGTACTTATGTGTTAATTTCATACCGGTCTTGTGATGAGGAATCCTGAGAACAAATTCCAGAATGTGTAGAAAAATGAGGACACGACGCCAGCAATCTGATAGTTGGGAGTTACTGATACCGCCATCATGCCATACAGAGTGAAGTAGTTAAAGCACATGAACATGAAGTAGAAGAAATAGAAGAACTTGTCAACTCGCCAAGTGAAGCCGATCAGAGAGAAAAGGAGCAGGGTGTAAACTAATGTCTGAACGGCAATGTAGATGATCTCGACGCTGACCTGCAAATACAAGCAAAAATTTTGTTATCTGGCTCTGGCTAAGAGCTCGAAGAACTTTCATATCAAATGGGATATGTCTAAGTAAATCGTGTCCATTGGGTCCTTTTTCTTCGACAATGATCTCAATATTGTTACGTTATTTTTGATAGCAGATTGCAAGTAGACATCTGCAGAGTTTAAAAAGTACCAAATATGAGCACCTATAGATCTATTAACTTTTACCACTCTCTCCAACCTCCTAAAATCTTGGAGAGCCATCAGAAAATCCATAAATTGTTGTTCTACATCTTTTTTATTTATTTTTCTTCTCGTGTTTCCTCTAAGTCTATAACACTCGGGAGTTGTTGCACCAGATTATCTTCCAAGAAAATGATTACACTTAACCGAAGAACTACATCACTGGATATAGATATAATTATGTTTAGCAATCGATATTGAACTATCGCTAGCATACTATATGCGGTGAGGATCTCTAAGAATGGCAATATAGAAAGTAAGAAACTCTTGATCAATCAAAAGTGAACAGTTGAAGTACAATAAATCATATACTTTGCAGATTCACCAAGGTCCTGAAAAACATCTAAAAAAGACTAACATAAATGAGAAACTAGTTAAGCTAATTACGACCAGTTTGTATGTATCCTGGTAGATATATGCAGCTCACTTATATAAATGAAAGAGTTGCGTATTTTACTTGAGCAAATGCATAGGCTAATGGAGAGTACATCCCAGCTGCCTTTTCACGGTAGAAGACTGTCCTTTCAACTTCCACAACAGGCTGGACTGTGAGGGCGTTGAAGCATCCCAGGAAGAAAACAGAAGAATAAATTGCTCCAAGTAGGTTAATCAGGTCCTGTTGCGTGCTTCTGTTTATGAAGCAAGGAAAATTTAAGCATTACTAGATAAGCATTCTGGTGTTCTGCAAATCTTTGTATTTGGAGATTTAACTTTATTTGTTACTTATTTTCTTCCAGATTACGGTGGTGTTGCATCATATAAAGTTGTTTGTTCAATTGTTTCAATAGAATACTTTTGGCTAGCTATACTGATGAAGATAAAATAGACCGTCACAACGTACGTCTTTTCGGCCCTCCTCCAAAACATGGTCCCAAACAGAATACCGGCGACGATGGTCATGCAGAACCGTACAGCATTATATTGTGGGTTCCTCCAATAAGACCAGTGCTGTTTCCAGAAGTTAGCAATACACTGAGTAGTGAAGCTCTGGGAATATTTGGTAGGAAATGAAAGATCCTTGGAGCCTGGCGCAGGAATGCTGAACGCCTTAATGAGGTCCTGATTTGTCCTGAGCAACATTGAGAGAAAGCAGAAGTTTAAATGACGCCAGTACAAATTTGTTTCTGAAAATTTAGCATATTCACTTACTGGTAAAGAGGAGAATGGGCATAAACTTCAGCAAAATCCAGGTTCAGGCTAGCCTCAACTGAGGAGGAAGTTATCTCCAGCATCCATGTTGCAGGGTTATAACCTTCAGTTATTTTTGGAATGCCAGGAATTTCCTATTGAATAAATGTCTTGGTGAGTTGCAAATAGGTCAACTTAAGCTTTCGTATTAGGCAACAATTGACCAACCAACTGAGGCAACTGCTAAGATGCTGGGATGCTGATGTAAGTTGTGAAAGGAGTTCTCGGAAATGCTTAAAGCCTTAAACTGGAACATGACAGATATGTCACTACCGGAGCAGGGAAGCAACCATAACAATAGGAGACTGAAGTCAGAGAGAATGTGAGGCCCACTGCAGATATAAAGATGCTTCTGAAATCCTACTTCACAAGTTGGTTAAGAAAAGCAATGAAGTAACTTATCTACCTTAAACCAGCATATACAGGCGAGGAAGTGACTCCTAAATACTAACTAATCTTGAATATTAATTTATTACGTGATGTTTTAGTTTTAGGATAAAATCTAAACTTTGTGCTACACTTAAATATGGAGCCATTTAGCTTCCTCAGATTTAGGTATAACTTACTTTAAAAATGGTACAGTGAAGTAAAATGGAAAATAATCTATACTTAAATCCATTAGCATTGCTATAAGCAATAAGGAACAAAATCATAATTAAGGAAAATAGGTTCTGCTTTTCCTCTCCAAGAACTTCAACAATGATAAAAGCAATGCCTTATCTGGAGAGAACAAGGAATTCTGATTTACCAAAAGTGCACTTGATGATCTGAACAAGATGTGCAAGTGTTTTGACACAGAATAAGGTTAAATTTCTCATTTTTCATTGTCATTAATGCATGTAGGGATACAAAACTCACCTCAAAATATTCTATAAGTTTGTGAGATTGACGACCAAGGGCTCCAGCATATATGACTTGTCCCCCCCTTTTCATCAAGAGAAGCTGGATGCAGGATGGTGTTATTGCTACAGAAGAACAGTATCTAGTCGAATATGACAATACTAGAAGTCAAGTTTAGGAGCAAGACCTCATCAAAAGATTCAAAAATATCAATACTTGGTTGATGGATAGTGCACACTACAGTCCGTCCGGTATTCACAGTATTCCTCACTGTCCGCATAACAATAGCTGCAGATCTAGCATCGAGGCCAGATGTTGGCTCATCCATGAAGATAATAGATGGATTTGCTACCAGCTCTACAGCAATTGTAAGCCTCTTTCTCTGCTCAGTTGATAAACCATCAATGCCCGGAAGACCAACCAGAGCATCTCGTAGCGCATTGAGCTCAACCAACTCCGTAACCTCCTCCACAAACATCTGTAGCATGCCAAAGAAACTTCACCTTGATCAGATAAAGAATAAGGGTGACAGATGATTCCTAATGCTTTAGCATTCCTTGACATAGCAAATATCCAAATTTAAGCATAATTAGAACCTTGAATTAGTTACCGGGCTCAATATGAATAGAGAGGGGACTTAAGTTAAAACATTAAAAAAGAATGTTATTAGATTAAGTATAGAACAAGGTAAGATGTTTAGAAAAGTTGCATGCTTCATACTAAAGCAGAAAGAAGATATTCTCTCTATAAACTGCTTGAGAATGAGGATACATCTACTATGGGGCTGACATTATAGTACATGATGGAGGAACGAAGTGGCCAAGAGCTACATCATGGATCTAGTCGATGTGATACGCAAAAAGGAAAGCCTTCTAATAGGCACCTAGTTCATAGCTAGTTTTACCTATGGATAATGTAGAGAATTGTGATACACACTTTGAAAGTTTAAGTTGACACAGTTAGAAAGACAATCTTAGCGAGAAAACTTGAATTAACATGGTCCAAAAAATTACCAAATAGATGAAGTGTTTTCAACATTGAAGTTAAGGGCTGAATCATGTGATAAGATCAGAAAAGAAAGTAATGGTTCAGTGATCTAAATAATTTGTAAGTTTGGTCGCACAAGGGGGGTAAAAAATCAAGGATTAAGTTGCAACCTTTCTTGTTTTCTCCTCTATCTCTGGGGCGAGACGCAACCAGGCTGAGTACACAAGAGATTCATGAACAGTAAGATTTGGAGAATGAATATCATTCTGTTCACAGTAACCACTAACACGAGCAAATATTTCCTGCCTTTTAGGATAACCAGAAATCCAAATATCTCCTTCAATATATCCACCGGTCTTCCTTCCAGCCAGTACATCCATTAATGTAGTTTTTCCAGCTCCAGTGACACCAACTAATGCTGTAAGAACACCTGGTCTGAAAGCACCGCTGACATCAGAGAGTAGCTGCAGTCGATTTTGCTCTATACCTTGGCTCTTCATTTCCTGAGAAAAGAAGCGGCATAGTATTATTCAGCATGAACATTCTTCTTCATGTTTAAAACCTGGATAAGTGAAAAATTGAGCATCTAAGCAGAAAGAACATCCTTGTTTTCATTCATATTGTAAAGAATATGACATTGAGTTGAAGGGCTTCATCTTGAAAAGGACATGGGAGTTAAATAAGAATGAAAACAACATGACATTTAGAATTTCTGAAGAAAGATATGCATAAGATTGAACATAGACAGCTAGCAAGCAAGAAATGGTGATTAGTCATAGGACTTTATTGATCTAATGTTTTAGGTAAAACTATTTCTCTTCATTACTTTGTAATTCTGAAATTGTGGAAAAGAGAGTTTTCTATGAAAAGGGTTGATCTGTTAAAATGTGTAATTAGGTCTATTTGATAAAATAAATAATCTATAGCCACATCAAACCTAGACAGTCCTAGAACCAAGTTATAGCTGACAAAGAATTGTTGAACACATTTATTAGCATTGAGCCATGCTAAACTGCAGATCTAAATTACAATCCTCAAGCACATGGTAGGCTATTTTGTGATACAGGTACGAAGTGTATCAGAAAATAAGATAAGAAATTCCAGATTTAAATGTCCAACAATTGGCACTTTCATTTTCTTATGCAAATTAAGAAGCAGCAGAAACTTCTCTCTTCCTTAGAAAAATTCACATTTTATTTCCACTAATTATTAAAAAAAATTGAAAAAACTGCATTGTGTTCCCTGAATGACATAACTAACCCCAGGCATGTCGACATAGTAATTCACATGGTTGAAAGCAAGGGAAAGTGGCTGAAATGGCAAAACCATTCCTCTTCTAACTGCAGCATTTTTACTCGCAGCTACATCAGTATTGTTTCTTCCCACAGCCCCAGTTACATCTGCAGCTGAGAAAATAAGTAGTAGTTGAACGTAATATTCAGAATTGAGAATAAAAATGATAGAATGATCCATTTGAAGCAGTAAAATAGCCTGCAAAGATTGATAGCTAAAGGAAAAGCGACTCTTTAATGGAACAGCCAAGTCCACAGCCGATCTAGTAAGATATTAGCTCCAGGCTTGTAGGGATCAAATACTGATACTAGCTCCAGCAACCAATCTAGTAATGATGCAAGATTATTTTAACACATAAGAGGAATAAGTAAATACATAGTCCAACCTGAAATAACTGGTGCAGTAGATGTTGCACTTTTCCTTGTGTCTTCCTTCATTATGATAGTTTGTGCACTTCCAATAGCTAAGAAGGACACAAACAGTTAATTTCAGCACCTTACTCAGGCATCTGAATATGGAATGAAAAAGAAAAGTAGTGACTTACGATTCAAGTATGTCAGTGCCAGTATAAAAAGCAAATTGAACAGAATCGAGAACCCCACAAGAGCTCCTATAGCAACCCAGTACCAGTATCCATCAACGAACAAGCCTCTAGATTTAAGAATTGCCTTTCCTACTGTTGGTGCATCAATTCTTTTGTCATAATTTGGCTGCAGGAATATTAATAAAATGCACGTCAATTTAAGTATGTAAGTTATAATTGAGGGTGCAAATCTAACTGTCAAACTACCAATGTGTAAAATGGTAGAAGATAGAGAAAGTTCATTAGGAATGAAAAATATAGATCACTTCATTCTTCAATAGGGGGATATTTTACTATGGAAAAAATACGTTTCAACTTTCCGTAGGTTAAGCTTATGAAATAATTTTTTATTGTACTTCACGTAAAATAGAAGTAGGAAATAAGAAAAGAAATTACAGCGCCCCATCTTGGATCAAGGAACTCATTGATTGCTATGGCATTCTGGCCATACATCATAGGAGAAATCCAGTACGCCCATATCCACCATGGTTGAATGTCATCTGCTTGCAAGAAGAAGAAATGATGAAGCAGATAATAATCCATCAAGGAGTTACTATTTTGCTAGGGATACAACAGAATTTCAAGTCAAAAAAAAATGAGAAACTCAAAATCAGACGATCCTAAAGTACACAATAGAAAATAGCATCATGTGTATGAACTTAAACAAAGATTTCACAAAATACATTATTACCTTTGGAGATAACAAATCCACCAAGGCAAAAAATAACTAGTAGAAGAAATAGTCCAATTGTATTGGATATAACCATTGTTCTTCCAACTGAACCAATTAAGCGAAACAGAGAAAGAGACATTTGATGAATGAAGAAGTATGCCAGTAACTGACAAAAGAACCTACAAAATTAGAAAACATCAGCATTTAAGCTAACAAAACAGAGCCTAATATCATCACAAAATGCTGTACATTGTGAAAATCCATCGGATACATTGACCTGTGGTAGACCATAATGACAAATAAAAATGAGAACTTACCGGCCTGCAGAAGGTGCAAAACCTATCACATAATAAGTAAGAACTATCCATATTCCAGATTCTAGGAGTGAGAGAGGAATCTTAAGGATCCAATATGACAATCCATATGCCCAAGGAGGGAAAAACAAGAAATCTCTTTGTTTGTAGAATACCGGGAGTTTCATCACTGTCAATTGGAGCTCTGCAAATCCGTTAAACATGATATTGAACAAACTGAAAAATAATGCGCCAAAAAACTTATTGCCATCAGGAATATTTCCATGGGGCATCTCTGTTCTGAGAAACACAGTCATGCATACAATTGACAGGATAGTTATTTGACTGGTCTTAAATATGTAGACAAATGAGTTGCGTTTCATCAGCAACCACTCCCTTGATGTTGTTGCCTTGAGGAGTTCCCAGCTAGAAATGCCATATTTCTCTGTTGTCAATGCAGCAGGATGGACTTTGGATTTATCATATGGAATTTTAAGATCTTCCATTAGCTGGCACCCTATGCGAAATGACTTGAAATACTGTGCAAACTCTCCGACTGAGATATACCGGTAAGGTTGGTTCATATTGACCCAGTATTTCTCTTGATCCTTTTTTGAAATTACCTCTTGAAGAAAGTCTGCAACTCCTTTCCTTTCAGGACATCTGAAACCAACAGACTCGAAGAACTCAAGGATGTTCTCACGAGGACCATGGTAAACTACTTGTCCCTCAGAAAATAGAATGACATCATCAAAAAGATTAAACGTCTCTGGGGCGGGCTGAAGAAGAGAGATCATCACTGTTCCATCCATGACATGAACCATCTGTCGTATGAACTTAACAATCTGAAAGGAGGTAGAACTGTCAAGTCCAGTTGATATTTCATCCATGAATAGTGCCCTTGCAGGTCCAGCCAACATTTCTCCTGCAACGACAAATTTCAGGACTTACAATTAATATGATCGACAAGTCATAAAGAAATAAGACTCTATAAGTTTAGAGACAAGCTATGCCAAACATCATCAAAATAAACCTGAAATGGAGTTACAAACTTGAAGTGCAGGTTAAAGCGCCACGCTTATTCATAGGTCAAACTCAATCTTCTTTGACATTTTAGAAGAGCAATGACTTGATCAAGACACACAATAGGAAGTGAGATGAGAAGAGTTCAAATTAAGAGTATTTTGCACTGAAAAATATATCAGTCTTGCAAATTTGCAGAAACAAGATACACGATGGAACAGCTGGCTTCGAATTTGTGCTTCAAAAATCAAGAAATTCTTCAGGAAATCAAATTTGCACTGCATGAATCAAGAAATTCTAAAGAATCAACGCACACATTAATACCTACCATAGAAAAGTGGATCTTATGGTCAGCCTAAATGCCTAGCAGATTTTTCTAGTCACTACCTGAAGTTATAAATGTATTCTCTCCTACAATTTGCAGACTCCAGACTACACATATATCATACCAGTTGTCACACGCTTCTTTTGTCCCCCAGAGATTCCTCTCCTCATCTCATCACCCACTAGAATGTCAGCACAGATATCCAGACCAAGCACCTGCCCAAGTTTTGAACTAATAAGAATTGCTAATTACCATAAAGAAAGAAAAAGTTTTATAAGCTCAGTGCCAAATCTGAACCTTGATAATATAATCTGTCACAACATTGGTTTTCTGCCCTTCAATTGCAGTTGCTTTCATGAAAGCATCAATTTCAGGATCCGGTTTAATGCCTGCATCCCTTTCTCGTCTTGATAATTCAGACAGCATCTCATATCTGCTACCTACTCCTAGACATCGTCCAGAGAAATCCAGGGTTTCTCGAACCGTCATCTCGCCATTGAGGAGATCATACTGACTAATGTACGCACTAGTTCTCTTGGGGTAAAACTCTGATAGTTCATGACCACAGTATGTGACTCTGCCAGAAACCTGATAACACGTTATGTGATCATCAAGTATCATGCATAGACATGCAATAATTTACACTTATATACATCATAATCAGAAAATTTTGTGTTCAGGTATGCTGACGAAGGCACAGTGCACGCACCCTGAGATTTTTATCAAACTTTCCTGCCAGGGCCATCATCAATGTCGATTTCCCTGAGGCTGGAGGTCCAAGTAGCAGGGTCATCCTGAAATAAGTTGAATATAGAACTTTTATTAACGTAATTCACGAAGAATGTAAAAAGAAAAACCATCCTCTATACTTGCTCTTAAGAACAGACAAAATTGAAAAAAACAGAAAAAAGGACCGATTACACACATCAAATTAACAAACGATTACTGTGCATACCAGAGTGTATCAGCACACATTCTTTCTATCCTGTGCTATGAAATTTTAATGGTTTCTCCTTGAGATTTATTTTCACATGCAATACAAGAAATAAATTACGCTACATAGGATGTCAAAAACACCTTGATGGCTTCAGGATCCCACTCACATCATCAAGTATCTTGATAGTTTTTTTCTTGGAAGGAAGCAACTTGCCAATAATACCCTGGAATATAACATCGACTAGCGTCACAAAGACCCAAAAAACCAAAGGAACCAAAAAAAAAAAAAAAAACTTTTGGAATAACAATATCAAAAAATTATTCACCTCTGCAAAATTAATTGAGGCATTCCACAGAGTAGGAAGCGCGCGGCTTCCAACGTAACCATCCGCTTCGATCGACAAATTCTCATAACGTACCTCGATGGTAGGGAGTTCAAGTCCAACCCTATTCCCATCAACACATCCAATTTACGTCCCAAGGGAAAAAAAAGGCAAAAAAGAAAAAAATTTTGAAAACTTTCGAATGGCATTGTTTTACTAGTACCGATCTATGCGTTGTCTGAGGCGGTTGAGGAACCTCTCGTTGTCCTCCTCGACCACCTTAAAGATCTTCTCGAGCAACACCTTGCGTTCTTTCATCTCAAGCATGTCTAGAACAATCTCGCTGCTCGTTAATCTACCTGCGTCATCATCGCCGGTCACTTGGCGGATGATGCCTGTGTGCATGCGGTCGTTGGTAGGGAGCTTCTCGAGCGCCGCCCATCTGAGGTTCTCCTCGTCGTCCTCCTCGGTTGTCCGCCGGAACACGCTGGTGGGGTCTCGGAAGCTCGACGTCACCCAGCTCTGGCGGCTACTGCCGGAGCCGATGATGAGGTCGTCCGCCATGGATAGAGTTGATAGTCTTGGAATAAGAGGAGGCGGGAGACTTAAATAGAGAGAGGTGGAGGAGAGTGGTAGAGTGGGAAAGTATTAGTAAGGTATGAGGACGTTAACTTGGGGGTATGGATTCTGACTCTGCTCTGCTTCTAGAAGATTGCAATTATTTCTATTTTTCTTTTTTCTTTTTTCTTTTTTCTTTTTTCTTTTTTCTTTTTGGTCTTCTATGATGCTCCTCTTGGAGTTATACTCTCTACTTTAGTCGTACGGTTATAGTCGCATACCAGACAAGCCCCAGTTGAATCAAAATAAGTAGTTTCCTTCATTAGATTTCATTCTATTATTATTGATTACTTCCAGACTTAAACCAAAGCTAAATTTTGAATTACTAAACTTAGTTAATTTTTGCATATTTAGTTTCACCACCCTTTTAACTATTGAAAACTTTTAATATCCTCTTTCTGTTAATTATCCATTAGATTTGTTATTAAAATTTAAATTGATTGATATCCTGTGATCAATAATATGAAGCTCTCTGGGATCATTTTGCTATTATTTTATAAGGCAGAAAATTCTATTATATCTAAGACTACTATAATAATTGCAGTCTATTCGAGTGGTAAAACATCATCTAAACCTACATCACAACACATAAACACAATTAAATTCTGCCCTTGTCATTACTTAATTCTTCCGTACCCGCTAACATTTTAGCACGAGGTGAAAAAGAAATGATAGAAGATAAGACAATTAGGTCGAATATAGTGACGGCAATTATGGGGACGAAAGAGCTGCAACAATAACAACATAACAAAGTGAAATTGTTATTTTATTTTCATATTGATACTATTAGGAGGTGAGAAATTTTTTATAATTTATATATACGTAGACATGTAAAAATAGACAATCATTTAGAAATCTTAGTGTAATTAATTATCTATTGTTCATTTAGGCCAATTATAGTAACCCTAAAATTTATGTACTCACACACTATTTGGATGGATAAAATATGATATAAAAGAAGAGAAAATATTTTTCTCTTGTTTAGATTGAGTTTTTAGGAGAGAAAAGGAGAAAAAAAAATAGCCCCTAAGCATTACTCTTTCTTCTCTCCAAAAGTTGATGGAATGAAAACGAACCAAAGAGTTTCTTTTTTTTTTTTTTTTTACTTTAATATTTTAAATATGCTCCCATTTAATTATACTATTTACCTAAATCTTTTAGAATCTATTAACAAATTTAAAGGAGAATAATTAAATATTATATATCATAGATCGTATATGTTACTTTTATTTTTATTTATTTATCAAAACTTTATTTATTTAAAAGAATAATCTTATCAATCTTATAGCTTATGCTAATTTATTTCAATAATTAAATACTAGATGAAATGTATAATAATAATAATAATAAAATATGTTATTCTTTTTTCTTTTCTCTCCTCAAATCAAACGAAGCATTGGCCCGTTTTGAGAGTATATTTATTTTTGTATTCACTTATCTTCTCTTATCTTCTCTCAGTTATATCTAAACAAGATAAGAGTAAATTACTTTCTCTTCTCTTTCACTTCTCTGAAGAAACTGTGAACAAGAAATATAGATACTCTCCATTATTTCTTTGGATAAGTAGCTATCAAGTACGTGAAGAAAATTGATATTTTGAGTATGACAAAAGTACTTTATATCATTACTTTTAAATAAAAAAATTTAACAAACCACAATGTAATAAATGACTAACCTTAAAATACACGAGGTATCTAATAAATTTAAATCAAACCAAACCTCCCATTAAATGCTTGCTGATCACCAGTCATTGAATCTTTATCTTCTCACTGTCAGATAAAGATGGAAAACTGCCAGGAGCTTGTGACCATTTTAACTCAGATCACCAAATATTATGCTATATAATAAATTTCAAACTTATTTACAAGTCTACGCGACGTGTAACATAATTTATACATGTATATAAAATATATTGTCTGAGTTAGTTTAAAGCATTAGCAAAGGATTAATATATTAAAATTATTATCTTTAAAAGTGATTTTCCTGCACTTTGTTAGGAGTTTGGAACACACACAAACACACATACTTGGTTATAGTGTTCGGATGAGCAAACTTAGAATGATTAGAAAGCTAAAAATAAAAGAGAGGGAGAGAATATATGGCATGGTATATAGATCGAAACAGAAACACACCCTGGTTGGCAAGAATAATGGCAGCAAGTAATGCCCGAGAGAGACATAACTTCTTGTACGCCAAAGTGCTCGGTTTCCTCGTTTGCATGGCTCTCGAACAGTGATCGCATGGGCAAATCGATAAGAATAAAATGTGCACACGAACAAGCTCGGATCAATGGCTTTGATGATGGAATAGCTGTGCATGCATGTCACGAGGTGTATACTACAGTTGGGACTTGGGAGTGTAATTCAAGTGGTCCATCTATGATCTATCCTTTGCATGCATGTATGAATGCACGGCTGCTAATTCTCCATGAGTCATGGCATGGCAGCTTCTAACTCACACCTAATTCTTGTTGCAATTTTTAATTTCTTATTTTTTATTAATCATCTTGCATATTAGTTTTAATGGTTTGACTCGACAATTTGATAGAAGACTCGACGGTACAATGATTTAAAGCGATGATAACGGTATTTAGTTGAGGTGATAATTTAGCTTTACATGATTTGAAAATTACATTGGATATTTAGTTCGGTGAGCAGTTGTTCTTAATGTGATAATTAATTAGATTTCGTTCGCAATCTTGCTAAGTTGACAGAAGATATCAGCACGGTGTCACATCTTAGGAATTAAGGTGCCATCTTGTCAGACACTGATGTCTCCCGTATCAACGCCTTCGGATGTGGATTGCAACCATCCATCATTGAATCATGATGTGATCTCATGAGCTGAAAATTTGATTGCATAATAGATAGATAGATAGATAGATAGGTAGATAGATAGTATTTAATTTCCTACGAGAATGTAGTACAGTGTAAGAGTAAGAATGTAATGTACAAAGTTATGATGATTAAGATGCCAATGCATCTTAGTCCTCAAAAGTGGTTCAGACGATATATTAAACAGCTCGAAATATTTTCCTTACTTAAATCTAGGAAATAATTGGTGAAATAAAGTAGGAATCTGCATTATTTATTTCTTTTCTACTCCTTATTTTAAATTTAGAACAGTATTTAATATAAATGAAATCAAATAAGCCTATTCCAGCACACCACTGATAATGCGTCAATAAATCAACCATGCACATTCAATGATCTTAATTGTGCCGTGCTACTCCAATCTTTTACATGATACATCTTTATATTCATTTTTGGATGAGATGATAACAGTCAGATATGCATGATCAATAAACTAATATGTATTTAACGATGTACTTGAATAGCTTTGAATCCTTCCTCGAGTTTACTTTTATTCAACTGTACCAGTGGCCTTCTGAAGGCAATCGATCTAATGCAATGAACAAAGCCAGAATCAAACTTCCAGGATTAGTGCTTATAAAAGGAATTAAAAAAAAAGAGAGGAATCTACCAAGAATTAAATTAAAATCTCAAAATTTAGCCTGCTTAAACTGCAATATTTAGTCAATCATTCAACAATAACGGCATCCATATGCAGCAACGCTCATCCACAAGCAATTAAAGTTAAATTTAATTTAACTATCCACTAGTAGGAATACGTCACCATTTAATTTCCAAGTGGCAAATATGAACAGAGACCGGCAAAGGGCATGTACACCGTATATATAATATATATATATATATATATATTTGAGATAGTAATGCAGATCAAACATATCACATGCGTGTGGATGGTGGAGAGAACGCGACGTTAATGAGAGTTTAACTGTTTTCTGTTAGTAGCTGTTTGAATCGTTATATTCCATTTAATTATTCGTGGTTAGAAAAGAGCAGGATTTGCTTCTTTTTCTTTCTTTCTTTCTTTCTTTTTTCTTTTGATAATCTGAGGTGATTAGATTGAACAATTGAGTCAATCCTCTAATTCTCAGTGTAATTCGTTATTGTAAGAATTTAAATTCTAAATCTCTTAGTTAGAGAGGTGAGAGAATCCTAGAGTGATCTCAAGAGAGGATTCTCTCATTTAATCCATCTATCGTCATTAAGACTCTCACGGATATTAGAAGGTCGGCATGCTGTTAACTAGTTGAGGCTACTTTTAAGTAGGGGTGTAAATGAGTCAAGCCTGAATGAGCCGGCTCTGGCTCAGGTTCGGCTCAAAATTACTTTCGAGCCTCATAATTCTGCTCAAGCTCGGCTCAGCTCAACTCGAGCTGAGCCTAACCAAGCCCGAACCGAGCCCAAGCAAAACTCGGGCTTGATTAAAGGATGCGGCAGTGGCGATGTGGACGACGGCTTGCCGAAGGAGTCAGAGATGGATGGAGGAGAAGACAACGAGGAGGAGGAGGAAGTCAACGGAGTGGGCGAAGAAGAGGAGGCCAACGGAGAGGAGGCCAACGGAGAGGAGGAGGTGGCACCGTGGTGGTGGCTTACCGATGGAGGCCGACGGAGAGGGAGGTGGCAACGCGTAGGGTGAGGCTATAGGTGATGATCAAGTGAATAAGGGTGAGGGTGAGAGTGAAAATGCGGGTGGGTGAGGGAAGGTGAGGGTAAGAGTGAGAGTGTGCGGGTGGGTGAGGGAACTGAAGGTGATGGGTGAGGATGGGGAGGGTAACATAATGGGTGAGAAGGGTAGGTGAGGATAGGTGAGGGTGATGGATGGGTTACGGGTGAGCGTAGGGTAGTGGTAATATTTGCCGGCTCCAGCTCGGACTCGGCTCGATATTAATTTCGAGTTTATTACAACGGCTTGGGCTCAGCTCAGTTCTGACCGAGCCGAGCCCAAGCCACTCGTCAAGCTTGACAGCCCTACTTTTAAGGGGATTTTTTTTAAAGAGAGCGTGAATTTCATGTACTAGTATTATTTTATATCGCTAAGTTTACAAAATAGAGTATTATAAAATAATAGTATTTATTATTTACATCATATCTTATTGGTATTCATTATGAATTTAATACTCAAAAACGATTTAACTAGAATATTCCTTTATTTTTAAAATTAAAAGTTTTAAATACCTAAAAACACCATGCCCCATTTCTTTTACTTTGTACTGAAGACATTTTGGTCATTTTATATTATGATTAAGTTAATTAATATATAAAATTACTTTTAGTTTAAAAAAAAACTAATATTGAGGTGTTTTTTATGATAAACCTAAAATATAGAGATCGAATGATAAGTACTCATGGAGTGTAAATGATAATAAAAAAAACAAAATGTGTAGAGTGTTTGGTCAATTTCCTTATTATTATATACTATTGTTTCATAATGGCATTTATTCGTGAGAACTTCAAGTCAAATACTAATATCCTGTTTCAGAAAAGCAATAGCTAAGGATGTTTCAACCATTATCTTTTTCTTAATTACAAAGAAAGAAATGCTATTTATTTTGTCAATATCAATAACTCGCTTTAATTCCTAATAAATGTCGTGTTGAGTCAATATTGCAGCTCATTAGTTGCAACAGTAATGTGGAAGTGCAATAAAATGATAGTATAACCTCTTCTGAGTTCACAACAAATGTATGTTTTAGTATCAGTATTCTTCTTGAAAAGCTAGGAAATAGCAATATGACTATTCTCTCTCAGGATGAAGTCAAGTAGAGACTCGCAAGCATCTTCCAGTATATCTAAGACCTGAAACAATGCGAATCAGCAAGTTGAGAATAAGAGCGGCAAATAGAAGGTTGCAGCTCTTAAGAGTACACTAATACACAATAAAAAAAGTTGTAAAATATCAGGATTATTCTGCGGTACTCTTTTCTTCAAACTCATGAGGATCAAGCAAAATGATAAACTAGATCATGGAATAGTCTACTCCTACAATCATAGAAAAGGATCTATGCAGCTTACTTAACTGAATGAAACATGTTTTCTGTTGGTGACTGCACCAACGGGATAAAACTATTGCCTTGCATGAGGTAAGCTTGAAGGGATTCTGGCTGATTGTTTAAACACTTACCTTCTCAAAACCCTGTGGGCCGCCATAATAAGGATCTGGAACTTCAGATTCTTTATGTCTCTTACAATAGGAGCACATCATCTTAACCTGTATTGAAAAGCAAAAGAGAAGGTCAGAAAATCTAAGGCAATCCATACAAAGTTTTCTTCAACACCAGCACTTGGAAATCATATTAGCAATCCCTGGAGGCAAAATTACTTTTCCTTGGAGAAATGGAAATGAAGTCCAGGGAAACATATATGAGAATACACTAATGCTATGTGGTCCAAATTGTAGACGGCCAGTTCAATTTTCAATTAGAGTCTACTGTGACGCCCCATCAAAGTTTTGATCGAAACCATAGTGCCAAAGACATTAGCAATACAAATAACTAAGCTGAACCCGAGGGATACCACAATAATTTGACAATTTGATTTTATCTACTACTGAATAGGCCTCAAGCTTATCCACTGTTAGATGGATAAGGACAAAGAATAACACCTCGTCGATTCTATCACTTTCGTTCTAAATATCTAGGATAGATATTTGTTATGGTAACTTAGTAGCTAAGCTTCCTTATCTATATAAAGGGTTTGAATTTACTACTTGTATTTTATCAAAAGTTTGAGTAAATAAAAAAGAAATGAGACTTTATTAAGATTGATTCTCTTTAAGTGTTAGTGAAAATTTTCTCCCTTTCTTACTTCTATACTGAATTTATTTCAAGACTTACTTCATCTTGCAAAGAAGTTAAAGCACCGCACGGACTTGCCAAAAACGTTCAAAAAGGTTAAGTCCGTGACACTACGGACCCTTGCAAGTTCCTATATAAATAGAGGCTTGAATTAAAGGCCTATTATTTATTGGCAAATACTTTAATATCCTATGTAATTTCTTATGTTAATCCAATGTATAATATTAGTCGGTTTCTCTCTTTTTTTGATCCCGCATTAGTTTCCTAGTACCCCTTTAATTACGGAATTAAATATGTTCATATCTCTCAAAATTCAAAATAATAGCCAAAATAACAATATTTCTTTAGTCATTCTCTCAACCGGTTTAGGAGGTAATTGGTACAAAATTATTTTATACCATTAATTCCATCAACAACTAGATTTGTATTTCATACTTAATGCTCGTATGGAAAAAAAGGGTATGGTAGAAGAGATCCGATATTAGATATCAATATGAAAAAGTGATAGCTTAAGTATTCAAGATTTGTGCATATCTGCTACATATGCTTGAAAACAATTCATGAAAAATAGTGCTAGTAACATATTATGCTTATGCTTCACGTTAGAGGAGCCACTACATGAGAAGGAAATGAAGAATTGCATGCATAAACTTTAGTCAATATAAGTTGCTTTAAAATTACACTATATCCACAAATAATCACCTCCAAGGAAATCATCATTGGATCAATTTCAACTATCAATATGTATAAATAATTCATTTCCAAAGGAACCATTATAAAAACTAACTCACAATTATCAGAAGTGTTTTATACTTTATCTATCCCATCAATCTACTTTATATCAAATTAAAAGATATTTTGATAGTTTTTTGTTTACTTTTACTTTATATCATATCAAAGATAATTATTATACATTTATTTTAGAATGAAAATAAGTATAGTAATAATTATTCCTAGAATAAATCTCTTATTTTAAGGAACTAATTGAATTTTATTTGAATTTTATTCCACGTGTGAACAAAACCAAGAGGACTATCAAAGATAATGTGGATAACCATGGGGTTGCACCACTAGTCGGTTCTTGGATGACTCAATGAGTTGTCATAACATGTTCCATGTGGCTATCTTGTCTAATTATTAAACCAGATACATCCCTCCCAAGCAATTATGCCGTTGGTATGGCCACTTTAAGCGCCCTGATAGGCTGATACCCATCTGGAATTTGGAAACAAAATTGCCCCATTAATGTTAATTCCACATAGCATATCTTCTAGATCTGCTTACGCTCCAAGAAAAAAACTAAACGGAAAATAGATAGAACTTAGAACAAATTTATTATTACAGTAATGTATGAGCAATTTACCTAATCAGAAGAATCATATCTTTTATAAGATTTTTGAATTCCACAGAAAAAAAATTTTGCTTCCATGATTGTACTTTCATCTATTGAGAGCATACTATATCTTTTACTTGCTATAGAGATGAAGTAATGAAATAAGTTCTAATTTAACAAACACGACAGTAAGTTACTCTAAATTTCTGCTCCTACCAATGGTTATACCAAGACTAACTTCCAGGAGATAGGCTAAACAATCAATCTCTTTAATCCCATCAGAACACTGTAAGAAAGGAAAATTACCTTTCTTGGGCCATCTTCTGGAAGGGGCTCCTTGGTTCTCCATCTCTCGTAAGCACTCAATATGTCATCTAAACATATCAACCACTATGAACTTTCGATCAAAAAAGTAAAATAAAAGAGGATAGACAACAACAACAACAACATAGTTATGCAAGTGCACCTCTATTTTGCAAGTCCATGGCCAGAATGAGATCGAACTCTCTAAAATCCGAAGGCCGTATCGGCCTCGAGATCGACGTCACCTCAATCCCCCTCCTCTTCGATGCGGCCCTCATTCGAGAATCCGCAGGATTACCCTACATCCCACCCTCTCGATTAACCATAATTAAACGAAAATTTAGAAGAAGAAGAAGAAGAAGAAGAAGAAAGGGGGAAAAAAACCTCGTGGTAACCGATGGTGCCGGCCGAATCGATCCTAAATTTGGATTCGAAACCTCCTCTGCGGACGAAGTGTGTGAACACGGCCTCCGCGGCCGGGCTTCGGCAAATGTTACCTTATTAATTAGAAAGAAGAATTCATACTACAACAGTGAGGAGAGAGGAAGACAACTGCTCGCTAGGGTTTGGAGGATTACCGAGGCAGACAAAGAGAACGGAAAAGGGTTTGGATTCCTCGGTGGTCGGAGTTTGAGTCGCCATGGATCACTCCGCGAAGTAGAGTGCAGACGATGGAGGTGAGATGCGGAAAGAGGGCAATTGCAGTAATTTTGACCCGGGTTTAGCATAAATTCATATCTTAGAAAAAACTTATAAATTACACCAATCTTTTCTTATTATTATTTATGATTAAATATATTATACTTATGCCTAATTATTTTAAGCTTTGATACTTAAATTTTTTTTAAACCGATCCATATTTTATAATTAAAGTATGATAATTAATTTTTTAATTAAACTTAACTGAATATCACTAAAATACCTAAATTATATCTCTTATTATGTAAAATACTCAAGGTTTAAAGATAATGCTGCTAAATGATTAAATTTTAAGTGTTAGTTGAGTGGGCTGGACTTAAGCCCAATTCTAATCCTGATTGTTAGCCAAATCGGACCGGCTTAGGATTGAAAAAAGAGACATGCTTCTCTAATTTTTTATCTAATGCCTTATTCCAAAACTAAGAATATCACTCTCAACCTATCAAATAAATTGCCAAAACATTGACTTCATTTGTACTAGGAGGTCTTGTTAGAACTAGGATTACCGGTCCATATTAGTAGCTTATGGTTGGTCATCTTCTAGCATAAGCGTTGTTGGCGGTAACAATCTGATTCCAAAAAGTCACAATAAATTCGATCAAAATAATATAAATAACTTACAGATTATAGAATATAAAATTCTGAATAGTCGAGTCTAGTGTTGGGCACTATCTCCTTAAGACCAATTCGCCCTCCACTGATAGCTTCTGGAATAGTGGACGTCGGTCTCCCAGGATACAACGACTGTCTTGCACTGGAAAGGAAGCAGCTTTCTAATGCCTTGATGAACTGTGCTGTATTCTCTTTCGGATGCAGACTCGACTCTAGAAGAAATGAACCAAGTTTTCTTCTCTGATGTTATATTAAATTATGCAGACTGACAGCCTATTTATAGAGGTAAACAGGCTTGACGAAATAATTTGAACCCACAAAATAGTTACATTGATTAACTGCTTATCGAAGGGATACACCACTTCGACCCCGAACCAAACCAGATTTGAACCCGTATCAGGTAAAAAATTAAAATTGGACTTGACCCGTGTGTGTGAACCGAACCGAGCCAGGCCGGTCGATGCGCGTGTGTGTGAGTTAAGTGGCATAGTAACATTTACCCACAAAATAGGTACCCCTTTTGGGGCCCAAAGCCCATAAGAAGTTTGTTACTTATATACCATACTAATATTTTTCAAATATCCAATATGGTACTAAATTTCATTTTCTTTATTTTCTATTGCCATGATACCCACTTTAGAGCCAATTTTCATTCACTTCTTCTCTTCATGGATTTGACTAAGTGAATATTTGACAATAAAATACACTTTGAGCTAAATTAATTCCACCATTAAACCATCATTAATAATGTATGGGCCCCATTTAAAACTTGACTCAAAATTAATAAAAATTCATGTCAAAAATATGAAATTACTAACAAGCGTTACCTGTACACTAGAATATGTATAGATCCAGTACTGGGAGCCTCGTAAATCTTTAAAAAGTTTCCTCTGTGCCAAGTACTTGTTAAGCTCTGACTGTAGAAGATAAGCTGTGGACTAAGAAGTTCTCTCTATGCTAAGGACTTGCTATAAGCTTTTAATCTGACCCAACGTGGCTTTAAATTAGAACTAGGGATTCAAAATTCGTGCAGCACATGCCTGCCGCAATACAATACTATGAAAATTTAAGGTTGGAACTTCTAGATCTTACTAGATTGTTCTAGAAACGTGTGCTGCACACACCCAAGTCCCACCTTCTGGAATATCCATTCATCCAAGTATTTTTTTTTTCCCCATATTTTATAATAACAAAAGAGTCTACTACTCATTTTTTTCGTCAGACCAACCAAGTCCCAGCTCTAATCTAATCAACAACCTTCTGTTGACTCGTACAACTCGATCCAACCCGTATTAACATAGACAAGCCAGTAGTCAATAGGCACTTGAGAGTGCCAAGGACACCGTTTTGAATCACCCTTAAAAAGCCCAAGATAAATTGCAATCTGGAAGCAAAAATTAGCCTCCTACTTTAAGCACAGTTTTTAATCTTCAAGATCTTATTTGCTTTGAGTTTAAGAACTTTCTTTAAATTAATTTAGAAACTTTTAAATTAGTTCAGTAATTAAATTATTTTTTATTTTTTTATATTTAACTAAAATAGAAACTAACTAATAGAGTTAGAGCTCAGGCTCAAACCAAAAGAGAGCCCAAAGACCTCGAGCGATGAAGGCTGCGGTATAAACTTTTCTCCTTTCACATTTTTGAGAAACTTTCCACTTATTGTCAGAATAATTATACAATCAAAGCAAAGTCAAAAGTCTCAATAGGGCAGGTATGTGTTCGAAATCAGGCTACAAGGTTCCAACATCGCTGATGGATGTGATGTACCCTGATTAGCCACGTGCCGCGCGTACAGCATAAATTCCGGCCATTTGGTGTCTCTCGTCCATACCAGATCGCAGCCAATAGCGTTCACCCTCCCAATAAATTTTTAAAAAGGGAAAGCAAATAAATATAAAAATTATAAATAGCTCCCTTGGGCTAACGGTGCAGTTACTCACTCTCCCCTCCTTTCCTCTCTGTCTTAGTTCTCTTATATCTTTCTGCTAGTCGCTGTTCGATCGATCATGGCGGAGAAGCACTTCAAGTACGTAATCCTCGGCGGTGGCGTTGCGGCGGTGAGTTTTTGATCTGGATCGGATGCTTCGACTTCTCTCACCTTGGATATCTTTATCGGATCAATTGAATCCGGTGCGATCGCACTATTTTATTTTATTTTTTTTCATTTTGGCAACGTTTTTGCTTAACTATGATCCTTATATTTCCCTTCTCTTTACTATAGCGAAAAAGTTTGAGATGTTCTTGATATTTACTTTCGATCTGAACGATTTGTTAACGACTGAATGGGAATTTGTCGTTGAATTGTTATTCTTCGTCGCTTTATCTATTTGTGCATCTCAGGGTTTGTGGATTTGAATTTTCAGGGATATGCAGCGAGGGAGTTTGCGAAGCATGGGCTGAACCCAGGAGAGCTGGCAATTATATCGAAGGAGGCGGTAAGCGGTTCAGATATGCTCAAATTGTTGTAGGTTATAACAACGATGGTCCTTTTGTTAGCTTTGCACTTCTGAAAGGGATCAATCTGATGATGATGCTTATCTTCTTTTTAAGTACCTGACAGAAAATAAATATGATTGTTCTAAAGGGTATTATAGCGTTCACAAGTGATCAGTTCTAAAACTCCTCGAAGTCAGAATCACCAAATTGTGCAATATCCAGTGATTATGTTTTTCCCATGCATAATTTGAAGTGGGTTTCTGTTTCACCTTACAGGTGGCTCCTTATGAACGTCCAGCACTTAGCAAAGGATACCTTTTTCCACAGGGTAAGTCCTCCATCTACGATGGAAATGTTAATTTATCCTTTAAGAGTTATAACCATGCTGTACTGCATACACTAAGGCTTGTACATATGAGCATCCATCATTTGTGAAGTAAAAGACTCCACGCAGAGGAGTTTCAAATCTTACTGCAACTCAAAACAAGAAAAAAAAAGTAATTCATGATATATTTTTATTCTAAGAATATCAAACCAGGTTATTTATAATGTTATTGGTTATATTCAAGCTTTTATTAAATCAGATCTCATCTTAGCTTTGTTTGGAGTAATTAATAAACTCCTTGGTATCATATGTGGTGTAAGTATGGATCTCTGTCTGTTCAGTCTGACATTCCGCATTGGTATAAATTGTATGATCTCTGGGTTATACTTTTCCTGTTCTCTTTTTTCCAGTTTACATTGTTTAATTAATTCTACATTCAAAGACAGTGCTCTTGTTCCTTTACACAGAATCTTTACTGCCTAGATGTTTATCTTAGTGCTATCTTTAAAATCATTTCTTCTGGGTAACAGGTGCTGCAAGACTTCCAGGTTTCCATGTGTGTGTTGGAAGTGGGGGAGAAAGATTATTGCCTGAATGGTATACAGAAAAAGGTAGATTCTGTTTCTTTATTTTTACTGTTGATTGTACTAAAACAGAATTCTGTAAGGTGTGTACCATATATCTTAACAATAATCATCATTGGCTAGAGTTGCTCATCTACCTTACCCTTCTATCTAAGTCTACATTTTTGTGTCCAGTAATGTGTCTAAATGATGTACTTTCAAGTTCATTGCATCACTGATCACTCTATTCTATGTCCGCAACCAGATGAATGGATGATCACTCTTGAGTTTAAACCCTTTAGGTGGAAGTTCCTCTTAACTTAGTAGATTGGGTTCAGTTAGACATGAAACTCATCTCATTAACCTATGTTGGAGTGGTTGGTCTTAAATACACAAACAAATCCATTGATGCTTCTTTTATGCCATAGGGTGCCATGTATAGTTTTTTATTGTTTGTGAGAGAAGTGAGAAATTGATGATGTCCCAGTTAAATCGGTGCTATTGGGATCTAAATCTGGATCCACTTATTCAACATGAGCCCCTTTAACTATTTGAACACCATCTTATTAGCGTTATGTATAGTTACTATGTAAGTCCTGTAATTTCGAACGTAGAGTCTTGGCAAGGAGTGCCTCCAGATTTTGTGGTCTAGGAAGTTTAGTATACTAGCTATTTGTCACTTTGCCAATTGTGGTATCACTCACAAGTAATAACCCTACTTGAACCTCTTTGCTTTTCCTTGGATCCCATGCATAAGATAATTGCCCTTGTTTTTCACCATTTAAATGAGGAATAGGATTATCAGTTCTTCTACATTTTAGACTAGCTTCTGGAAGAATTTACTTGGCGTTTCTAATTGTTGCAGGTATAGAGCTGCTACTTAGCACTGAAATTGTGAAAGCAGATCTTGCATCCAAGACTCTGACTAGTGCAGCTGGAGCAACCTTTACATATGACATTTTGATCATTGCAACTGGTTCCACTGTATGTCAAATACTTTTCAATCATATCTAACATGAAGTTTGAAGTTTTCTGATATTTTTCTTATAGTAAGTCTTAATACAGATTGCTTACAGAATAAGATTCTATTGCAGTCTAATTGAAGAGCTGAAATATCTCTTTCCAAGAAAAAAAATTCGTTAGCTATTGCTTAGCTTCAATCTGACAGCCATATTGTTTCTGCTTTCAGGTTATAAAGCTATCTGATTTTGGTGTTCAAGGAGCAGATGCGAACAATATATTTTATCTTAGAGAAATTGATGATGCTGATAAGCTTGTTGCAACCATACAGGCAAAGAAGGATGGAAAAGCAGTAATTGTTGGAGGTGGATACATAGGTCTTGAACTTGGTGCGGCATTGTCAATTAACAACTTAGATGTCACTATGGTGTACCCAGAACCTTGGTGCAGTAAGTTCCAATTTACTCCCCTTACTAAAGCTTAATTTTATTATGCTTCATCAATATTTCTATAATGAGATATTTCTGGTATTGGATGTAGAAGGTCTTTATCTCTGATTGTGTTTAACGAGGCAACATAAAAATCATATGGTTGTAGAAAGAAACCACTTCTTTTCCATCAAAATAAGAGCTATTTATTGGGAATTGACACTTGTAACTGTTCTTAACATCCTTGTTTCTTGTAGTGCCTCGGCTTTTCACATCTGGTATTGCTGCTTTTTATGAGGGTTATTATGCTAATAAGGGGATCAAAATTGTCAAGGGCACAGTAGCTGTTGGATTTGATTCAGATACCAAAGGGGATGTAAGCACATGGAGACATTAAAATCTCTAGCTCTTCCTCGTGCGCTCCCATCTTTTGCATTGTATGACACATTGTTTCATTGATCAGGTGACGGCAGTTAAATTAAAGGATGGAAGAGTGCTTGATGCTGATATTGTTGTTGTTGGTGTTGGTGGAAGACCTCTAACAACTTTGTTTAAAGGCCAAGTTGCAGAGGAGAAAGGTGGGATCAAGGTGAGACCATGAAACTATGTATTTTCCTCAGTCTACCTTAAGATAATCTATGTTTCACCTGTTCCTTCCGAATCTAGTTTAAAAATTAATTCCTACAAAGAAGCTCACAGATTTATGACTTGTTCTAGGGAAAGCTCATATGGTGTTCAATGGTGGTTCATTACTAAAAAGGAGCATGAATGGATCATGACTGCAACTTATTATAGTCTTAATGGTAGAGCTTTTGTCATGAAAATGAACAAAGAATTATCATTGCTAGCAATGGGACTCAATGGGAAATGAGAAGAGCTTTAACTAGCTAGTAGTAGCCAATAGAAATCTGATGACGGTATTATGCAATAAGAAAAGATACAGGCTATAATTGTTTATTCTATCAACTTTCTTTATTTACTAGAAAACAGATTGACATGTGAGTACAATCTTTGCAGGACCTTAAATATGTTTATTATATGGCTGTGGTCTATTGAACCTACGCGCTTTACATATTAATAGTCTTAAAGTTGATGTCAGTTGTTCCTAGAATTCGCTGTTTCTTAACTTGCTAAACTTCTCTCCTCCGTCCTGAGTAGACATATTAATCGCCATTTGTACAAATTTTGCATAACATTTGCTACATGTGTGCCAGACTGATGGATTTTTTGCGACAAGTGTGCACGGGGTGTATGCTGTTGGTGATGTAGCCACCTTCCCTATGAAGTTGTACAATGACATGAGGAGAGTTGAACATGTTGATCATGCCAGAAAGTCCGCAGAACAGGCTGTTAAGGTAATATCTTACTGCTTCCTTATTGGCCATAGCAAGTCGAGTGCACCTAACATTTGTAGTTCTACCCAGGCAATTAAGGCAAGTGAAGAGGGCAAATCAATTGAGGAGTATGACTACCTTCCATATTTCTATTCACGCGCTTTTGATTTATCATGGCAATTCTATGGAGACAATGCGGGTGACACAGTTCTATTTGGTGACAACGACCCTGCATCAGCTAAGCCTAAGTTTGGCTCTTACTGGATTAAGGACGGCAAGGTACTAGGAGTTTTCCTTGAAGGTGGATCTCCAGACGAAAACAAGGCTATTGCCAAGGTGGCACGGCTGCAGCCAGCAGTGGGAGACACACAAGAACTGGCAAAGGACGGTCTTACATTTGCATGCAAAATCTGATTCAATTTGGTGGGAAAATTGTGCGACTTGCAATACTAGTAGCTTTGGTATCTTTGTCTGTCAAACATTGATATAGATTGCCATATAGTTTCTTGTGGTGTTTCCAGTGTCACGACCATTAAATTTGATAGATCTTCTTCTCTTGGCATCTGCTGGTGGATTTTAGATTCAACAGATTTTGTATGTCAGAAGTGAATATTATGGCTGTGGTCTCTATCGACTTCTTAAATTTATAAAAGGCAGTGATGTTTAACTATTGGAATTGGTTTTTAGGAACGATTTCACACCCGGTTTTCTTATTTTATATATAACATAGTCAGAAGTGAATATTATATGGCTGTGGCCTATTGAACCTACGCGCTACAGGATCAGCTCGTTCTATTGCATAGTGCTTATCTTTTGTTCCATGTACAAGGATATAGAATCCATCCCGAAAATTACCTATCTTCCAAGTAATATATTTATAATCAAGCAAATGGAACAGTATTTAAATGATTAGGACTCATATTGTAGAGTATACCTGACCACCAGTTCAACTCGGAACCAAGTCATCACTTTCTCAAGAGAAATTTGTCATTACAATAGATCATGAAGCATAATGCTACATTATATTCCTCTACGATCATTTCCAAGTTTCTTGTCAGAGTTCTAAGCTTTTTAATTTACTTGAATTATTTGTTTTTCACGTTACTTAGGGCCTACTATTACGGCCACATAAATGGTGGAGGTGGTTGTATTGTCCTAATCACTTAAAAGAGATTGTCTCAATCACTTGCATAAATAGATACAAGTACTACTGACTAGATATATCTTAATTCTTGCATTTCAAAACAAACTTAGATTACCAGAACAAAAAGAACACCTACTCTCTTGTCCACAAAATACAAATAAAATTGTCTGATCTACAAATCTTTAAATTCTAGCAGGTCTAACTAATAAGCAGACTCCAGGAAGCCACATGATGCGAATGGAGTTGGAGTTGGAGTTGCGGCGCTCAATCAAACAAGCTAAAGCCCATATCCTGCATCAAATTATAAAGAGAACATGTATCAGACTACACTACTGAACCAAAAGGAAGCACCACATTTCAAAACAGAAGAGATAAATTCACATCAGCTGAGAAACCTGGGAACAGTTAGCCATCTTTCAAGAATGTAAAGATAATCTTCAGTTATAGCTTATTGTCTGGCTTGATTGTAAAGGTTTTATGCCAAAAAGAAGCACCACACGATTACTCATTTCAATTAAGTTTTATTGCAATCATTATTTAAAATGTTAAGTGAAAAGGATTTGATGGGCTAAACAGCTAAGTTGAGCTAAAATCTTTGCTGAACTTGTAAAGGCGCTCAAGTATCCAGTTTATGCCATAGCTACTGATTCAGATAAAGGCCATCTAGTGACTGATGGAGAAATCTACTGCAAATAGATTCAACCATCACGATCTGTCACTTGCCGTAACTTCCCAAGTTATTTGCATAGATTATGTCATTTACATGGAATACAACTGAATTGTTAAAAACTAAAGATGATCTTGAAAGATCCCTACAGTGTAAAAGTTGCAAAGCCATGATGATAAGAAGTGCCACATCAAGTTTGAAGACACATAATGAGTGGAGCAAGCAATACTCTTGAATAGATAAAATGAAATGATGGCATGATACGTCAAATTATATAGAGCAAATCTTACATCATCAGATTCTTCCTTCTCTTCAACTTTCTCCTCTTTCTTTGGCTCAGGAGCTGCAGCTGCTGCCGCACCACCACCACCACTGGCAGGTGCCGCCACTGCAATGGCACCGCCGCCAGAGGGTACAGAGGCAAATTTTTCCCTCCCAGCTGCAATGAGTTCTGTTATGTCCTTACCTTTAACTTCAGCTAAGAGGAACTCAATCCTATTATCATCAGCTTCAGCCCCAACTGTCAATCAGAAAAGAAATATTATCACCATAGCTGGAAAATCATAATACTGAATTCATTTTTTTTCTTTTGTCACTACTCTATTACATGAACCAAGAACCACTAGCAAATGACTGGGAAGGAAAAAAGGTAAAATTCCTACGTAATATAGCTTTAAAAAACTACAAAAAGAGCAAGTGAAAAACTTCGTATTAAGTATAAAATGATACGATCCTCAATTCAACGAAGTGATGACAATAGTCTAGAGATCTATTGTCATCATTTCATCCTTATAAATATAAGACTAACAACAAATAAACGGATTTTGCCATAGTAATCCCAAACTATCCAAATTAGTAGATGTCAATCAAAAGTAACCAAAGCGACTGAGAAACAAAGGATACCTGACTCTAGGATATCCTTGAGATCATTGGAGGATGGATTAGTGTTCCCACCCAGAACAGCAAGAAGATAAGCAGCGATCAGCTTCATTCTGAACAAAATCGAAGGTCATGAGAGTTAGAACATTCATAAGTCCTTATGATGATGCTGAAAATAATTGAAAGTTTTATCTACAGGATAAAGTTCATCTGTACAGCACACTAATAATAAGAATAACCAATCCTTACTAGGGAAACAAGAACACGGAAGGTACAAACTGGTACAACAATTTGCGCCAGAATGCCGTCCTGAATGATGGCATATAGAGAAGAACCTAAGCATGTCATGCATCCATTTTTTTACTTATTTCCTTTCAACATATTTCCCTATATTTGCTCGTGAGGAATGGAAGAATAGCTAAGAGGATGCAATTCTATGAGAACTTTTTCTCTCTTCTGCAAAATTTTGTGCAACCAACTATGCCGTTGGATTGTTTCTTATACTATATCAGAAATACATGCTACTTTGATTATAACAAGAAAAACAACGAGCAAGTAACCTTGTTCACTTCTCAGTCCCTTCACCTCCAATACAAAAAAGCGACTACAAATTATAACTGATATTTTAATAACAATGTCAGGATGATTACATAACCCAATGTTAACATAATTAATATGATAAGTAAATCCAGTAATCTAATCAGGTAATCTTAATATATAACTCGATGTTCACACATTAACTACCAGTATGATTATAACAGTCAAAGTTTTCTTCAACCTTTATGATTACTTATGTATTTAGAACCCAACTTATATTTGCTATTCATCTTAAAACCTAAATATGACTAGAAAACCGAGATCCTATATCCCAGGGATCAAAGAAGACATTACAAGAAATAACTCAAAAGAATAACAAACGAACTATAAGCAAATGCAAGTCATGAATATCCAATGGAAGCCAAGAAAAAGAAAAGTAGGCGAGAGTTCGTAGGAGTACCTCGACGGCGGGTTTGCAACGAGTTCTCGAAGCCGGAGAGAATGAAGGCTATTTAGATCTCTAGGGTTTCCAGAGTAAAACCCCCAAGCCGTCTGCGATGAATTTATAGATGATAGGCCAGCACAATTACATTTCGCACCTTACATATTGACGTATTTACGATGAGAACCATACATTTTCAATACATACGATTCTCTCCAGTGATTAGTTATTGGGCTTGGGCCAGGCCCAAATCCAGGAAGCCCAAAGTGAGATGCTTGCAACCATGCTATACATGTTCTTCGTATCAGCTCCGACCGTCAGATAAAGATCAGACGGCTACAGAAAACTGGGTTCTCTCTCTCTTATCGCTTATCACCGTCATCGGATGTTCAATGATCGCAGACTAGTAGAGGAAGAGGGAAGAAGAAGAGGAAGAGAAAAGGAAGAGGTCAGTCAGCTCAACTCGATCCTGGTCGCAGGCTTGAGAAGTAGTAGCGGGATGCGAGGGAGGAGATGTGGAAGGAAGTCAGGGACAGGGAAGACGGCTCTCTACTCCCCGTTTCTTTCGCCGCCCGAGTCCAATCCCGTCGCCTTTCCTCTCTCGATCTCTCCAATCGCAAGGAGATCCTTAGCCCACATCACGGCGCCGTCAACTCTCTTCAGGTCAACATCTCTCTCTCTCTAATTACCAAAAAAGTTGGAGCAATCACTGAAATGTCGTTGGGTTGATCTTTTGAAACTTTGGTGCAAAACTTTGATTTCTGCCCCAAATCGGGTCGTTTCTCTTGCTCATGGCGCCAAATTGGAAGGATTTGGTGATCTTTACGGTCTACAATGAACCAGCGTCCATATCTTTATCCACTTTTCTTTTGATATATAGGGATTTGGATATCAACACTAAATAAATAAAGACAGATCGTCGTAATGATCTTTCACCTGTCCTTTCCCCTCGTGAATGTTGGAATGAAGATAAAAGGACCGATATAAAAGCTTGTTCTTTTTGTGATGATGCTCGAGTCAATAGAGTTTGGCAAGTATATAGTCACTAAAAGATTAGAATTGGGATGTAATCTGTCATTGTAATCTATATCTAATGAACATGCACGGTGAACATTTTCATTTGAAATGTGCCATTTCTCTTAATCATACATGTCCTTCTTTTAGACCCTGATAATTGCGCTACCTCTAGGCATTACAGAAGTGTTGTATTGCTAACTAAGTTTAATTTTCAGACATTTCCTTTTCCCTTAATTTGACATCATAGTCAGGTTGATTTGACAGAAGGCCGATATCTGCTATCTGGAGCATCAGATGGATCCGCTGCCATTTATGATATCCAACATGCAACTGAGTATGACAGCGGTCTGATAGCAAAACACAAGAGCCTCCTTGTTGTTGACAAGCAGCACAGTCATGGTCATAAATTTGCTATATCAACTGCTATTTGGTATCCTGTGGATACAGGGCTGTTCATTACAGGGTCTTTCGACCATTATATCAAAGTCTGGGATACGAATACGACTCAAGTATGTCTTACATTGTTAGTTTATTGTGCAGTTGTGTTCCCTGTGTAAAACTGAATACAGATAGTCTTGTATGTTCTTCTATTTTCATAGGTTGCCATGGATTTTAAAATGCCTGGAAAGGTTTATGGCACATCAATGTCTTCTATAGCAACTGCACATATGCTAATTGCTGCGGGAAGTGCAGATGTTCAAGTCCGTCTCTGTGACATTGCCTCAGGAGCATTTACTCACACTTTGTCTGGTCATCGTGGTTAGTTTCCATTAAAACAAATTGAATAATTAAGTGCTTGCTCCATGTCAAGGACTCAGGATTTCTCTGCCTGTTATTCAATTTTACAGTTCGTTCACATCAAGCATTTAGAGGCATACTAACTAGAAATAAAAAAAAAAAAACCATGTATTAAAAGAGAAAAGAAGGATAACCTCAGGTGTAAACGTTAGAAAAGGCTCGAGGTCATATTTGGAATCAACCATAAAGTTGACCTTACTACCTCTTTATTGAGGATTGATAGGAAATAACAGAATAATGAATCTTCATTTTAACTGCGGCCGTAGAAAATCATTGCATAACTGCAACATTATACTGATATCATTGTTGTCAATTTAATCTTTGTTGGTAATTCCATTGTAGAGTATCAAGCAAATTTTCACTCTCTCATTCTGCTTTTGTCTATCATTTTTTTCCCTGAACCAAAAGAAGAAACATGTTCTACTTCTACATATCAATATTTAAGATTTTTTTCTCATTCTCCATTCCTATTGTAAAGTGTCATTAATTTGCTCATGTAAAGTGATCTTTACATGCTTTGTATGTCTACCATGGCAGATGGTGTTATGACTTTAGAATGGTCTACCTCTAGTGAGTGGATTTTGATGACTGGGGGATGCGACGGTGCAATACGTTTCTGGGACATTAGACGTGCAGGATGCTTCCTTGTTCTAGATCAATCACGGTCGCAGCTTGGAAGGCGGCCCCCTTTCTCTGAAAGTACACCCAAAAAAGTATGCTTGTTCTCCTTGCTCAGTCTCTTTTCCTCTCTGTTTGGATGGCTCTATTTATGTTATTTTCTTTTGATTTTCTTATGCAACTCACTGAGTTCACAATACACATACATGGAGGTCTTTACACAGAACAGTGTCTATTAGACTAGGTGCTTCTCACTAGACTTGGCAGAAGTACCTAAGAATTAACATATTTGGATATCATTTATAGTTGGTCCAGATTCTGCTTCGCTTAGCTATGTCAGCAGAAATTCAGCTATGCTTATGTCCATCCAGGAAACCTTTCTTATTGCTTTTTGTACTCATGACAATAGTATGAATGTTTGTAATTTCAAATCCTCTTCAATGCACTAAATTTCAGGAACTCTTAGTTTGTTACAATGAGAAACATGTAGTGACCATCACCTTTTAGGCTTTATTGACAAATTTTCCACGCTTTTTCCAGGAGGCATCTAGAAAGAACTCCCTCAATGTTACAATTATTCCCTCATTTATATTGCTATCCTTATATGCAGTACAGGAAGTGAAGAGTGAAGATAAATGGTTTTTTTTTTTGTTTTTGTTTTTTTGTTTTGGAGACATAGGAACTCTTTCCCTGAAATTCATCGTTCTTAGTGATAATCAAAGTAACTCATTCAAGTAAACATAATTAGATATACTTGTTGGTCTGCTTCTCTCTATTGCCTGGTTAAATTGATGGGAGGAAAGGTCTGTAGGGATCAGTTAACCTTTTTATCATCCTTTGTCTTGAAATAAAACCAACTTTACTGGCAGCTCATTTAATCTGCACAATCCATCGAAGGGGGAATTCTCTATTATTGTCTTGAATTCACCTGTTGTGAGATATAGTTTCCCTTGTATCTACTCTGGCAGAAAAGGTTGTATCTTATGGAAATATTTTAATGTTATAAAAGCTTTGCATTATAAGTTGGAACATTTTGGTAGCAAGATTATTCACAGAGTGCCTACATGCAGCAATTTGTCTTTCTAAATATCTGCATCTTTTTTCTTCTTAATAGGGTTCTGCAACGTGGACAACTTCAGCAGCGCAATCTTCTTTAGCAAGGAGCTCTAAACTGCAGAACAGCACAGCTCTTGGCAATGGGAAGAAGCAGTTGCATACTTCTCGCAAAAGCCAAATTCTATCAAGAGGACATGCAGCACAGAGATCACATCCTGGGATGTCATCCAGTCACAACCGTGCAACAGCTCATTATGGAGCTGTTACTGGACTTAAAGCAACTGGAGATGGCATGTATCTTCTGAGCTCAGGTTAGGTGTCTCTGATTTATCCTTGGGTCTATTTTGCAACTGGAAGGGTAGCAAAAAATCTGGCTGTCGTTGTATTTATGCAGTAATCAACAGAAGTTGGCTAATATCATAAAACTGGTAATATATATCTCTCATTCCGAATGTCTGGATTCTGGGACTTGCTGATAAGAATAGCTATATGTTCCTTCAGGTTCAGATTCCCGTTTAAGACTGTGGGATATTGAATCAGGCTGCAACACATTAGTCAATTTTGAAGGTATGCGATTACAGACTAGCAAATCATTACAGCTAGCTGTCACTCAGAGTTCATCTCTTGTGTTTGTTCCATGCATGGCGAGTGTAAAGGTGCCTTCTCTTTCTAACTGCTGCTTTTCTTTCTAGTTGGTTTAGCACTGATTATCTATACATATTTTCTCTCTCAATATTTAGGCATATAATTTATGGTCTGGAGTGGCAGTTCATACATTCCGAGGTCACTATGACTTAGTGAACTCTTGCTTCTTTAGCTTGCAGGATCAGGTAATTTTCATAGCTTTATCTTTTACATCAAAATGTATTACTTGCTAAATACTGAATACAGCTTAAGCTTGATGAAATGTAGGAACTGTATACTGGGAGCAACGATAGACAAATACTTGTGTGGTCTCCGACTACTCCGGCTATTGATGAAATGGTACAGCCGCATCTTCCCCTCGTGATTCTTATAACAGTACCAATATAAAAAGCATTTGTTTAGTTATTCATTCTTTTATCCATTATGTTACATCCATCAAAGAACTAAATGTATTGAAGCTGCTGCCCTTCTATATATTGCAGGAAGAGAATGACAGCAAACGGACGGTTCCATCAACTGATCAGGATAATTGGAGCGACTAACAAAAAGTTTTGTTTCCACATCAATAAGCACTGGCGCTTATTCTTCTGTGTGTAAAATATTTGTGCATTTCTCCATGCTGGTTTGTAACTAATGCATGCTGCTAGCTTACTAACCATGTTGGTTTGCTAAGTTTCAAACTGTCTCTAAGAGTTGTCTTCCTGTTCACATGGCAACTGTGGTATGATGAGACGATGTCACTAATTTTTTCATCTTCTATAATGCGTTTTGGACCTAGAATAAGCATAACTTAACTTTTGTATACTTTAGTAATACTTATTTCTCTCTCTCATTATTTTAGACTACAAGTTGAAGTTATTAAATAACAAAGTATTATTTTGTCCTTGAAAACTGAAATAAAAAAGAACGTCATTTCAATCATTATTATTTAATTCTTATCCTCTCTTTTCTCATATGCTTTTTAATGAAATAGTTTCTAAACTCATTTCTTGTTCTAGTTTAAGAGAGTGTTTTTACCAAACTATTATATGTCAAAACCAGATTAGAAGGCCTATATTGTGTGATATTTTAAGGGATATGACAATTTTTATTATCATCTAAAGATGGCGAACTTTTATCCTCAGAGCACTCCCTTTACCATGCACTGCACCTTCTAATAATTCTTCTGCAATAATCGCTGCACCCACTATGTGGTATAGAATCCATCAGAGACATTCAATACTTGACTAGATAAATAACCTTTGCAAACAAATACAATATTTTAGGGTGAGTAGAAAAATTACATAAAGAACAGAAAATTACATCCGTTAAGAAGCCATCCAAAGGTGCAACTTTGGATACAAATACAATATTTTAAGATGAGTAGAAAAATTACATAAAGAGCTGAATTACATCCGTTAAGAAGTTGCCATTCGAAGGTGCATGGAGTACTGCGACAATCTCGCATCAACTTAGCATCAAATCCCAAATATAGTTGACCAGCCTTCCTTCTGCTGTACATGATAACCTTATGGTCACGGATAGCTTGCGTCGGGTCAACTTTACTCTAACACAAACCGGGTCAACTTTACTCTAACACAAACAGATTGTAATTAATAGACACGATCACGACCCATTTATTAAATGAGTAGTGCAATACGACCCATCTAACTCAGTTAATAAATCGTGTTAAACATAACATGATAACATGTTTTAACACAATAGGATAACATGTTTTAACACGATAAGATAACACGACACAAGGCTAGTTATTTCCGGATCTATGTCATACTAAATTTGAAAGCATACACTTAAAAAATGGCACATCAGAAACTAGTATTTACATTAGGCTGCATGATTTTCTTCTATTTTCAACAAGAAAAACCTGACTATTTCTTATCCTAGCCACTATATTACTATGCTGATTGTTATATGTATATATCAACTCTAAGCAATTCAGTTAGAACATTCACGGAAGCAATTCAGTTAGCAAATTAGCACATGACAGAAAATACATAAAATATAAGATAATGACAAGAAAAGTTTCTTGAACCACTTACATCTTCCTTCTCCTCACGAAGTTGTCGCAACCTCTCCACTAATGCTTCTTTTGCTTTATCCATAAGCACCTCAATGTATTTTGACTGAAATTAAGAATAAAATGATGGTGTCAAAGATCACCTAAGATCCTCACAAATTAAATGCATGAGAACAGAAGCACTAAATATGAAAACTCAGGATACAAAAAGGATGAAATGACTAGATAGAATACAAATTAAAGATTAAAATACAAGTCTAAGAGACATGCTACAAAAGTCTGTGTTTGCTATAAAACTGATCAGCATGATTTAAAATCTAGCGTAAATAAAGTTATAAACCACTCTTAAAACTTACATCAACCAACTCTATTGTCCGCTTTATTTCACAAAATACATCTGTATGGCTATGATGCTTCTGAGTTATCAAAATTCTCCACAGTTATCTGCATTCCAATAAGTTCACCAAACCAATAAGAACATTCAACACAAATCTAATTAGCAAGATGCATAAGAAATTTGACGACAAAAACAAAGAAAAGAACTAACTTGTTATACTGGATATATTTTATATATGCATCACCTATAGATCTACCACAAAAGCATTCAATATAAAACTAATTAGATGGATGTTTGGCAGTCAAGATAGGCATGCTTGTGAGTTCAGAAATTCTGAACATTGGACAAAAATGTTCCACAAGACAGGGATATTAAGTGTCAACATAAAATTGGAAGTTATACTTCACAGTTAAGACCAAACCTCATTCTGTAATATACAAAAGAGTTTAAAAGCTATAGCTAAACCAGTAAAGCTATTTTCCACTAAACTAGCGAACACAAAGCATTCGCTAAAGCACCCAAAGATCGGGTTCTAAGCTCCAAAACTGAAACACTACAAATAATTGCAAATAAAAGATAATTTAGAATCTTAGACCTCGCGTGAGAAGATCCGACGGGCGACAACAGTGTGAGGAGATCTGACGAACGACGACAGTGTGAGGAGATTGTGCTGTGGGTCAACAGGTTTCTGATGAGATTTTCTGGCATCGGATGATCCCTGCAGAGCCTCCATAACACAGCCATCTATCACGACCTTTGTTCATGTTCCATCTTACACGGTGCATAGCCACAACTTTTGGAGGGAAAACATCTTGTGCTGATCCTTCATCTCTACTATCGCTGCTCCGTGTTATCTCTCGATCCACACCACATTGTTGGACAGGTGCTCGACTCAAATTAAGTTTATCTTCCTTGCTGTCTCGTGGTTTTGGTTCTGTTTTCTTTAGTGGAGGAGCATGAGCGTTATCGGATACCAAAATGAGAGAGCGATCATCTCCTAACATTTGTTTCAAGGAGGTTACATGGTAGCAAATGTAAAAAGAATAATTGGCTGCATTATATGGAATACACTTTACCAGGATCTGTAGGATTTGCTACTTTAGACTCGTCAATATATAAAGACTGACCATGCATGGGTTGAAATACATCGCCACAGTGATTGGGAACTTTCTTCAGCTGGACAGGAACATTCTGTAATGGAGTCTTGGGCAATGGTGTGTTGATCTTAAGAGATTGTCCCTCATCAATAAGTGAGCCACAAAGAATATGTGGCACCCGGTTCCTGCTTGATCCTTTGTCCACAAATTTTGCAGTAAGCTAAAAACATTAAATTGAATAGATTTTCAGAAACTAAACCAATATTTTGACATCTTTATGCGGACATTCAAAAGGAAGTCATCAGACGCATTATAATAGGTATGGGGAAGATAAAGAACAACTTTATAAGGTTGTTTACCTGAAAGCGGATGGCCAAACCATCTGCACTGCAATAAGCAACAAGACCTGAGCAAACAAAAAGTTGACAACCAAGCTATCAGCATTAACTATCTTTCATATGGATGTTATAAAGGTCAGGTGCATATAATGCAGGAATAATAAGTTAGTCCCAACTTGATTCTGTTAGTTCATTCCCTTATAAAGGTATGCAAAAGCAAAGCAATTGAACTGAAAGGGCTAAGCTATAGATGATGAACACTACTACACTAGAAGATGACCATGAAATATGTGGTAGTTAATTGAATCAAGAAAGGACAACAGTTGGATTACTGATTATATTCTAACTCTCCAACAAACCTTTTAAAAGATGGGAATTTTACTATTTTACACAATTGCCAATGAAAGCTTTCAAAACATCCTAATTGCCACTACATTTTCTGAAATATCATAACTGCCACCAATTTCATTGAGCTCTTTTGGAAATACCATTTTGTCAATTAAATCCAATTAATCACTATTAAAACTAAATTTGGATTAAGAAAAGCTAGTATATAAATTGTTTAAAATGATTCTAAAGAAATCTAGTATTAACTGAGTCATAGTAAAAGAAAAGAAAATCTTTTTTTACAAGAGAAAATAAGTGATAAATATTTTATGATCTAAAGATTCTAGAAAGGGTATTTTAGTTATTTATATATATTTGATAACTTTAATAACTATTTGTTAGGATATTCTATGCATGTTCCATTAAAAACTAATTATAATGGCAATTCTAAAAGAGTCAAGATTTAGTGACAATTATGATTGTTATTGCAATTTTATGTAATGACAAGTTCGTAGACATAAGACACTTTGAAATATATTGAACAATCTATTTTTGATATAAGATTAAGGCACATGACTTAAGAGTACACATGCAAAGAAAATTGAAGAGCGAACAAGAAATCATCAGTGTTGCAAGATAGGTGAGGTGCACACCCTAGCACGAGTTTAACATACAATTTCATATGTTAGCAGGCTTGGGTGCAATAAGTCAACAACACACCCCAACAACAAGGCGGAAATAGGAAAATCTAAAAACCTATTCAAACTTAGAGATTCCTTTGGTGGACTCTTCTAGTATGAAGGAATGATGTTTCTCTAGGGGTGAAAATGGATCGGATACGGATCAGATAGTGCTTAACCCACATCCAGATTCATGGGACCGAATACAGATTCAGATACGGATATTAAATGAATATCAAAATTGAAAATCATATTTTAACTAAACGAATACAGATAATTTTAATTTTCAGATAGAGGATCGGATCTTAAACAAATGCAAATCGAATTTTAAACAAATTATAACCTTTCTTTTGGAGACAATAACACAAAATATTAAGAATTTTAAAAAATATTTTTTTGCATGTCAAAAACATATAAATTTAACAAAATCAATCTCTACAAATAATATAGAATAAGTTATTAGTAAAAATATCAATATTCATTATTTATATAAGTAAACTAAAAAGTATAAATCATTCAAAAAATATACAAATAAACAAATATTCAATATTCGTATCTATATCCGAAAAATTATCCGACCAATATCCATATCCGTATCCAAGATTTTTACTCGTACCTAAATCTGTATCCGTGGTTTTTTTTAAAAATCTTATCCATAACCAAATTCGTATTCAGGTCGGGTAGAAATTTTTTACCCAAAATGGGTCGGGTCGGAATTAATCCAACCCGTTTTCACCTCTATGTTTCTCGCCTCTATTTAAAGGATCCAAAGGCATAGAGGGAGGCATCAAACTCAAGGGAACTTCATATAAATTATCTACAAGATTTAGGATAACTTAAGGAGCATATTTCTATCAATGGTGATAACAATCATCTACATATATCCGAATATTTAAGCTTCAATAGAGGATGACCCAAAAGCATCAGAGGAACTTAACCGACATCATCTACATCGACATCTATCACCACAATAACATGAGGATTGAGAGTTAATCTGTAGTTAATTACGCAAGAATAGTTAATTACACAATTCTTGTTCAAGAGTTTACTTAAACACCTATTTATTAGAATGTCAAGAAAAGTCATAAGTTTGCTTTATCTCTATTGCTTGGTGAAATAAATTGATCGGTTTTGAGTGGGTTTGTGTATTTTTTCCTCTATGCATGAGATGTTTTTCACATTAAAAAATGTCATGCATTTGTTGTGCTTTACTTTTCTTATTCAAACTCGGCTTTTCATTTACTATTCTTATTTGATTATTTACTCACTTAATTAAGTTTGACTTTCTTAGTTTGAGTAGTATTCAAATTTCTATCTCCTACTTAATTTTGGTTTTTAAAGTTTCTAATCCTATTAAGATTATGTTTTCCTGACCCAAATTGATTTTCGGTTTTAGTTTTCATCTTCGACTTAGATATATACTTTCCATCTCTAAAATTAGTCAATCTAGGAACTCTATCCCCCCAACATTTCAAAATTTCAATAATATTTTAAAAAATGTAGCGGCAATTAGGATATTAAAAAAATCATAGGCAACTATGTAAAAGAAAAATATTTGGAAAATTTTGAGATACAAGAGACCAAATAGAAAAAGGAAGTACCTGTAGTTCTTGAAACATGGACACTCCAAATGGCAAATGCCGAACATGGATAATTTAGAAGACCCTGATGTTTCGCTCCAACAAAAGGCCTTCCAGTGACAGGAACATCAGATGCAGCTTTGGACAAGCCGAGAATCTTCAAAGTGCCGTCATCGAATGAGATGATAAGACATCTAAAAGAAGTAGCCCGTGACAAAGAGTTGTTATTAATGAGAATTATGTCCGCCTACTATATAAACATTCAAGCACATGCATGTTAGCACTAGGTGCACAAGACACATGCATACTCAAAACACGTATGAGCATATCAAGGATTAGTTATTTTGGAAACAACAAGATGATGTCCAATTTTTTCCAACTCGCCAAACTAGCTGTCTAGTATCCAAGGGTGAATATGTGTCCTGTGAACCTTGTGAATCAGTGTACAGACATATGACCAAATATACACACACACACACAGATGGGAGTGCAAGAGGGAGAGGGAGGAAGACTCCGATTTTCAACAACATCATGCTGATACCAAAAATATTTCTGGCCTTAGAGCCAGAGGCTCTTCAGTTGAAGCATATTCTTTCACAAAGAAAGGTATAAAATAATGGAATTTGAATTCTTTAAGGACATCAGCCCTTTCCTTACCTTGTCTTCAAACTTAAGACCGCTTTTCGATACTGTCACAAAAGAAAGAAAAAAAGGATTTCCAGTTCCGAATAGAACGAAAATAAAGAAAGTAAAAGGGGAGATGCCGGTAGATTAATTCATTGACAAAACCCATTTCTTCCATTGGTGAGAAAATCGCTCGTTTGACCGAGATGTTAATGCCCATGATCTGCTCGGAATAGTGATGGATTTCATGGCTGACGTCTAAGTGGCATGAATAGGCCGACATGAAATCAAACGGAAATAGTACCTACTCAACTAGCATAATGGAAGATCAACCAATCACTGAAGAGGATCGTAAAAAATTAATCTAAATCCAGATAAGGAAATTAACGATCATATATGTCTATCAACATGAGTAAAAGTTTACCTCGGCTCCTTCAACCAATCCAAACTCAACACAGCTCTTTGAGAAGGATTAAGATCCCATAAAGGACGATATGGATCTCTGCAGCAGAGAATTCATTACTTATAGCTAACAAACAACAAGAAGCAATGGATATAAAGCATTACACACACTGGCAAAAACAGGAAGTCTAAACTTCATCTTTTGTAACACAACCTAGTCAAACAAAAAAGAGCAGGGAATCTGAAAGAGCATTGTTCTAGTAGAAACTCCTTGACCATAACATGAGATAACTAGATAAGTTAAAGGAAAATGGCCAATCCACAACTACTAGAACCCATATATTAGATGTAAATACATACCGTATGTCCCAGAACTTTAGACCTTCATGGCCCCCAGTCACAAATAGATTTGAACTCTCTCCATCACTGCATAATATATAACATACCAGTAAATGTACAAAATTTTATATTTCTTAATTTAGGGAAGGAAAACAACAATTATTGGAAAATCCAAATAATTTGAAAAATAACAACTATTTTCTTACAAATACTCAGCAAGATTCAAATTTTACTGTATGTCATCAGAAAATTCAAGACATCTTTCTAAGTAACAATTAACTTTCATCCAGATAACATACACTTAAATGTTTCTTGGAGAAAAACAAACAACAAATAAAGTTCCTCCTATTTGGAGAAACATGAAATGTGCTTCAACAAAACTATTCTGTGGAGTAGCAACAAGTACCTCTCATATGGAGCCCATGAAAGAGCTCTTATAGGAACTGAGTCAGCACTGAAGCAAATCAAGGGCTTGGAATCTGTAAATTCACAGTAGCATATAAGTTCACTTCTTAAGAACCATCTATAACAATATAATATGTTAGCAATGCAACTGCTCAAAACTATTTTGGATAGATACTGAACGGCAATATCTAAGATAGAAGTGACAGGCTTTACTAGTCCAAAAGAGTCATTTCAGCTGCAGTAAGATTAACAAATAGCATACATGTCACAGAGCAAATATCACTTTAATACCTTGAGATGGAAGATCTGGAGAGAACTTCCATAGCGCTACCTGAAAATAGTATTATGAGCATAATTAAGATTTGTCATAGCAATATCTAAACAGGGATATCAAGTAGCTATAATGCTGATAATTTGGAGGGTTCTTAAATAACAAGTGATGGCATGGGCATCCACACACTACATTACTAGCACAGCCCTAGATCGCAGTCTATAAACATTTTCCAGAACTTGCACATTATGCAGACTTATCTGTGTGTGACTTACCATTCCATCATGGCATCCAGCTAATATCATATTATGAGGGGGATGAGGTGACCACTCAACTGTCAAAGGAACACTGTAATACATTATAGAAACAGAACAGGTAAGATATGGAAAGCCAATTATAATTGTAATTTAGAAAATATACATAGCAAACAAGCTTGTTCAGTTAGCTAAAAAGTTTAACGTTAACAACTTCAAAATGCACATCTAACCGGTTTTACCTTTGTCTGCTTCCACATTTCACCTTTGAGCATCTGAATATTGGTTGCAACTTCAGAAAGCGAGGGTCAATACCCTCACCACAAGTAGAAGAATATATATTCTGGACCATGCTTGGAAGCGGAACTTCCCACCTATATATGAAACAACAGTGAATATGAACTGTATAAATCAGTGTACTGCTATAAATAAAAGGTTAAACGAGAATCAATCTTTTTAAAAAGTGTATATAGACATACACTTCAAGAGTGCCACTCCCCAATAGTACAGCAAGATAGCCCATATGATGTTTACATTCTGATTTGTTTACAACATAAGGTTTCCATTTCACATCCCATGCAACTTTCCCATTATGTGCCAGACACAACATAACCCTTGGTAAAGCAATGTTTTTTGGGATCACAGGACTAGTAAATTCAACTTGATGTGGAACTTTCTGAGACATTTTGTCATTTAAGAGTGTTTCATCCTGACAAGCATTATCATGTGGAGCAATGGTGACAGATAAAATTTTGTCTTCAGTATGTAAAATTGGACATGTACTATTGTTGCAGGAATTTTCTACTTCCTTATTCTCTAATCCCCATTTCTGCTTGTTTGCAATAAGGCCCTCATCTCCTGCTTGATATATGACAGGTGCAGAGTTTTGACCAGATCCAGGCACAAATTTAACTGACAAGCCATTTTCATTGACAACTGACAGAAATTGACTGCTTGCATTGCAATTGGCAGCTGTCCTGGCCTGATCTGCTTGGCATCCAACTGATGATCTATTTACGATTGAAGGCTCATTCACATTTAAAATGGGGACTGGAGATACGACTTTCTCAAATTCAACACCAGAAGAAATACAGGAATTGTTTTCACTTGAAGCTGGTTTCTTTCTAGGTCTCCCTCTACTCCTTCGCTGAGTTGATCTTTCCGTACAATTTATATCAGGTGAAGGACATGACGGCAATGCACAATCAGCTAAAGCAAGATTTACAGGAATAATAGACTCATTCACATTCTCAATATGACTGGTGCTACAACCACTTAAGATAGACGGGATAGATGTAACTTTTCCTAATTCAATATCAGGAGATACTATGCAACTGTTGTTACTCAAAATCGGATTCTTCCTAGGTCTCCCTCTGTGTCTCTGTTGAATTGGTTCCACACAACTTACATCAGCTGAAATGAGCTGCTCAGATTCATCTTTTCCCAGTTCAGCACCAAATGCCGAAGAGCAACCATTCCTGCTTGGAGCTAGTTTTTTACTCGGTCGCCCTCTACGCCTTTGTTTACTTGATTCAGTATTATTTACGCCAGATGAAATAGGCAGGATGCATGTGTTTTTTTGTAATTCAACAGCAGAAGCTATAGAGCAATCTTTTCTGCTGTCAACTGCTTTTTTCCTGGGTCGCCCTCTACGCTGTTTTGGAGTTGATTCCTTGGCATCTACAATACTTGACACTGGCAATGCTACTGCAACTTCCCCTGAATCAACACTTAAAGGAAGAACAAAATCACTTACAAGGGGAACCTGACTGTTATGACATAGAGATGATTCTTCTTCTTTCCCGATCAAATCTTCAACACTTGGAGGCAGTGACTTTCTAGGCCTTCCCCTTGGCCTTTTAGAAGATGATTCCTTGACATCAGTAGAACTCAATATTGGCCTTTTTGTCGATGTCCCTCTATGTTGCAGAAGATCTGGCAGACCTCCAACACTTAAAGAACCCAAAGAATTATCTTGTACTGGTACTTTCCTTGGTCTCCCTCTAGGCCTTGATGTTGGCATCTCTACAACATTTAAACCATCACCTGGTTCTTCTCTAACTAGCTCCTTTTTAGGCCTCGTCTTGGCTCTATGTTTTGCCGGTTGGACATCCACCTTGTCGACCAGAGTTACAAGGCACCAGATTTGAATGGCACCCCTTCCAGTCAAGGGGGCACCTATCTTGTGATAAGTAGATCCAGGAGAGTGAGCAGCTACTGCAAGATACTGCAGAATTAAAAAAGTTTCCCAAGTCAATTAGGAGAAAATCAATGTTACACTCCAAATTTAATGTTGTTAACCAAGTAGAAAAAGATTAAAAATAATTCACAAAACAATGCAACATCTTGTGAAGGAATCTGTTGAAGCAGTTGTTTAAATTATGATAGTTCATCTTCAGGAGAGATCTTCCTGGAATCTATTTGATATGGATTTCTGATACCATAGATGTTAATGTCTTTCAAGCCACATTTTCCATTTATTTGATTACTTGCATATTTCCATTGTAAAATTCTTTAAAAAGGAATTGAATTTTACTAAAGTAACATAAAAGGAGACATTGTATTTTCAGGTAAAGAAAGTATCTAATAGCACATAACCCTACACAAAAAGAAGGCTAACCATGGAGATGGATTAGTATCTACCTCACAACTAATGGTAGACTCATGGTTGTCCTGCATCCTAGGGCACCAATCCATAGCCCATACATCTCCTCCAGCATGCAAGACAAAATCAGTGCTGCAAAAGATCTACAAGTTTTATCGCATACTCAAGTTGCAGCTTATATATTCTCATATTGAAAAGCATAAAGATGAGTAATACTTAATTGAGTTATGCAACTCAAGAGAAAATATGATAAGATGTTTAAGCAAACAAAAATTTGAATCAAAGCAATCTTTTTGTTGATTTAAAAAACAAAACTTGTAGATTCTTGCCTTTATGTCATAGAGGGAATACCTGTCAGAGCATTTCAATTTGTCAGGTGACTTTTCAATCTGCATCAGTTTGTTAAGCCAATAATCAAAATTAGTTAAACACGGTTAAGAACACTGGAACAGAGTACACCGGAAAATCAACCTCAGGAACAGCTGCAGATGAAAACTGAGGTAGACATATCTCACTATTGAGGTCTTTCACTTGACCACATGCAGTGTCATGAGAAAAGCTGATAATTTTTGGCTCATAATAGAAATGCTTCCATTCCCTGAGAAATAAAAATGAAAATTACCCAATATTAACTAACAAATAAACAATATTCGAATAAAACATATAATTTAAAAGAATTGATGAAATATTTCGCTTTGAAACAAGACGAAGATTTACTGTCTCTTTATGTTGTCCAAAAGAACAAATAATGCTATAAACCACCAAACAGTCACTAGAACACCATAATAGCACCCATATATTAATTTCTTTACTAATTTAACTTGCGAGTTGACAAAATCTAAACAAGATAAAAATCCCGGTTTACCAATCTACTGATTTAGGATCCTCCAATTCATGCCTATCAGTTCTCCAAGTAGAAATCAGTTACCAGTCATCAGTTTACGAAAATGTTTAACAATTTGGTCTTTTTTGTGTCAAACTTACTAAATTCTCAACCGATATGAAGGTAAAGTACGCTCACTTTAAGAATGTGATCATGGAGGCGAAGCGCTTGATCTCGCCTGCCTCAAAGCTAGGCTCATTGGACTCTCCACAAAGAGCTGCTATCTCACCACACATGGAGAAAAAGTTCTCCACAGAGTAATCAAACGAGGAGACTTCGACTCCACCTCTACCCGGATCTTCCTGCTTCGATCCCTCGCAACGTAATCCTTCTTTCTCGCTGCGATTCGTGGCCTCCTCCATTATTGAGCAAAACCCTAGGATATAGCTTTGAAAACTATAAAAATAACAAGTGAAAACACCGTATTAAATATAAATCGATACAATACTCAATTCAAAGAAATGAAGGCAATAGTTTAGAGATTTATTGCCATAATTTCATCCTTATAAGTTTAAGGCTAATAACAAATAAGCAGAATTCGCCATAGCAAGCTCAAATTATCCATATTAGTAGACACCAATTGAAAGGAACCAAATTGACTGAGAAATACAGGATACCTTACTCTACAATATCCTTGAGATCATTGGAGGATGGATTAGTGTTCCCACCCAGATCAGCAAGAAGATAAGCAGAGATCAGCTTTATTCTGAATAAAATCAAAAGCCGTGAGAGTCAAAAACATTCATAAGTCTATAATGATGATGCTGAAAAGCGAAAATAATTGAAAGTTTTATCTACTAGATAAAGTTCATCTGTATAGCATATTAATAATAAAGTAGCCATGTTAGCGAAGAAAAGGAATAGTCAATCCTTAATAGGGAAACCCGAGCACGAAAAAGTACAAATTGGTACAATATTTTGCACCAAAATGTCATCCGGAATGATGGCATATAGAGAACAACCTAAGCATGTCATGCATCCATTTTTTACTTACTTCCTTTCAACATGTCTCCCTATGTTTGCTCGTGAGGAATGGAAAAATAGCTAAGAGAATACAATTCTACAAGAAGAATCCTTTCTCTCTTTTGAAAAAGTTTGTGCAACCAACTTCGCCATTGGATTGTTTCACATACTATATAAAAATACGTGCTGCTTTGATTATAACAAGAAAAACAAAGAGAAAATAACCTCGTTCAACTCTCAGTCCCTTCACCTCCGATCAAGAAAGTGACTACAAATTATAACTGATATTTTAAAAACAATGTCAGGACGATTAAATAACTCAATGCTCACATAGTTAATATGATAAGTAAATCCAGCACTAATCAAGTAATCTTAACATATAACTCGATGTGCACACATTAACGACCAGTATGATTGTAATAGTCAAAGTTTTCGTCAATCTTTATGATTACTTATGTAATTAGAACCCAATTTATATTTGCTATTCATCTTAAAACCTATATATATGACTAGAAAACCGAGATCTTCTATCCAACAAAAAAATAAAGTAGGCAAGAGTTCGTAGGAGTACCTCGACGGTGGGTTTGCAAAACGAGTTCTCGAAGCCGGAGAGAAACGAGTATTTAGCCCTCTATAGGGTTTCCGGAGAGGCCAGTGCAATTACATTTTACACCTTATATATTCACGTATTTATTATGCACACCATACATTTTCAATATTTACGCTTTTCTCTGGAGATTAGATTATTGGGCTTGGGTCAGGTCCAAATCCGGGAAGCCCAAAGTGAGATGCATGCAACCATGCTATACACTCAAACCGTCGGATAAAGATCAGACGGCTACACCAAACTGGGTTTCTCTCTCTCTTATCGCTATCACCATCATCGGATGTTCTGTTCGCTAATCGCAGACTACAAGAGGAAGAGGAAAAGCAAGAGGAAGAGGAAGAGGAAGAGGTCAGTCAGCTCACCTCGATCTTGGTAGCAGGCTTGAGAAGTAGTAGCGGGATGCGAGGGAGGCGATGTGGAAGGAGGTCAGGGACAGGGAAAACGGCTCTCTACTCCCCGTTTCTTTCGCCGCCCGAGTCCGATCCCGTCGCCGTTCCTCTCTCGATCTCTCCAATCGCAAGGAGACCCTTAGCCCTTAAGTCGATCGATGTGTAAGTCGAGTTCCAATTGTCGAACCTATTGATCGAGAAGCGATTTTACGATTAACGCCATACCTTTGAGCTATTTATAATTTGACTTATCTTTTTACCTATAATTTTCATTCGAGACCCGACTATTTAATTTAAAGGAAAGTTACTAAAATACCCCTAATACTGTAATACAGCTTAGCCTAACTACTACTAATTAACTTTACTAAAATGCCATTAAGAAGCAAAAGCGGGTTGCTTTCGATTCTCTGGTCTCATCCAAACTAATCACGCTGGCGGAGGCGAAAATAGCTTGGAAGAAGTTTAGATTTTATAATAGTACTTTAGGCCAGCGTATCTTTTCTTTTTAAAGAATAAGAGAGTACTCAAAAATTCTGCTGATATCAGAGGCTAAAATGTCTACCAAGGGTAGGACTTTCCCAATTGCAACCGAAACTTGTTGAGTTAACAAGACAAATGTCTTTAGTGAGGGTTATCACTGTCCAAGGAGGATGGCAGACGCAAATTGAGAAAGTTGACAATGAGAGGGAGCCAACCCGGCAATGGATGGAGAGCAGAGCTTCTTTTAGATAAAAGGCCTTGGCCATCAGTGACAAGTTGAATGGAGCTTATCAACTACTACGAGAAAGACGAGCGCTGGTGGGAGAGCGGAGAAGGAACCTTGCATCACATAGGATTGGTAGGTCGACCATGAAGGACCCATTAGAGTTAAGCTTAAACATTCACCACGGCGAGGTTTCTCAATGAATAAGGCGACATGGCAGAGGGGAGGAGCCATGGGAGGCAAGTGAGAAAGCTTCAAAGTACATGTATGCAAAGGTGATGATGCGTTCCTAGGCAACAATGATGGGTTCATGAAGATTGGAGAATACAATGGCATTGTAGTTCTTCCAGATGCGTCATAGGTTGACGCTAATAACATCGAATAACACAGTATTGTTATGGAAGGGGAGAGAGGCTCCCTCAAAGAGCTAAATGCTTTAGTCTAGTCAACTAAAGAATAGTGCTATCAAAATTAAGCACATCGGCTAATTAGGCTCGTAACCTCGGCTCGATTATGCTCAATTCTTAACCCTAGAATATTATAGTCACTCCCATCCTCGGGAAGCATATTTTTCTTTTCGCTCACCGAAATCGCTCTCGTCCTCATCGAGCGCCTTCTCCTCTTCCTTTACCGAAGTTGCTCCCATCCTCACAGAGCATTCTCTCCCTTCATCCCTTTGACAAATCTTGGCAGTTAAGCCTGGAGCGATACCTGGGCTAAGGTTAGAATTTCGAACATGAGCCCTCACGGGGTCGCAACAGAAGCAAGCATGACCGATATGGTCGAGGATGAAGACTCCTCGTCTTCTGGCAGTGTTAACGTTGGTGGTTTGAGAGCTCTGCTCTCGCCAATATGAGAATCCTATAAGGACTCATCCTCCAATTGAACCCTCTATAGCTTTGTTATCCGGCAAGCTCTCTCCACATGCTCAAGCTCGGTTAGTCACACCCCCGGCTAGTAAGGAGGCCCAGTAGGCCAAATAGAGTACAGAGCACCCACGCGTCTTGGGCGAAGGTGCAATTCCTCAATCAAACCCCACACAACATAAGCTCAATCAGAACCCAGTCCCAATATGGTAAGGGTTAAATTGTTTGAGAGTTTGCTCCACCAGAGTTTCTAGAGAAAAGCTTTGATTTTGGGAGATTTTTTGACTTTCTAGATCACTTTCCACTCAATCCAAAGACTAGCGTCAATAGGCACAATCTCTCTAACGTGACTTGGTCATGGCTAGATCGACGAAACGAGGCATCCACACTTAGATATCCTACTCACCTGAAAATAGGGACATGGATTTCAAAGATTCTCCTACTGAGGAGGGAGCCAAAAAGTCGAGGACTTTATCCTCAGCCTAAGGGCCATTCAAGATAGGATAGATAATGAGAGGAACCCCCGGCGAACTAGGTTCATGTTGAGGTACATGGCCTGCTTACAAAGAGGAGCAGACCAATCCAGAGATCATTGACAGTGGTGAAGGTCATGTCCCTAATTAATTAAAGAAGCCCTCTCTAATGTAACCCAAGATCTCTTTTATGAGCCATCAGCTCCATGTCAACCTCCTATATAAGTTTCACGAGCTTATCTTAAAAGCTAAGAAAAAAAATTATTTATAAAACAAAATATATCCTAGGTATTTTAATATATAAAAAATAATAAACATAATACTTTTAGTTAGATACCATTTATTAAAGATTGATTAGTTTAAGCCAAGAAAACCGAGGTGTGATATGAAAATTATAGAAGAAAAAAAAAACTCAAAAACGGATGCCAAACACAAAATTTCTAAAATTTAAGGTGTTAATTGAAACTTTCTCAAATAAGAGCGTACCTAACCGTGAACTCTGGTCCAAGTGCCTCATCAATGTCTTCGTATGAAATTATACTATAATTCCTAATTCCGAGGTTGCCTAAGCTTGAGCGTCAATTGCCACAGACCAACAATGGCCAAATTGGGCCTAGCCCAAAAAATTGGGTGTCTCTTTGTATTTAATCAGCTAACCTACTTCAGCCAACGAATTAAAGCTGTAAGATCCTTATCCGATAATTTACACCCACGTCACCTGCAATTCTATGCATATCTGTCCTCGTCCTCTTTTTCATGGTATCTTACCAGAATTGTCATCTAACTAAAGATGGGGCCCTCCCACTTACCCTGTTTTGGCTTGGTGGCATACTGACATGGCATTCATTTTTCCAGTGAGTTTGTTCGTGCTTCTGAGTCACTAAATAATGTTACACGTAGCCTCAGTCAAATTGCAAGAAGGACGCTGCAATTATGTTGCTGCATGTCCTTAAACCAACATCACAATAAATTCCACTCACCAAAACTTGCATCTCACTATAAGAACATATATATATATATATATATATGTATAGCATGAATGATATGCTTAAAATAGTATTATGGTACATGGTATGTTCAATGGGCCTTATGCATAATATTAATATTTCATGTGGCCGGTCCCCATTAAAGAGATCACATCTCCATGACAGAAGGTTTGTATACAATGATAGTGGAAACTTAATATCTCTCATTCACTTTCTAACTTTTCCAAAATATCTTTTCATATTTTAAGGCTCTAAGAGTCCACTGTTTGTCGGTAAGCTAACCGAAGTTAGAGTTTTTTTTTTTTAAATAATCATATAGAATTATATAAATTAATTGTTTATAATTACAGTTATGCCTTCAACATAGATCCCTCTTATTTATTTTTCAACATTTTGGCATTCTCAATTATCTAATATATCTTATTTTCTTAAAAGATATTAACAGAAAATATAAATAATCATCTAAGAATAGTAAAATTGTCCGTAGAGAGCCTAAAATTAGTGTCATTATATTTTCAATAGAAAAATCCAGCGAATAATTAATATAATAACTATTTCGGAGGGTTTTTAAATAGGTAGAAAGTTTTAATGTGTCGTAAAAAGAAAATGTACCGCGATCATCCGACATCAAATTTATGATCTCTATTATGGCTGTGGCTGGTAGGACCCAATCGACCTAGACTATGTTTCTCGAGAGAGTTGTTTTTAGCACATGAGGAAACAGTGAGCTACTTGGCCACCAACCGGAAGTTTGGTGAAGAAGTACTTCCTATTTACATATTGAACTCCTACACTGGCCTACCTCTAAAAGGACTAGGACCATTGACAACCGCGCATTGAGCAAACGGTGATGTTACGTACTTGCCAATCCCATTACTTTGGCTGTCAATTAATCTTGACCAACAGTGAGAGTCAGCAGGTACTTTCTCATAACTAAAATAGATTATGAGTTTAATTTTAATTTTAGATAATATCACGTAGAAAAATTCTTTAGTGGTCTGATGACTTAATTCAACTATTCGACTAGATTGATTGCTCGGCGGTGAGACGGTTTAGAGAGGTATCGACAACATTTATTTTAGAGCAATTGTTCGATGATGTACATATCTTGAAGTCTAGATTAGACAATGTACTATATCGGCTAAAAGCTTAGTAAAGCCTAAGTGACTATATCTAGAGATGATTAGTCTTTTGTCTAATCCTTATCTAGTCTTTGGACTCATGAATAATTAAAAAAATTAATCTTGACCAATAATAGTAGTTTTAGTATGAATTCGGAGGAGACGAAAGAAAAAAAAAAGAAGATAAATAATGTACATTATATAATATGCATCTCAGAAAGGATAATGGCTTGTCCTAGTCACTAATTAACGAATTTTTTTTATTTTTGATATATAACCACTAATTAAGGGTTTTTATTTATTTATTTGGATCAAAAACCACTAATTAAGGATGTTAGACGTATCATCTCCTTAAGTTTGGTAACAATAAGGTTCTTCTGCAGTTCCGGTTTCAGGAACATGCAGAACTATCGGCTATTACTGGCACGTCACGTGCTAGATACATACAGTGACCCGCAGTACTACTACCTGGACTAATATTGGCCCAAATTTCTCATTTATCACGTTAGCTTTTGAAGTCAAATAGTAACGACGTGATAGGAAATTGTGACGAGTCCGACGAACAGGATCTGTTATCATGTGTAAATTTGGACGATCAATAAGCCCCCGTTTTTTTCTTCTTTTTTTTTTTCCTTTTTTTTTTTCTGATAAGCAATGTAGTACAAATTTGCCCTTATCTTCTTTTTTCTTTTTCTATTTTCGGATAAAGGATAATATAATATTGGACCGAAGATAATAACGCTATTACGTATACTGTTGCACCGGTATGTGGTTTTGATGAGAACCAAATCGCATTCCAACGAGGAAAAACGTGCAATTAACAAAGAAACACACGTAAGAACGTACTGGTCGAAAGGCCTCGAACGAAAAGTCCAACTAACAAGTGTGAACGAACACATGCGCAGCAGGGCAGCAGGTACTACGATCCAGTGACGATATACAGCAGTCTAAATAGCAACGCTCAAGCCTAGATTCAGCAACTATACAACTTTTTTTAAAAAATAAAAAATAAAAAATAAAAAATAAAAAATGTTTTACGTTGTAAGATGCATGAAGATAACCATAAGGAAAGGTTGGCTTCTTAAGGCCATCAATCACCTGCCTCTTGTAACAAATTACAACTTGTTATGAGTTTATTTAATAAGTTATGAAAACTGTTCGAATCTGGGAGCAAGCTAGTTTTTTGTTTAATATTTTCAAACGAGTTAAGTTAATTCACATCATAAACAACATACAATAAAAATGAACTCTTCTATTAGTTAAGCAGAGAAGTCCACATCCCCTCTCCGCCGCACGCGGACCGGTAAGCCATCTTGGAGGGTGGCCGTGAGGCTCGTCGCGAACTTTACCGGCCGGCCGTTATCCACGACGTCGAAGTCGAAGTTCCGGACGACCGACACGATCACGGCCTTCATCTCCATCACTGCCATCTCCTTCCCAATACAAACCCGAAGTCCGCCTTGGAACACTGGGTACTTGAACGGACTCTCTGCCTTGAAGACCCCATCCCTCATCCACCTCTCCGGCCGGAACTCTTCGCAGTCGGCTCCCCACGTCTCCTCCATCCTCCCCATGGCGTAGACGTGGTACGTCACCCTCGTCCCCTTCGTGACGAAAGTGCCGTCCGGCAGCGTGTCGTCGTTGACGCAGAACTTGGAGTCGAACTGCACCGGCGGGTAGAGCCGCATGCTCTCGTAAATCGCCGCATGCACGTAGTGCATTTCTCTCAGGTGATCAAAGTTGACGGCAGCAGAGGTTGCGGCGGCGGGTTCTACCCCAACGACTTGGTTGAGTTCTCGGAGGATTTCTGATTTGACCCTCGGGTAGCGCGAGAGGAGGAGGAAGAAAGTGGTGAGGGCGGAGGCGACGGTGTCGCGACCGGCAAGGAGGAAGTTGACGACGATGTCGCGGAGGTAGGCGTCGTCTTTTTGGATAGAGCCCATGAAGCGGGAGAGGAGGTCCTGGTTGGATGAGTATCCAAGCTTCCTCTTCTGCCGGATAACTTCTTTAGCTAGGAGGTTGATGAGGTGGATGGAGTTACGCAGCTCCCGCTCCTCCCCCAAGTTGAGCAGGCGCTTCGCCTTCCAAATCATGGGCGTCGCCGCCGTCGCTCGCCGGGCCGATAGCATGGTGGCCTTGTCGAATGCCGCCGCAAACTCCGATACGGGGAGGGAGAGGTCGAGGCAGCCGGGGTCAATGCCGAAGGAGATCTTGCATATGGTATCGAATGTCAATCTGTTCAGATAATCATTTGATCCACTATCTTAAGCTGTAGGTAACCTATTATTAAATAAAACAGGATGATTCGAAGCCAACCTGCGAAACACGTCCTGGAGGCTGATGATCCTATCGTCGCCCCCTGTAGCAACGGAGTCGAGGAGAGGAAGGAGGCGGCAGCGGACCTCCGAGGAGACGATCTTGGCGGCAAAGCACCGCAGCGAGGCTCTGCCGAGTTCCGGGCCGGCCAGCTTCCGCTGGAACCGCCACGTCTCGCCGTCAACGTTGAATATCCCGTGGCCCAGGAGGTCTCCGAGGATGGCGGAGAAGGCTTTCCCCTTCGGGTAATTCTCGAACCGCGTCTTGAGCACATGCTCTACGTTCTCCGCGTCGGCCGTAATAGTGTTCCCGAGCACGTGGACATGAATGGTGCGTGTGGGCGAGGCGCGGAGGAGGTGCGTGTACCAGTCACAGAGGTTGTCGAACTCCGCCGCCCACGATTTGGTCAGGTAGGCCCTGCACACGTGGCAGCTACAGCACCATGGCCGGTACTTGAGGAGGGTGAGGAGGAGGGTAAAGAAAACGAAGGCGATGGTGATGGAGAAGAAGATGTAGGAGAAGTGCGTTTGTAGTGCTTGTGCTTCCATTTGTGGTTGGATCTGAGAGCGGTGGAGGAGGAGATGCTTTCGAGCCTCTATTTAAAAATTTTGTTGACACACTAACTGCCAATGTCGGATTCTAACGCTTTTTAATAATTAAAATCTTAACTTCCTTCCTGCTATTATTGCTTACTATTTTATGTTCTGGGGTGGGGGGGGGGGACTGTAGTATTTATTACAATCTGGGAGCTGATTAAGTCAAATGACTTCTGTCCGAAAAAAGAAAGAAAATAAATCAATAAATAGTTTGAGAAGAATAAGGCTGCGTCTCCTCCCCACAGTGAGCTCCACTTGCCACTTTTGTCCAATTCACGTGACCATCTCGTCCAATTTCTTAAGAATATGATGTAACGTTGTCTCGTTAAGGAATCGTCTTCCGCTGGATTAGGCCTTAATCATGCATTATTAACAAATATAATCCATGTCATTGAGATTTTTTTTATGATTTTATCTTAATTATATACGTTTCCATATATCTCGTAATCATTGCACGGGGCACTGGGGCCACATCATTTAAGTGTTCATGTATTTGAAATGTTGAACACCAAAATGGACAGGTGACAGAATATTGTTTTTGGAGGCAGCCCACAGCATTCATTAAGCTGGTTTCCAAGTCAGTCGAAGTAAATTTAGATTTTAGAGTGAATCTAGTCGCATATTAACCACAAACGGCAATACTATTAGTTACTACAAGATATTTTTCTTTTTCTTTCTATCTATGAATGATCTGATACAAATATCTAGCTTTATTTAGGGGAGTCATGTATGGATCCTTGTTAATTATGCCACAGATGCGTCTCTGAAAAGGGTGTTAAGAAATATGCTAGCTACCTACTTGTTGGTGATTTGTTGTACGCTTATATATCTTCTCTGTTGCTTCGTACCAACTCATATTAAAAAATATAGTTCGTTGCACTATTTTATGTGCTTCGTAATAAAACTAAGATTGTCAATACATATATTTTGGAATCCTTCGCACGTACTACTCATCGATCATCGTGCATGTATAGCAATATAGCATAATTAAAAAAATATCCTATTACATAGGAGCCAATGGGGCACTGAGCCTAGCGGGTTATAATACATGCAACATATTACAGTAAAGATGGAAGATACTCAGATGTTCGTGAACTATACTGGCGAGAGCCTGTAAATGTGATCATGTTCTTTGAGATTTATATCCTATGTTTGATTTACGTCTCGTTTGGTCTGCATCATGTCACTATTATTCGTACTGTGGCAGTATCAGTGCTAAGACTGCGAAATAATATTAAAAGGTACCAACTTGTGGAATAGTAGCGAGGAGAGTTTTCCAATAGGAGATAACTAGATTAGGCGATCAAGCAAACGACTGTCAGACAGTAACATTCGTGGCCCCATCCTTGTTCATTTTTCTCTCCACATGCGATGTATCCGAGTTAGGGGTGGCAATCGGGTCGGGTTAAGCGGGTTCGGGTCGGGTCAGATTCGGGTCGGGTCAACATTACCTTGACACGAACACGACCCGATTAATAAACGGGTTACATTTAGTAAACACGAACACGACCCGATTGATAAACGGGTAACACGACACGACCCGCCTAACCCGTTTAATAAACGGGTCAAGTTAACACGACACGCTAACACGACCCGTCTAACCTGTTTAATACAAATCATATATAAAATTTAATATTTACTGATTTATTATATATAAATGGTGTATTACATAAATACAATCCTAATAATTCATACAATATTAAAACTAAACGGGTTAAACGGGTCACCCGACCCACCTGACCCGCCCGACCCGTTTACTTAAACGGGTTAAACGGGTCAAGCGGGTCAAAGGCATAAACCCGAACACGACCCAATTAATAATCGGGTTAGACGGGTTGACCCGTTTATGACCCGAACCCGATTAATCTAAACCCAAACCCGATTAACAGTCGGGTTATCGTGTCGGGTTATCGGGTCGGGTCAAGTTTTGCCACCCCTAATCCGAGTATCATGATTCGTGCAGCCTCCCCTTGATATTTTTATCCATAATAGCGACTTAAGCGGGCCAGTCTTAATAACGTCCTTACTCCTTAGGCGAATACATTGCATATTTGCATAGTCCTCTTTTTTTCTTTCTCAAATTAAAAGAAAAATAAAAAACTTAAATGATCATATGAAAAATAATATCACTGTCTCAACTAACATTGGCAGTAAACTTAATTATACGAGAATAGTGGTTGAGACATGAGTGTGTCTATGACGATCGGACAGCCATGTCGAGCAATAGTCTTAACTTTGAATTAAAGCTTCTAAATGGCTAATCAAAGCTAGCCACCTAATCGTGCTAATAATTGAGCCAGCGCGGAAGATAAGTATTTGTTCAATAGTGTGATTACTGTAACAAAACATTCCAATTCAATAATTTAACAATTTAATGGACCCTGTAAAATATGTCACCTTCTTATGCAGGAATAGTACATATATAATAATTAACATTTAGCATAAAATATAGACTAATTTCTACGTAAAACTAAAGAGGGGGTGATTTTAATGACAAGGCCAGGGAAAACATCATCTGGGTCTTGCACATGAGGGTTCTCTTGTAGTATGAAAGGATCACCACACTTGTCACTGATAGTGTGAAGTGTCTCTCCTTCGCCAACCACATATAACTCATCACAAGGCTCATAGTAGTACTTGTTGATCATTAATCCGTTCCTCCGTATGGGCTCATCAAGTTCCACTGGATCGCAGCAGCACAAGAGAAGCAAGAACGCCAAGAGAAGAGCACAATACCAGGAGAAGTACTTCTCGGCCGCCGCCCTTGCAATTGTCGTGGAGGAAGAAGATGGACATGCCATGATCGATTCAGATGGAGGAGAAGAAGGCGTGGATGCTGTTATCTTGATGTAATGATAAAGAGAAAGGAGTGTGGATAGGGTGGGAGTTTCAGAGTCAAGGTAGTTGGAAGTGGGTGCAAGTGAAAGTTTTGGTATGACTTAATTCCAACTTCCACTTTAGTGTAGTTGGTATTAGCTAGTCAATCGAGTGAGAGAAGGGATCCGAGTGAATTAATTAAGTTTTAGTTTTTGTTTGTAGTTGCTAATTTATGATACCTTTAGGGTGACAATAGCTTGAGGAGAAGAAATTATATTAATGAAAGTTTCAAAGAATTAAGGAACAGAATGTCAAAGCTTTTAATTTTTAGGTATATAGAGAAGAAAAAGGATTGTAAAGCGTGGATCGATCGTCTGATAGATAGTATAGAATTACTACTTGTTTTAAAGTACTTGAATATATCTTGGTACTTTTCTTAATGTTACTATTAATTATATGCATCAGATGACCCATCCTTAATGCATGCCACATATAAAGTTGAGGCTTAACTAGTTTAAGTTTGTTCATCAAAACATTGCATCCCAGTAACTAAGTTTCAAACTTATTTAAGATATCGGGTGACTTTAGTCCAAGTGAATATATACACACAAAATATCTGAGTTGGTGATTTTAATTAATTATAAATAGCTTCTCTATAAGCAATTTCAGATATGCATAAATAGCAAAAGATAAATGCGCACATCATAATATTTATTTTATTTTTACTATGGGTATCATAATCATAATTGTTGTTGAACAAAAACATAGCACCAATGTGGATTAGAACTTAGAAGTGATCTACTTGTAAATAGGTTTGAAACTTACCTTTTGAGATGAACATAGTTAGAATGTAAAAGTTGTCGTCATTTCGGGTATGAAGGTTGGAGACCAACCTGATCAATGGCCTCAACTCGAGCAGCATAGTTTTGGGCCGGCCTTTGGGCCGAACTCTTTTATTTTTCTAGTAAAGAATTTTTACATATTTGGCACTTAAAAATTTCAAAACATCAAAATTATCAAGTTATTAGAAACTAATATTATTGCTACTGAGTCAGTAAAATTTTACAAATCATAGTTAAATCTAAGAAAGTTGAATAATTATTTTACTCTTGTATAAATTATTTAGACTAATTTAAAGATAATATAATATTGCTGGGATATTATAGGACAATAAAAGAAAGTAACTTTTGTAAGAAAAATGTTATGATATATATTAATTTGAGACAAGTGCGTCATCCCGATTATATAATTAAGAAAAATGAGAATGTACATGGGCGAGGAGAATGTTATGAGGAGAGAAGAGCAGAGGATGACTCGAGTGACACTTGGGAAGGGGAGGGCAAGGAAAGCCTTTGCTCCTCCACGATGTTAGTTAGCGAGATATAAAAATCGAAAGTTTTACATGTCTCCACTTTAAAAACCCACTATGCTGTTTTGCTCATTTTATAGCATCCATCGGAACAAATCGAATAATATGGTCTATGGCTCATCTTAGACTAAGACACATGAATGTCGTATATCATCAAGACCAATAGGTTTATAGCAATGACGGGAGTGTGAGACCTAGAGCAGAAAAGAAAGAATTCTAAATGGTCAAAAAAAAAAAAAAAAAAAAAGAGGATTCAATAAGCAAATGAAAAGATTCGATAATTTTCTAACTAAACCTCAATTTTTTTCTTATCAAAATGAGATAAAGCAATGAACAGAATTGATTAAACTATAACTGGGGTGAAGCCGATTGTCTCTTATTTAATCATTACCATAATAATATAATATACAATCATAGACTTGATCTTTTTTTTTAAAAAAAAAATCTATAGTCGTAGATATATACATAAGTATTTCATTTATAATAACCCTATACCAAAAGTAAGATACCGATGACGTATCAACAATATATAAGACTGACTGCATGTAACAGGGCAAGTGGGAAAAAACACCTAGAAATAACAAACAAATAATAGACTCTCATTGAATTGATTTAGAAATTTCTAAACTTGTTCAGTAATTAAATATCTTTTTATTTATTTTTATATCTAATCAAATTTATTATTAAAAAAATTAAATTAAATGCACTTTAATTTCTGATAGATGCACTCCCGTTTCGTCCTTTTAACCTCGTCAACGTTAAGCCCAAAGAGCGACGCGGCGCAACCAAGTGATGGTATTTTATTCCAACTGGGAGTGTATTTATAAAGCCCTTTGAATTTTATAATTGGAATTATCCGCATAATCGTACGGTCTACATAAATCCACTCCATGATCAAACGGTTGTTGATATAGTGGCGGTATTGTAGTTTAATACATATTTGTTACAGAGAGCCCCCTTGAACTCAAGAAATTACGTGTATTTACCACAATTTTTGGTTTAATTCCCGTGTGCGTTGCTTGCAGAGAAATCCTAGAGAAGAATTTCTCAAAATCGTTGCTAGTTTTCTTCCAATCTCGTCGTCATCTTCTAGTTCCTTGGTCGCATTAGGGCTCTTGTTCTCTACTCCCCTCGTCTGTTTTTTTTATCGTCAGTGGCAACTTTCCTGTTCTCTCTGTGAGCTTAAGGTACCATCTAGGGTTTTGGTTTATTGGCCATGGATTTGCTGAATTCGGTGCTGAATCGAGAAGGGGAAGTTAGATAACGATATAAGGAAGTCAAGCAGTGGAAGATAGATAAGGGGTAGGCCAGGATGATCACGGAGAAGCCGAGCTGGGTTAAACATGAGGGGCTTCAAATCTTCTCCATTGACATCCAGCCGGGAGGTCTTAGGTTTGCAACCGGTGGGGGAGACCAAAAGGTGAGATTTTGCCACCTGGGTATCCATTATTTTGGGTGAATTCCTCTTTAGTTATTGGGAATTTTAGATAACATTTATGCGGCTAGATTTCATGCCGTTCTTCCCTTTATTCTCAAGTATGTAGATGAAGTTTTGTCTATTTTTTCAATATTATAAGTTTGTAACATGAGAAGATTATTACTTGAAAGTTGCATTGGTGCTAAACTCCTTGACATGTAACTGTTTGCACTACCTGCATTGCCAAGTTTCTGTATTTTGTTAAATCTTTCACATACAATTACAATGATGGCCCTTTCTGCATTTTTATGTTCTATCTGCATTAGTTGCAGTTATTATGCCGTAACAATGCTTCCTACATTACTATTCCAAAGATCTTGATGGTAATCTCACAATGAGATTGCTATCTAATTCACAGAAATTACAGATCTATTATATTATCTCACACGTGTACCTGAGTTCATGTGTGCATTGCATGTGGGCAAAATGGCATGCCATTGATAATTAAGTCAGTTAATGAGTCTGGATGCCACAAGATAGATTAGCCTTTATAACAATGTTCCTATTACTCAGTCTTTTGATATTTTTTATCTTATGTGTCAATCTAATATTTAAAACTTATTTCTAATCATTGTTTTGATGCAAGAAAGAACACCTATGTCAGAAGTGTGTTACATAGTGTTCAAGCTTCTCTCTATAGATATTAGCTAAGTAGGGCTAATTATCAGTTAAGAAATAAAATTACAAAGATATAAACCAGTCAACAAGAAAGCCCTTCTTATTTTACTGAATAACAATACGAAATTTTTAATTTTATTGAGATGACATCACATTCTAAGCTTTATCTGTTTGATTATTCTCATAGGTTCGAATCTGGAATATGAAATCAGTAGGTAAGGACTCTGACAATGACAATCCTACCCAAAGACTGCTCGCAACTCTCCGTGATCATTTTGGATCAGTCAATTGTGTAAGGTGGGCCAAGCATGGACGCTTTCTTGCTTCCGGGTCTGATGATCAAATGATTCTAATTCATGAAAGAAAACCGGGTTCTGCTACATCTGAGTTTGGCAGCGGAGAGCCTCCAGATGTTGAAAATTGGAAAGTTGTGAGAACTTTAAGAGGTCATACTGCAGATGTAGTAAGTACATGCTTAACTTTCCATTAAATTATTTGATGCTTAGACCTATCAACTTTTAATGCTTCTTTCATTTTTATTAATTTGAGTTATGTCTAATCAAGTACTCGTTCATTCTTTCTCATTGCATGAAGTAGGTGGATATTAATTGGTCCCCAGATGACTTAACATTGGCTAGTGGCAGTTTGGACAACACTGTTCACATCTGGAACATGACGACTGGTATCTGCTCTGCCGTTCTGAGGGGGCATTCCAGCTTAGTTAAGGGGGTTGCTTGGGATCCTATTGGTTCTTTTATTGCGAGCCAGTCAGATGACAAAACTGTCATAATATGGCGCACTAGTGACTGGAGTCTTGCTCATAGGACAGAAGGGCATTGGGCAAAATCTGTATGTTATTTGCTATAAAGCTTTCCCTGACTTGCTTACTTTCCAGTAGTTATTTAAAAAAAAAAATCTTATTAGCCTTATTTCTTACTAGAAGCTTCCCTTTGCAGCTTGGTTCAACATTTTTTAGGCGACTAGGTTGGTCACCTTGCGGCCACTTTATTACTACAACTCATGGTTTTCAAAAACCAAGGCACTCAGCTCCTGTGCTAGAAAGAGGCGAATGGTCTGCCACCTTTGACTTTCTAGGCCATAATGCACCCATTATTGTTGTGAAGTTCAATCACACGTTGTTTAGGAAGCATTTCTCCAATGGCCAAGAGGCAAAGGTTGCATCTTCTGGATGGACTAATGGAACATCAAAGACAACAACAAAAGAATTACAACCATACAATGTAATAGCTATTGGAAGTCAAGATCGCACCATTACTGTTTGGACGACAGCGAGCGCTCGGCCTTTATTTGTTGCCAAGCATTTCTTCACACAAAGTGTTGTTGATCTGTCATGGTAAATAACTTTAAGTCTTTAACTAGTCGTCAAAGAATCAAGACATTGCATCCATAACTATTATGTTCTTGGCTTCAGCTGAATGCAATCTTTTTGCAACAGGAGCCCAGATGGATATACACTTTTTGCCTGCTCCTTGGATGGAACGGTGGCTACTTTCAATTTTGAAGTGAAAGAGCTCGGACACAGGTTGACTGATGCTGAGCTGGATGAGTTAAAGAGAAATAGATATGGTGATGTTAGAGGAAGGCAAGCAAACTTAGCTGAAAGCCCTGCACAGTTGCTGCTAGAAGCAGTTTCTGCCAGGCAATCACCTGTCAAAAAAGGAACTTCCAGTGCTCAGCAAAACCATATATCTGGGGAAGTTTCTGTAGATTTGCAGAACTCAATTACCAGTCAGCCAATTCAGAAAGTTCCTGAAGCCCAATTGGAGATTGCAAAGAAAGCAGGAGAGGCCAACATCGATGGTTTAAGTAAAGTTGGATCTGGCCGGTTATCTAGTCCTGTGAAACAGAGAGAATACCGGCGTCCTGATGGGAGAAAAAGAATAATTCCAGAAGCTGTTGGATATCCTGCCAATCAGGAAAATCTCTCTAGCTGTGGTCAGAGTCAATTGATAGACTTCTCTTCGTTGGCCTTGGATCAACAAAAGGATGATCAAGGAAAACTTGTTGGAAATAGTGGAACAAAAGAAGCTTCCCTAAAGAGACCATTTATTGGAAGCACTGATGCAAATAATCTTGCTGGGAAATGCAATTCTTGTGGGGTTAGAGAGCGCTCTGGTGTCACAGCAAGGGCTAACATCAGTGAAACTCTTGTTATTGAGAAGGCTTCAGGCTCTACTAGCAATGATGGAAGGATGAGCATAGAGCACTCAGGCTCTGTAGGCTTGCCTGGTTCTCTGACTGCCTGCAATGCTCTTTCTATTCGTGTATACAATAGGAAGGACAATGATGATACTTTACCAGTTTGCTTGGAGGCTAAACTTGTAGAGCGGTCTTTAAGTGATGTTATTGGTGTAGGAAATACCTTTGTCACAAAACAAACTGAAATTAGTTGCACTAAAGGAAACGAAACCCTTTGGTCTGACCGAATATCTGGAAAAGTAACTGTTTTGGCTGGCAATGCCAACATCTGGGCTGTTGGTTGTGAAGATGGCTATCTACAGGTACATAAACATAAGATGATATTTTACTAGATAAGAATTCTATTTTGAGTTACACCACCATTCACCTTGTTCTTAAAGTTTTTGTTTCTGTTCTCCGTCTCATCCTATTTTATTGAGTGCACTTTTTAAAGTTCAGTATACTTGAGAATGGAAAATGCCTCCTTATAATTATATGCAGCAGAAGTTTTCATTTTACATTCTGCTTTGCTTTTCAATTTGATGTGAATGAGAAGAGCTCTTCAGCTTACCTTTCTACATCATTGCCCTACTGATTATCGAGGAAATTGTTAATGGGTGAACCTCTTTGTCTTTCAACTGTTAACATTTGTAAGATGAGGTTACCTCATGCATAAGCTTAACTCTTCTTATCTTAGTTGACATCATTCATTTAGAACAAATGAGAGAAGCAACTTACTGGTACTTCTTGTGTTCTATTTTCCAATAGAAGGATCTCTGCTCCCATTTAATATTTGTCATGACCTACCAAAGAAATCTATTCAGTCTGGCTTGACTGGTAGTGATGCTGTTACATCAAGTTTCTATTTGAAGTATTTATTATTCGATGCAGTGAAATCAGACAATTAATAGGATGAGAATAGTATAACTATGTTCACATTGTGCTTTAAATCCAAGGTCAGTGCCAGCTGTTAAATATCCATATTGGTGCCTTATCTAGTTTTATGATTTTATGATATTCATTATCCATTTCTACAAGGTGTTGATATGTAGCATAATCTCCTTTATCATGGTACCCTGATCTTTCCTTATAATTGATAAGGTTTACACAAATTGTGGAAGACGAGCAATGCCAGCAATGATGGTGGGGTCTGCGGCAGTCTTTATTGATTGTGATGAGTGTTGGAAGTTACTCCTTGTCACAAGGAGAGGATCGCTATTTGTTTGGGATCTTTTCAACAAGACATGTCTTCTGCATGACTCTTTAGCTTCACTAGTCACCTCACGGGAGGATTCATCGGCAAAAGATGCTGGTATGTGTCCTTCAGCTTGGTGATCTAAATATTAAGGATTTTAGGCAAATAGAGTTGTACTAGATACCAGTACTTGTTAAATGTTTCTCCATTAAGGTCGACTGTATTAATATCTTTTATGGCAGGCGTAATCAGAGTTATATCTGCAAGGTTCTCGAGATCTGGTTCACCCTTGGTTGTTCTTGCCACCCGTCATGCTTTTCTTTTTGACATGAGTCTGATGTGTTGGTTACGGATAGCAGATGATTGTTTCCCCGCTTCAAATTTTGCAAGCTCCTTTAGCTTATGTTCTCTCCAAGGTGGTGAACTGGGAAAATTGCAGGTAGACGTCGGAAAGTTTATGACTAGAAAGCCAAGTTGGAGCAGGTTTGTATATCCAGCACATTCTGGCATCTGATGAATACAGAACTTAAAATCCAACTCCATTTCTCTGGCATGCCTGATGGTAGCATGTTCTAATTATGTGGAGTCTAATTCGATCAGTGTTATTGTGGATCTATGATGTTTCAGGGTCACAGACGATGGTATGCAGACACGTGCTCATTTAGAGACACAGTTGGCCGCATCCTTGGCGCTGAAATCACCCCATGAATATCGCCAATGCCTTCTTTCTTATATCCGGTTTTTGGCAAGGTTAGTACGACAAATTTGTTCTGCTGTAGCTTCTTATAGGGTTGCAAATTGTAGTTCTTTCTAAGAATTAATTGAGTAGTATGCTCCAATTAGAAATTGAAGTCTTCATTGATAGAAATATAAAAGTATGGAGCGAGGGTGTCAAAGAAGCCCAAATTTCTGATATGAACAGTGAGGTCCTGCCTGCTTTCTTGACCTGCTATTTACTAGTAATTCTGTTTGATCCGCTGCAACCCAGATTGTAGCGAATGGGGTTTAATTAGCAACTTTGATACCTGACTGTGCTGCAAAGAGCTTGCAAATGGAGAAAATAAGTATATGACAGCCAGCTGCTAGTTGAGCAACTAAACAAAAATCCTTAAGTTGTAATAAGAAAAAAACATAACCCATTGTTACATAAGTCCTCCGTTTAGTTGTACCCCAAAATCTCGCTTCTGTTGTCAAGAGTGTTGGGCAACCAAAACAAAATCCTTGTCATAGGTTGCCATGCTGGTAATGACTTTGCCTCCTGTGAGGCGTTTTTTGACTCCTCAGCAGTGTTCTTATTGCTCTCTGTAACTTTGTACTTCTCACTCTTTCAAGGTTCAATCGAGTTTTTCAGTAAGGTAGGTTGCTTATTCTTTGTTTGACCATATTAGGCAAGGCTTATGGCTGTCTAGTCCCTTTTGGAGGAGGGGCCATTCTTGCTTTCTGGCCTATATGGAGCCACGAGTCTGAACTGTTTTAAGAGAAGAAGAAAAAGTGGACTAAAGCAAAATCCTGTTTTCTTTCTAAATTTTACAGAGAAGCAGATGAGTCCCGTTTGCGTGAAGTTTGTGAGAGTTTTCTTGGCCCTCCCACAAGCATGGTGGAAGCTGCATCTGTTGACCAAAAGAACCCATCATGGGATCCTTATGTGCTTGTAAGTCTCCCTCCACTTACAACTGTTGTTTCTTAATTAATTTAATTATGACTTCTTTATTTACCTTAAGTAGTTTCAATCAGGTCGAAATTGATTTCTTGCTGCATACTCCAGTTAAATTCTCAGAGTGCTTTGAAGTATATGCTGATGTATGTTTATATATGCACGAGCTTGTGTGTATATGAGTTGGACTACAAGCTTTATGTTAAATCTTTAGAACGAGTAAGGGGTGTTCACTTGTGGAATAACTTCCATACTACTATAGCTAATTAGTTATGCTCATTTATTATACTTACTTAAAAAAAGTTATATCAGTATAAGTTGTTATATTGTTTAGTTGTAAACTAGTATAATTTGTAATACTTATACTTAATGTGATATAAAATTGAATGTAAATCAAAGGAAAATAATAAAATTGCATTCGGAGAGATTCTATACCAAAAGACTAAAATACCCCAATGCATAGAAAGATAAATAATATTTTAATTAATCTTTGCTTGTGTAATTTTTTATGTGAAAAGTGCGGGCTTTTTACCATGTAGTGACATTTTATCATATAATCCGGATTTTTTTTTTTGCACCACGGATAAATTTTCTGCATATATAAATGTAATATGGACTTATATAGATAATACAGACGTTTTATCGTGCAGTGCAAATATATTTCCTTGTACTGCAGATAAATTTTCTTACATATTTACATGTAATGTGGACTTATATAGGCATTACATAGTGTGAACATATTTTCTTGCACTGCGGACAAACATCCCTGTATATTTAAATTTAATGGGACTCACATAGGCAGCGTAGATTTATTACCATACAGTGTGGACATATTTCCTTGCACTCTATACAAATTTCTCTGCATATATATATATATATATATATAATGTGGACTTATATAGGTAATACAAGCTTTTTCTATATAGTGCAGATATATTTCCTTACAATATAGATAAAAAAATGGAGAGAGAGAGAGAGAGGGTGGAGAATATAATAGTAAAATGACAGTGGATTTGAGTGTTGTCCTCTTGAGGGTAAATATGTTTTTTTATTTCTTATTAATTTGATAGTATAAAGTGAGAGGAGAGAGAAATAGGTATTAGTAAATTAGTATTGAAATGAGTGGTTATTTATTTACTATACTAGTATAAAGAGACTTATATTAGAATAACTTTTTTCTTAGCTTTTTGCTGAGTTTTATGTCACTTGGAATATGCTCTTGGGGAACATAGATATATCTCTCATTCTCAGCAATTAGTATTCTGGAATCTGGATCAGTGGATCATTCTACTGAAATCGAATTTTAGACATAGCAATCTCATTTGCAGTTATCCATCCTTTACCAAACCCTCTATAACTGTCATATTTTCCCTTCCACTTTTCAAGTATCATGTTATGGACATGGAATAATATTGTTGCAGGGAATGAGAAAACACAAACTCCTAAGAGAAGATATCCTGCCATCCATCGCATCGAACCGGAAAGTTCAGCGATTGCTTAATGAGTTCATGGACCTTCTCTCTGAGTATGAAGTTGCTGAAACTAATGCAGATCAAATGGTTGTGGTACTGCCTGCAACTGATGGCAACGCGTGAAAGTTCTGATTCACTCCTCGTAGTTAGAAATACATCTATCTTTGGCACCTGAGAATCATAACCTGTAAGTTGATTTAGGGAAAGCATAGAAAGAGAGACTTACCATAGCAGTTTGATTTTCTTGTCATATCTCAGTTTCTTACTAATGTACCAACGTAGTCCTGTAAAATCCAATTCAATAGTGTAACAGTAGATGAGTGAGCAACAGGAAGACTGTAACAAAAATATGTATGGAATCTTTATCTATTTGATCTTAGTAGTCATCTCACAGCCCTTTAATATATGAAGTGGTGCTTTCGCTCGGCGGGGAATCTAATGGGACAAAGCTGGATTCGATTAATGGATGGCGTTGAGTTCTTAGCTTCTTGTCGTATCCCCATCCTCGTTGAATTCCCAGACTAATTTCTTCCTTCGAATTTGTTCCCAGATTAGATTTGCTAGGATTTACCTCACTTTCCTCATATGCACAATCGTCCCAACTAAAGGTATTTTACTTCCAACTAAACAAGAGGAACATAAACACCTACGTGATGATCTATATACCAATCAAACCAGCTCTGCCTGCTTCGTTCATCATCCATGCTTCTGCTCTTGAGAAGGCATTCTAAGGAAGTTCGATGAGCAAAACGTTTACATGGATTCTTTTGTTTGCCTGACCTAATAGGAATGTAAATGTAACAGCCATCTCATAACAGTAATAACTCGTGTCTCTTGAAGAAAGATAAGAAAAAGGGAAAACAATGTGATAAGTAGCTCTCAGGAGAACAGCTACTGGTATTGTTACATTTCAAGTTCGCAATGAACTGAGCATTATTCTTAAGCATGATGTATAAGAGACGCAGATCATAACCTTAATCAGACATGCAGAAGTTAGGGTTTCAATCCCAGAATTGAGAATAAGTAAAGAAAATGGGGGGATTAACAGGATGACTAAAACCTCCACCGTTCACATTTGCCGAACTATTTGACAAACAACAATATATGCATCAAATATCATGGTTTCATAAGCAGCTCCTTGACATATCCAAGAGCTGCAGGTACATCAACAGTCCATGCAACAGAAATTGGTTCATAGTCGGACCACGGGTTGCTTGTATTCCACCTACAAGAAGAAGGAAAAGGTCATAATAGTCATAGGAATAAGAACAAGAATAGTAGAAAATATTAAGGTATAACCCTACTTCTTCAATCCTTGGTCCATCAGTGTATGTCCCACACAGATGCCCTGTGTCTCAACTCTCACAACGCCCTTTTTGAATGTAAAAAGATCTGGACGCACTAATGCCACGAAGCAGACAGGGTCATGCAGGAAGATCCCTGAATTAGGAGACCACTCTAAGTTAAGCCATCCGAGATTGCATCAGAAAGAAGAATGAGAAGGTGGCACAGGTTTTAATGTACCACGGACACCATCAGATTTCACGTGCCAGTCTCTGTAGAACTTGCACATGTCACAAAGGAGTTGTGAGTACTTCCCTTTCGAGCTTCTTAGCTCTGCGAGATCTGCATCTGAAGTTGGAGCATATTTGCAGTGAGTGTGGTTGTGGTGGTACCACAGTACGAACATAAAAATGGCATGTTACAGTATAAGACATGAGGGACAAACCTGTCAGAGTGACTTGAGTGGTCACGTTAATGCCAATTACAGCAATGTCAGCTCCAGAAGTAAAAACAATGTCAGCTGCTTCAGGATCTCCGTATATCTGCAGAAGAAGAGTATGTTAAGCAGTTGGCAAGTTGCACCCCTTTAGTCACCATGAAACTAAAAGGGCTGTTTGATCATTCACATCTAGCAAAGCAACCATGGAAAGGTAAACAAAACTTCCATCAAAGTGAACTTATGAGAAAAAATAGGATCATTTAGAACAGTACAAGTATCATCACCAATGTATCAAGGTCAGATAATTGATAATACATATAGAAGGGTGCACATATTTGGTTCAGACCATGACACCAATCTTCTGTCATGATATTCACAAAGCAAGAAGAAGCAGATGAAAAATGTCAAGAATAAATACATGTTCACGGCTCAAATTGAAGGAAGCTTAGGGACACGGCAAGAAACCATGATGAAGAATGACGGGAACAAGTTCAAGACTAAAAATAAATAATCTTTAGTGGTGTCAGGAGATCTTTCATATACCTACTTTGAACAGCCTTTCAGTAGGTGAGACTCAGAACTGAAGTGTTTGTTAATGTTTAACTTATGAGGAATATATACTTCTTAAAGAGAATTTACAAGACAATTCAGATGTAAACAAGAGAACACCTTTTCCCTCATTTTCCATTTACATAGGAGTTAATCTATCAGCCACCTTCCATTGAAAAGAGAATAATCCACATATATAGCTGACTTAATTGAGCATGATACCATGATATGCATGGTAATCTGACTAATTTCTAGACACACGAGCTCATTAAAAACAGATTCAAGATGATTTAACAAGGTTTTTCTTTTTTCTTTTTTATCATCAAAAGTGTATCCCCTGCAGCATTAGACATGATTATTTGTCTGATACTAAATTTGAAGACTCCTTGCCTCCTCGGATTCTCTTAATCAGTAAGGATTCATTTTTTATGGTCCAACATTTTTCTTTGAACATGTGACTACCAATCCTATAATAGGAAACGATCAATTGCTCAGATGAAAACTGAAACAAGCACAAATATCAATCAAAATTAGGATTTCTACTGAAGATGATAAGCAAGACAATATGATATTGCAAGAACCATCTCCAAGATATTTTACATTTGCTTCAGCAGCAGGGTTGACATTTCCAGAAGCAAAGAAAGCTCCACCAAGTACAACCACTCTCTTCACCTTTTTCGCAAAGGAAGAGTCTCTTTTGATGGCCTAGACAAGTAAACAATGTACTTCAGTCATGAATCTAAATACCACAATGGTGGATGTGAAATCACTCTTAAATAACATGCCAAAATAATTTTGGAACACGTTAAGGTATTACGTTCCCATTTCCGATACTAAGAGACCATGCAAAACTTACCAATGCTAAGTTTGTCAAAGGCCCCAATGCAAGGATAGATACCTCTCCAGGATACTGAGAAACCTTATCAACCAAGAATTCAGGAGCACTTTTGTCAACCTTTTTACCTATAGGTGGAGGAAGGAATGTATTCCCAAGGCCATCAGATCCATGAATAAAGTCAGCAACACGTGGCTCCTTACCCTTAATTGAAAAGAAAGTATGTTCAGATGATATATAAATATATATATAATCCAACTAAGAGAACATATGACAGTAACATATGGAGCTTTTAATCAACATTTACTCTTAGCAGAAGCAAGTAACTATGGAAAAAGAACTTCTAAAAGATGCTGCTTTATGTCCAATTAGATACTTTTCCTGCTCTGCGTAACTGCCTATACCAGATTCCTCCTTATTCCTACTCTATTTCCATAAGTAGAGTGCGCTCTTCCGGAATGTGGAAGGTTTGCATAGTCTAAGCCTGCATATCTCAATTCAAATGCAACTGTAAGCGGCTCAGATCTTTCTTTTGCATCAGCAAATGCATATTATGTGTCCATTTCCATGCTGGGTGCAATAAGAAGGACTACACACTTTGAACTCAACTTTGGCATTTGGTGAGTGGGAGAAAGATGCCCAAAGAATGAAAAGAGACTGTTATTTCGTTTGAAGATGAGCTAATCTGACTAGTGCAGGATGATGATTTCAAGAAGAGGGAATAACAATTAATTGTTTCATTTATACTTTACAGGTAATGCAATGTTAATTGACATGTCGATGCATCACTTAAAAATTGACATCGTTGAATTATAGATGCCCCCAGAATGATTTAAAGTTTAAACTTCAGAAAGTCTCCTTTTCTGAAACTAATAAGATTTAATAACTTGAAGCCTATAACAACACCAAATGTCACAAAGTAGGAGCAACTTTATAAGAAATGCACATGTACACCAAAAATAGTATCAGTCACATTTAGTTTCAGGTATACCTAGATAAGGGACTCTTCAAATGAAAAACACACACCACAAGAAAGGTGAAAAATACTAAATCAGGAGATGGCCTTTTATATGTCCAACAAAGACTAAAAATTAATATATTCCAAAGGAATCTGCATACCTTAAGAGGCATGGGGTTGCCCTCAGCTACTGGAACTTCAGGATGTTCTGCAATTTCACACTATCCTTTTACACATTATAAATCATAAGTAATGATGAAGTGATGAATGTGTAGCAAACAGTCAAATTTTAGAATGAACAAATTAAGAAGCAGCTTATGCCAAGCAGAGTCTTACAGTCAGCAGTACATACCAGCAGCAAAGCATTGCGTGTAGCATCGGTCGTACTGACATTACCAAAAATTGTTGTCAAACCTATAACTTCAATATCTTCTGATTGAAATGCCATCAAAATCGCCATACTATCATCTGACATCCAAGCAATATGCAGAAGGAAAATAAAGGAGGAGGAACTTTCAAATGAATCTTGGAGTCAGAGAATTCAAAAGGTCAGAAGAATAAGGAATAGTGGAATTGATTAATTAAATATACTGTAACATGTGAACACTGAAATCTATGAATTAGCCTTTAAAAGTTCCACTCATATCTTGAAGAGGTACAACCATAAAAGTATACAATGACATGCAATATATTGTACTACACATGACTGCAAGCAACTCTAATGTAAGGGCCTATCATTTAAGTTACTAAAAGGATATAACTGAAGGAACGATACTTCCCAAAGGGACTCCACGCAAAGATGTAATTTATGAAACAAGAATATATAAAATTGCTAGCATGTTTCGGTAAGATGCACTATCAGGTTCACAAGTTAGCCTTGGCTGTGGTGGAGGAGTATCATTTTCCACATCTCCCAGAGCCCTAAGTTTTGTCGAACCAGCAGTCCCAAATCCCAACTATTTTCATATTAGTTCTATATTGCACCAGTTCTGTGAAGAAGAAAAGGTCCCCAATTGCAAAGCTAAAACCTAAGCGTAAGTAGTACGGACTAAGGAGGTCCTTCAAGCACCATGAGATGAGTAAGTGGAACACAATCTCGTCACCAGGATAAATTATCCAGAGACTGTGACTACTCCAAGTTGGAAGACCAACATCTATTTGGAAACTCACTTTCTACAACGAGTTGCTCGACATCGAAAAGCTCCTCATTTTATCTTCTTGGATTACACAAACCACGAAAAGGTTTAGAAAATTAATACTTTTATTGTGATATTACCCTGACTGACTTAAGAAATCAAACCACTTGAGAGCAATCCAGTGGTAAGAAACCGACAGGAGAGACTCGAGATCTAATAATCGAGTAATTGCACAGTCAAATTCCGGCGAAATCGACGAAATCAAAACTTGAAATTTTCTTATCTTTTCCAAGCTAACCATGTGAATTTAATATTATAAGCGAAAAACAATCAAACTACACCGCCAATTCAACGATGAAGCTAGAAGCCCTCGCAAGAATAACGAAATCAGGAAATCAAACAGAGAGCGACACGGATCGAGGAAGAGAGGATCAATGCAGCCAAAGAAAGAGAATAATTGTTACCAATCCCGGGATCTGTGTCGATGATGACCTTATCGCGTCCGGTATGGTCCTCGTTGTTCTCCCTAGACGATAGATCCATCTCTCTCTCTCTTTCTCACACACACACACACACAGAAACTCTCTTATATAATCCAAGATTCAACTACTCCGCTCTCCTTTTCTTAGAAAAGAACATTTCCAGCTTGTGTACTCCTAAAAGACGGCTGCTCGCCTCATGATTTTTTTGGTGGATCAGACGATTCTCCCAAGAAACGTGGCGTCCTCCCACTGGATGGCGGACTAATGCATCGGCGAATCTCGTCTTCCAACATAAACAACGCCACAATATGTACACACTAATGCCCTGTGCCGTTGTGCCGCTTTTTTCCCCGTCCTCTTTCTCCATCGTTTATCCCGTAATTAATCGATTGCAGCTCGAGTTTGTCCGTGCCTTCGATCGATCTGAAGCATTCAGCGTTTTGCGGGATCTTCGTATTTTACTTTATTTGTTTTGACTCTGCTTTTGGATCCGGCTTCTTTCCTTCATGTCTTACTTTAGATTAATAAGATTGTGTACTAAACTTGTGTACTAAACTTGTGGGCCTATTTCTCCTGTCCTCGTTGGCTTACTAGTTTATTTTATCTATAGTAATGTCTATTACAACTAAGTATAAAGCTTGTATCAAATAACCTTCACTCTATTTTTTTTTCTTATCAATTTAGTATAGTTTTAGAAGTTAATGAATTATGCTAGTCTATAGGTTTTGATTTACTATACCATATGGGTAAATTAAAAATAAGTTGTGGAAGGACTAGTTTAATAAAAAAAATATATTCAGCGATAGCATTGAGTTATATCTGACAAAGATTAATCGATTATAAACAAATTATAGTGCTATATAATCCATGATTTAAATTTATTGCGACCTTAACGCCAGTTGTCTAACTAACATATATCCGAAATAATTGACCTCATTATTTAATTTATAGTTAGTTTAAATGGACTCATAATAATAATAATAATAATAATTTTGCTAGCAAGGTGGGGACACACCACGTGGACGCTTGCCTCTCTCGATCTCTTGTGAACATGCACCCATGGGATGCTGACAGTGGACCTGGTACCACATATTAAAAGCAATGCATCGGAAACACTAGTCTTCTCGTAGCAACTAAGAACCCTTGGATACTCGTCACTCGTGCCACTCGAGTATTAATATAAGGTTTAGTTCGTATTTTATTAGTGAAATGTAGATAATGTATTGGATAATGTCATTGGTATGAGCAGGATGTTTTACTTGATGACTCGAGGATGATACTTGGATAGGATAAGTACTAATCGCTGTCAAATTACCTAGATCTCGATGGCCTGGCAGTTTTATAACCAGAACTTTTTGGTAGGCAGACATTATAACTTGCACTGTGAGGATCAAATATACTACTGAAGAGCAGATTCCAACTGTTCCCTAAGGAGTGGAAGAGACAAATTCTTCCGCATGTTCAATGGAATCTCCTTAACATATATAAAAGAGCTGGCTTGTGATGGTTAAAACTAGATACTAACTACTACTACTACTAAAATTAAAATAAGATAAAAAAAAAATAGTACAAGTCCCCCATGCACATCAGGATGTTACTGTAACTATGTGAAATATTTATAAAGCCCACATGCGATAAATCCAAAATCTTGTTCTAAGAAATGTCATACGACTGGTGCTATTAAACTGTGGCTACAAGATAAACCTTTGGAAAATGGAACAAACTCCACAGACCACAGCTACAACTTTTGGATCTTCAACTCCAACTGCAGGCCTTTCCCATGTTCCATGTTGTAGAATGTCATCTATTTCATCTTTTTGTATTATTGATGTCGATTGGGCCATAATCCCAATCTATGGTAAGAAGTTTGCGGTACGGTAGGCAACTTATATGTAAAGGCCTTAGGGTGAACCTTTTTGGCTTGAATTCATTTCAGAAAAAAAAAAAACAATTAGCTTGAATTGGACTGTTTTTTATGCATTTGGGGAACCTACCAAAGAAGCCTTTGGTGTGTGAGATTTCTGGTTAGCTGCAGCTTGCACAGCAGCAGAATTCTTTGTGTTCCCGCTATCACTTGCTCCAATCGATTTTTTAATCTGTAAATAAACACAAAACAAGTGTATCATTGAAGATGTGGAGACCAACAAAATGAGGATTTACAGTAGGATGCATCCACACATTAGCAACCAAAGAAAAATTAAAAAGTCAGTATTAGACTGAAACCAAGGTAGCATGCAGAATATCTATGTCTAGGTTTCTTTCACAAATAAAAGAGTTGATGGCTTCTGCTATACATTGAAAAATGGTATGAATGACAATAGAAAATTGTATGTCCCTCTAGTCCTTCAAATGCAGGCGTTGAGAGAGCAATCTAACTTGCATTGGAAATTAGTCAAATTACACCACTTTCTATGTATTCTTTTTCTTCTTTCCTATTCATCTCCAGTTATTGATATTTTTCCTAGAGAAATTATGATATAGCCGTTATGGCTGATATATTTCCTTGAATCCTCATTATTCTTTAAGACGATCTAGCTTCAATCTCTGGCTGTGCAACAGAAAAAAATAACTGCATACCAACATTCTATTGTTTAATAATTCTGCCACTTTAGAGTTATTAAATGAACTTCCTTCAGCAATATGAAGAATAGCATGTGAAAAATAAAATGATAAGCAATTACAAATTTAACTCCTAATGAATCTTATTCCCCACAAAAGGGGATGAATCTTTTGATCACACACTGAACAATCATCAACCGACAGCTAGGGCCGAGTTTCATTTGTTCAAAGCTTGTAAATAGGCAAAACATATGAATTCTCCAGGGTATAGAAAAAGATATAACACTACTATACTATAGAACCACAAAATTAATAAGAGGAATGTATGACAAAAAAAGAGTAAAACTTCTGCAGAGAGAGAAACTGAATCATACCACAGTGAGTCTCTCCTTGTGAATATCATTCATGTGCTGTCCATCATGCCCCAAAAAATTCACCAAAAGAAGATTATCAGACATTGTAAGGGAAAAGCAGAGAAAAAGGCAATAGAAAAAATGAAAGGGATCTCTCCTTCTATTCATCTCACATATAAACTTACAATACCTGCTTCTTGTAGCATTTGATCTCATCTCCACCAAAACCAGGCATTGTCATATTCCAGCTCCTCTCTGCAAGGAAAAGTACAGCTCTAACACAACCATATATGAAAACAAACTGGGAGGAAAATAGTATTGAGGACAAAATCAGTCATATGAAAAAACAGACTGAAACTGCTTACCAACATGGAGTAGTATGTCTTTTGATTCTAGCATAGTTGACTTTCTATGCTTTGCCAAGGAGCAAGCATATGTGGTAATCTGTTCATGAAACGATAATTGACAGAAGACGGCAACCAGTAAATATAAAAACTTGAGAATAACAACCATGTTTGTGAACTTCTTAAACAGGAGATCCTGAACTCCATTTTAAATGAACTAACAAATTCAAGGAAATCTTCATCAATCTTGAAGGGAATTTGTAGCTTTTAGATCCAAACTCACCGATTCGAGAAAATCTTCAGCAATCTCAATGAGAACATCTTCTACATCAGACTCCAACTTCTCTGATGGATCAATCTGCATGAAGAAACATCAATGAAGAAGATTGAAGCCTATTGTCTGGTGCATTCTTCAAAAGTGAACAATTGTAATCCGTCAGGTGTGATTATGTTCAATTAAATCAATTTCCATATCAAGGCAATAGGAGTAATCCAAACCTAACCCATCATGATAGCAAGTAAACTTGACGCTAGCTGATTGCATTAAATAAGCAGGATCGTAACTTCCAAATCATAAAATAGTCAAGTCTGTTTAGGTGCAAAATGTCAATTGTCAAATTTGAAGGAAAAATTAGTATGTTAGATGGAAATTCAAGTCTAATGGATACCTAGTAGCCAGTACCAGGACTTTTGGCCTTGACCAAACCCTGACTGATACTGGCAGTTTGGCAGATAAAATTTTCCTGAATACGGTCTGATGTCCAATAAATGGATGTTGTGTGGGTTTAAAACCTGGATTGAGATGTGATTGCAATCCCTCAGAAATACAAAAACATATATACAATAAACATATATACAATAAAATCCATGATAATCATAAAAAAATTCTTGGTAGAAGTCTTCTTAACTTCAATTGATTGCATGTCAAGTTTAAGTGGTAGTTATAATTTCAATGAAGATGGAGAAAGGGTGCACAGTAGTTGGCACTCAAATTGTAACTTCAAAGCCAATGGCTGCTTTCTTATCAGTATGTTCTACAAGACAGAAAAGTGTATGAGGATAATCCTTCACAGAGATCTCCAATAACATGTGCAAGACTTACGCCAAGGAAAAATTAGCAGAGAATTGATGAACTGAGAAAAATAATTAAGATGGTAAATTTATCAGGATGAGGTTTCTATCCATATGAGCTTTAAAGTCTAACACCACAAAAAGGGCTCATTTTGATTCCTTTATGAGTTTATAAATCAATTTATCAACTATAAATTTCCCATTACTTTCTGTGTATGATTTTTTTTTTCCACTTAAATACTCTTGCTTGGCATAATACTTTTTTCTTTCTTATCTTCACTTTTAACATTGTGGAAGGACAAGTAAGATTCAACAAATGAAAGAGGGGACAAAATATCTCACTATTATTTAAGTGCGATTATTGTCTCTATATTCTGTGTCTTTATTTAAAGAAAAAGATGAAGATAGAACATGGACAGTGCAAAACAGGCCCTACGATTCAAGGTATACATAATTATTCTTGTCTCTAAAAACATTGACCAAGATTGCAGAATATCCATATGGAAATATAATGTCAGACAAGTGTAATGCACCTGGCTAACCAATTCCTGGATGCTTCTCTTGCTGAGTATGTGAGTACCAGATTCTGAAGCATCTGTGGTAACAATAGGTGTGGTAGTTCCAGATTGGGCAACCCCAGCCTGTAAAAGAACGGGAGGATTGGATTTATTAGCAGTCGATGCAGGAGCTCTAGCAGACTGTTGTTGTAGTTGCTGGTTTCTATGTGCAAGGTATTGTTGATTATGTTGTTCTTGTGCTAGATGCGGTACCAAAGGTGGTTGTTGTTGCTGCTGATGCACTTGTTTTTGTTGCAGGTGCTGTTGGGATGGCGGCATATTTTGCTGATGTGAAGTTGCAGGCAGGGACTGTTGGAGATGGTATGGTCTCGGTTGCAGAACATGTGGCTGTGCTTGTGGCCTATATGAAGAGGAAGGCATAGAAGGTGCATGCATTTGCTTTCCCTGAGGTGATATCATTGACTGCTGTACAGGTTGCTGACCCTGTGGTAAAACTGATGCAGAATTTGGAGCCATGGAAGAGGCTCTTGATAAACCATGACTGGGAAATTTCTGCAGAAATAAGAAATGAAAGAAATATGCTTGTATAAAATCATAAAACCAAATTATTCCACAAAAACTTAAAAAGGTTGCCTCCTAGCAAATTGATATAACCTGAGCAAATAAACAGCAATACTAGCCAAGCAACACCTAAGTTGGATATAAGAGCGCTGCATCAATTATCCCATGCAATCACCATTACTGGCCTTGACAATTATCTTCAAATAAGCCTAATATGATAACATCCCACCCAGCCAGAGCAGGGGGGAGGTGGGTCGCGAGTCCACTAACCATGTTTTGCCAGTTGACACACATCATAAAAGCTTCACATGGAACATCATAGATCATTGATTTATCTAAATTACTATCTAATCCATTAACTAAACAAGGAATAACTATATTTAGCTGGATCAATGAGAGATGCAGTTTTCTAAGCAAGCAAGAGTCCAAATTATATTACATAATATTATATGTTAAGTAGATTCTTCACTTACTTGTGGATTTAATGCTTGGTTAGCAGATGGAGAAGCTGATCTTACTGGTGGTTGACCAAGTCTCTGTGGTTGGGGACCTGAAACTGCAGTTGGCCGCATCTGGGAAGCAGTACTAAGAGAGCCAATCATTCCGATATTCTGAATACCTGGCATTGGTTGTCTGACCTGAAAGTCAAAATCAGAGTAATTGGTAAACAACAAATGATACTAAATAAGTAAACTTCAAAAAAAAATTATGCACTTCAATGCATAAGATAATTATAGCCTAGGAAACTGAGTTCTTGACCAAACTAGCTCTCTTAAAAATTTCTTTTATGTGTCTAATATATTTCAAAACTTAAATACGAGACTAGTGTGTTTGGAGAATAAGTCGCTGACTGAATTTGCGACTTTCAAATATAAGTCATACACTAAATCAGCAACTTATATAGAATTTTCAAATCCTCCAAAAAGTTTGCCGGGTGTCAGAGAGAAATTTCTATATAAATTATTTTTTGGTTCATTGACTTTCAAATATAAGTCAGATCATCATCTTACATATAAAGTCCTCCCTCAGATTTGATAACTTTTTAAAAGGATTTGAAATTTCTATATAAGTCACTAATTCAATCAGTGACTTATATTTAAATATTGTTAACCGGGTTAGCAGTTCCAAACACACATACTTTTATATTTAAGTTTAGAAATAAACTAAAGTGTAAAAAATTATGGGTAGACTTAAAAGAGTCAAAAACTCTAGGAAACTCTATGACAAATTAAAACACAGTACTAAGTAGCCAAATCATTAAATTAAAGGTTAAGAACCTCAAAACAAAGAGGCCATGTCCTACTGCAGGGCAGATAAGCTTCAAAATCAAACTAACTCTAATTTCTTTTCAAGTATTGTTGAAATTACAAATGTCAGCACTAAGTTCAGGAAATAAGTGAAAGATCGTTTCAGTTGGACATCCAATTTTAAGAGCCTGCTCAAACAATACTTTGAAAGCAAAAAATGAAGCTAAAAGTGGAACCAACATATTCAGCGGTCTATATCCAGTAAGGAATAATACAACATAGTAAACAAGGATATAATCTAGTAGATTGATTTAATTATATTGGAAGCATTGTGAAGCCTATATAGCTCTAAATACAAATGATTTTTATGATAAGAAGATAAAAATAGGGAGAATTGTTATGTCTATCCTTGTTATACTGAGCTAGCAAATTCTGCAGATCCTACCACTACTTGAAATTTCAGTTCATTGATTGTCTAAACAGAAAGTCTAATACTCCTATAGGTACTTATTTCTTTCTTTCCAATGATGCATAGAATAGAACGCTAACAAGTAGCAATTATTACCAATCCTTGGATAGTACATATATCAGCACATAACTTAGAAATGTCATGGCAAAAACAGAGAAATGCCACTAATACTGCAAAGTCCATAGTAAACAACTGAGGGAAGAGGAGTCAAACAAGAAGGCAAAATCTCAAACCCCACCTGGGCATTAGACGCCGGAGACTGCTCCGTTCCCCTATGCAACGGACTAAACGGTTGGCTAAATGATGGCGATGGGCCAAAGGGGGGCAATGTCACGGGCGGCTGCGAAGCACGTGGATGGTGAGCTGGCACCCCAATGGCGAGCCCGCCTCTCTGCACCAGAGAAGGAGAGGACGAGGACGATGGAATAGGAAAAGAAGAAGACGAAGAAGACGAAGAAGGCGCAGAGGACGAGGAGGAGGACGGGGAGGAGGAGAAGTGGGGGTATGGAGATTGGGGTCGGATTCGACCAAGAGACAGCCTCTGCTGTGCTTGGGGTTGGTTTTGGGTAGGGATTTGGAGATTTTGAGGGTTTTGGGTTGTGATTGTGGGAGTAGAAGTGGAAGATGAGGGCGGAGGTGGTTCGGGGGCTGGAGGAGGGGGTTGAGATGGGGTCGGAGTTGAGGTTTGTGGTGGTGAAGCCGCCGTAGTAGTTGGTGGTGCCTCCGATGATGACGGTGCCGGTGCCGGCGCCGGCTTCTCTGCCAGCGGTTGTGGTGGGGTCTCCTCCATGGCGTTCGACGTTTGATCTCTGAAATCGAACCAAGCCGCGAGTTGGGAAATGGGAATCCAAGCTCTTTTTTTAGAGTATCTATGGGCCTATCAGGCCGGCCCGCTAAGAAAGGAAAGCCCGATACGAGTGTACAGAGGAAGCGTGCTACCGCACGTGCACTGCACGTAATTAGAAGTGGTAGAGTGTGAGAGCAGCCGCCTTCGAGAGTTCGAGGACCTTACCTCATCGCCGACAGACAAACCTACGAGCGCGGCAAAGATGGGGAAGCGCGGGAAGAAGCAAAGAGAGTCACAGAGATCTCGTCACCTTCTTCCTAAGGGGGATGACGAAGACGGCGACGACTCCTTGCCTTCCTCCGCTTATAACCTCCCATCGTCACCCGGAAAAGAGGACGACAAGGACGACGCCGACTTCATACAAGAGGAAGAAGAACAAGAACAAGGACACGAGGAGGATTGTCCCATTGGATCTCCATCTAAGTTCCATCTCTATCAGATATCGGTCCAGGTTGGCATTTCGTCGAACATCTCATCTCCCCCTTCCTTTTCCTCGCTTTGACTTAGAAACTTTACTTAGTAATGCACCTTGCTGGAATTTATGCAGTCTCCTAAGGGAGACATTAGCTACATGCAAAAGTTCTTCTTGATGTACGTTGGTGGAAGGTTCCCAATCCACTTGCAAGAAGACTTTTGCGGCACCGCGCTTCTCAGGTGTGGATGTCATTTCTCGGTTCTATTTTATATGTTCTTTGCCATTTGGAGTGCGCTGTGCATTTAACTGAGGAATGTGGAGAAACTGGTAGCTATTTGGTTAATGGAATATAATTTTGAAATTTTTATTTGATCGTGAAAAATTGACGTTTTATGCTCATTCTATTGGATAGGATGGCCAGTAGTGAACGTAAATGGGGGCACTAGGGGACTTTTTATGCTTTATGAGATGCAATAATGCAACGAAGTCGTTCTTTAGGGCATTCTTACGAGCGTCTTGTGGTGTCTTGGTTTTCTTATCTGCTTATAACATAGAAAAGATTATTCTAGTCTGGAATCTTGTCTGTGAATTCCAGATATTATAAGGACTGCATGTAATTTTATGCGTAGCTTTCACTTCTTTGAAATATTAACTTCAATGGAAGTTGTAAAGTTGATTTTCTTATCACTTTGGCAGTACGGAATGGCTCCGCAGTGACCCAAGAAGAACATCAGTGGGTCTAGATTTGGATCTTGAGGCACTTAACTGGTGCCTTGAGAATAATCTAAATAAAGTTGGGGTGGATGGGTATTCGAGAATCTCCCTTTTCCATGGAAATGTTTTGCAGCCGCATGAAGCCTGCATCGTCAAATGTGAAGTTGAAGATCTCATGAGAGTTGTTGCTTTAAGTGAGGAAGATAGTTCTTCAGAAACTGTCGAGCTGACTAAATCAGATTCTTCCTTTCCGGTGAGCTCAACAAGTTCGACCATGTTACAGGTTGCACTGCCCAGCAGAGACATTGTCTGTGCATTCAATTATAGCTGTTGTTGCCTCCAAAGACGTTCAGAATTAGTTTTGTACTTCAGGCATGCTTTTAGAACATTGTCAAAAAATGGTGGTATATTTGTAATGGACTTATATGGAGGTAGATCATCAGAATGCAAGCTACGGCTCCAGAGGAAATTCTCCAACTTTACTGTAAGTCCTGTGAGATAATTTGGGAGTTTCCTTTTTTCTACTTATCAAAGTGCCTAGTATTTCCAAACCAAGTCGTAAAAGAGACAGACTAGCACTCTTCTTGAAAAACAAAAAGAAATTTGATCTCCTGTATATAGATAGAGTCAGGGAGACATATAACAACATCTGCTGTCAGAAAGACAATCTACTAAGCAAGTTAACATTGACTTTACATCACTTAATCTTAAAAGATTTATTAGCAGAGAGGGGCTTGGAGTCTTTGCCTACTTGGTTTTCTCGCTCATTGCTAGAGCTTCTTTCATATTTTAAATTGTTTCTTAAGCTCTCAGAAAGATATTTGGAGATTTTCCCTCACTTTTATCTATGAATGCAGTATATCTGGGAGCAAGCAGAGTTTGATATCTTAAATCGCCGAACAAAAATCAGCCTCCACTTCCATCTTGGAAATAAGAAGATAATACGACATGCTTTTACATATCATTGGCGCTTGTAAGTTGCATCTATAATACTCCCTCCAGTGAATGTATGACTATATACCATTTGATTTTACCACTTCATAATTTAAACAAATTTGTGGTTTTCTTGAACATTTGCATGATGGTTATTTGTGGATTTAAAATTGTCACTAAATTGACACGTAGAGTTCATGTAGAGTTGAATCTGCATAAATTTTTCTTTCATTTATTGCCTCGCTAACAAATGCTTATGTCTAACCTTTTAATCCATATCTTAGCTTAGTTATGACATAAACATAGAAAATTCCGTCAGGCTTGCTGTCTGAAAATTCTGTAAGAAATTATCAAGGCAAAAGAATACAAGTGTCCCTAAAGAAGCATCATAAGGAGAACAGTGTTGATGCCTCTCAAAGACTTGCGTCCACTACTTGCTAGGTTGATTTGGGCGACTAGTTGGATATTGTGCAATTTCATTCTATTGCATATGTTTTGGACCTTCCAATTGCGAAAGAATGCTTGTGGATTCTTTTTCCTGTGGATTTTGATAACTTCTGTATCTAGAAAATGATAATGGACTGTTTTTGTAGTTCGTGATACAGCAGTATATAAAAGAATGAAAGTAAAATCCTTAACTACTAAAAATCTCATTTCTCAAGTGCTCTTCTTGGTGTGAATACTTGGGTTGGATTAAGTCTATTAAAATTTGCTCTTGCAGATGGTCGCTACCAGAAATCAAGGACTGTTTGGAGGAGGCTGGATTCAAATCCATACATTTTTGGATCAGAGAGATGCCAAGCACCCAGCTAAGTGAAAATGTGGAAGAATTTACTGTTGGTCGTGATGTCAAGTATGAAGAATTGTCGTCTTTCCATCAGCAAGATGCTTGGAATGCATATGTAGTTGGTGTAGCAAATGTGTAACTGGAACGTGCAGCCACGCCGCATCTCTCATAACTATAGGCACAACACGTACTTACGTCAATCTGTGATTTTTTCCTTTGATCAGAAAAACTATAGTTATAATTTCTGGTCGTTAATCCCACGAGGCAATTAGTCTAGATCAAAGATTTGCTGTGATGAACACTGTACATTCCATTTGCAATTCTGAATGTAATTTGGAAATTCCTATTCCTTTTTGTGCTGCTTGCAGAAACTCTGATTACCACATACTTTCTGGAATTATATTCAGACTCTTGTATGCCTTCAGTAGTTAATTATGGGAAAGCAGAAAAGGAACATGAGGCCCTGGTTTTCCTGGGGCAGGGTTATAATTTTTTCTGGATGTGGAATTATAATGAAGTCATTTCATCTTCCTGTGAAAGATTTCTGCACCCATGTAACGTGGACAGCCACCAAACGCTTTCCTTAGAAAGAGCTTTCCTTATCTTCCAGAATCCGTGACGCAGTTGATAACCTTTTTGATCCATACTCATCCTAATTTTTTTTCTTTTCACCCATTGGTCTGCCTGTCCTTTCTCTTATCCAACTAGGCTGCATCCTATCATGTATAAGAATAAATAAATGGATCCAATCCAATGAATCATATAAGAGAAGAAAGGACAGCTCGAGGAGAAGCTTCCCCAGAGCAGAGCTCCCTCGGTTATTCCTGTCAGAAAACTAACAATTGCGTGTCCATCTAGGAATCAACGACATTAACGTCATTTCCAAGGCAAGGTAGTATACAAAACGAACGAATGAATAAAGACCCTTTCATCCCTTAATAATAATAAACAATTTTGGCTCATAGTTGGTTGGAAACTTAGACTGCATACCATGGTCAAGATTGGAGGGTGGCGCCGTATCAGAAGAAACACTGTTATGGTGTGCTCGAGGATCAACTTATATGGGCTCCAAAATTGTTGTTATTGAAACCATTACACTAATGGAAGGATACCACCCATCACATTCATGGGACCCTCCATAAATCTACATCCCAAGCCTCCTCTTGACTTCCCATGGACCTATAACAACAACAGCCAGGAAAATTTATGCTTAATTAAGATGCAGATAGGAAAAATAATAATCAAAGACCATCTCCCATTCTCCCTACCCCAAAAAAGAAGGGCTTGTGGTTGGAAACATACTACTCGGAGAAGGCAAGAACAGGGGATTTCGGATCCTGCCCAGAATGTTAGACTCCAAAGTAATTGGTCCACCCACCACGTCACCTCATCCGACGTAGCCGCCCGCGTAAAGAAATGGGATTCGGTACGCTACTATATGCAGGACTTGGTACACTCGGTACCTGGCAAATCAAATTCTGCCGCGTCGTACGAATCCTGAGATGCAGAGGATCCATTAGTCGGGGTGGAGGAGATCCCGTATACTGATATCCAAAGCTTACTTATAAGAGGCTAAAACCGGACCAAACCCCAAAAGTAAAGCTTAAGTAAGCTGCCCCCTAATTTTTAAATCCCGAGCCCTTCGATAAAAAGCGAACTCCACTTTGCAACCCACTTTGCCATTGGCCGTCTCTTCGAGCTCGTAGCTCCGAGCTCGATCCAAGCTCTCTTCTAATGGCGGCCGAAATCCCGTTCTCCTAACCCTGAGAGGAGGAGGAAAAGCTCGCAAAGGTGGAATCTTTTCTGGACCAAGTTGCAAGAATTCTCGGATTCGTGGCTTTCTTACGTTTTCCTCGACGGGAATGGCGGTTTCTTCGGGATCTTTATCGATTTAGGGCACGAGATGAAGCGGTCTCTGCGCTTGCCGTTTAGCCTCCTGGTGCTAATCGCCCTCTTCTCCGTGCTCAGCTTCCGCGTAGCGCTCCGCCGGGGCATATGCGGCGGCACTGCCGCCGTTGCCGTCGCCGCGGCGGCGGCGGCGGACACGAATCTCAACGCGACTCTCCTTGCCCTCTCCGCCATCGACCCCGGCGAGGCGGCGATGCGTAAGGACGTCGACGACCTCCTCGACGGCAACTTCCCCGCCTCCGTCACTGGCCGGAGTGCCCGGTCCCGATCCGCGTGGCGGCGCGAAAACCACCGCGATCGACTCGACCGGTTCCCGAGCCGTATCTTTTACCCTAAGGACCAGTTCCTCCTCCCCGACTTCCGCCGCGCCCTCCGCGACTGGTACCGTCGCCGCCGGTTTCATCCTCCAATAATGTCCGAACTCGTTGACCTTGTCAAGCGACCCCTCGATCTCCACTACGGCGGCTCCACGGGAAATAGTCGGGTCCCCTCCTGTGCCGTCGTCGGGAACAGTGGCATCCTCTTGAAATCCAACTACGGCGACCAAATCGACGGCCACGATCTCGTTATCCGCCTCAACAACGCCCCCGTCGACGGCTACCTTCGCAACGTGGGATCCAAGACCCACCTCTCCTTCGTCAACAGCAACATCCTCCACGGCTGTGCTCGAAGAAAGGGTTGCTTTTGCCACCCCTATGGCGAAAACATCCCCATAATAATGTACATTTGCCAAGCTGCGCACTTGCTTGACTACACCGTTTGCAACTCTTCCCACAAATCTCCTCTCCTTATCACGGACGCTCGATTTGATCTCCTCTGTGCGAGGATTGTAAAATATTACTCTTTGAAGAGGTTTGTGGAGGAGACAGGTAGGCCGCCGGAGGAGTGGGGGAAGGCCCATGATGAGGTGATGTTCCATTACTCGTCGGGGTTGCAGGCGGTGATGCTTGCAGCTGGGATTTGTGATAAAGTTAGCGTCTTTGGGTTTGGGAAGGCGGTGGAGGCAAAACACCATTACCATACAAACCAGAAGGGGGAGCTTGATTTGCATGACTACGAAGCGGAGTATGCGCTTTACCGTGACTTGTCCGAGAGGCCGCAGGTAATACCATTTCTTAATGAATCTGGATTTAAGGTTCCTCCTGTTGTGTTCTACCATTGATTGGAATTGTTGGGTTGCCACGATCATGGTGTGCAAGTGTAATTTTACGAGAAGTTGAAAAGAAAGAAGAAACTAGTTTGTTAGATCCAAGCCGAATTGATAGTTGTTCGATGAGATGGCAAAACTGTTCCTTTAGCAGTATAATTGTACTGTGAAGAAGAAATTTTGATGTAGGCTTAATGTTCTTGTGTCCTCAAAAATATGTATAGTAAAAATGGAAAAATATTATTATTTGGAAATCTAGTTGATTGGAAATTTCCATTTTATTCAGATGTCATATCAAGCTTCACGAGTAACTTTTGATCTTAATCCCTTCTTCAGTGTTAAAATGACCCATGTTTTGTTCTATTGTTTACTTTTATTAGTAGATGTTCTGGGAATCGCGCACCTTTTGTTCTATATTAGTTTTGTCACATGGAATTCCTCTCAGTGGGACAATACTGCTTCTTCCCTTTCCTGTTTTCTTCCATAATGTACTATGTTGGTGTCACACGAGGATTACAGAGAACTGTGAAAAATGCTACCTTCCCTGTTTGGGTCAGTTGTTTGCTGATAATTCTGTTGTTCTGATTAAGATTTTCTCGAGTTTAAGGCATATATAGCATAGGAGTATGATATTTTGTTTATATATAAACAGCAACGGCGATCAACTTGTAGTGTGTATTCAGGTTGTGCCTTTCAACTGGATGTTTGTTTGCCATTCCCATAAAAGCTCAATCTTTCGTCTGCCCAACTTGCATGAGTGGTCCAGCAAGTTCATGATAACCGCATATGACTCATGTTATTTTAGTCATGCAATGTATATTTAGGTGATATTGACAACATTGTCCTGCCCTGTGATTCTCTTCTGCACAATAATTGGATTCCCTATTACTGTAGTTCTGGAGATCACTTTCTGTTTATTGAGCATCTTATCTGCACCATTAAGTTAATTTGGCAATGCACGGTTTAGTCCTTACGTTGTTGACCTTTTTGGATCTATACTCCAAATATCTTTTTAAGATTCTTCTACTTGTGTTACTCCAGCAACTGAAACATACTTAACATTTTATCTTGTTGGCCTAAGAATATTTAATGATATACTTGCAAGTTCTGAAAAGTGGCAACAAATGCATTTTTGCAAGTTTCTGTAGAGCTGGAATCAATGGAAAAGAAGCTTTGCTGCAGATAAAAATTGAGCCTACTTGGGTTGAGAACATCATTGTTGCAAAGTATACCTGGTAGCAATCATTTCACCTGACTGCCATCAATAAGATTGTGAAGTAAAATGCAGATGGAGTACGGTCTGGAAAACCGGCAAGATTTTCCCAGAGATACCTTTTGGAACTGTGCTATTAATATTATTGCTTGGGCAGATGGAAATGATAATTTAGATGTATGACTGGATTACTATTTCAAATCTCAACAATGTTTTGCCTCACTGAAATTTCCTGGTAGTCTGGTCTGTCTGGTCTCTAGTATCTGCTAACATCTGTTCATATGCTGAGCAATGCATCACAATAGCTGTCAATAGTTCCTGTATGTCATTAAATGTGCGTCCATGATAAGATATACTCTATGGAGGAAGAATATGGAGTGAGCATCATTGCTGGACACCTTGCACTTGCTAATATCCTTCATGCTTTATTTACTACAATTTTTCTCTTTATGCCTTTTTTTTTTATACAGTAGTTCATTTTCTTTCTCATTATTTTCTCCTTTTCTGGACATATTTCTTTCATCTATAAATTCTGCAATGTTTTATGTACCTCTCTTTTGTTTATGGGTTTACAGTGGTTGTCAATTTTGTAAAAGGACTTTTTGAGGCTGACATTCCTAATTATATTTTTCCTTTAACTGCTACTTTGGATCTTGCTTGATGAACTAATTGAAGCCTGGTGAACAAATTGCAGCAACCTAACAATCTGAAATGACACCTGAGCCTTTTGTACTTCTGATGACATTGTAGATTCACAGTTCCATCTCCAAACATGAAAGGCCTTGCAAGGCAAGGAATGTAACCTAAATACCTTCTAAGAAGCATTTTGAAGACTGCATCTATTACTGCTGTGGAGCTATTCCTAGATCTTATCTTAATACAGTGTAATTTAAGTACACGTGGAAATGCTACACTGTAGTTCTTCGTGAAACCTTTTTTCTTTTCTTTCTTTTTTGATTAAAAGTTCTTTGGGACACTTGGACAGGAAACTTATTTGCAGACACCTCTGTGTCAATTTTTACTGGCAGAAGAATGTGGCAACTAGATAAGTGGCTGACTTTGCTGATCATTTGCATGTCTGCAGTAATCTAGCCCCATTATACAGTCTCAGTATGCATAACATATGGTCTCCCTCACAGTTCATGTGATGTTGTTTGTAATATTCTTTAGTGGAACACCACATGATTGTTAAGCAATGATACAATCCCACTCACATGAATAGCTTTTCATGTTAGAAGAGTAAAGAAAACTACCCACTTGTGTGAGATAATATAAGCACTTTGATTATTTTTCTTACTCCTTTTTCCCCTAATCCCTTGATCATCTTGCCCCCACACAACCACTACAGAAGCAATTCACTTGCGGCTGGGCATTCAGGAGGGTAGTATTCTTTTCTTTGGCCAACCCCACAAACTACAGAAGTATAGTATGGTGGCCAGGTGGGATTTTTATAATATAATTATATTTAAGTTTAGCATATAAATTGAGCGCATATATTTTCTACCATCGATATATATTTTATTTTAACAAACATATTAAAAATCTATTATTATAAATTTTAAAAATAAATATAATTAAATTATAAAAACCTCCTAGTAAGGTCTCTTTGGTTACACAACACTTCTCCTAAAAGGTTTCAAAATAATACTTCCTCAATTAATATTTTATAAAACTTAAAAGGCAGGCCGTTTCATCTCCTGCATAGATATCCTAAGGTTTTTTTATTTCTCTTGCATAGATATCATAATGCAAGAGAAGCTTAAGAAGAAACTCCAGACACTCAACCAACAGAACCAGGCCCTCCTATCTTAGCTCACTCAGAGGGCCTTCATACCAAACCAAATCCATGAAACAAATCCAAATCCTGAATTCATTGTCAATTGCATAAGGTTTAGCATTACGTCAGTGCATCAAGAAATTTGGAAGAAGGGCGATAAAATGAACTGGTTGCAAGCCTCTGTATGTCCCATAATATTGGAGTTCTATTTCAGACTTTCTTTTCATATGAATGATAAGCTGCACATAATTCTACACTTTGCTCAAGAGTAATTAGATAACATATCCATGCTCTTGTGCTGTTTCAAATATATGCTAAAAAAAATGATACTAAAGCTTATCCATCCTTACCTTCTGATCTAACATGTATGTATTGTCACAAAGATCAGGTCACAGGGGAACAAGGTCACTAGCTTAAACTGGTTTAGAAAACTATGCCGTTTGATTGTTGTCATGATTACACTTAGAGAGGAGAAAGACAATGATTATTCTCAAAGGCAAAATAATAGTTAGATTTTATAGCAGATATAAGATATTGGATGAAAGGCTCCTAAACTAGTTTTGGGGGGGGGGGGGGGGGGGGGGTAAACTACTGTTTAGAAACTAGATTAGTTTACTTCTGGTTCAGAGTTATGCCTAAGCTACATCAGGATATGGTTTAAATATCACCCATTAAAGAAAAGGTAAGAAAAGAATGAACAAGAAAAAAGGGGAGGAGGGAAGGGTCAAAACATGTCAGTAAACGATTTAAGTCTGTAGACGTTGACACACACTGCTGACTTCTAATGGAAATTGGAAGCCGTCTCCGGAGAATCAAATCGGTAACGATTAAGAGACTTCTGCCGCCTTCTAGATGTCCTTTCTTTGAATTAGGAGGAGGCCGGCACAGCATGCGCAACGGAATAAATCAGTAAAGTCGGTGGTGTAAAAGGAAATCGCCACCGACTCTAAAGTAGACAAATTAAAGTCGGGAAGACAAAAGTCTGCCGACAAAAGCTCTGCTGTAAATTCACATACTTAGGTGAAATGAGTGGAGCTATTTTTGGTAGGTAAGATAATTATTATTTTTTAATTTACTTTTTATAATTGAATATCAAAAGTATAGAAGTTCTTAAAAATTAATTATTATTTTTTTCACTTTCTAGCGACCAAATATTATCTAAATGGGTCATAAAATTACTTCTATTCACTCTCTCAAACAAATATAAATTTTTACTAGTATCCAACTATTTAGGAGTTTTAGACTATTTTAACTCTTGCGCTAAATATGAAGATAGATGAATTTTACTACGTGGGATCTAACTCAACAAACCGTTAAATTGGACAATGATTTTCAAACATAACTTGCTTTTCAGTACGACAACTTAGAAATTTATAAGTCGCTAAGTAAATTGCTAAATTAATTTTTTGATTTGAAAGTTGTTTCGTTGTCCCATTCAATGACTTACTTATAAAAATCTGTTCAGTTTAGCGGTTTCTCCATAATAAGTTATACTAGGTAATCAATTTTAGAAAAAGAAATTGGTGAATACAATGAGAAGTATGTTAAAAGGCTTGCCTATGTTTATCAATAGGAATCTAACTTGTAAGATTCTTAATTATTTCTCAATTTAGAGACTTATATTTTGAAATTGTTCAAGAGTTTTGTTGAGTTATATCAAACAGCGGCCAAATTCACCTAGATTTGATTTCAATTTTGAAGCTTACTAGAAACCTCAGAGAAATTGTTTTTGAGAGGGTTAATTTGTCAAAAACTAATTCTCTCTACCAAACTCCTTTGTCTTAGTCCTTGATTTTGACTGTAAATGCCACAAAACGAGAGAGAAAACCAAGGAAGGTGACGAATTGAACGTTGACCATGACAAATAATATTCCTATGATGCGACGTGAATGCATTCTGTTGATCATGACATTGCTGTAATATTTTCTACCCTCTTTTAAGTTCTGCATTTCATTTGTCGATGTTGTTTTAGAGTCTTGGGTGAAAAAAGGATTAGACTTACTGAAATCAATTGACTATTATCAAATAATTTCCAAGGTAATCGAGTGTGTGGAGAATTGGATTCGAAGAGAATAGATAGGCCTATAAATAATTATTTTCTTTTGTTTTGGTTTTATATAGCACTTGTTCAAAATTAAAAATCTAGTGTCAATATTTTTTAATAGATACAACAACATCATGAAATATATTTGATAGATATGCTTGAGTAGCTTTCAGTGGTGCATGATTAATTTAAGGTTAAAAGGCCAAAAAAAGCGGCTTTAGGTAATTAACTATTAATCCTGATTTAATTGCCATGAAAAGGTAGCGGCAATTTTAAGTTTACTGATCACTTTGATGACACAATTTAGTCAAAAACAGGGAAAAAAATTGCATCTGTTTCTATGTTTGATTAGAAAGTAATCAATTCTTAGGCATGGGATGAATTAGATGATGAGTAGTCCCATGGGTTCTTAATAAAATAATTTTTTATTTTATTAATTATGAGCCCTTAGGCTATAGGTAGACAGAAAACTTGGTATGACCTATTATATAGATTAGATAATTAAGCTAATCCTCTAAGAAAAGAGTTATAACAAGTCGAAATCATATACTTCAATAAAAATAATTAGCTAAATATAAACACTAGTATTTACGATGGAATTGAATCCATGGTAGCTTCTTAATAATGCACAGTACACAAGTATTTAGAAAGGTGATGACTTTTAGTAAAAGTAAGTGTGTTTTATAGTTGGTGTTAGTTAAACATTGGGCAAATTACAGTTTATCCTCCAGTGATTTAGTCTAATTTTAATTTACTCTCATGTTCTTGAGATGTCTTAAGCATTTAAGCTCCATATGGCTTAAATCAAGTTGAAATTGTTAGTCAATTATTTTTCCGAGTGTAAAAATATTTAATTACTCTCATAAAAATACAGTCTACTATAATGATGGTGGAAGTAGTTTTGATAGCTTAACAAAATATATTTAAGATAGAAAATATTACCATTAATGATGGTAATAAAGTATAAATTGCCCTAATTATAACCTTTTTCACGTAGGAATTTTTTGGTAAAAACTCCTGAAACCGTATTTAATATAAGATATCATTAAGCCTATACTTCCATGGACTTACGTGTTTCCATGCAAACTCTGACGCACTCTACCTACTCTGGAAATGGACTTGTTCATTTCACACAGAGTTATTAACTCAAATCCAAAAGAAAAGAGAACTATTTGTCTTGCTTGATGGAGGAGAGTAAGCAGTCCAAAATAGAGCAGTATATATATATTTTGGAGAAGGCTTCGATCGAGCTAGTTAGGAAACGATCAGTGGGAAAGGGTTTACTGGAAGGGTTTACTTCTTCTTTCTTCTTTCACGTCTTCTTCATCCGACAAAGATGGGTGGAAGTCTCATTCCCAGCCACATCCACATATCATCTTTCTAGCAATTCTGGTTTCTACCCAATAATCCACCCTTGGCTTTTCAACTTCAACCTGCAATATATGTATATACAAATAATACCTAGAAGTGTTTTCCCACTTGGTCGTCACGTCCCTTTCCCTTCTTCTCTTATTTCAACTCAATAGGAACTAAGCAACAACGAATTGGCTGAAACAGCCATTTGAAAAGAAAAACTCCACAGGATGATGCCACCTATTACCTATACCTCTCTGCCCAAACAAAAGGACGAATTACATAATATCGTTACATGTGTGAGTGCTATTCTATCACTTTGACATATCTATCTATATTGTACGTAACATGAGTAATGCCTACAGAGCTAGGTGCATTCCCACTCCTCTAGTTAATTTTCCAAGGCCATGGTCAAGCCCACCTTCCCCCACCTTGTCTTTTGGCATGCCATCATCGTCATCATCATCATCTCTGTGAACAAGCCATGTCCACTCCCTCTTGAGGTGTGTACACAAGATGGGTAGTGGTGGATTGGTTAGGGTCAGTGTGCCTCAAAGTTGGACTAGCAAAAAGTGATCTATATATTACTTAGACTTTTAGAAAAGAGGTATAGATAGCTATAGATATATGTGTGTGTGTGTGTGTGTCGTTCTTATAGTTATTGCACCCTTCTTTTATGTTTAATTAACTAAGCTTTAATATAATCTACTTTAGAATTTCTATCTAATCACGCGTGCTAAGTGTCCTTTTCTTGAATTCCAGTGGTCCGGAATAAAGATTATTCGATAAATTAAAAGAGATCATCATGTATCACATAGCAATTAATGGCAGAAACAAGGATAAAGGAATATAGTAAGTGATGCATAAAATTGCCCTTATAGTGAGCAAAGGAAGTAAACAAAGTTTCCTTACGAGTTTCTCAATTAGTCTGTGAAGCTGGGAAATTTTCTCCAATACAAAGTTACAGATAAGACTCCTGAAACTCTATATGATGAAAAGCTCCATGGCATTCTATAACCTGGGGGCAGAAGAAAATTCAGCTACTTCACAGTCTTCTCCAAGGCAGTCTCCATTTTATTCTCCACATCTAGAAAGAGAAAAAGGTATATAGTTATGGCAGTGTTCTTATGCTCCAAAAGAACCAATCTACTTCTTACACTTCGGCGATCGCTTTAGCACAGGCGGGCGAACGATAAGACCTCGTAGAAATCTTGCTATCAAACCTTATGACGCATTGCCTTTCTCCTTCTTCATCAATACTTGAAGGAAAGTAAGGAGAATGATCGTTACCAAATGATCTAATATGATCATTGAGTGACCTCTTGTGCTTGAAATCAGACCCACAAGTGCAAAACCACTGCTTGCCGCAGTTCTTCTCATGCGTCCTCCAGTCTCCCTTGACTGCAAAAGGCTTGGTGCACTTCCTACATTTGAAGGGCTTCAATCCATGCTTTCTCTTGTAGTGAGTCTGAAGAGTTCTAAAGTCCTTTAATGGCCTTGCCCTAGGATGGTTAATGTTGTTCTTGCACCCATGGGCACAGCAGTAACAAGGAAGCTTGAGAAGTGTCATAGTTTGTGCACCTTTAAGAGATTCTGGCCCCTTTCTATACTCTGAGCCATGCCCCCACATATGCATCTGCATCCAAGAACAGATATAATACGCTAGACTTGTTACAATTAAATGACTATCATTATCCTATGATCAATGAACTAACCAATACAAAAGTGCATATATAGAATTTGCCTGGTACTTATTTTGTTCAGGCAGATGCATGGATTCAAAAAGAATTGCTTAGCATCTATATGTCCTCTCTCCTAGATCTTCTTGATAAAAGTGTGAATTTTCCAAGAAAAGATGTTAACTAAAAAAGTAAGCATCATGCATGAGAGGCTCTAACCTGCATGTTGTTGTACCTATTGAAGCTCTTCTCGCACACGGAGCAAGAGTACTGCACTGGGCCTTTGAGGATTTGTTTGGGGGTTGGGATCCAAAAGCTGCTCTCTTCCCCAAAGGTGCAACCCTCCAAGACCCTCTTCATATCCTCTTCTCTCTTGCAGCTCAAAGCCTGCTTGCTTTCCTCGTCGTCACCTCCAGAAGCACCAGGCAACCCAATATTTAAAATCACAGTATTCTCCTTATCACTAGCCGTCTCACAGCGTCCTTCTCGTTCTTCTTTGATGGGCTTATCGGCCTTCTCAAGCCTACTAAGGAGTGGCAAACACTGATCTTGGATCACTTGTGCAATCTCTTCTTCTCGGTGCGATGGTGGTGGTGGTGGTGGTGAGGAGGAGGAGGTGGATGATGGTGGTGGTGGCTTGAGCCATTCAAAGAAAGGAGAAGCTTGGAAGGAGTGGCCACAGTCCTCATCCATGGGGAAATTAATCCTCACGAAGCCCATCTCTCCCAAGAGACTCCCAGCTCCTCTCCTTCCAAGTCTCCTAAGTCCTAACAAGAATGGGTGGAGGAGAGTAGTAGTCTTGGAGGACCTTTTGTTTTTTATGTCAAGGTATGCATGCCCTGGTCTAAATTTGGGAAGGGAAATGGTTAACTTGGTCTACTGCAGGTCTTTAAAGGGGCTGGATGATGAACTCATCAACTGCTCCGGATCCTATACAAAACATCCTTCCAGGATTTTTACTATTTGGCAACCAATCAAGAAGTGCCAATTGTCATGTGAATACATATAACGTACGGTGATCCTTGTCTTCTTCTTCTTCTTTTTTCTTTTTGACCGAGGATATTCCCATGAACACGTGGGCAGTGCGTCATTTGTTGATTAACGTTAGAAGGTCGCAGGGTTTGGTGGGAAGAGGTAGAATTAACACTGGAAGTGAGTTTAGTGGAAAGAAGACCGGTTAGACTCATTCTCATTTGAGGAAGAGGAGGCGGTTAATTTGGTTTAGTACAATTATTTCCAAGTCTTTAAGAAGCCGAATACTCTTAGGATTTAACTAATTATTAAAATTAAAATTAAAATAATTTAGACCATATAAAAGACATAATTATTTTTTATAATTATTTTTTCTTGGTTAATAATATATATAATTTTGTTACTAAATTATTTCAGACTATCGAATAATTACATAGCTATGGACTATGGTACGATTTTCTATACGTGTGGTGAGGGCTAGAAGCCCAGAATTGCGTGTACACAGAGCCAGGAGAGCGAGGGCATTCACATGAACACGCGGCCGCGCGTCATTTGTTGATTAGTTCTGGAGGTCGTCCGCCCGAGTGAGGATTCGGTGAGGTAGAAATTAACATTTGGAAAGTGAATTTAGCGGAAGACGAAGTGGTAGCAACGAAGGTTAATTCGACTCCACCTCGTGCCGCGCTGTTCGCTGCCAGCCTCGTCCTGTGTCGCTGTTGTCTCTGACTTGTTGGAGCTCCAGGACGCGACTTAGTCAGTCTCTCTCCATCGTCGACATTTCTTACCCGCCTCGGCCTTTTGCCGGGCCTCCTTCACTGCGGTTACTATCGGTGGTGGATCCATCATGGCAGCCGTTGGGTGGCTGTTTTACCGTATTGAGGTCCTATTGTAGTGCTAGACGGGGCTCATTTCAGAATGTTATCCTATCTCTCTTTCTTATATTATATAATAGTGTAGTTTCCAGAGTATTATATATATATATATATATATACACACACAGGGGGGGTACGGTTTGGTGGTTGATATTTCTCAATAGCGTGTGTACACGATGGAAAAGTGCAGCTTTAATTGCTTTAGATTTTATATAACCTTAACTTAGAAAGAATTTAGTATAAGTTAAAAACATGATTAAATTCTTCCACGTGACCCCCTTTTTTCCTTTTATTATTTTAATGTACACCTGGAGTTGGACTTGGACTTGGACTCGGTATGAGATAGAGAACTTGATCTTATTTTACTTTTACCGGGTGAAATTACCAAAGTGCTCTTAAAATAGAAGAATATTATTAATGCTTTTCTAAGATGGTGTTTGATTATAAAGTACGAATAATGGACACCTAATCTAAAAGATAGAGATCCATTTATAAGAAATAGAAAAGGACAGAAGGAGAACTGGAACGAATCAAGTTTCCAAGGAACTTCTTGCTTAGAATGTCGAAAAATAAGAGAGATTTATAATCTATTATTACAAGAATCCATTTCGTTGGCAGAAGTGGCTCCTTAAAGAGACAGGTCGGGGCTCTTATTTCTCTTAATTTTCTCTCTATCCTTTTAAATTGAATGCTTTTGGCTCGGCTATTTATTTGCACTAATTCTTATTTGGGTGCTGATGAGATTTCTACTTGTGATTCTTGATAATTTCCTTAGCATATTAGGTGTTTGAGGAAATGTGAGAACGACATATTAATATGCTTTAAGGAATTTGGTTTCGATATTTTATCACGAGACCACGTTTTAGTGAGTCCAATTAATTTAACTATAATTTTAGAGCTTAATTCTTGCTATCCACTTGGCAATCTTGGTATGCATTCTTCTTTCCACTGTTTCAACTAGTAGTTGTAGGCTTGTAGCTGCAGCCCTTCTTATTTGACATCATAGCTGTGGGTTTGCTTGGAGGTCATGGTAATGTTTCAGTTCAGATTATTTGCTAGCAAGAGATAGTTACAATTCTGCAGCTTCGCTGTCATTGGATGTGCTTTATGTGACAATGTTCTAAGATAAATGGCTCTACAGTCTCATAATAGTCTCTGTTGGAAACTAAGATGCTACTGAAGTGGCCATTTTACGAACAGCTTGACTCAATTGTTTTCTTATCAAACTTCATTGCAGCAGCCAATCTACTCGCGTTTCAGCTTTTTATCTAGGTTCCACCTGAATAAATGAATCATATATGGCTATATGCTTATCAATTCTTTACTTTGGTCTTCCACATACTGCAGCTTTGCACCAATCACTAACTATCTAGCTAGAGTTTGATGTAATTTGAATCTATTTGTTAGAACTATTTTGGATGTAACTTACATGCATCACTTGATAAAGAACTTGGATATCAGTCCTCTGTTCTCCTCAGTACATGACTGTCGGACTGTCGGTGTACAGTTTACTCTTATCTAGTTTGCAAGCACAGTCACACATATAGACTTTTGGGGCCTTCTGAGGCCATATACGCTTCTATACCATCGTCCTTTGCATAAAAGATAATAATTTTTTGCTCTAACCCTTAATATTCAGATTAAAAGCATATAAACTTTGGAAACAAGTTCCATTTTAATTTTTTGACGGTTACTCTCTTACCCTGCTGAGACTTTCCTGTAGTAGGTGAATTCCCGTTCCTTCCATGTTACTAGGAATTTAGACATTTGGCACGTATGGCCTAATGGGATAATTCAAATTTATTGTTATATATCTTTTCTGTCAACAGAAATGGTGTATGTATTTCAAGCTTTAGCGAGTCGAGTTTGATCGAGCCAGCATCTGTTCAAGCTCTGTCTTGAAGCTATTTTTTAGTCTATGGTGACTGACCATGCTTGCTCATTTTTATTTGAGTCAAGCTTTATTTATGTCTAAATCTAGATGAACTCAAAAGTGTAGCTCGAGCAGCTTGATTTTTCTCACATCCCTTCTTAGTTATAAATCAACAGCTGCTCCTTCTGCTGGTTCTATCATGTTGGTCGATGTATAAGTAATTTATCCAAGGCAAGGAAAGTCATTGGCGGAGTGAATTACACACCTGATCTATTACAGTGGGTCATAACGTTTGAATCATCAGAAGTGCATTTATGTATACCTTTTTTTTTTCCTTGTCTGTACTAATTAATACTAATTAATTACTTGGAATGATCTGCAGTTTTCCAAGGCCATCAGTCCATAGCTTATCACAGAAACCCGGGTGCACTTTCTTCTACAACTAGCATCTTGAACAATGAATATTCTTAGGTACACTGATTTCTTAGAGATGCGAATGTCATCTGATAAATCTAAAGCCAGATGTCTCGATAGTGAGGGTTTGATTTATTCCAGCTTATGGTGCAATTTCATCTTTCAAGGATTTTATTGGGCCAGTTGCATTATCAGGTTTTCTCTGTCAAAAGCATCTTGTTTCAATGGTTAAGAAATCTCTCCTTCTCAGAGATCAGCACTATGTTAAGTTATCCCTAGCTGACCCAGTCATCCAACCAATGTGCACTGCTTTGTCCTTGTCTTCAGTTTATTTGGGCTTATGTTGATTTTTATGGAACCTTAGTCTATTATTGATTTCCATTTTAGCTGAAAAATTGCTGTTTTCTGATAAGAATTTTCCTCAGGAAGTTGTGTGGTTGTCACTCTTGTTTCACAATGTGATAGTGGTTCCACATAATTTAGCAAGCTGTGACCTTTCTCCTCCTCCCAAGCTACTCTTCTTCTCAAAGTAAGCAGACCAAGGTGGTCCACTCACCTCAGTGGCTCCTCTCTTCAGTCTCAATTGACACTAATGGCTGGACAAAAGGACTACTGTTGTTCTGGTTGCCTTTAAAAGGTGGGTCTAAATTCTTTGGTTATGCTTTAATTCATCAGTGTGGTTAGTGGACTATTACCATCAGTAATAGGTTTCCTCTTGACATTTTTATTTTGGTTCTCGGATGATGCTTGCCCATTTAATAGTACATGGTTTGTCCCAACCAAATTTGTGACATTAATGATTTATTAGCCTGCCTTGGGCCTCCACAGTAAGACATTATTGTATACGGAAAATTCCATATAAGGAGGATTAACATCAGTAAACCCAGGCTCAATTAAATTTTCTTCACTGTTCTCTAAAGCTTCTTGTAGGTACGTATACCCTTCAAAATCATGGCCATTTTGCTGCTACTTTTATCTATCTTTTTTATAATTAACTCCTACGTTTAAATATTGATAAGGTGAGATTTAAACGAATTAGGGATAAAAACCGATGCTAACCACCGCGAATTAGTCAAGCAGGAATCAAATCAAGGGAAAAAAGAATGCAACAAGACAACGTGATGGTACTACTAGTCCTCGAGTTACTCGTACATGAAACGAGAAATGTGGACCAATCTCGTTTTGGGAACCTACCTCGCTGGACTCTTCTGCTACCTCACAGCACACGCCAATAACGTGCCTAAGAGAGGGGCTGCTAAGCTCACCCAAATACCTCCCCCAACATTGAGGATTTAACACCCCCAGGTCTGGTATTACCTTTCCATTTCAAGCAAACTGGGGAAGCCAATCTATTCCCCACTGCAAGTAGCTGAAGATAAATCTTTCCAGGAATTCCCAAAAGCTCCACCCAAGGAGAGCAAAAGTGGAAGAAGCCCATCTATTAGAGAGGGTTCTTCTTTGGGTGGCCTCTTTAAAGTTTCGTTTCTCTTGCTCTCCTCTCATCCAATAGGAAGGATGAGTCTAAGTATCGTCTTGGATCCTTTTGCAGATATGCTCACCAAAGTTGCAGCGATCCTAGTGATTGCTTTGGCTGGATGGGCTTACCTGGCAATTAAACCTCCTCCTCCAAAGATTTGTGGAACTCCAAATGGCCCTCCTGTAACCTCACCCAGGATTCAGCTCAGAGATGGAAGACATCTTGCATACAAAGAGTCTGGAGTTCCAAAGGAGAAGGCCAAGTATAAGATCGTCCTTGTCCACGGCTTTGACAGCACCAAAGACTCCATCTTTCCTGCATCTCAAGTAACCAAAGACCCAAATTTCAACTCTATTCTTAATGGTTGGAAATCTAATCTGTTGTGCTGTTTTAATTTCAGGAGCTGGTGGAAGAACTAGGAGTCTACTACCTGTCATTTGACAGAGCAGGGTATGGCGAGAGTGACCCAAATCCAAAGCGCAGTGTAAAAAGTGAAGCTTTTGACATCCAAGAGCTTGCAGACAAGTTGGAGCTTGGAGAGAAGTTTTACGTGATAGGAGTCTCCATGGGGGGTTATCCAAGTTGGAGTTGTCTCAACTACATTCCACACAGGCAAGCAATTCTGACCCATAAATACTCGTCACTACTTTAAATTGCAGATCAACTAGCTACATATATATATACTTATAAAAGAGCTATGAATTGTATCAGATTGGCAGGAGCAGCACTAGTTGTGCCAGTAGTAAACTACTGGTGGCCTTCATTTCCTGCTAATCTATCAGGGCATGCGTTCGGAAATTTGCTGGCGGGGGACAGGAGGACATTTTGGATTGCACACCATTTGCCTTCCCTTTTATATGCTTGGATGACTCAGAAGTGGTTCCAGACGTCGCAGGCCGCCGCAGGGCATCCTGACATTTTCCCTGAGCAGGATAAGGAGGTTCTTAGAAAGAGGGAAGCACTCCATCCGTCAACTGGGGTATGTTCCTTTTGCTTTGCATTTATCTCTTTGATCAATCTACACAAGCTGGGAAATAGATTAGTCTGCGATATTATTTGAAGTAGCATTTCATCGATTTTTTCTTCTTTCTGATAATTTTTCTTCTAGTTCAAGTGGAATTCAGAAATTACATTCAAAACAAGAGAAAGTTTTGAACTTTATTACTATAGAGTTGAGCACCACATTGGAGTTCGATCCTAAAGAGCATGGATGATGGTCATTAATAATAATTCACTAATGTTAAGTTACCAGAAACCCATGTCACAGAAGCAGAAACAAAAGCTTCTTGCTTCAAATTCTTATCCTCTCAAAATTTGTTACATATATCACTGCTAAATTAGAGAGCAAAAAACAAGGGAAATACATTAGAAACACACCTTACACTTCGCCTTTGTTATCATTACGTATGGATTTGTTTAACATTCGGCGCCCACGTATTTTACTTCTAACGTCTCGAAAACACTTTGAGATCATTTTAGAAAGCTTACTTAAGAACATTAAAAGTTATATTGCATTTACAGTTAACCTAACTGATCTATTTCTTTTTGAGGTATTAAAAAGCAAAAGTAAATAGGTCGAATGATAAATACCCATGGATATATTCTTGCAACTAAAATTCAGTAGCAAATTGTTTATATTACAGCTTCCGAACAAAGCTAGGCAACAAGGAGTGTTCGAATCTCTCCACAGAGACTTGATGGTGGTCTTCGGCAACTGGGAGTTTGATCCTTTGAGGATGAAGAATCCATTCCCCAACAACGAAGGCTCAGTTCACTTATGGCAGGGCTACTTTGATAGGTTTGTTCCAGTGGAGCTACAACGCCATGTTGCAGAGAAGCTTCCATGGATACACTACCATGAGAACCCTCAAGGTGGCCACCTCTTCATGTACACCGGCGGCTGGGCCGATGCAGCACTCAAGGCTCTTTTGCTCGGAGAGGAGCCATCCGTTGCTTAAATTTAGCTACCAATGCAAAGTATGCCTTGGATGTGGAATCTTAGTAGTTTCATCTATGATCGATATGTGAGGGATGAGAGAGAGGGTATCTTGCGTTGGGAATTCGTATAATAATCTATATAATTTATAGGAAAATTTTATTTAGCCTCCTCTCGTTTTTTTTTTTTTGTATTATTTTTGTTTCTAATTCTGCTTTTTTTACCAATCTAAATTGAATTATACTTTTAATTGTACGTCTTTACAAAAATTACTAGGTTAATTTTTATCCAACCGAATTGGATTAATCATAGAAAACAGCCAATTTAGACACATAAAAATATAGAGCGGTTGAAACAAAAATAATTTGAAAAAGAAAAAAAAAAAAGGAGAGCAAAGGGAAATTTTGCCTGATTTATATAAATACGTATAACTCGTGCAACATAATAGCGACGCGTGTCATCTTATACCGTACGAAACGGTACGACCATCAGGAGCAGGATAAGATCACTATACCCTCGTTGCGGCAAGATAATGCCCGGAATGCCATCGGAGGGGACGAGGCTAATCCCGTCCGCGAAACATTTGTCTACCGTCGGAGGCCTTCGTCTCCCCAACCGACACGTGTCTCGGACGTGTCAAGAGAACCGGCAGGCCCTCGCCCTCACCATTCTCATTTCTATTTAATTAAAGCGAACCTTTCTAACCGAACCATTTCCTCGTGGGCCCCGCTTTACTCTAGCGATAAGATTGCGTAAGCGGGGCCCCCCGTGTGAACCCGAAATAGGAAAATAGAAAGGGCAAAATGGGGTCGTAGTAGCTGTCTATAAATAGCCAAATGCCTCTAGATTTCATTCTCCCTTGCTTCCCCTCTTTAAGCGTTGCCCCTGTACTTCACTTATTATTCGTGCTTCCTCCTTACAGCTCTTTTCTCTTGGAGGGAGGGAGGATTCGACCAATGCATGGCTTAATTGAGCTCCAACTCTCTCGTCGATTTGGCGAACGAGTTTGCTGTCAGTGTTTTTGAGGCGACCTTGGTGGAGACTTTTTGGGGACTTCTCTTTGGATAATAAAAAGATTAAGAAAGGTATCTATCTCTGGTTCCTTCTCTACTCTAAATTCTAGTTTGGCATATTTTCCAGTAGTTAAAACGGACTAGACTCATATCGCGAGGAAGTCTTTTACTTTCTTTCTTTGTTATGCTCTGGGCCTAACTTTGAGCTGACGTGGTGGTCAGTGGGATAGCACTCCCTAATATTTAGGTGGAAAAGCTTAAAACTGAGCCTTTAAAAACATTTAAGATTACTTTTATATTATTAAGATAACTTTATGTTTGGTTACTAGACTAAGGTTATTTTAAAGTAAAAGTTCTGTGGAAGGGTATTTAACCCTATTTTCTTTTATTCTTCTGCATTCATTCCTTAAGCGGTGGAGTTGGTAAACAAACCGTGGGCCAATATGGTTTTTGGATATCTAAGCTCCAATCCGACGGTCCGAATTGATCCTCGCCCTGTGCTGGCTCCCACCCACAACAAAAATCTCTGTCGTCTTGCACTTACTATGCACACACATACATACATACAGGCATACGTCCAAAGTCGAACAACATCCCAATCCGTTTCTCTTATTATCTGCTCCTTTTAGTTTTAGGCAGTGCAGCGAAGGGAATCGTAACCGAGCCGGGGGCTTTTTGTACTTATTATTAAGCTAAAGCTAACAAACGAGACGCTTCTGGGGATTTCTTCGGATACTTTGTACTGCGTGCGTGCTGCTACCCAGCCTTCTCGTTGCTTCCAAGAGCTTTATGAATTTATTAATGTAACTGACTCTGCTGCAGCTGAACCTGCACGGCTACACCCACTTCTCTATTTAGGGTGGCGGGTAGGATCCCTAGCGCGTCATGGAGTCGGCTTCGGGGATGAGCAAGAACGTCGGGGCGTCGGAGGACGGGGAGGTGACTTCGCAGGAGAGGGGTGGTGACCTGGAGTTCCCGGCCCTCGTGAGGCAGTCGTCGATTTACAACTTGACCCTCGACGAGATCCAGCACACGGTGTGCGAGCCCGGGAGGACGTTTGGGTCGATGAACATGGACGAGTTCCTCACCAACATTTGGAACGCCGAGGAGGGCCAAGCCGGTCACGCCGCGGGGGGTAGCGACGGCGGCGAGGGCAACGCCTTGGCTGCGGCGGCTGCGGCGGCGCAGCCGTTGAACACGCAGGGGTCGTTGACCATCCCGGCGCAGATGTGTCGGAAGACGGTGGACGAGGTGTGGGCGGAGATCCACCGCGGGCAGGCACAGTACCAGCCCATGGACCGGGCCCACACCTTCGGGGAGATGACGCTGGAGGACTTCTTGATCAAGGCGGGGGTGGTGAGGGAAGGGCACGCGCCGCCGAGCTCGGCGATGGGGGCGTCGGCGCCGCCTAGCGCCGTCCAGCAGCAGTATGGGATTGTGGGTTTTCCGATGGCGGCGGCGGGGCCGAATGGGTACGGGATGGTGGTGGGGTCGCCGGTGAGCTCGGAGGGATTTGGGGGAGGGCAATTGGACAACGGAGTGGGATACGATAGGGTGAACGGTAGGAAGCGGGGCGCGGGGGAAGGAGCAGGAGTGGAGAAGGTGGTGGAGAGGAGGCAGAGGAGGATGATCAAGAACCGCGAGTCGGCTGCCAGGTCCCGTGCACGAAAGCAGGTCAAATAATTCATGTTGATACCGCTGAGATTGTAGATTTTTAAAATTTATTTTACTCGCTGATATTGTTGTGAATTCTGATCCAGGCTTACACAGTGGAGCTTGAAGCGGAGCTGAACCAATTGAAAGAAGAGAATGCCCGGCTAAAAGAAGAAGAAGTAAAAGCTCTACGCTCAAACTTTTTCATACACATATAACGCAAGCTTTGTTCTATCCTTCTTTGCTAACAGGAGCCTTTCTTGCTTTCTTTTTGAATAGCAGAGGAGGATAGTTGCACTGCGGAAGCAAATGGTACTGATCCTTATACAGCAAATTTCACAATACCAATCAACCAACAATTATTCATATCTCTATCGTTGTCTTCCTCCTTGCAGTTGATGGAAAAGATGGGCGAACGGGCGAGTGTGAACGCGAGGAGGACAGCCCGTGCGCTGCGGCGCTGCATTAGTTCTTCCTGGTGAGCGATCGCTAATAGAAGCGATCCAAAGTTGTTAGCTATGACGTCGATCTATGGCGGATTAATTTGATGAGAGGTGGTGGTGGTTTTGAAACGGAGTCGGGTTCTAAGCAGCGGATTGAGCATTTGCGCGACGTAGTTGTTAAGTCTTCCGTTTTGCTCGCTGTTCCATTGCAACTTAACGCAAGCTTGGGATGCTTAATTTTACTGCTTACTTGCTTCTAGTCGAAAATAGTTGTAGTCTCTTTGCATGTAAACTTAAAAGTGGGGGCTTCGGTGCCTGTACAAATAGTTGCTCCTACGCGGGAAGAAGAAGAGAGTGAATAAGACGGACTATTGCGGTATATAAAATATATACATATGTAATTTTCTCATTTGTCCCTATTTGTTTCCTTGCAATATATATATATATATATATAGAGAGAGAGAGAGAGAGAGAGAGAGAGAGAGAGAGTACTTAAGGGGTTATTGGTCTCAGTTGGACAACGATTGGTAAATAACTAATTAAATTGGGCTAGGGTCATGGTTATATTTCAATCATTTGTGATTATATTAGTTAGATTAGCATGCTATAAACAATGAAAGCCTGTCTACCAGTTGTGTAAATTAGTCATGATTACTGTGAAGTAAGCAGCATTGGAAGTGATATTAGAAGTCCATCAAATAGTATTTCACAAAGTGGAGAGGTTTGGTGAGTATTATTCCGCTTCTCGAAAGCCACCAAACTTATTTAATTTTAATTTATTTTATTTTTAAAGTAGAGAGTGATATTTTTGAAATTTTGTTATTAGGTCATCTTTTTTTTTTTTTGATAAAAAAACAGTGTTTTAGATTAATAACCAAACATCAAATTATTAGAAACACTATTAAATTATTCCATACATCTAGTTTAACTATCATTTCATCTTAATTTAATTAAAATTATTTAAAAAATCATCTTCTCTTTTGTATCAATGATTTATCTTTCTTTTTATCAAGTTAAATTTATATATCAAATCAAGAGTATTTGACTTAGCTTCTAATTTTTATTTATATTTTTACGTTAATTTTATATTACATCCAAATTAATTGTAACACTACTATCCTAATTTATAATAAAATATTAAACTACTCTATTTGAGTAAGAAATTAAATTAGAGTAAAATTCATACATTTTCCAACCAAACATGGTCTAATAAATGCAATCTCAATATGCGATCATTTGTTCTCAACGGTAAACATACAATATTTCTTACTATTTTCCCTTAAAAAATGGTAAATTTCAAGCTACCATTTTATAGATGCATCCAGAATCAAACTATTATCCTGAACTTTTCTTTATCAATTTCCCCTTAACTATTTTGCCAACAAAAAAATATAAATTACTATAGTACTCATATAATATTAATGATCACTTTTTAATGTAAATATGAATATTTTACTCATATTTTAAAAATGATTAATTTTTTTTCCTTCTATGATCATATATTTAAAAGAATATATATTATGATAGTTGAATCTTAATTGAGATTAGAGGCTTGTAATCTTAAATCGGTGAAAGTTGAAAGGCCTATTTTGTTTTAAATTTGAAGAGTATAATACAATGAGAGTAAAATTTAATGAAAAGAGAATGGCAATTATTAAATTTTAATATTCACTTAATATATTTTTATCAAAATTAATGATTTAATATTAGTCTAAACTATTAAAGAGAGAAAGCAATACAAACGAAAGTTAAAAGTAGTTCTGTTGGCTTTCCATTATAGCTTGTAATTAATACAATTTTTTTATATGCATTAATGACAATGGAAACTCTCTTCAATTAAGATATTTCTTCTTAAACATCACCGTCTCGAGATTCCCAATTTCCCATCACAACGTACGAATCCTTCCTTTCTCCCTCCGCTTTATCCAAATCTAGCGTTGTTATTAATCTAATTCGTCGATGGTTGGATGCCTCCCGTTTTTGATCTAATCGGAGGAGCTGGGTCTTGATCCTCGTCCTGGTCGATTTATTTCTCTGCAAATTTGAGACTAGGAATAGCTCCTTTTTTTGGCGGTAGGACTTTTAGGGTTCATCTTGAAGGATGGGACTTCAGCATTTCTTCAATTTTCTCTAGAGTTTGTTTGGTAATTACTAAATTTTCATTGTTTTGTTGTTGCTGTTGTTGTTCTTGAAGACAATTGATTGATTTCTCTTTGATGGTCTGCTATCTTTGTTCTTTTTGCATTTAAACCTTTACTATTTTGCTTGATTCAGTTCAGTATTAGGAGAAGAACAAAGATGGGTCTGGGTATATCAAGGTTGATTGGATTGAAGGCAACTGTTCTGTTGTTAGCATTCTATTTCTCCAAAGGGTTGGGCTTAAAATTTATTTCCCTGCCCCTTCTATATGCCTCGCTGATTTCCTATTTAGTTGCTATTGCATCTCACCCGGCAGTTAATCTTCCTTTGCTCCTGGGCAAGAGCTCAGATGGAGGTTTTCCTCTTTGGTCAATGGTGCTGTTTTCCCCTTACCTAGCTTTTGTTCGGATATTTGCACCTTTGAGGAGATTGAAAAGGAGAGAACCATTGTACAGTGAGGTTTCTGAAGGTCTATATGTTGGGGGCTGGCCTTCTTCTTTGGATCATTTGCCTCCAGGTAACCCGGCAGTGATCGATTGCAC